>NC_140590.1:162750818-163420063 GCF_964204655.1 Triturus cristatus
CTGTCGTTCCCTCTCTCTTTCCCTTCTCTCGCTGCTTCTCTAGTTCCCTCTCGTTCCCTCTCTCGCTGCTTCTCTCTCTTCCCCTTCTATCGCTGCTTCTTCTTTCCTCTCTCGCTGCTTCGCTCTCATTCCCCTCTCTCGCTGCTGCTTCTCTCTCGTCCCTTCTCTCGCTGCTTCTGTCGTTCCCTCTCTCTTTCCCTTCTCTCGCTGCTTCTCTAGTTCCCTCTCGTTCCTTCTCTCGCGTCCCCTCTCTCGCTGCTTCTCTGTCGTCCCCTCTCTCTCTTTCCCTTCTCTCACTGCTTCTCTCGTTCCCTCTTGTAATGTTTGTAAATGAGCACTCGGAACAAGTGTTATCTTTCCGCTATGTTTATTTGGCACAACAGTTGAGCAGTTACACCCAGGAGCGCCGGCCACCTCTCTCTGTCCGCTCGCTGCCGCGCACGCCTCTTCGCCCGCTCCGCTTACTCCCTCGCGCGCCTCCTGGCGTCAACCTGCGTACCCGCGTCACGTGACGTGACGCGCTAACAACTAGACCGCTACATATCTCCCCCTTTTACCAACCCAACAATAAGTCACTTACAGTTCGCAGTCTAGTTCAAAGTCTTGGAACCTGGAAGGCCTTACTACTTGTCTTCCGCTCCTGGTCACCTTACCGCTTGACCCTCGAGCCCCTTGGCTCTGTGTTCCTCACGTTCTGTCCCTTCGGCCATCGCTCCCCCACTGTTCCGATTACCTCCCGGCCTGTCCATCTCTGCCATTGGGGTCTCACCCCCTTGCTCTCCTCCTAGCTCCTCTCCTGCACCTGCTTCTTCCCTTTCGTCACTTCCGCTCGCCTTATTCTCTTCATCCACATCTCCCGTGCTTTCGCCTTCCGTCTCCCAATGTTCCCATCTCAATATCTTGTTGCACCGGGCCATGCGGTCCTGCGACCACACGTTCCCGTCACTGAGCAGAGCCGCTCTGTCATACACTTCCTTGACCTGCATGGGCTTGCTGTACTTGCTGTCTCCTTTCCTTTGTAGGGTAGCCAACTTTACTCTCACCCATTCTCCTCTCACTAACCGAGTGTCCTTCACACTCCTCCTCATGTTGTAGTTCTTGGTGTAGATGGCTTGGGCCCTCTCCATGTTTGCTCTCACGACTGCCGGAGACCATTCACTGGTCACTACCTTCTCCTTCCAGATTCTGTTGTCGTGCGTGAAAGGTTCACGTCCTCTCAATATTTGGAACGGGCTGTACCCTGTGCTTGTGGGCGTTATCCTGTAGGCCCATACCATATTCTCCACCGCCTTTTTCCAGTCTTTGTTGCAGGTGATGGCTGCTTGAATGGCCCCCATCACCACCCTGTTAAATCGTTCCACCAGACCGTTACCTGCCGGATGGTATATGGCCGTGTGCTTTGCCTCGATGCCGTTCCTCCCCATGAAGTGTTTCCATTTTTCTGATGTGAACTGTGGCCCGTTGTCGCTTAAGATGGACTTGGGGATTCCCTCTCGGGTGAATGTTTCCGATAGGAACTCCAGGATGTTCTCCGTGTCCATCGTCTCGCTCACCTTTATCTCTGGCCACTTGGAATACCGGTCGATGAGGACACACACGTACTTTTGTACGCTCTGGTCATCCAGCACCGGCCCTAAAATGTCTATGGACAACTCTTCCCATGGGTTTGCGGGCGTGTCGAATTTCCCCAGAGCCGGGCGTAATGGCCTCAACGTTTTGTCAGCCCCTTGGCATTGGGGGCACTCCCTGACATGTCTCTCTGCTCTCATGTCCATGCCTGGCCACCAGTAATTCTGTTTTGATCTAGCTTTGAGTTTCCCAATACCCAGGTGGCCTTCATGCAAGAGGTCCAGTAGTTTGTTGATGAGATTCGTGGGGGGGATTACTCTGTCTCCCCGATATATGAATATGCCCTCATCTCCCACGGTCAGTTCTTCTCTCACTTCATAAAAAGGTTTGAGGTTGGGTTTCACCTTTTTCTTGTCCGGCCACCCTTGGGTGATGTGGGCTTTTGCCTCCTTCAGGTCCGCATCTTCGTCATACGCAGCTGTCCACTCCTGTCTGCTGATGATCTTCTCTTGATCCTCAATGAGAGCCACCATCTCTCCTCTGTCCGCCGGGTCTTCTTCTCCCGGCTCCATGGCCGCCGCTCGGCTCAGGTAGTCTGCCACTCGGTTCTTGTTTCCCGGGATGTACTCTACATCATATCTGTAGTCCAACAATTTTAGGGACATTTTCGATATCCTGGGTGTGGCGCTGGCGTGTCCACACGATGTCAGAACCTTCACTAACGGCTTGTGGTCCGTTTTGAGCAGGAATCGGGTACCCCATAGGAATTGCCGGAATCTCGTCATGGCCCACACTACCGCTAACATCTCCTTCTCAATGACGCTGTACTTGCCTTCTGTCTCCGTCAGTGCTCTGGAGGCGAAGCTTATTGTCTCCACTTCTCCACTTCCTCGGTCTTGCAGGAGTACAGCGCCCAACCCCTTGTCGCTGGCGTCCGTGATGAGTATGGTGGCGCCTTGCGGGTCGTAACCCTTGAGAGGCATTGCTTCTAGGATCCCTTTTTTGATGACTTCAAATTCCGCTTGGGCCTCCGGTGTCCATTGGAACACCGTGCTTTCTCTGGTCAGCCTCCTCAAGTTATAGGTCTTGGATGCGAATTGTACCACGAATTTACTGTAGTACTCCGCCATCCCCAGGAAGGACCTGACCTCCTCCTTGCTCTTGGGGGCTGGAGCTTCCACAATGGCCTTCACGTTTTCCTTCTTGGGGGTGACCCCTTGTTGCCCTATTTCGTGGCCTAAATAGGTCACCGATTGCATTCCCAACCGGCATTTCGACCATTCCGCCGTGAGACCTTTAGCTTCCAGCGTCCGTAACACCTTTTCCAGTGTCCGGTCATGGTCCCTCCTATCTCTGCCCATCACCAGTATATCGTCCTGGAAGTACTGCACGTCCTTGCAGTCTCTGAACAGCTGGTGCATCATCTTCTGGAAAACGGCCGCCGCCGAGGCCAGCCCGAACGGCATGCGACAGAATCTGTAGCACCCAAACGGGGTAATGAACGACGTGAGACTTTTGCTGTCCGGGTGTAGGGCTACCTGGTGGTAAGCTGATGTAAGGTCGATGGTGGAGTACCACTGGACTCCTCTGGTTCGTGCCAGCATCTCCTCTATCTTGGGAAGGGGAAATTTCTCCACCACTATGTTCTTATTGAGTTCTCTCAAGTCTACGCAGAGCCTGACCTTCCCGTTGGGTTTCATCACAACCACCAAAGGCGCCAACCATTCGGCACAGGTTATGGGTTCTATGATGCCCTTCTTCTCCAGGTCTTGGAGTTCCGTCTGGACAGCTTCCCTTACTGCAATGGGCACATTCCTTACTTTGTGTGCTACTGGTGTGGCTCCTTCCTTCAGTACTATTTTGTGTTGAAATTTCTCCATTTTTCCTACTGCGCCCCCAAACACTCTAGGGTACTTTTCTTTCCATCTGTCTGTATCTAGCCATTCCACCTGGTCTGTGAGCAGGATCTGTTCCTTCCCTCCTGGGTCGAGTTTTATGCCCAGGTCGCCCTGGTCCAACCATCCCAGGACGGAGGGTCCTTTCTCGGCCACGTACAGCTTGCACCACGCCGCACGGCCTCTGAATTCGAACAACAGACGTCGGAACCCTAGCATGGGGATGCGATCACCATTGTATGTTACCGGTCGTATGTCTAGTTTCTCCAGCCCAGGGCCCAACCTGGGTTGGAATTGTTCCACCCACACTGCACGCTGTACGATGGTGAATGGGGATCCGGTGTCTGCCACAACCGCGATGGTTATGCCGCCCATGGACATCTCCAGGACCGGTTTGGTTGATCTCTTGGCATCCACGCTCAGTACCTGATCATATATGCACAGTACGGTGACCACCTCCTCCTCCGTGGCGTCTTCCGGGTCTTCCGCGCTTTGGTCCATGTATTTCACCACTCCTTTCTGTTGTTTCTTCCGACACACCTTCTCGTAGTGGCCCATGATGCCGCAGTGCATGCATTTGGCCCTGAAGGCCGGGCAACGTCTGTCGTGGGCTTCGTGGGACCAACTTCCACACCTGTAGCACGTTTTCTTGCTCTCACCGTCCGCTTGTTTCCCTTGCCATCTGCCGGTCCCTTTGGTTGTGGGAGGCTTGAGTTTCTGGTCCCTGCGGTGATCTCCCTCCTGTATCCTGTTCACCATGGTTGGGGTGCCTGTGTCTTTTCTGGTGGCATCGGCGCACCTCTTTGAAAGTTCCGCCCTCTTCACTATGACCATTACTTCCTTGAGTGTGGTGTCCCCACTCGCCCACAGCTTGTCTTGCACGTTTGTACTGGTGGTGTGCATGATCACCTGATCTTTTATAAATTCGTCTTCCCACAGTGCGTACCTGCACGGGGCTGCTAGCTTCCTCAGTGCTGCTACATACTCTTCGATGGATTCTCCCACCTTTTGTTTCCGTTGCTGGAAATTGTATCTGTCTACCGAAACGCAGACGGTGGGGCGGTACCGCTCATCCAGGTCCTCCACCGCGTGCGCATACACATCATCATCTGTGTCTTCTCTCTTCGTGGGCACTAGGCTCTTGTATATTCTCAGACCTTCAGGCCCTAGATTTAGTAACAGGATGCGTTTTTTTCTCTGGGGCGTGAATTTCTCTTCGTTCTCGTCCTCCAAAACCCCTATGAAATTGTCTATGTATTCCTTCCAGTCCTCCCATTTCATCATTGGTTCACCCGGTTTCGTTAGGAATTGCACCGGTGCAATCGCATACCCTGCCGGGGTACTCATCTTTGCTTCCTTGGCGCTCGTTTCGTCGGTGGCTTTACTCGGGGGGCTGCCTGGGGTGTTGTCGTTGTTTCTTGTGTGCTTGATCCTCTGGGGGCTCTTGTCACTGGACCCCACTTCCTCCTCTTTGGTAGCCCGTGCAGCGTTTACTGTGCTTGATTACGTGCGAGGGCCGCTCGTGTGCTTTTGTAGGTTGTGGACGGCGTCGTCTCTGTGGCCTGTTTGTGGTTTGGTTATCGTACCGTGGCACTGCCACGCTCCTCGGGTGCTCTGTGCCTGGGGTCGATCTCTGCAGTCGGCCGGGGCGTGTCCCGTGGCTTCCCCCTTCCAGGCGGCCTGTGCGGTGTGTTGTTCGGGCTTGATGGCCTGGTAGCGTGTCTTCCTTCGACTCGTGGGGCCACGTGGAGTGTTGCCCTCTACTGCGCTTCCCCGTCGGTCCGGTCTCCGTCCCGACCTCGTCGCCACTGTAATGTTTGTAAATGAGCACTCGGAACAAGTGTTATCTTTCCGCTATGTTTATTTGGCACAACAGTTGAGCAGTTACACCCAGGAGCGCCGGCCACCTCTCTCCGTCCGCTCGCTGCCGCGCACGCCTCTTCGCCCGCTCCGCTTACTCCCTCGCGCGCCTCCTGGCGTCAACCTGCGTACCCGCGTCACGTGACGTGACGCGCTAACAACTAGACCGCTACACCTCTCTCGCTGCTTCTTCCTATTCCCTCTCTCGCTGCTTCTCTCTCGTCCCCTCTCTCGCTGCTTCTCTGTCGTCCCCTCTCTCTCTTTCCCTTCTCTCGCTGCTTCTCTCTCTTTCCCTCTCTCGCTGCTTCTCTCTTTCTCTTCTCTCTCGTTCCCTCTCTCGCTGCTTCTCTCTCTTTCCCTTCTCTCGGTGTTTCTTTCTCTTCTCTCTCTGTTCTCTCTCTTTCCCTCTCTCGCTGCTTCTCGTCCCCCCGCTCCTGGTGGCCCTCCTGTCCCCGCCCACCTCCTCTCCCTGGTGACAGATTCGCCGGGGCTCCACGCCTGGAATGATCTGCCCTCCTCTGGCATCGGTCCTCTTCTATAAACTTCTGGCTCCTTCCAGGCGCCGCGGCGCGGGGTATATAAGGAAGAGCGGAGGCGCCTGGCGGACAAGGACTGCAGGCAGCGCTAGAGAAGCTCCCGCTCTGATACCGGAATACCTCCGTGACCCTCGCACCAGACGCCATGGACATCACCATCAGCCACCCCTGGATGAGGCGCCCCTGGTTCCCGGGCCCCCTCTTCCCCAGCCGCCTCTTCGACCAGCGCTTCGGCGAGGGGCTTTTTGACACCGACCTCCTCCCCGGCTTTTCGGGCAGCGTCTTCCCCTATGCCCGGACCCCCAGCATCCCCCTCCCGCTGGAGACCGGCCTCTCCGAGGTAAGTGTCTTGTGGAGAATAAGAGCGCAAAGTACCGCAGAACCTGTCGCTGCGTAGAGACAGGCAGCCGTGGCAAGGGCATTAACCCACCGAGATAGCTAATGAGAGTTTATACCCCGCATATCTCTGCATCGGAGTCTTCATTGTCTGGGGTGTTATGCACAGTAAACTGCTGTGGCTGGATTTATTTGCCTGTTTGCGGGTTATTTATTCCCAGTCCGGTGCAGCAAGTTAAGAGTTCTTTAGCAACTCACACTCACTGATCTCAAGAAATGTGTGCAGCTCACTGTGCTATCTGTGTGTACGGGATGCTATGCGGCCAAACACTTTAAGGAGCATCGTTTCTAGGCTCTTTGAAGCTGCAGTCATTGGACGACGCTATATTTAAATATTGGTAAGAGAGGTTTACCGCAACATTTTTCTAATGCGGGGGCTAACTAGTATAGTCCATCGTGTACTGCAGTAGTAAAACCAATCTAAAACAGGGTGTGGACATGCGACCTTATGCAGTTACGAGAAGGAGCCGCGTTAAACCGCTGAGCTACCACACTAACATTGGAAACTGGGACCTGCCCATTACACTGACTCTGCCCCAGCCCTGCGATATTTTCAGCGGCTCTGGCGTATTGTACTATATTAATATTCGCAGACATTTTAGGGGCTTAAAGAATGGTTGCCTTCCTTCTTATATTAAATACATGTATTTTAAGAAGGGTCTGGGTGCCTACGTCTGCTCACGTCAGCCGGGTGTCTTAGTGCAGTAGGGTGCCCACTAGTCGAGCTTGTGGACATAAATTCCAGTCACAGCTCAGCCTATTTTTTTCTTTTTTTTTGCATATTTATATAGCGCGAACTCGACCCGAAGGTATTGGAGCGCTTTACATAGCACCGTATTTACATTACACATTCAGGCACGGGGAGATTAAGTGATTTGCCCAGAATCACAGGGTGTGGACGCGTCCTCGAGGCTCGAACTCTGGTCTCCAGCACGAAAGTCGGCAGCGTAGCCGACGGACCACATCCTCTCCCCATCATCTTTCCGAGGTGGATAAAAGTGCGGCACTGCGGGGCACACGCAGTGACGCAGAATCTGCTCCCCGCGCCGAGCGTCCGCTTCAGTAGGAGCTCTTGCATCGGCGCCACGCTGTGGCCTGTTGATGCATAAATATAGATGTGAAGTCGTCCAGGGGCGAAGCGTTGGTCGGGCTGGCAGCCCTGTGCCGTGTGTTTATTGTTGACATGCAACAACTCGAGCTTTCTGGAAGGGGCGGAGATCCGAGGGTGCCAGGGGAGGCGCGACAGGTGGGCGGGAAATACAAATATTGCGGAGAACCCTCTAGAAGCGGCTGGGCTGGTGAGCCAGGTCTCCAAAGAGGGGGCGGGCACATACATAAAATAATACTGTTGGATCTGGGTCATCCGTGGCGCCTGCTCACCCTGCGCTTCTGCGCCTGTCCTCGAATGACCCCAGTAGAGCAGCCGGTGTTGTGCATGGCTGTTCTTGCTTAGGTTGTGTCCTTGTGCATTCGCTTGTACACACACATAGGTGGGCGCGTCACGCCTCTCTGGCAGCGAGCGGTCTGTGTGCGCCTCTCTAATCATCCGTGTCTGTTTGTGGGCGCCCCCTGTAGATCTGCGTGGGCCTAGGTTCACCTGTTGGGGTGTCGGAGATCCCGGGTGTGATTTCTGTCTGCAGACCTATAGGCGCCTCTGAGTTCTGAATCTTGTATATTGTGAGGCGTAGGTGTGCTTGTGTTTTCTCGGCTGGGGGCGTCACTTCCGTTTATTATGTTTGTGACTGGGCCTGGCTCCTCCTATGCTCCATTGGTTCTTGTGTGTTTGACAAATCTGTCACACGCCTGTGGGCGTGGCACAGAGCCCTGGGTGTGTCCTTTCACTCAAAGCGTGTGCCAGGTTTACAAGCGTGTGGGTGTGTTGCTGACCGTCTGTGTTTATTTATTGCTCTTTTTATAGCGCGAACTCGACCTGAAGTTATTGAAGCGCTTTAAATTAGCAACAGTTAGATTACACAAGGGCAAGTTATTTTATTGGTAGGCAAAGGTAGATGGAAGTGATCTGCCCAAAAACGCAAGATGTTGCAGAGGATCGAATCCGGTTCCAACTATGGTAGCTCTGGCCGTTACGCCACATTCTCCCCTCTTTGTTTATAACGTCCTCGCGCTGTTTATATGCGCAGATTTAACAAAGTGATGTTTCCCATGTCAGCTCGTTGTGGTTTCTCCCACAACATATTTACGGCCTCCGTATCCTGTACGCAGCGGCAGCACATGCAGTTTGTCCTTTCCTACAGGATATGCTCACACTCTTTAAAGTACTCCGGTCCTACAGGATATGCTCACGCTCATTAACGTACTCCTTTCCTACAGGGAACTCTCAGCTCGCACTCACAGGTATACTCGGGGCTTTACGTGTCTCTCAAAGGGGCGTGGCTAATGTAATTAAGGGCGTGGTTTAAAACACAAGCTAAACATCTGTGTTTCGCATAGTGTGCCCCCCCCACTTGTATTTTGCTGTTTCTGTCGTTGCATCCAGATATGAAACAACACGTAGCATCATACCTACAACAAGTCAGGACTAATGGCTTTTGTTAGTTGCATGAAATAAATAAGCAGCATGGCTTGTATAGAATATTGAAAAAGCTTCCACTTAAAGCTCTGGTGACACCATGGCAACGCTGCTGCTCCTGAGTTTCAAAAAGAGAAGGGAAATCCAGAGAGAAAATGACTCTTTAAAGGATTTCCCTCCCCTAGGACCCTCACCTGGCATGACCAGGGCCGGACTGGGAACCAAAACCGGCCCTGGCAAAGTAGACGGCCGCCGCCCCCCCCCCCCCCCCCCCCCTGGGCTTGGGGGTGCCGCCAAGCTCTTTGCCAGGGCCGGTTTTCGGACGATTTTGTTACAGGGCCGTTTTTGCAGCTATGCTGCAAAAACGGCCCTGTAACACAAATGGCCCCAGGGGCCCAAAACCGGCCCCCTCCCGTGCGGCGCACCGGGGGATTGCCCGGTGCCCGCTATGGCCAGTCCGGCCCTGGGCATGACGTCCTGCCGTAACTTCTCCTCTAGTGAGAAGTGAGCAGCTCACATCGATGTGCTGTCACTGCAGCCCGGAAAGAAACGGTCCCCTGTGCCAGGGCACAGAAACAGAGCCCTATAGCGACCCATTTCGAGGCCCCCTTTAAACAAGCATTGGCATAGCCAATAGGTCTCGCCGTTGGGACCTTATAAGTGTTTAGCCATGCAACACTTGATGTTGTTGCACCAAGGATATTGTGCTGAATAACTAAACACTTATAAGGTCCCAAAGGCAAGACCTATTGGCTATGCCAATGCTTGTTTCTTTTAGTGTGTGCCAGGCCATTCAAATACCAGAAACGCTGTTTACGTATAAGAGTTCAATGGGGAAGGCACTACCTCTAGGGGTCTACACATTACAGGTATGAACCTCAGGGGCGGGGGGGGTGACTAGCTTTTCACCTTTTCAATGTTGATAAAACTTTAGAAACAACAAAAGTAAATATTTTAAGCGCCAAACGACAACTGGTTTTGTAGTCAGTGTCAAACGTACTTATTACAATTCTGAAAGCATACATGTTAAGACAGTATGGTTTGCATTCGCTGTGGGGCATAAAGGAATCACCTAGTATGTTCTAAGTTACAAGCCTGAAAGTTAATATCCTGTTTGAGATCACAAACATAAGCTACCAAAATACAGTTTTTAACCCCTTCGCCGCGGCAGGAATTCCGCCGCAGCGCTGGGGGGTTTGGGGGCAGTTGCGGGTCCGCTGTGCTCGTGACGCAACCACTCCGTCACGAGTCACGGTTGAGCTGTGCTCATGACGGAGTGGTTCCGTCACGTCTCCGCCCACTGCGCTAATCGCCCGCACAGGAGGGGAATTAGCGCCGCGTGGGCGGAGCGGCCGCCAACGGCCGCAGCATGACGGAACCACTCCGTCATGAGCACAGCGCAACCGTGGCTCATGACGGAGTGGTTCCGTCATGAGCGGTGAAGGGGTTAAGAAAAAGCCCTGCTTTTTTTTTTTTTTTTAATGGGCAGCGGAATAAATCGTAAAAACATCACGTAGGCTATTAAATGGTTCTTTGCAATAGTGATATAGCTTTCCGTTAAGACCAATATTTCTACCCTGAGTAACACACAAGTAACAAAAACAAAACTGGACTACGATTGCCCTCTAAAGGATTTATTTAATCTAAGTGATGAATGCCTGGGATCTCCAAGCACTGTGATAAAAACAGCCCCCAATTGAGAAGCATTTCATATTTTGCTCTTCGAGTGCTTTCCAAGAAGAACTCGTGTGGCAGATTCTGTGAACGGCGCGCCTGGCACACAAGGAGAATGCTGCTGTGGTACATCTGTGCTGCTCCATGCTCCTCCAAAGGAGACGCAATGACATCACTCTGTCTTCCAGGCAGCACAATTAGAGCGTGTGTGCCTATTTGTCTTGCTGCTGGGATGAGTAACGCGCTGTTAGCGGAGTCCCGTTTCAATCAGGCTTAGTAATCAATTGCACAAGATAGACATACCAACTTGTGTATGCATACTTACGCTCAAAACAAAGCACAAACAAGCCCAGGAGTTGTGTGCGCGCGCTGAAAGAAAAAAAAGCACGCGAGTGGTGCGTGCGGTGGAAAAAGTGAAAAAACAGCTGCACGTCTGGCGAGTGGTGTGCGCGCACAGTGACTAGAGGGGAAAGCCATATGGCGCCTCTGCTCGTCATTGTGCATGTAACTGCACGCTCGTGGCCAGCAAAAGCGTCTGGTAGGACTTTTGAAAGCCCATAGACTAAATGTCTCGCCGAGCAGCGCATGCGCTGACTCAGCGAGACCTAAAAACTGCCGGTGCTCTGACCCGGCCCACTTAAAGCCCTGGGTATACTCCTTTCCCACGCATGCTCTCAGCTCACATGCGTGCGTTCTCGTGCAGTGCGCTCACAGGGTTCCCTTTCCTACATAATACTCTGAAGCTTGGCACACACTTGTTCTACCTTCCTACAGAATCCTCCTACTTCGCTCCCACACGTGTAACCTTTGCTCTACAGGGTGGTCTCATCTCAAATTCATGCGCTTTCTCATTTCCTGTAGGGTACTCTCATTTCACGTCCACACGTGCTAGCCGTTATTCTTGGCTCACGCCCGCACGTGCTTCCATTTCTTACAGATGCTTTCAAGTCACACTTCTTTGTTCTTCTCCCACAGGTGAAGCTGGACAAGGACAAGTTCTCCGTGCACCTGGACGTGAAACACTTCTCGCCAGAGGAGATCAGCGTGAAAGTGATCGGAGACTGTGTGGAGGTGCACGCCAAGCACGAGGAGAGACAGGTGAGGTGCACTGTAGAGGTCATGGGTCACAATCAGGTGGTGGGATCACAGGGGCACTATACACCCCGTGCACACCAGCATATGTACCTGCGATGCAGTCTTGGGTCCCTAGTAACCTACAGGAGAAGCCTTCAGCAGATATGGCGTGCCTCCCCTCAGCATGAAGTGGTGCCCATTCCATACAAAGGGGTGCATCACTCCCCTTGAGAGGGGGTGGACTCGGTGCCAAGGGGGCATAGGTTTGGATTTTCTTTTTTCCGCCCTCACCGTCTGGACTTTAGTTTTCTCCTGTTAGTGAGGGGTTGGTCTTTTCTAGTGATGACAAGCCTAGGCCCCATATGACGATATTTTATCCTGACTTCCAGGCCCTGGGCATTGCTTCCAATCTGGGCCCGCCCTCCCCTGCCCAAGTCTAGCTTTGCCACCGCTCTTGGGTGAGGGGTGGGCGCTCTTGTGCACTGGGAAACCAAGATGGCTGATTCTCGTCTTACCTCCCATCTCCCCTGGGAAAGGAGGGGTTGGGCCTAAATACAGATTTAGAAAGACTGCACTTCTGGTGGGCGGTGGGAAGTTGGGGACTTGCCATGAGAGCGATGCTGGTACTCACCCTCTTCTCCCTGCCTCCCCTGCAGGACGAGCACGGCTACATCTCGCGAGAGTTCCACCGCCGCTACACCATCCCCAAGGTGGTGAACCCCGCGGCCATCACCAGCGCGCTCTCGCCCGACGGCATCCTGTCCGTCGAGGCGCCCACGGCGGAGGCCAAGCAGCCCGAAGAGCGGACCATCCCCATCGTGTGCCAGGACAAGCCCGCTGTGGCCGGGAAGTGATACCGAGAGGAGCTCCGGCGCCATGCCTGGCCTGTGCCCCCTTCGGCAGATGCTAAGCTGACCTTTGACCTTGGTTACCAGGCTGAGAGACCACCTTCGAGGCGGACTGCCCACAAAACAAATATGGACATTTCTCTATAGACTATTGCTTGTGAATGGCTGGCCAGGCTTGGCGAAGTTTGTGACTGACCCTTTCGAGGCTCCACTGGCCTTTAGTACCAGCAGCCCGGGGTGAACCTTCCTACTGCCCCACAGGTCATTCAGCCTGTCCCCAAGTACAGCATCCGCACTTGTTTTGTGCCGTTCTCCCCCGACCCTCCACTTTGGCACACTGGCTTCAGTGCGCCCCCCCCCCCCCCCCCCCCCATAGATGTGCCACCTCAGAGCGCCAGGAGCAGGTGTGTTCAGACCCACTGGGAAGAGTGCTGAGATCAGGGGCCGCCCCCACGACTGTGGGGCCAAGAAACTGATTAACACTGGCCTCTGAGAACAGGCAATCAGGGGACAGTGCACACACTTCACAGGACCCCGGGAAAATGCTGCCTGTGTGCCCGGCCTGCTTCTATGCGCTCTTTCCGCTCAATTTTGTGTGTTTTTGTTTCTATTCGGTGCTTTGTAACAAGTAAAACGGTGCTGTGAACAATAAAGTGGGGCCTAGTTTGAAAAACAGGTCTCGGCGAGTTGCTTTGTCTGTTGGAGGTACTTCCAAAGGGCCAGGTTTAATCGCCGGCGGGGGGGAGGGGGGGGGCGGGAGGGGGGTTCAATAGTTCGGGACTTTTTGTTTCTGGGCCAGGAGATATCTGACCATTGTTTTTCGCCTCAGGATCAATTCCATTTTTCTCTGGAGCCTGCTGTGAAATGCCCCACCACAGAAAACACAAGAGGTGCTTTTCACCTGTCAGAGGAGCTTTTCAAGGAAAGTTGGATTGAGATCGGATTTTTACTGACAGTTTGAGTTGTTTTTATTTACTTGATTCTCCTCCTTTCCATTGGATGTGCGTTTATGGCACGTTTGCTAAGCATGGGGCTGTTGAGGAGATCTGTTCCTCGTGGTGATTGTTCCATGAGCTACAACAATCACCTTATGGTACATATAGGATAGAATTAAGGAAAGACCTTTACCATCTCACCCTGGGGGGGGGGGGGGGGGGGCTTCAAGCAAGGGGGTCTCCTTCAAGCATGTTCTTGCTTGGCAAGGAACCCCAGAAAACGAGAACTTTTAATTCAACATCACATCCCAGGCTGTGTAACAGGCCTTCCCTAGGTCCACATCCCATTCTGCCTCTGTGAGGAGCCCTCGGCCGAGGGGACCTTTCTTTCATCATCACACCCCAGGCCGAGGGGACCTTTCTTTCATCATCACACCCCAGGCCGAGCAGCCCTAGGCAGCGGTGACCTTTCTTTCATCATCACACCCAAGACCCTGTAACAGAAAGGCCTTCCCTAGGTCCTTGCTCAGTCAGCCTCTGTTAGGAACCCTAGGCAGAGAGGACCTTCCATCCCGGCCCCATGCTCTCTACCAGTTAGAAGGGCCTGAGGACCGCCCTTACATATTGCCTTTATAATGTACCCTAGGTGGAAATGGCCTTCAGAACTGCCTCCCACCCATCCTCTGTAGCTCAGAAAAGACCCTTCTATCAACCACCTTCACATTTGTATGATGCCCTAGGCACCACCGCTACTTTGTAGCTTAGGTCCTTCTGTCCACATAATGCCTTTCTGAGAGATCCTTCCATACATCCTCACTCTGAAGCAGGACCACCCTCAGTCTGCAAGGCCCTTCGGAGGACCACCCTCGTATTCTATGGAAGGTACCCCCAGGAAGCGAGGATTTTCCATGCAGCCTCACGTCATCCCTAGGACCACTGCACTTTAATGCGCATCTACAAGACACCTTGGGTAGACAGGCCCTTCTATGCAAACTCACAGCCCAGGCTTTGAAGCAGAGAGATAATTCTTCCATGCCCCACACCTTCACGCTGTGTCCAGTAATGGCACTGTATGCAGAGCACAGGCAGCCTTGAAGCACAGAGCCCATTCTTGGATATTTAAGGTACATCCCACAAAGGGGAGACAGGCTTTTCCATGCTTCTTATGGCTTATTATTCAGAGCTGGGTCCTAGTTTCACCCAGGAGCGCACTGCTAAACGATTCTTTTACACCACGTTTCCAAAAAAGGAATCCCAGATACCACTTAAATGTACAGGTAATAAACATCAAACGTGTGACGTGAGCCATAGGCAAGGGCCTATAACGAAGGATAGCACCAGAAGTCCCACATTAGAACGTTCTCCTACTGAGACTAGAATGTTCTAAATTATGAAGGGAGATAGACCAATATCAGAAGGTGGTAGCAGAAGGCCTTTACCATCCGCTATACTCCCGGAGCCGCTCTTGTCTTCAGTGCAGCGGTCACCAGGGTCGGATAGCCTACAGGGCAAGCAGGCAGTGCCCGATGGGCTGGTCTGAGAGATCAGTTTGTGGGCCGGTTTATAAGCAATTTGTGGGTTTGCGTTGCCAGGTGAGACGGTTTTTACTGTTGATTTCCCTGATATTAAAACAAACATTGCCTGTAGCAAACGTAAATGTTTACATACTTTGGAAAATACCCCAACAGCGTAATTGTACAAGTCAAAACTGGCCGAATTTGCAAACATGGACCTCTTTATTAGTTATCTAGTTTGGGAACAGGGGCCACTTTTATTTTGGTGTCCGGCCTATTCTGTGCCCCAGTGCGACAATGGCTTTAAACATTCCAGTCTTCTAATATATCCTTATAGGCTGCTGCCAAGGGCTATACCGGTTATTAAAGGCACTGAACCCGAGTTATAGGCCGGACCCATTGAGCAGCAGGGATCCTCCGTCATGGCAGAGGAGCGTCGCCCCACTGCCCTCAGCAGCGAAAACATGAAAAATAAAATGATAAGAAGAGGTTATTTTATTTTTCCTTGCTGAGTCGATCCAAGGGTGGGGCTGGGCCATCCTGATGGACAGCAACCAGGGGCAGAGTGGTGGGCACTGCTGCAAGTGCGCATGTCGGTTTGGCTGGCCGTCTTAGGACAGCCAAACCGACATTCGCCCTTCGATCTCTCCACCCAAGCTGTGCTGCACAGCTGGGTGGAGACCAAACACAGACTCCCATACCCCAACTAAGTGTCGAAACAGCCCGCTCAGGCCAATCACGGTGCTGGTCTCATGCTGGTTACCAGTTGGTCGGCAGTGAAAAACAAGCATTGGCAAAAACAATAGGTTGCGGCTTTGGGAGCTATTGCCTTTGCCAAAGCTCTTAGTTATGGTATAGAGCGTTATTTTGTTTTTAAGAAGCGCAATCAGTGGCAGGACATCCCCAAACAGGCATGCATCTACGCCTGCCCCATACACGAAGAGCAGCACCCCCCTCCATAGACACGCATTTATCCACTGAAAATGTGGACAATGAATGTTATGCTAGGGTAAATACTATACCTGTACGATAACTAAAATCCAATAAAAAGGCTGACAAAAAAAAAACCAGTGGCAGGACATCAGGCCCCAACTGATAAAAAGCTAACGACATACATTTTGTGTTTTCGGGGGGAGTGGTGTAAAGAGTAGTGCTCAAAGCTGATGTGGCTTCTTGGCACTAATTGGAAGGATTGTGTAAGGGCACTACAACGCGGAGCCATATGGGACAAGTCACAAACGAGAATTAAACATTTCAATGCATCACAATAATTAAAGGCATGCCATAAAGCCTTCGGTCCTTCGCCCACTACCACCTTCGCAGTTGTCACATCTTCCTCATGTCACCAAAGCCCCCGGTAGAAGACGTTTGTCTGCCTCTCTCCATCAGAGTCCAGAGAAGATTCTGTCAAATGTAGGTTTTAAAACGTGTTTTAAAAAAAAATTCACTGCAGTCCATATAACTTCAGGCACAGGGCAGGCAGCTGACCATTAACCGCATGCCACATTGTCGAGTCCTTGAATGACAGTCCAGAGGCGCACTGTCTGAGACTGACACTTACCTAGCGAGGTGAGCCGTGGCAATTCAGTTTACGGCCAGGGCGCCCGCCTCCTCAGAGATCTGCCCGCAAAAAACGAGACGACTCCATCGGCAAATGTCAGCAGCCATCTAGTTTCAGCGAGGGGTTTCAGAGAAAGCAAGACGGTGGCGCTCAAGCAGGTTGCCAAAAGTGTCAAATAGACATGAAGAACTGGGGCTTCACGGTGACAACAGTACAGAGGTGGACCCCAAACCTCTGAAAGAGTTTATGAGCCAAGGCCCTAAACATTGTAAATATGAAACAAATACTGAGCACACGTAATACATAAACAGTTGATACAATAATGAAAAATTATCTGAAGATCGACACCGGTAGTTCCATTAGAGCAGTTTATGTAAGAGATATTCGTGAGAAAAGCAACAACACCAGCTGACACGTGTTTCGTCAACAGGTCAATGCCTGTGACTCTTCAGGGCTGAAGAAAGCGTTATGCGAATATCGATAAACCGGTGATAATTCCGACCCAGTTAACGGGTATGCAAAGAAGCAGGAGGTAAGATAATGAAGAAACTCGGCAAACACGGGCGGGTGCGTCTGTGCAATAGCGGGGCCTGAAGGTGCAGGAACCAGCCTGTGCTCATCTCGTCCTAGAGAATGGGAGCTTGTCAACAGCAGCACAATGTGTGCTCTGGGCTTCAGCGGCTGTCGCAATCGTGGGGTTGGGTCCGGCGCCAGTCGCGGGGATCACTACTGAATTTACCACACAGCGGTGCGAGCAGGGCCATTTCCACAACCTGCCTCCCACAAAGTTTATCAAAACTACAGTCACCCACTGGCACCGCAGGTGGCAGCAGGACCTGACGTCACTGTGTCAAACATGAGTCGGCTGATCAGGATGTCTCGGTAGTTGGCATTGGACACTGCCTCTCCTGACGCCACTAAGTCAGAATCAGGTAATGCCACGGCCCTATTAATGATACATTACAGCAAGTTAGCAGCTAGAACAACCAGCCGGGAGCCCCCAAGCCTGCCGGGAGCAGTGCGCTCGCTTTGGCACGCTGGCACTCCACCTTCCAATTTCAAACCAAAGAAGAAAAAATTTGAGTCAAACTTAAAAAAATGTACTCCAAAACAACAAAAATCCCATATGGATTTTAAAGTTTTATGTGAAAACACCGCTATAAAGTGAAATGCACCAGTGGTAGTCAATAGTCGTTGTAGACCGCGACCTCTGCATGATTTGAAGCCAACCACGAGGGTGCCTGGGTTTAATTACACCAAGTGTATTAGACGCTGTTAAAGTCTGGAAGTCAAAAAGTTAGAAAAAAATCTTAAGTCCCACTTCAGAAAGGGACTTTGCCCTTTAGTGAAGAAAAAGCATTGACATTTCTGTTAAGTCCCAACGCAGAATGGGACTATCACTTTTTGAGAATAATCATCCCCGCATTGGACATCGCTGAAACTGTAGCCGCTGCAATGGAACCGTAGGCCAGATACCTAAAGAAGGTTGGTCCCGCTAGCTAGAGCTTTCTCACTGAAAATATTCTACGTCCCAACGAAGAATGAGACTTAGAATGAGAGCAGTGCGGAGGTTTCCGTGTGGGATGAACCTGACATCCAATGTAATGCTGTAGAACTGCTAGTCGGATACTTTTATCAGAGGGAAAAATCTGGGTGTCAGTGCTCACGGTCACAAAGCACTACTGTCTTGCTAGCCAGGACCGATAGGAAGTGCATTTCACCTGTTCGATGCTACAGTGACGTTTTGATATGGCTCCATTCCACCTTGAGAGGTACTGTTTTGGTTTCCATTCTAGAGGTGAGGAATCTACGGTTAGCAGAATCCATCAGAAGAACAAGTTACTTACCATCAGTAGCGCTCTTTCTATAGGATACTCCACTCTAACAGCAGATTCCTCATTGCTTTCCCACCTACCCATTCTGTGGAGAAATCTCTTTTCTCTCTAAAAAGGTAAGGTTCCAAATTAGAGATCTGCACACTGCCACCTCCAATTTCTTGTGCTCTACAAGAACCCTACATCAACACGCAAGGGTGGCACTTGTAGGCAGCTCCGCTCCATCACTTCCAGGGTGGGGAAAACCCAACGCCGAGCTATGCAGTACCACCTTCGGCACGCAGGAGCATTGCTATGAAAACTTCAAAAAGTTAGGAATCTGTGGTCAGAGTAATTATCTGAGAAAGCATTACCAAAGGTAACTTCTTTCCGGGGCACATTTCAGGACATTGTCCTGGTTCACAGAGGGTCAAAATAATGACTAAGTGCCAATTTTTCCAAAGTGCTGTGAAAGATCCTCCTGGATAGTCCTGCAGCCCTGAGCTCTTTAAGGCAGGTTTCTGGGCACCAGGTTTCTCCCCAGCCAGATCTCTTGCAGGGTACAGTCATCAGGGGTCAGCAGGCCCTCTTGGGATCAAGAGTCCTGCTTTTTGTGTCCCTGAGGCAGGAAACAGGAGGCCAGCCATTTGGCCCTTGGACAGCAGTTCCAGTCCCTGGGTACCCGCAGCGGTTAGGAAGTCTTGAGTTCTTGTGTAAGTTCTCTTCTTTCAATAAGAGCCTTCTTCTAGTAAGGCCTTCTTCAGATGAAGCCTTCCCACATCCAAGAATGTTCTGAGGAGGTGCTGGTGGAGGAGCCATATTTTTACTGTGCTGTAGCCAGTGGTTGAAGAAATGATACCAGTCCCCCATCCCTCCATTTTCAACACTTCCTCTTTGCCTTACAGTAGCCACTGCTTCAAGATGGTGAAACCCAGCTGTCTTCAGCTAGTAAACCATTCCCCTATTTTAATGGGCTCTCCTCCTACCTGACAGCGGCACACATGTTTTTATCTCCTACTGTGACTGGAGCCTGGCTGTCTATGAGGGTCCTCAGAAAGAAAAGGAGAAGCCCTCATTGACATCACCAACTCAAAAGAAGTGGTGCTGAAGATGCCCGTTCCTGTCCACTCTCAGATTGCTAATACCAGCAAAGGGGTCAGCAGCTAACACCCATTTGGCCTTCCTAGGTTCAGAGGCAGGTCATTGTCCTCACAGCCTGGGTTGATAACTTTCCCAGCCAAGAATGTGTATGCAAGCTCTGGGTGTGTGATGAGTGGCAGAACTGGTTCTAAATAAACAAAGACAATATAACAAAAGAGAGAGAAAGGGATTTCACAACTAAGTTGTAAGGGGTACTCCCAGTCCCCTGAGGTATACAAAATAAACAAAGAAAGGGGTATCCTTAAATGAGAGAAGGTAAAGACCTTCTGTCTGTTAGAGAGTTCTCAGAGAAGTAAAAAGAGAAATTATTTCTTTTTTATGAAACTGGCTTGGGCAACCTCAAATATCCGATTTCACTATTAAATCTATTGTAAAAACCAAGCAGGAAAAAACTTTGAAACATTCTAGTCTTTTTCTAACAGGAGATAGGGAATTGAGATTTTAATCCATCTGCCCTTTCTAGGGTAAAGTCTACAAGGTTTTTTGGCTTGTATTTCTCTGTGAGGGCACACTAACCTAAATATGTAGTATGACCTAGTTCTATAGATTAGCACCTCGTCCCGTGGGATTTTAATGCATATTTTAGGGGTGACAAGAATATATAAAAAAAAACTTTTCCTACATAGCAGATGCATATTTTTTCCTGCCATATGTCACAGCAGTACATTTTATGAAGCCCAGCCAGAGCACAGTGGTGCTCCTGACAGTTATGTTTTGTCATATATGTGGGTGGTGTAAATACATACTGCAGCCCACATATGATATATAACTTTCCATGCCATAGGTGCACTTTAAGCATCATTTACAAAAGAACTATATGGACGTTAAGAAGGCCAGATAGGGAGTTGCAATGAACAACATGTGGTTTAAGGCAACACACAGGTACTTTACTACTATTTATGAGTGGTAAAGGGCACAAACCTCTAAAGCCACCAAACTTAGGGTCCAGAAAAAGGTGACTTCGAGTAAGATTTATTCCCTCAATTGTTTGTTCATTCTACTCCATTCCTGATCTGGTTTATCCTTTTCTGTTATTCATTCTTATTACAAAGTCTGCTACCTTGACTTTCCTTTTCCCTTAGTGCTCTGAAGCGTTAGCGCTAAAAGTTAAAGTTAAATGTAACATGTGGCGGTAGGGCACTTAATGTACTGTAGTTCATGTCTAAAGAATCAGTATAACATGTTGATAAGCAGGGACATCGTAAGGATTTAGATCATCCCCAAACATGTTTGGTGGCCTATGGTCGAGACAGATTGACATTTTTGATCCAATTTGAGCTCTTTCATGCCCTCTTTGGCCAGGTCATTGACAGGCACCCTGGCCCAAATTCTAAATGTGTTAACAACTAATACTCAAGGATGGTAACATGTCTTTTCAGTATTGTAAAACAGCAGCAGCTCACTAACATTATTGCAAATAATCTCTGGGATCCCCTCCCATTTATCCCAAAACACAGAATTCCTTTGAAAAATTTCTGTAATAGACTCCTACACATCACCCACATTGAAAATAAATGAAAGGAAAACGGTATTTCAGACAATTTGTTGAAGCATTGTTGAAGGTCGTCCGGGCAAGACTCTGCAGAAAAGAGCAGGCGCTATCAAGGGGCCCCGGAAATGTGGGGCCCTGGGCCAGCACCAACTTTGCACATGCATTACAATGTCTGTGTTAATAATCTTCCTGTTAAACGCTAGGCAAGTCACCCAGATGTGTGACTTACAGCCCACAAAGCTGGGTGCTATATGTATAAAGGGGGGAGATGCTAAATATTACACTACTAAAAATAGCATTTCCCTACAGAGACTAGCTAGAAAGTGCTATGTTCAGCTTACAGTGGGGTTTCCAGAAGGAAAAGTGTGAGGAAAGCTTTTGAGCTTGGTTCTTTCCCAGCTGTAGTGTCCTGCGTGGGCAAAGGGACACGGACACGCTGGGTATTATGGAGCTTCTTTATTTGCGACCTTGCTGTACATCGTGTATCGGCTAACTGCCGTTCCTGGTCCCCGGCTCCTCCCTTTCCGCCCGCCCTCGGGCAGGTCCTAGTGCCCCTCATGTGGGGTGCATCATTACATCTCCCCCCCCTGTAAACAAACAAAATAGAAACAACAAAGAAAACATTTTCAACTTTACAGTTCTTCAATCAGGCGAGACGGTTTCTTAATGGTCCGCTGGGGGCGTGATTGATGATCAGTACCTCGCTCATGTTTGCCAGTCATTTCCATCAGGGCCTGACTGCAGCGGGGCGGTGTCTCTGGTTCTCTTTTCTCAACTCGCAGTTCAGTCAGTAGTTCCTTGACATTCGGGCTGCACTTTTTGAAGTGTGTCACATTCCTGGTGACTCGTCTTCCGTCAGTTTCCGCAGTGATCATAGTTCCTTTCTGTTGCACCACTTTCAGTGGAGTTTCGTGATATCTGCAGTCAGTCTTTCGGTGTTGCTCTTGTCGCGCTAACACCCAATCTCCTTCTCTGATCTCAGCGGGAGAGGCATGTCGCCGTTCATCCGCGTAGTCCTTCATTTTCTCTTTCTTCAGCCTGTCTGTGGCTGCAATATCTTCATGGTCAGAGCCGCGGTATTGTTCACTCGCGGGGGCACCTATCATTGGTAGTCTAGTGCGCGCGGGCCGTCCTAGCATGAGGGTGGCCGGACACTTGCCCGTGGTGGAGTGGGGTGTGTTTCGATAGGCTCTTAGTACCTCGTTCAGTGCTGTCTGGATGCTCTTTCGAGTGAGTTCCGCCTGTTGTATTGCTTTCTAGATCGTGGACATGAATCATTCCGTTCGCCTGCGGCCATCGTGGTGTGATCTTCCGGTGTTTAAAGTTGAGGTGTTGGGCAAAGTCGGCAAAGTCGTGGCTGTTGAATGTGGGCCCGTTGTCGGATTTCACCACTTGAGGAATGCCCCACGCAGCAAAACCTTCCTCTAGTATTGATATGGCGCTGGATGCTTTTGTGGATGTGCATAGTTGTGCAATGGGGAATCTGGAATATTCGTCCATGATGACCAACACATATTGGCCTGACTTGAATGGCCCAAAGAAAGCAATGGCAACGTGTTGCCAGACGCCCTCCGGTAGTGGAGACATTTGTAGCGGTGCAGGGGGATCTGGACGGCTCACCAGTTGACATTGTGGGCAGTCCTTCAGTGTTGTTTCCACCATTTGGTCCAGTGTTGGAAACCAG
The DNA here is from genome assembly GCF_964204655.1 of Triturus cristatus. Classification (NCBI taxonomy): domain Eukaryota; kingdom Metazoa; phylum Chordata; class Amphibia; order Caudata; family Salamandridae; genus Triturus; species Triturus cristatus. Next base: position 162,773,362 of record NC_140590.1, read on the forward strand.
ACTCTTTCGGGGAGTGCTCTTTTTGTTGCTACTATGCCCCGGTGTCCTTCATGTGCTAAGTTTATGACCCTTTGTCTTAGTTGTCGTGGGATCCCAATTTGCGTGTCCCTTAAGATGAGACCGTTGGTCGCTATGGACAGTTCTTCATGGACGTGCTTGAATGCTGCCATCTCTTGGTCATATTGTTCCTTTGTGTGTGCCTGTCACCAGCTGTTCGTTTGTATCCTGCTCTTTACTTCTTGTAGGGTGACGTCAGATTGTGTCGCTTCGCAGTTGGCTTCCAGCGGAACTGCAGGGGGTCTAGCCTGATCTACCACGAAATAAATGTATTCGTCCGCAATCGATTGCTCGCATCGGCTCGTCTTGGTCGGGTGTCTGGACATATAGTCGGCAGGGTTTTCAGCTTTTCTGGGCTTGTGTATGATGGTGTACGTGTATTCTTGTAGCCTGAGGCCCCATCTCTCTATCCGTGGCGGCATTTTTGCTTGAGGGTTTCCAAATATTGTGATCAGAGCCTGATGGTCAGTGACCAGGGTGAAGTGTTTTCCGAAGATGAATATGTGGAAATGTTCACACGCCCATACAACAGCCAAACTTTCCTTTTCTGGCTGGGAATATGCTCTCTCTGTGTCTGTTAGACTCCTGCTGGCATATGCTGCAATGTGCCGTCGGTCCTCCTCTCTGTCATATTGCGCTAAGATGGCTCCTAGCCCCACTGGGCTGGCGTCCACTGTGATCTCTGTCTTTTTTTTTGGATTGAAGTAGGCCAAGTTGTTAGCCGACTCTACCGCTTTCTTGATCTCTCTGAACGCCCCTTCACAGTGAGTGGACCACAGGAACGGCTGCCCTTGTTTGGTGAGCGTTCTCAGGGGGTGACTTATTGTGGCGTAGTCTGGTATATATCTGGAGCAGTAGCTGGCCATGCCTAGGAACGAACGTACGTCACCAACGTCCTCTGGGCTCGGTGTGTCATTTAGCGCTGCTACTTTTTTCCGGATCTGGCTTCATGCCATTTCCGGAGAATATGTGTCCAAAAAATTTCAGCGTTGGTTTGTGGAATTCACACTTGTCCATGTTGAGTGTGAAGTTTGCCTCCGTCAGTGCATGACAAACCCAATCTAGCGCTCTGTCATGTTCTTGAGTTGTTGCTCCGTATACCAGGATGTCATCGCTATAATTTAGTACATGGGGCACATGATGAATTGTTCTTCTAATTGCTTCTTGAAATATTTCTGCTGCTGAGGACACCCCAAAACGGAGTCTTTTGTATCGGAATAACCCTAGGTGCATTGAGAACGTCGTGATGTATCTGGACCGCTCATGCAGCTCTAATTGGTGATATCCTTTGTTGAGGTCTAGTTTTGAAAATATTTTTGCTCCGTTGAGTGACGTGATCATGTCGCTGATGTGGGGGCCCGGGTGTCTCTCTCTCTCTCTATCGCTGTGTTAGGTGCTCTCATGTCCACACACAGGCGGACTTGGCTTGTCTCTCCTTTCTTTGGGACTACTACGACCGGGGAGACCCATGGTGTGGGCCCATCTGTTCTCTCTATAATGTCAGCCTCTAGTAGATCCTGTAACTCCTTCTCTACTGCTTCTTGCAGGTGAAATGGGATCTTTCGGTGGTGTTGGGCCACTGGTGTGATTTGTTCATTGATGTGCAGTCTGACTTGGCAGTTTTTCATTTTTCCGAGACCTTGGAAAAGTTTGGGGAACTTTTGAATGACATCTAGTTTATCATCCACTTTGTATAGTATGTCTATCAGTTTCAGTCTTTCTGCAGTGGGCAGGCTTAACAAACTGTCGGCCTCTGGCCCTTCAATAACGTGAATGTAGGCTTGTATCGTACGATCGCGATACGATAGATCCGTTGCGAACTTCCCAAGACACGGCAGTGGTTTCTTTGACATCCACGTGTACACTTGCACATGGGCGTCGACCAGTTTGGGAGGCGGCCGCATTTTTTCATATTCCGCTACTGGGAGGTAGTTTAGTGACGCCCCACTGTCCAGTACGAACTTGGTGCGATGAGAGCCAACTCTGAGGTCTAGCCGTGGGTATTCTTTTAGCCGGTCAGGATCAGCCACGAAGTGGACATATTAGTTTCGATCTTGTGGGATGGGTGAGAGGGAGCTGGATTCTCTCGATGACGACCGTCGAGATTGGCAGGTCCGGCAGGAGTGACAGCTGGATTGTGACGACCCTGTGGATGAGTCTCGTCTATCCTGAACTGCTCTGACGTGGTGACGACTGCCAGAGGGATGGTGTTGCCGGGGCAGTCTTTGTTGGTCATCCTTGTGTGATGTGCCGCACATGCTTTCGAAGTGGTTGCGCCTGCCACATTTCTGACATTGTTGTCCTAGTGCCGGACATGCGTCTGCATGAGGGAAGTCGTAGCCGCACCTGTAACATTTCAATTGTCTTTCCGATCGTTTCTGAGTGTGGCTCGCGCTTTGGCGTGAGTTGCTTGACGAGTGGTATTGCTTCTTGGATCTGGAGGAGCGCACTTGAGGTGAGGACCGTCCATGCACTTGTCGAGACTGCATTCTGAATGCCTGTTCACGTTTTTCACTTCTCCCGGCCTCCATCTTCTTTGCGTGTTCATCGGCTTGATCCTCGACTCTTGTCATTTCTTCAATCTCTTCTAGCGGGTAGCTTTTCTTTAGCAGTTTGCGCCTCAGGGGTTCTGATAGGCAGCCTTCTATTATTCTTAGTCGGAGGGCATCTTCGGTGGAGAAATGATCAAACTCACAGTATCTTGCCAGACGTCTCAGACGTGTGACAAACACACCCATTTGTTCACCTCTTTCCTGTGAAGCTAGGTTGAAAGTGTATCGCTCATAGTCGAAATTTTTTTTGTGCAGGAACTTGCGGTTGAGTGCTTCACAGACTTTATCATATGAGCTAGCGGACTCACGAGGCAGTTCTTTTATGATCTGTCCAACTTCTTTGCCGACCAGATTCTTGAGGGCAATCATTTTCTGTTCCAGGTCCGTTACATGAGACCCTTTCATGAAGTCCGTGAAATCTTCTAGCCATTCTTGCCACCGCAGGCCCATGCCCCCGCCCGATTCAAGAGTGAGGGGCTCTGGAGGGCGTAGGAACGAAACTCCCAGCACACCCATGGGAGCCACAGCGGGCTCCATTATCTCATTGTTTGTTGCGATTGTCGGTGCTGGTTTATAATGTGCGTTGCACTCGCCAGTGCTTGTTTGCTATGTTCGTTGCACTCGCCAGTGCTTGTTTGCTGTGTTCGGTGCACTCGCCAGTGCTTGTTTGCTGTGTCCGTTGCACTCGCCAGTGCTTGTTTGCTCTTTCAGGTTCTCTGCCTGACTTCAAAATGGCCGCCAGATATCCCTGACAGGGGATTGGATAACACTGCCTGACTTCAAAATGGCCGCCACGAGAGTCTCGTGTGCAACGAGATTTGGCCTTTTCTTCATCGGGGATTATATTATTTATTCACGCTCTCTCTCACTCACCGCTTGTCAATTTCGATCGGCACTTTCTCCGGCCAGGCACCAGGTGAGTCAGCTCTTTCTTCGGCTCCCCCTTTTTTGAATGAAGTCACCGCCGGGGTGGGCTCCCGGCGAGTAGGCAGGCGGCAGGCTCTAGCCCTCAGTACGTGCCACAGGCACATGCGGTCTGGCGGGGCGAGCTCCGGGCAGTTCGACACACTCCCGGACGGCTGGGGTGGGCTCCCAGCGCGCGAGGACGATCGCGCCGTTCTTTACTTGCCACGCGGTTTCCGGCTCCACCACGCAGCTAGGTGCTTCCCTTTCCCATGCGTTACACCGAGTTAGCCTTCCCTCGCGTGTTGTGTCTCCCACCTTCGTCGCCAGATGTAGTGTCCTGCGTGGACAAAGGGACAGGGACACGGACACACTGGGTATTATGGAGCTTCTTTATTTGCGACCTTGCTGTACATCGTGTATCGGCTAACTGCCGTTCCTGGTCCCCGGCTCCTCCCTTTCCGCCCGCCCTCGTCCTCCCTCGGGCAGGTCCTAGTGCCCCTCATGTGGGGTGCATCATTACACCAGCTATCCTGTTGTGAAGCTCACAGCTGAAGGGAAGGGATCTGTTTACAGAACAAGTCAGGTAAGGTTTGGTAGGGTTGGCTCAGAGCACTTGGATGGTGTGTAGGGGGTCTGAAAACTGGCTTGAAGGTGCTGCCATATTCGAAGACACAAGAGCAGGGTGCTCTGAGACAGTTTGTATGAAAGCAAACAGGAACTACTGAAAAAGAAGGCAAGCTGCACAGTGTAAATCATTTGGAAATAGGGCAAGCAGTTATCTCTAATCACCAACTACTGCACCTGTTGAGGTAACTGCAAAAGTATGTTCTCTCTGATATGCCAGTGAAGAGCAGTGAGATGTGACCAGCTCTCCACTCTGGGACTGGGACTGTTTACAAAGGGAGAGTTGACTAGGCTTCTGTTTGCTCCAGGGACAGATAAAGGTTGAAGGCAATCCAGGTGCCCAGGTATAGGTGGCCTGCATTGGGGGGTGAATGCGTGATGACATAGGAACACATATACATAATTGCACTGGGCCCTTTTTTTCTGTGCTTTGGCAATAACCATTTTTAGGAGGATGCAGAACAGCATTGGTATAAAAGCATTGGCAAAGCTAAAAGGCGAGACCCATTGGCTTGGCCAGCGCTGGTTTTATTAGCATCCTCCCTCCATGTATTGTTCTATGAATTTGGCCGATGTTGTAACCAAAGCTACAGACCCTGTGTCACAATCCGTTAGGTCTGGCTTACTACACTTCAGCTGCTCGAGGTTGCAGCAGAATCTTCAGTTGCCAGGTCTGGTCTCGGGGATCCTGGGTAATCACACACATTTCTGGAAGTCAGAACCTGGAGAAGAAGGTCAAGACGGTGTGTAGGAGCAGCTGGAGCCAGGATGCTCTCACTGGGCAAACATGGACATTCACAATGTACCAGGTTATTCTTGTACAGCCCCGCAGCGACCTACTGCCCCCTGTTAGGCAATGTGTACTGTGGAGCAGAGACAGAGCGCCAGGGTGGATATGTGGATGTGTGCCCGCATTCTGCTGGAGGGTGGTGGGTCCTGGCAGACTGAGGTGCGACTGGAGAGAGTCTCAGGTTCATGGGCGCTGATGAGACTAAAAATAACTAATGTCTAAAGGCAGAGGCCATGGCAGCCCATGAGTCAGACTCCTAACGCGCCCAGACTTCACTCCTGCATCACAATCCCTGCAAGTTTCCAGGAGCAAAGGGACTGAATTTAATGAAAGGAAAGAAATACAAGTCAAACCTGGAATGTGTACAGAAGAATCCAGAGCTAGGAGTCTGTCCAGTACAAGGTCAGCCTGCCGGGGCAGCATCTGGGACGCTCTTGTGTTCAGTAGAGAGATGCTGAAAGAGAAGTCTGTGTATGCACCGGTTTAGGAAATCTGCCTTTTTTGCACGGTCAGCCCAGATTTGTACCCTTTTCTGCACCATATTATTGCTAGATTTAGCACTCTGTGCACTGTTACCCCTGCTCAACAGGAACAAACTGCCTGTGCTCCCCTTTGAACATGGCTGAATTGGCTTACCCATGATTGACATATTTAACTTGGTTAGAAATCCTTTGAATATGTGTAGGGAATACACCTGTTTCCTGGAAGTTAAATGCCACCTGTGGACAGCAGCACCCATTGTACCATGGGCAGAGTGGGCGTATAAAACATTACCATGTGCTTAAGACTTCTGGCCAACCATAGCCTGTTTGACTAAATTGTCTATATAGTAATGCTTAGTGGAGTTGTGTGAGATTGACCAAGTGGCAGCTTTACAAATGCCAGCTAGGGGAATATGTCCCAAGAAAGCCATAGTAGCTGCCTTCTTTAGAGCAGAGTGTATCCTGGGTGTGACAGGGAGGGCTCTTTTAGCTTTGTGATAAAAGGTCTGGATACAGCTGACTATCCATTTGGCAACAATGGCTTCAGAGATAGGGTAACCTTTGTGTCAATTAGCAAAGGCTATGAACAGTTGGTCAGCTTTGTGAAAATGCTTGGTTCTGTTAATGTTACACATGAGAGCGTGTGTGACAATTAAGGTGTGAGGAGCCCTCTCTGCTACTGAGTCTAGTTGAGGGAAGAAGACTGGGAGCTCTGTGGTTTGGTTGAAATGAAAAGGGCACACCTCCTTAGAGAGGAACTCAGGGTTAGTTCGGAGTGCTACCCTATCTCTATGAACCTGAATGAAGGGCTATTGGCGGTTGATTGACCGAGGCACGCATGTCTAAACCACGTGTGCCTCTACAACGCTGCCCTAACGAATGCGTCAGAACAACGCATTCCTTTACCACACAATTTCGTAGTAAAGGCATGAAAGGGAAAGGGATATGTGTGGTAAAGATCACACCCCGAGTTCTGAAAAAACAACCTGACCCTCCGAGCCCCAATAACTACCTCAACCCTGAGCCCTAAAAACTACCCCCTACCCTCCCAAAACCTGGCCCCAGCCCCACTTACCAGACCACGTCCTCTCCCAACCCTTCCTCTTCTTGTGCTCGCCCATCCCAGCATCTAGACCACGCACTGCCTTAACCACGCATATTTTTGATTAAGGCAAGCGTGCGCCAGCTGGCAGGGAAACAGCACGGTAGGCTCAGGCTGCGTAGTAAAGGCCGTTTCCCGTTCTTGGCATGTGAGGGCCTGTAACTCACTAATGAGACTAAGAGCGGTTATGGCCACAAGGAAAGATACTGTACAGTAAACGTATCACAGAGGGCAAGAGTGTAAGGGCTCAAAAGGATGTCCTATGAGTCTGGTGAGGACTATGTTAAGGTTCAACGCTGGAGCACGAGGAACCCTGGAAGGAATGACCCTTTTGAGGCCCTCCATGAAAGTCTTGACAACAGGTATGCGGAACAGAGAAAAAAGTTATCGGTTTTACATGTAAACAGCTATGGCGGTTTAGGTGTAGACATACTAAGGTGTAGGCAAGGTCACACTTCTAGAGGTGAAGCAAGTAGCATATGATATCGTAGACAGCTCGTTTAAAGGGGGTCTAGGTGTTTGGAAATGTAGTAACGGATTAATCTCTTTCATTTTGATGCACAGCAGGGTCGTGTGGTAGGCCTTTGAGATTCTTGCACAATGTCCATACATTCTTGTGAGAGACGCAGGTAGCTAAACTCTTGGACCTTAGGTGCAAAATTGCAGATTGAGCTGCTATGGGTTCGGGATGCATGGTCTAACTTTGGTTCCTAGTCAGAAGGTCCAGCCTGTTTAGGAGCTTTTCTTGGGGGCTGACTGACATCCGAAAAGTGCGGAGTACCAGACTTGTCTGGCCCAGGTGGGGTCCACGAGGATGAAAGTCTGAGCATTTGCTGCATCTTCTGAACCACGTAGGGAAGGACTGGGAGTGGGGGGAAAGCGTAGGCAAAGATCCCTGACCAATTCATACATAGTGCATTGCTCATGGACTATGGGTACCTGGAGGCAAAGTTTGGTCATCTTGCATTCTTGGGAGTGGCAAATAGGTCTATCTGAGGAGTGCCCAGTGCCAAATGTATTGAAGAAGACTTGCAGGTAGAATTCCCACTAGTGGACTTGTTGATGCCCCCTGCTGAGCTGGTCCGGAAGGTTTTTATCCACCTTAGAAGATACTCAACCATGAGGTGGATGTGGTGGCGGAGCGCCCAATGCTAGCTGAGAGGTGAGTGTGCCCTATTTCTGTAGGTAATGTAATGTAAGGAATATGCTACTTACCAGTATGCATCTGTTCTTGGCATGTAGAGCTGCAGAGTTGTACACTTAGCATAGATCGCCATCTGGTGTTGGGCCCGGATGTTTGCAGTTTGTTTTTGTTCTTTGGACAGTCTTTGGAAGTCACGAGTTCGGTCCGTACTGCGCATGGGCTTCGGCTCCATCCTCAGATTGTTTTTCGCCAACAGGGAAATGATGGAGCGTAGTAATAACAGTGAGAAACCCATGTGTGTTGTATCTAAATAAGATATACTGGAACGGATGCAGGTAGCCGGGGAGGCGGGTGGGCGTGTACAACTCTGCAGCTCTACATGCCAAGAACAGATGCATACTGGTAAGTAGCATATTCCGTTCGAGGCATATGAGCTGCAGATTGTACACTTAGCATAGATTATATAGCAGTACCCAACCTTAGCGGCGACCACCGGTATCCGTTGCAGTAGTTTGAAAAAGTGTCTTTAGTACAGCCTGGCCCACACTAGCTTGCTGCTTGGAATGCACATCTACACAGTAATGTTTTGTGAAGGTGTGCGGTGTTGACCATGTGGCTGCTTTGCAGATGTCATCTAAGGGTATGTTCCCTAGAAAAGCCATAGAAGCCCCTAACTTTCTAGTAGAGTGGGCTTTAGGTGGAACAGATAATGTTCTTTTTGCCTTTTGATAGCAAATTTGTATGCACTTTACAATCCACCTAGCTATCCCTGATTTAGAGATGGGGTTGCCTTTATGTGGTGGAGAGAAGGAGACGAACAATTGTTTAGTCTTCCTGAAAGGTTGCGTTCTCTGTATGTGGTACAGCAAAGCCCTTTTAACATCAAGTGTGTGTAAAGCCCTTTCTGCAACAGATTGAGGTTGCGAGAAGAAGACAGGTAATTCCACTGATTGATTGAGATGGAAGGGGGAAATTACCTTGGGCACAAACTTCGGATTTGTACGAAGTATGACCTTGCTGTGATGTATTTGTAGGAAGGGTTCCTGTATAGTGAACGCTTGTATTTCACCAACCCTTCTAAGGGAAGTGATAGCTACGAGAAAAGCTGTTTTCCAGGTGAGAAACTGAAGCTCACATTTATGCATTGGTTCGAATGGCGGACCCATTAGCCGTGTAAGAACTACATTTAGATTCCATACAGGGGAAGGTGGTGCCCTGGGAGGAATTACTCGTTTAAGGCCTTCCATGAAGGCTTTAATAGCGGGCACTCTGAACAGTGATAAATGCTGTCTGTTTTGTAGATAAGCAGCGATCGCAGCTAGGTGTAGGCGTATGGATGAATATGCCAGGTTACACCTGTGAAGATGGAGCAGATAGCATATAATGTGCTGTATGGATGCATCTAAAGGGTTGATTGTATTGTTACGGCAGTAAATTACAAATCTTTTCCACTTTGCGGCATAGCATGCTCTAGTGGTAGGACGTCTGGCTTCCATGATGATGTTCATGCAATCAGGGGGAAGGTTAAGGTATCCAAATTCTAAGATTTCAGGAGCCAGATCGCAAGGTTGAGCTGAGCTGGGTCCGGGTGCCTGATTTCTCCATGGTTCTGGGTTAGGAGGCATGGGGACAGGTGCAGTTTTTGATGTGGTACCACTGATAGTTGTAGTAGTGTGGTGTACCACGGCTGCCTGGCCCACGTTGGAGCTACTAGAATGAGTGTGAGGGAGTGCTGTTGTAGCTTCCTTACCACTAATGGAATTAGTGGGAGAGGTGGAAAGGCGTATGCAAATCTGCCTGACCAGTTCATCCATATCGCATTGCCCTTGGACAATGGGTGTGGGTATCTGGCGGCGAAGCTTGGGCATTTTTTGTTTTCGTGGGTGGCGAAGAGGTCTATCTGAGGATGCCCCCACTGTTGGAAGAATGGTTGAAGAACTTGCGGATGCAGTTCCCATTCGTGTAGTTGTTGCGTCTGTCTGCTGAGCAGATCTGCCATGGTGTTTTGTACGCCTGGAACGTGCTGTGCCAGGAGAAAGATGTTTTGGGGAATTGCCCATCTCCATATGCTCTGGGCTAAGCGGGAGAGCTGGGGCGAGTGTGTCCCCCCCTGTTTTTGGATATAATACATTGCAGTCATGTTGTCTGTGCGAATGAGGACTGCTTTGCCTGAGATCTGTTTTTGGAAGGATTTTAGGGCTAGAAAGATCGCCAAGAGCTCCAGATGGTTGATGTGGAGCGATTTTTGCTGTGGCGTCCATAGACCTTGCATTGTGAGGTGTAGGAGGTGCGCTCCCCAGCCGGAGAGCGATGCGTCCGCTGTTAGAATCACCTGAGGAACCGGGTCCAGGAACGGCCGCCCTTTGGAAAGGTTTGTGGTGTTCCACCACTGCAGAGAGTGATGGGTGCGGCCGTCCACCAACACCAGATCCGTCAGCTGACCCTGGGCCTGGTTCCACTGTTGCGCTAGGCACTCTTGAAGTGGACGCATGTGGAGTGTTGCATGGGGCACTATGAAAATGCAAGACGCCATCATTCCTATGAGCTTCATAAACACTCTTGCTGGAAGAGAGTGTTGAGGAAGGAATGTTTTGCGCAAGGCTTGTATGCTTGCGATCCTGGCTGAGTTTGGATAGGCAATACCTTTGGAGGTGTCTATAGTGGCCCCCAGATATTGCTTTGTGTGAGATGGTACAAGGTGGGACTTTTGGTAGTTCACCGTGAAGCCTAGTTGGTGGAGCAGCCGGATGGTGCTGTTTGTATGTTGCACACATTGGTGGTAGGACGCTGGTTTTATGAGCCAGTCGTCTAAGTAAGGGAAGACGTGAACGTGTTGACGCCTGAGGTGTGCTGCTACTACCGCTAGGCATTTGGTAAACACTCGTAGTGCGGTGGTGACCCCGAAGGGGAGAACCGTGAATTGGTAATGCTGACCGTCCACCACGAACCTGAGGTACTTCCTGTGAGAAGGGTGTATTGGAATGTGAAAGTATGCGTCTTTCAGATCCAAGGTAGTGAGAAAGTCTCCCTGACAGAGGAGCGGGAGGACCTGTTGTAGGGTGACCATGTGGAAATGGTCTGAATGTATGTATGCATTTAGAGGCCGGAGGTCCAGAATGGGCCTTAGGGTCCCGTCTTTTTTCGGTATTAATAAATACAGAGAGTAGACCCCTAGATTTTGCTGATTGACGGGGACCTGCTCTATAGCATGTTTTTGGAGGAGGGAGAGTACCTCCTGTTTGAGCAGTGTGGAATGTTCTGGAGACATTGGACGGTGCCTTGGTGGGATATTGGGTGGGGTGGATGTTAGCTCGAGACAGTACCCTGACCGAATGATTTGGGTCACCCATTTGTCCGATGTTATGGACTCCCATGCGTGGATAAAGTTTTGTAGCCTGCCCCCGACCGGAGTGGGATGGTCTGGGGGGAGCGGAGGGAAGTCATTGTGCGGGTGGGGTGGCAGAACGGGTGGTGTTAGTTTTGCCCCTGCCCTTATTGTTGTTGCCTCTGTAACCACCCCTTTGGTTGCCCTTTGAAAAGGTATTTTGAGGAGGGGACCTGTAGGAGGTAGAGGCGCTATCGGTGGAGAAGCCTCTGCCTGTGCCACGAAATGATGAGCGTCGAAAGGAACGTTTAGAGGCTTGTGTTTGGAGTGCCCCCATAGACTTTGCTGTGTCTGTGTCCTTTTTCATCTTTTCCAACGCTTCGTCTACCTTTGGCCCAAAGAGAGTTTGTTGGTCAAAGGGGTGATTGAGTATGGACGCCTGGACTTCAGGCTTGAACCCTGAGATCCTGAGCCAGGCATGGCGACGAAGCAGGACACTGGTATTTATGGCTCTAGAAGCAGTGTCGGCTGCATCGAGGGCACACTTAATGGAGGTGTTTGTAATTAGTTTACCCTCCTGTATTAGTTCATGAGCCCTGCGCGGGAAGGTGCTGCATAAGAGCCTCAAGTTCGTCGTAGTGTGCTCTGTCATAGCGCGCAAGTAGCGCTTGTGTATTTGCAATGCGCCACATGTTTGCAGCTTGGGAGGCGGTGCGTTTGCCAGACGCGTCTAGAAGTTTCGATTCCTTGTCTGGCGGTGGGGCTTCTCCTGAGGACTGGGAGTTAGCCCGCTTTCTAGCTGTGGAGACAACTAGGGAATCTAAGGGAGCAGGGCCCTTAATGTATGCAGGGTCTGTGGGTGCCGCCTTGTACTTTTTCTCTATTCTAGGGTTCAGTACCCTGGCCCTGACAGGGTCTTTGAACACCTCTGCAGCATGCTTGGTGACGCCTTTAAGCATGGGCAAAATAGACGTGGATTTGTCTTGGATGTCAAATGTGTCCAGTAGGAAGTCGTCTTCCACTAGTTCGCTGTGCATGTCCACCCCATGGTAGTGTGCTGCTGTCTGCACTAAATGATGAAACCCTAAGGAGTCCTCTGGAGGAGACGGCCTGGATGGGTATAGGTCGTCCTAAGGCATATCAGGTATGTCAGGGTTGTGGTAGTCTTCCCATGGGTCTGGGGTCCCCGGTGGAGTGGGGTCCATTGGGGCGTCCGCCGGGTCATAATCCGGGTCCCCGTCGTCCGGATCTGGGGACGGGGTCGGAGAGTAATGAGGTAAAGGTGGTGGAGACCTGGGAGGGGGAGGGGGAGGGGGAGGGGGTGGAGGAGGTGGAGGAGGCAGGGGAGGGCACTCTGAGGGGAGAAGTAGCAGAGTCCTTCCGTTTGGGTGGTGGAGGAGGAGCCGGAGTGTCAAGGCGTCTTTTCTTGATAATTAAAGTCAATAGCCCAGTCTTTGGATCTTTAGATAGAGTCTTTTGCAAAGGGTCTGGTGTAAACAGAGCCAGTGGCGCCGAGTCGTCCGCTGGCACCGATGATTTCGGAACCGAGGGCTTCGATGGTTTCTGTGCGCCATGCTTTTTTGGGGCCTCCGGTTTTTTCGGCGTCGAAGGAGTTTTCGGCGCCGGAGTGTCGGTGCCGACGGATTTGTGTTTGTGTTTGGTCGGCACCGAGAGTCCAGGCTTCGGCACCGGTGGCTTCGGGGTCAAGCTGGATATTACTTTTTTCGGTGCCGGATGCTGTTTTTCGGCACCAGGCGTCGGCTGGCTCGAGCCCGAGCTGCCGTGAGACTTTGGAGGCTTCGACACCGGGCCCGAAGGTGGGGTGATAGAAGCTTTGTGCTTGGTTTTACCCAGGCCTGCAGGCGAGGGTGTAACCTGAGTCTCTTTGGTTTTGGGCGCGGGGGTGGGAGGGGGTACAGTACTCACGACCCGCTGCGCCGGTGTGATGTCCTCCACGTCGGAGTCGTCGGCCTCGGAAGCGCTGACGACATCGTCCTCCTGCTCGGTGTGTAGTTGCCCCGAAGCTTCGGCGCCGTCTCCGAAGATGTCCGGTGGAGCTGCGGACGATGAGTGCACCATGGTGCGTCGAGCTCTTCGATCCCGGATGGTCTTCTTTGATCGAAAAGACTTACAGGCGGGGCAGTCTCTGGCCTCGTGTTCTGGAGAGAGGCAAAGGTTACACACCTGATGGAGGTCGGTGTGGGGAAATTTAGACCCACATTTTGGGCACTTTTTGAACGGAGTCCTTTCCATCGGCCAGGACCGGAGTCGAGGAGGAGAAAAGTGCCGCTTCGAGAGATGAAGATGATGATGAAGAAACTCGAAGAAAACGAGGATTTTCCGTCGAGGGTGGAACCGTAGAAGTTCGAAGCCGGAGCACGAAGTATCACATCCGAGCCCGATGGCGGAAAAAAACAATCTGAGGATGGAGCCGAAGCCCATGCGCAGTACGGACCGAAGGAGGAGTCACCGAACTCGTGACTTCCAAAGACTGTCCAAAGAACAAAAACAAACTGCAAACATCCGGGCCCAACACCAGATGGCGATCTATGCTAAGTGTACAATCTGCAGCTCATATGCCTCGAACATATAGTTTATATAGCGCAACTCATGCCCAGGGGCGTCTTGATGCTGTGGAGGTCCGGCTAAAGGCAGAAGCAGTGGCAGTGTCTGCGGCGGGTTGGATGCGTGCACAGGATGCCTTCTAATCCTGTGTGAAGAGGCAGGTTTTTAGGGCTTTTCTAAAACTAAGTAGGGAGGGGGCTGTTTTTAGAGTCAGTGGAGGACTGTCCCAGAGTATCGCAGTAGTCCTGAAAAAACTCTTCCCCCCCGCCACATGGCCTTCCTGAATGGGGGGACCGTCATGTTCCTGGCAGAGCCCGAGCGCAGTTCTCCGATTGGTACATACCATTTAAGTCTCCTCTTGAAATGGTCTGGTCCGAATCCGTGCAGAGATTTATATGCCAGGCCGAGGGCTTTGAACTTACATCGTTGTCTGACTAGCAACCAATGTAGTTTCTTAATGGCATCTTTGGCCGATTCATATTTGGGAATTTTAAAAATGAAGCGAGCAGCAGCGTTTTGCAAGATCTGCAATCTTTTCAAAAGACCTGATGCAAGAGTAAGGTAGAGACTGTTGCAGTAGTCAATCCTTGTGAGGATCAAGGCCATGGTTACTGTTTTCAAAAGTTCTGGAGGCAGACATTTTTCGATTTTTTTTTTATAAGCCTTAGACAGCAGAAAGAGGCAGAGGTAATTTTATTAACTTGGTCCTTGAATTTCAGTTCGCTGTCTACTAGGAATCCCAGTTTCTTTACTTTAGTTGAAGGTATAGGCAGCGTGTCCAGCTCTGGAGGCCACCAGTCCGGTGTCCAAAGAAAGGGTTTGTTGCCGAAGATGATAACCCCAGTTTTGGATGCATTTAATTTCAGGCAGTTGCAATCCATCCAGTTGCTCCCCTTACTCATGCATAAGCTGAAGGCCTCGCACGGGTTGTTTTCACTGTTTCCTAGTGACACCACAATTTGGGTGTCGTCCGCGTAAGACGCTAAAGTAAAGCCGGAGCCTTTGATAATTGACGCAAGTGGCGTAACATAGAGGTTGAACAACATTGGACTTAATGCCGATCCCTGGGGGACTCCGCACGGCAAGGAAAACTGCTTGGAGATGAAATTGCCCATTGTCACGTTATGTAGTCGGTTTGCCAAAAATGATTTCAGGAGTTCCAACGCTTTGCCCCAATTCCCAGGCCTCGCATTCGGTCAGCCAGGATCTCATGGTTGACCGCATCACAAGCAGCGGAGAGATCCAACAAGCCCCCCTCGCAGTCATCTTCGAACAACAAGGCCTCAACATCTTATCCTACGCCGGCGACACCCAGCTCATCCTCTCCCTCACCAAAGACCCCACCACTGCCAAACTCAACTTCCAGAAAGGAATGCAAGACGTCGCAGTCTGGATGACCAACATCTGCCTGAAGCTCAACGCAGAGAAGACAGAAGTCCTCGTCCTCGGTACCACCCCTTCTGCATGGGACAGCACCTGGTGGACGACCGCCCTCGGAAGCCCACCTACCCCCTCAGACCACGCCAAGAACCTCAGCATCGTACTCGACTCATCACTCACCATGAATCAACCAGTCAATACGTGACATCCAGCTGCTTCAACACCCTCTGCATCCTCCGCAAGACCTTCAAGTGGATCCCCCCTGAGTCAAGGAAGACAGTCACCCACGCACTCATCACCAGCAGACTGAACTATGGAAATGCACTCTACGCCGGCATCAACAAGTCCCTACTCCGCAAACTCCAGACAATACAGAACACATCAGCCAATACCTACGAAGTCTCCACTGGCTCCCCGTGGAGAAAGGAGTCACTTTCGAAATCCTCACTCATGCCTACAAACGCCTACTCAACAACGGACCCAAATACCGCAACGACAGAATCAACTTCCACGTACCCAAAAGAAACCTCCGATCTTCCAACCTCGCACTTGCCGAAACCCCGCGCATCCACAGAGCCAGAGCAGGTGGAAGATCCTTCTCTCACATTGCAGCCAAGACCTGGAACGAGCTACCAGCAGACATCAGATGCGCCCCCTCTCTCAACACCTTCAGGAAGACCCTCAAGACCTGGCTCTTCGGTTAAACCGATTTGCGGACCCCTCCCCGCCCCCCTCAGCGTCTTGAGACCCTCATAGGTGAGTAGCGCGCTTACAATTCCCTGATTCATTGATTGATTGAACAAGATCAGCGCCGCCGTCCCCCCTCTGCCAAGAGCTTCTCGTATATCTTTAGTTGCTACCACTAGAGCTGACTCTGTGCTATGATTTTTCCTAAAACCATGTTGTATTTCGTCTAGCAAAGAGTTTTCCTCTATATATTCTGAGATCCACTGATTAATAATTTTCTCAGCCAACTTGGCGGCAAAAGGGAGTCTTGAAACAGGGCGATAGTTATTGGGATCCATGGTGTTCAGACTGTCTTTCTTTAAGAGCGGGAGGATTGAGGCAAGTTTCCATTGGGAGGGGAAGGTCCCTCCAGCAAACATGTTATTAAAGATTTATCCTAGTTATTGTGCCATTTGGGCAGGTATCATGTGCATTAGACTGGGAGGGCAGGGGTCTTGCGGCGCACCAGATTTAATTAGAGTAATTAGCTCTGAGTTGTTCCACTGAGGGGGTCTTAAAAGTAGATCCAAAGGGTGGATTGGGGCAATCTCCTCCTGGTTATTGGCTGCTTTTTTTTGCGGTGAAGTTATTGTAAATCTCAACAACTTTCTCCTGAAAAAAGCCTGCCAGCGTGTCACAGAAGTCTTGATTTATGACTGCATGACTTGTGCTCGTTGGTGTTACCAGCTTTTTTATTACTGAAAAAAGGGTTTTATTTGAATCACAGGCTGCTTTTATATGCTTCGAGTAGTATTCCGTCTTTGCTGCAAGTATAGCCTCTTTATGCTTTGCTAATTTAGTTTTATAGATATTCTTTTCATCCTCCTTATATTTTTTTCTCCATTTTTGTTCTAGTTTACTGCACTCCTGCCTTGATAGCCTGAGGCTTTCGTTGTACCGGGGCTGGGATGTTTTTTTTTACTGTGGTTTTAAGAGTGATTGGTGCTACTGTATACAATGTAGTTTAGCCAGTGTGTAACATTTTCAACACTTTGCTTCAGGTTAGCCCCTGGTTGCCATGGGTTGGAAGTACTAGCCTCACTTAGGTCAGCTGGCATTATTTTATACCCGGGGGTTGCTGAGTGGGGGGGTCTATGCGTAATCGTTTTCTCAAACTTTATCAGCCATTTAACCACCCAATGATCAGACCAAGTCAGTGGAAGAGATGGAAGTACATTGGTGGCAGCAAAATTTGGAAAGATACCATCCAGCATGTGTCCAGCCCTGTGTGTTGGACCTTTAGTAATTAGAGAGAGTCCAAACGCATCCATTGCCTCGATTAGCTTTTAAGAATCAGGGTTGGTTTCTTTTTCCAGGTGAAAGTTGAAATCTCCCAACACCAGGAAGTTCTCGTTAAAAATTGAGGATTCTAATAGCATACTGAGTTTTGTCAGCAAAGCCACACCTAGAACCTGGAGGATGATATACTAACATCCACTTGAGTGCCAGAGAATCTGGTGGCTGTACCGAGAAGGCCAAAGCCTCAAAACCAGAGGTAGTCAGCAGTTCAAATAGAGTTTTAAAGTGGTTGCGATAGAACACTGCCAGTCCCCCTCCTTTAATTTGCTGTCTATCCAGCCAATATATGGCAAAGCTGGGGCGTGGGGGTGGGGGGTGGCTGCAACAATGTCTGGGCCAGAACTATCATCTGTCCATGTTTCTGTTACAAATGTCACATCAGCGTTCTGTGTTGGAACTAGTTCATAAAATTCTAGCTGGTGTCTCTCAATCTTGTGTTTAATAGCATGCAGCAGATATTTGTTATGTTAGTGCCAGAGCTATTCCCATGGACCTGGCCCATTGCTCCTATCGACGCTGGCTTTCTTACTGACTGTGGTTTAAGACAACCAGTTCGGTGCTGGTGGCTCAGTGGACTAATGCGTCCATTACATGGGCTTGTCTTCGACCTCATGGTCACAGGTTCAAATCCTGGCAGGTCCACTCAGCCTTTCATCCATCTGAGGTTGATAAAATGAGTACCATTGAGTTGGGTAACAATGACCATCTGCTATTCAGCACCAAGAGACCTCTGGGTGAACGTGCAGTTTACAAATACACATGTTATGTTCGTGTGTGGTAGGGGGAAGGACAGAGTGTTATGGTGGGGGTGTTAAGTCTCAGTGCCATTAGTCTATCTTGTGAGTAGCTAACGGTGCCTGCCATTTTTTGTAGGAGAGGATCAGGGGGACATGCGCTAGGTACGGGCCAGGCACCTAGTGCGTGAAATAAGGCGACCATGTTGTCTGTTCTAATGAAGTCTACTTTGCCCTGAATGAGGCGAAGGAAGGCTTTGAGTGCAGGGCTTATGGTTAGGTGCTCAAGACAGATGATGTGTCCCTGTTGGTGAGAGACATACACACCTTGTACTATGACACAGCTGAGATGCACCCCCCCCCCCCACTCCTACCCCACCAACTTCAAATGCCTCCTTGGTAATGATGACTGGCAGAACAGGTATCTATGAAAGGCCTGTCCTGTAACAGACTGGTGCAGTTCCATCACTGCAGAGAGAGTGATGTACCCTGGCCTTTATAAATTCTAGACCCTCCATCTGACCTTCCACTTGTGACCAATAGGCTGAGGGGCACTGTTGCAGTGTCTGCATGTGAAGCTGATCGTGGATGCATGAGGCCATCTTGCGCAACAGACACATGAAAGTCTTTCCTATGAGGTGACTGATTAGCTGAAAAAGAGACACAACCCACAGAAAGGCCAGAACTCTTTGCAGTCTGGGGTAGGCCTTGCCCATGACAGAATTTAAGATCGCGTAAAGGGAGGGTTGTATCTGCAGGGGAAGCAGGTGGGATTTTTTGGCACTGAAGGTGAACCCAAGGTTGTGGAGAAGGTAGCCTGGGTGTGTACAATGCACTGGTGTTTCCTTCTACTTTTGATAAGACAATTATCTAGGTAGGGGAAGATGTGGAAGCCAACCCTCCTTAAGTAGGTGGCGACAACTGCCAGGCACTTGGTGAAGACCCTTGGGCAGGGGTAACGCCGAACAGCATAACCCTCTTACCTGCTGCATCAAATATTTTGCTCTCCTTATCGGGTGGAGCGCCACCCATGTCCTGAGAGTTAGTGTCCTTACATGCAGTGTTAACCATTGGGAATCTGGTGTAACCTACCATCTGATGTCAGCGGGCCTTTGAGGAAGGGCTTAACATTTTCTCCACCCTAGGTGTCACCACCCTGGCCTTCACTGGCTCTTTAAAGGTATCTGTGGCCGACTTTAGCATACGGGCATGGGCAAGAATTGGACCGTTCTCTTTGATTTTGACAATGTCTTCATGGAGAAATCATTGTCCTTGTGGAGGACATGCAGGTCTGCTTTGTGAAAAGCAGCTTCCCTCTGAATGACATCACGATATGTAGTTATGTTGTGTGGAAGTTGCAGCATACCTGGATAATGATCCAACTCTGGATCCCCAGGGGCTCGACATTGCCTCATTGCTAGGCACTGGGTCGAATGGTGGGTCATTGGGGTAAACTGGATGTTGGGGGCTGCCCGGTCCACAGGAATAGTGAGGCGAACCCTCTGGTGAGAATGGAAGTGATGAAATGGGGAGTCTTGGTGGAGGGGTGACGGAAAAGAAGGAGGTGGAGGCACATATCAGATAGGGCTAGTGCCATTGCCATTCTTGTGCTTGGGAACCGGGGGAGACTCCGAAGCAAGTTCCTCTTTGAAAGTGGGCTTCCTCTTTCAAGGTAAGGCATCTGTAGGCTTGGGAGGCGGCCTGGTGGATATCCTGCCAATTTAGGGATGGTGTTCTAGTCTTGCGTCCAGCTCCTCCTGAAGCTGCTAAAGGACCAGTTGCTAAAAGTCGTCTCTGCCCTCCATGGAAGGGATTGTCATGGCCAATGGTTTTCGGTGGCAATGGAGGCTTTGGATCCGACAGTGTCTTTGATGCCGATAGTTTTTGCACATAGGGCATTTTAGGATCCGACTTTGTCCTGGGAGCGGATGGGAGACTTCAAAGCTGAGGGCGGCTTCTGCGTTAAGAGGCTCTCCAGCCTCAAATGAACTCGAGGCCTGTGATGCACTTTTGTGTTCAATGGCTTGGATAGGAACGGTATAGACTCCAAGGGTTTTGGTTGGTGCCGACCCATGCCAGAAAGTGGCGGGACCGGGGAGGGCCCTTTTTAGGTCTCGCCTAGCGATGCAGCGCATGCGCTGCTCGCCTTGGCGAGATCTATTGTTGTCGGTTTCTTGGCCGAAGGGGGACAGGAGATGTGCACGCGTACAGACAGGAAATGTGAACGCGTGCACATCGCCAGTCCCTCCCTGTCTCCTGCTCGCTGTGCCAGCGCGGACAGGAGATGTGCACGCACAGGGCTGTCAATTTTGACCTCGGCGTTTCCGGCATTCTGAACACACTTGGCTCTTTTATGGAGGTTAATCCAGGAGCAGGAATCAGAGTGTAGATTTATAACATTAGTAAAGAGATTTACTTCCATGTATTGTGCGACCAAGGGGCGGGGCGCGGACGTTACGTGGTGGGAATGCTCTGGGACTGGAAGTTTCTCCCCGCCAAGCTTGTGTGTTTGTGGGTGTTCTCGCAATCCGTTTCCTCCTGTGACACGGTCCAAAATGTAATATTGTCCGGGCAGCAGGAGAACGTCTTTAAGGAGGGTGGAAACGGAGAACAGACTCAACCAAAATTGTTTGCGATGCAGGGGAATGGGTTTCTGTAATTGAGAGGGATTTGCGTATACCTAAATGTACGCTACCTTTATTTGTTTCCAAAAATACCCATATAAGCATGCGAGAACGTTGAGTTTTACAAAGAATTCCACAACTGGCCTCACGCAAGTGTGATTGTCAAAATGGTTTCCCGGCAGTACTCCTACAATCCTCTGCCAATTCCAAAATGTCAGAAATTTACTCCAGGGTGACTTTTCTTCAGAATCGACCCTATATCTGTCGCAGCCAGGTCAGCAGAGCCGTTGTGGAACCAGAGAACCAGGTCAGCAGAGCTGCTCTAGAGCCAGAGAACCACGTCAGCAGAGCTGCTTCAAAGCCAGAGAACCAGGTCAGCAGAGCTGCTCTAGAGCCTAAGAACCAGGTCAGCAGACCTGCTCTAGAGCCAGAGGACCAGGCCAGCAGAGCTGCTGTAGAGCCAGAGAAACCAGGTCAGCAGACCTGCTTTAGAGGGAGAGGACCAGGTCAGCAGAGCTGCTTTAGAGCCAGAGAACCAGGTCAGCAGAGCTGCTTTAGAGACAGAGAACCAGGTCAGCAGAGCTGCCAGAGAACCAGGTCAGCAGAGCGGCTTTAGAGCCATAGAACCAGGTCACCAGAGCTGCTGTAGAGCCAGAGAACCAGGTCAGCAGAGCCGTTGTAGAGCCAGAGAACCAGGTCAGCAGAGCTGCTGTAGAGCCAGAGAACCAGGTCAGCAGAGCTGCTCTAGAGCCAGAGAATCAGGTCAGCAGAGCTGCTCTAGAGCTTAAGAGCCAGGTCAGCAGAGAGAGGACGAAGGTCAGTAGAGCTGCTGTAGAGCCAGAGAAACCAGGTCAGCAGGGCTCCTTTAGAGGGAGAGCACCAGGTCAGCAGAGCTGCTTTAGAGCCAGAGAACCAGGTCAGCAGAGCTGCTTTAGAGCCAGAGAACCAGGTCAGCAGAGCTGCTTTAGAGCCAGAGAACCAGGTCAACAGAGCCGCTGTAGAGCCATAGAACCAGGTCAGCAGAACTGCTGTAGAGCCACAGAACCAGGTCAGCAGAGCTGCTTTAGAGCCAGAGAACCAGGTCAACAGAGCCGCTGTAGAGCCATAGAACCAGGTCAGCAGAGCTGCTGTAGAGCCAGAGAACTAGGTCAGCAGAGCCGTTGTAGAGCCAGAGAACCAGGTCAGCAGAGCTGCTCTAGAGCCAGAGAACTAGGTCAGCAGAGCTGCTCTAGAGCCAGAGAACTAGGTCAGCAGAGCCGCTGTAGAGCCAGAGAACCAGGTCAGCAGAGCCGTTGTATCTTCACTGGACACCAAAAGGTGGCAACACTGCTTAAGAGCAGGATTTTTTCTGGGATATATGTGTGTGCATAGAGTGAGCGGCAATCGACTGGCATCTTTAAAGCATTCTGCCAACGAAATTGGGGCTTATTTACAAGCCCCTTGCGCCGCCGCTGCATCACTTTTTCCCACACAAAAAGTGAATCACCGGCGGTGCAAGGGACTTGTAATTAAGCCCCATTGTGCCCATTTGAACGCAATAAAACAGTTACGTAAACTTCTCACCACGGAAAAAGTGAAATAAAGCACCAGTTTTTAAAGTTATTGCTCTTTCCACAGTTACTGGTAACTCAAGTCTCCTGCCTGAGGTCTACTACATTTATTGTAATGTAAAACTTCAGATATCAAAATGCAAAGATGAGTGAGCTATTAGCCTTACACTGGCTGAACAACTGTCTCCTACCATAGGACTGTTACGAGTGTCTACAAATCTAAGTTTGTAATTTGGGAAGTAGATAATGCACCTAATGCCTGCAACATAAAACAAGCACTTGCAATGCAATAGGGCTGGCATTACTAAAAGCTTGAGCTATTGGCGTTGCAAATGATAATGTTTGTTAGTTTTTGTTAAAAAATATTCCAGCAGTAGCATAAGTAATGAAATAAAATCCACGTAGACCACCAGTACCACCACCACTAACACCACCAGTACCAATACCACCACCACTACAACCACCACAAGTGCCATAACCACCACTACAATTATTACTACTCTCTGGTGACAGTAATAATAATAGTGGTAGTTATGGTACTGGTGGAAAATTACTATTATAAATTACAATACCTGTTAATTTTTCAAAAGGCATTGCCATTTACAATACCAATAGCTCTAAAACTCGCAGTTGCGAGACCTATTGCATTGTAAATGCTTGTTTTAAAGGGCTCAATGCCTGACCCCCCTCGGGTGTGGGCTCTGCCTCGTCATGAGGCCTGTTAGGAGGCATGGTGTGTTTTTCTGCTTCAACTATACTCCTGCTTCTCGCCGAAGTCTTGATTCGAGATATGGAGGGCATGGGGGTTGACAGAAGCCTGTGGATATTTGTGCTCGGAGCAGGAGAAGATGGCATCTGGGCTCAGGGAGGGTTGGTGGAACGGAATGAACTAAGGGCCAGTCTCCTTGCTTTCGTTGGTGTTGGGGTAATAATGTTCCTCGAAGATGTTGAGGGTATCATCAGAAGCCTGTCGTTACATTTTATGAGGTGGGTACCATCTCTCCTGTCGGTATCAAATGGTTTTCTTTGAACGGAAGGTCAAGCAGGCCTCCCAAGTGGTGCTGTCGTGGTTGGGGGACAAGCAAAGGTTACACACCTGGTGGGGATCGGTCCATGGAATCTTTCCGTGAAATTGAGGAAAGTTATGAAAGGGCATCTGTTCCATCACCCTATGGACTTTTTCCACTGGAAAGGTGTTGAAGATAAGAGCACCATGCACAAAGAAGGCAGAGGTCCTGCGGTTTGGGAGTTGATGGCAGATCGGTGTCCTGGAGATGTTGTTCTGAAGAGAAGGTGAAGACGGCCTTTTCTTCCAAAGTTTGGGCCAGACGGTAGCATGAAGAATATGTTGAACTCTGAGCCTCAGTTGTATACATTGAAACCCGATGGCAGAAAAAAGCAATATAAAATGGAGTTCAGTGTTTATGGGCATTGCAAACTAAGGGAGGAGTCACCATATACCTCATGACTTGGAAAACATCTTGCAAATGTTCAAAGCAAACATTAGATTACAGGAGCATGCAGAGCATGTGTATCTACAGCAACACAAACAACAAACAAAAGGGTTCCCTATAAAAGAATGACCACACAATACGACTCCCCTGGAGGTTCATCATGAGGAGGAAAAGTTGGTCCATTTGTGTCAGATGACAAACCTGCATTGTTCAGTGGACCGCAACAATAGTTTCTTCTTTTACCTGCGGTGTTTAGTAAAATCTGGTCCCTACTACTCGAGATTTTATGATAGTTATCATTTGAAGTTTCATCCAAAAATGACAATACGCACCAGGAATTTTCACACCCCTATCCGACTGGCTCATGCCCATGTAAGAGAGGATGGATGGAAGACATTGCCAGTTCATTACGGAGAAGACATGAATGATTCTTATGAAGTAAAGGGGAGAATGGCTAAACCAGCTCAAATTTAAGTTGCAGGAAATTATTTCACACAGCAGGGACAGGGCTTACTACAGATGCTATCACAAAACCTGCTGCCCAGGTTTCAGCAGAATCGGAAGTGTCTTCTCAACGTGCCACTCTCACAAATCTTCTACCATTACCGAGACTTACATATAAAGCTTAAGTGATAGAAACCGCTTTAAATTCAAGGCTGCACGCTTAGAGAGCCCTTTATAGTGGTATTTCTTGGCAGAATATTTGTATACTTCAGAAGGCCCAAAATGAAGATATTATACCATTTTATTGCAACTTTTATATTCCACCTCTTACTTCTGGCGAGCCAATGAAGCAATTCGATTAAAATGGTGTTCCTGGTGCTTTTTCAAGGAGTGCGATTGGAAGGGTGTGTGATGTAGGTTGTGCTCTCCGTAGGTGAGCGAAGTGCTTGAGGTTCAAGATGTGCGTCACACACTGTGTACCAAAGATATAACTTGCACACAAATGATGGGTTGTTGAGCAGCGTTAGAACAGAAGCAGCCGTGCATTCTGGGATCTGCAAATTAACTTTGCCTCAGTCAACTGATTATGCTGAATGGAAGAGTCAGGTTTTTAGTGCTCTCTGAAATTATTGACAATTGTAAATTTGGTTATTAATGGTGGGAACTGAGTTCCATTGCAGAGCAAAAAAGGAGATTCTCTCACTTCATTATTTTGTTTTTGGCGGGGGGGGGGGGGCAATTGCCTACAGCATAGAGGTCTGTCATGATGATAGAGGCTGGGATTATGTTGGAGGAACACTGATTTAGCCTCACTGGATGCGCAGCGTATGATGAACATTACTTTGAAAACAATATTTCTAGCCAGGGATTTTAGTGGTTGTGATACCAATCCAAATGGGAAGACTGAGGATGAGTTACAATACCTATTTTGGAGAAGAAGGAGTGCTGCCGGCCAAAGACTTCATGTGTAGCCGGAGCCATTACAAATAAGTGCCAGCCCCCAAAAATGAGTGCCGGGGGGCCCCAAAGGCAACCACCAGCTCAAATTAAGCACTGATGTGTATTACCTCTACTTTATGAACTTTTAGTAACCTGCAAAGAGGCATAGCATTGGACGTTGGTATAGACTAAGTGAGAGACAACACGAGAGTTAATAGCTTGAACTTCTTAATACAGACATAAGTATTGGAAAATCCATCATAGGAATCTCATCACATAGAAATCATGCAGGACATTTAATCGATTTGAGAGCAAATATTCACCCCAGATTCCTAACCTGGGCTGAGTTGTTAATAAGCCTAAGTGTGTTTCAAGTGCTTGCCACACCCATGTATTTTGATGTGTTCAATTTAAGATGGAGAGATCGCATCCACTGTCCAACCTCCTGCAGCAATTATCCATTTGAGTAAAAGTCCAAATCGGATACTTTTCCAGTTTAAGTATGGTTCGCGTGTAAAATACATAGTTATAGCAGATGAGATTGAGTGAGATTAGCTCTGGAGGAAGGCTAAGGTAAGTATTGAACAGGAGAGGTGCTACAGTTGTGCTTTGGGGCACACCGGCCATGAGACTGAATGGCCCTGAATTGAAGGGAGGAAGTGAATTGATGAGGGACCAGTACAGCTCCTTGCACTTCAAGGCTGTCAAGTCTCTGGTAACTACGGCTTGTGAACAGTGAAACAGCAGAAGTTAGATTGACAGATCAGTGGCATTACTGCATTTAAGTCAACTGTGGGTTTAATATCATACAGTGTGTCAATCACGGCTACTTCAGTGCCATGGACATGGCAAAATCTGTGTCGCAGTTTGAGAGGTTATTTTCTTTAATGAATTTAGATATATTTCTTAAAGCAAATCTTTCAATAACTTTGTCCAAGAACAGTTTGTTGCACATTGGTTGGCGGTTAAAGAGTTAGTTGATTCAGGATCCATTTTTTCTAGATGACCTTTTATGTAGTACGCTTTGAGGTTCCTGTTGCCAAGCAGAAGTTCAGGCTGAGTCAGCTGTTGTACTATTGATAAAGATGTTCTTGAACATGTGGGCTGAGCATGGCATTGATGGCTACCCTCAAGTGCCACAGGCTTTTCCAGTTTGTGAAATCCTCCGGGATCAGGCGGTTGAAGGTTTGAGATCTGTGATTCGGGCTGTAATTGATCAATTTGGTTATGATCGTGTTTTGATCTCTTTGTTTCCTTTTGTGAAAAAGTGCATGCTCATGTTCTGTAGGAAGAGGTAACTTTGGAGGAAGTACATTATGGATTTTGGAATTCCGAAATAATTTTAGGCAGTGTTTGGGTCTCTTGCTTCTAAGGTGTGCTGGGAGTAGTGTAAGCTTTTCAGATGTTTCACAGTGGCTTTGTAGACTTTAGGATGTCACTGGAGAAAACGTTTGTCACTATTGTGGGATTTTTTCAGAGGGTCTCCAGGATCCTTTTGTTTGGTTTTAAGAACTTAAGTTCTTTAGTCGTCATGTCTTCTATCGTCTGGCTCTTAATAGTTGGGACCATCTTCAATGGGATGACGACCAGATGTTCCACATGAATGGCAGGCATCATACCATTTACAAAGGACTATTTGTGCGCCCACATGGTCTTACCCTAGTTTACCTCTAAGTCAAGGGTAAGCCTAGAAGAACTATGTGCTTGGAATACCAGCAGTGGATCCTTGTTTCAAGATTTAAAGTAAAACCAAACCAAGATTTGGAACTTGTGGCATATAAAAGTTGATGAAATCAGTCCCGTATGATTTTCAGGCATCTGATATGACCTGGATTTTTCAGAATAGGTATTGGTCACAGAACAGTACCCAGAAACCATCCTGTAATTACTAGCATGCAAAAGAAGAGTTAGCAATAAGGCAACCAATGGAAGTGGGGGCTGGCGGGGTGAAAGAAAGAGTGAGCGTGAGATAGGGAAGAAAACATGTGTGAGTTAACTCTACATTAGCAATAAACTTGACAAACACTGTTTTTCCCTTACATGACAGTGAGGTGTCCTGCACGCATGCAGCTACAAAAAATTATTTTGTTTAAGACAAGAATGTGGGTGCTACATCAACGACACATTTTAAACACTAATGGCAATTTCTCAGCTCATGAACCACCATGAAGATCTTTAGACCATCGAGACCTGATCAAAGGTCTTCAGACCAAGTACAAGAAAAGCTGGCACATTGTAGAGCAAATGTTTCCCATGGATTAGATGACCTTATAGTTATTGGGATATTCCAGTGTGGTAGAAGAGAAGTGCTGGACTGATGTGTAGCAATCTTTTGCCAAGTGATAAAAAGACAAAATGACCAAAGCGTGCTCCAGACAACTGCATTAACTTGGGAATTAATGTACAACTTTGGATAGAGACTGAGGAAGCTACCTTTGCCTAGACTGATAGACCTGATTGATAAACCTGATGGTCCAACTATCTTGTAAGGGCTCTTTGATGGCCGCAGGTGACATTTACAGGTCCAGCGGTGACAGAAGATTGATTTCTGGACTCTATGCACAATGTGAGTTAATACTGTGGCCACAAGCTGTAGCAGCACAATCAACTCTTACAAAACAAAAGATGAATTAATTTTTTTTACTTGGCAGTATTGGGGAGATTTCTCCCTAAAATACAGCTGAGCTTCTACTCGGCCTAAAGAAACAAATGGATGGCTAGTATTGAGGGGAAGGAACAAATAAGAAGGACCTAAGGAAATTCAATTGTGGAGGAGGTGTGGGGGAGGGAGTTAATGGGGCGAAGGATTGATGTAGGTGTTGAAGCAAGTTTGATATGGAAAGAGAAGCCAAGGTATCCGAGTGAAGGATTCAAATGGAGTTTGGGAGTGAATGTTTGAATCAGGTAGTCCTGGCCAGGGGGAACATCTGAGACAACTTTAAACTTCTGAAGCAGTTTGGAAATGCTATCAACTGCAAAGATTGTAGTGACACTCCAAATGTATTGAGCTCTTTGTTACCACCTGAACAGTAGAACACATTCACGGGGATGCGAGATCTACCTTTATTGGTTAGAACTCTAAATGTGTAAAAAATCAGATACAAAATAACCCATACACAGGTAAAGTATTGTAAGGATCTTCAAGATGCTACTTGGGTAATGGGATGGGTTATTGGAACCCTCCGAGTGGCAACACTGCAGGGAGCAGAGGAAGTCCGTCTCCTTTTATGGCACAGAACTCTAGGAAACATACTGCTGTCCATACAAGAACAGACACAGATTGCCAATGTCTGTGGAGTTTAGCGAGCCGGTCACTAGGTGCCTAGGTACATACTTCTGGATGGCGTTACTGTCTGAAGGTGTCAAGCAGTGAGGAAGGAGGAGGAAAGGCGGATGTTTTAAAGTTTGAGACTACAGAAAGTAATCAGTTTTTCTTACAGTGCATAAACACGATAGTGGTCACTACCACTTGGGTATCCGGATACCACTGTCGCTTGGAGAGGTGGGGGTTAACGGTCCATAGAATACAAGGATAGGAGAATAAACACTGGTCTAACGAGTAGCAGAAAAGACGAGGATCTGCCTCGGTGGGGTAGAGCAGCGAGTCACTTATTTCAACTTCTGGTCTTTCCGTGGAACCCTTTACGCTCTGCTGATGTTCAAGAGGGCGGGAGGTAGTGGGAGGAACGTCCTTGTTAGGGTGCAGACACCACAGGATCTTCTCACTGTCTTTCAAACATCTCTTTTAGGATCTTCATGCTCTCTGCATACCGTAGCTGGTTCTTATGAGAAGCTTCTTTCCATCTGCAATGAAAAGAACACAAAATGAAATGACTTGATATTCCTGCTGATTGGCCATCCAAGACAGCAAAGTGATATTAAACCAAGCTGGGAAGTACTGTCGAGAGAAAAGGAAATGATTTAAGTTCCTGACTGAATATCCCAAGAAACACAGGAAGTAAGCTATCGCTCCATAGACAATGAAGGCGAGGTGCTACCCTACTGCAAATATGCACACTGAAAAAAAGTCACCTGAAATAATTTGGATAATAGTTTTTTAGCTCAAAACTATAACATGAATATAATTTTACATAATCCAGCAAGAAGCCGCTTTTTCTGCTAAAAAAAACACTTTTCTTAAAGTAGCACTGGCAAAGCTTGTTTGGAAAGCTTATTGACCTATTGTCTTTGCCCATGCTTTTAAGTGATGCTGTGCAGCATCAGCAAAGAAAACAAAAAAAAAAGCTAGTATGCGTCACCAAACACCCATACATGCACACGCCTACTGTTCCCTGTGCAAACGCGATTTTTTAAAAGAAGATCAGCCTGACAGCAAATATTTTATTTGTATATTTTTTTAATGAATTGTGATAGGTGGGGGAACAACGAAAGGAGGGAAGCAACGGAAAGCAGTCGGGGAGAGCAACGGGGAAAGGGGGAAAAGGGAAATTAAGGAGGGGTAGGACAGAGCTTTACAGAGTCTGTGAATTGGGAGAGGGTGGAAAAAACTGAACATAAGGGAAAGAGCAAGTGGAACAAAAGAGGAAGTAACATGGAGAGCAGGGGCCTGGGGAATGGATTGGTCAAGGAAGGAGCCGCACACGAGAAAGAGAACCTGAAAACACATGCACTTCTCATGGAATGCTTAAAAAATTAGAGCAGTGAGGCTATACAAGTCAACCATCCACACAGATGGGAAAAAGGCTGTGCTTCAAGTGAGGGACAAATACAAGAAGAGAAGGGCAAACCACTGAACAAGAAGTAAGCAAACAACAGCAACAATGAAGCCAACCAAGGGTAACCGCTGGTTGTGCTCGAATCCCACTGTGAGTGTGCAGTATGATTCACAAGAGGCTTTCTTTCCACTGTGTAGACACAAAGGCCTCCAGGACTTTCCAATAGCTAATAATGCTAAGATGCTTCTGAGACTTGGGGGATCGCGTACATTAAAATAGTGGATTTCTTTAGAAAAAAAGCATTCCACTGCATGATTCAACGGGGGCAGGCAATATTCATACTCAAGATCTGTTGATAATAGAGAGGAGCAAGTTCCTCATTGCTAGAAATAGGTTCTGCAAAAAAGCTTGTTGGGCAGGAGTTAGAAATTGATCCAGATGTTTCTAAAGCTAAAGTTTGCTCACATTAGAGAATGAAGAAAATACAACTAGAGCTGAAGCGCTACTAAGAAGTGGAGGTAAAAAGAAAAAAAACTGGAAAAATATCTCCTCTGATCTTGTTGATTTGTTAATTGGAAAAGCTAAATAAGGTATTATGGCGAGAATGTGGAGGAGACACAGTCATGTTACAGATAGACAGATTTGATAGTTCCTTGACAATGGCAAAATCCCCTTATTATTTATCAGCCAAATCAATTAATGCATAAAAATTGGTCTTATGTGCTTTCAACTTCTTTTCAGAGGAACTAAGCAGGGAATCTTAGCACAAGAAGGGATTTTTAGCAGTTGCATTGCCACTTCCATTCTGCCACGGACAACAGACTTGCAAGTGGACACAGTCATCATATTTTCCCCTGGTCACTGCGCCGCTCTCTCGCTGCCGCTCACAGCTCTCTCAAATCTGCGACAGTGGTCCCAGCCACCACTGCTCCCTATCCGAGCCCCCTGCTCACAGGTCCGCTTGGTCTAGAGTAGGAGCTTTATTTATTTATTTACCTACTGCATTTCATTTCAAAGTATTGGCTTGGATTTGGTATCATTTGGTTTGAATTCACTGGCTTACTTTAGTGGTTTGCACTGGTACTGCACTAGTGTTTTGTTTAGCTCATTGATTTGTTGAGTTTCGCTTCACTGGTGTCCCCCCATGGCTATACCACTCATTCGTGGCAGTTTTCAGCCCTCCTTGCAGGTACCTGGTCCGCTACGTCATCAGCGGCGCCCATCACATCGCTGGTGGGTGCCATGTCTCGCGGTCTCTGCTCCGGAGGAAGCCACGCGCAAGCTTTGGACATGGGTGGGGAGAAAAAGGAGGGGCACTCGTTCTTCCCACAACTCGGTCTTCTGCTGCCACGTACGGGCAGCTCACCGCCATTCAGCGTGCTGGGACAGCCGAACCGGCGCAAGCGTAGTACATCACACGCAAATCACCGCCCCCGCAGCGTGTGTCTCAAGCCTCGCTTTAGGTAGAGCGGCCGAGTTTTCAGTGCTAAAAGGATTGTGCATCACTTCCGCTGGAAAGAAAGTGAAACAAGCGTGCGGTGGGAGCATGTGAGCACGCGGTGGGAGCGCGTGAGGCAGAGAGGAGACGCCATGCGCGTGCACATCGCCTGTTCGTGCGCGCACATGGTTTGTCTCCCTTCGCGCACCAAACTGACAACAATAAACTCGCCAAGACGAAGCAGCGCATGCGCTGCGTTCGCTAGGCGAGACCTAAAAAGTGGATAATCCGGTCACTGGGGTATTACAACATCCTGAGCCTGGACTATGAAAAATCCTAGAAATTAGGTATGTTAACCTGTTGCCAGAATGCACGGATATATTTACAGGCACTGGCAGCTAACAGGGACTCACAGGCATCCTCTCTTACAGCTTTCTTTTATTGGCAACAGCTCTCTTACAAAAGAACAAATTATCCGTGTTCCTTGGACATGTTTTTAGTGCTTTCGTGAGATTACTATGTGCCTTCAAACAGTGCGACTCAAACTATCTTACCAACTTCGCCTTATGGTTGTACAGGAATAGACTGAAGCTCCCTAATGGATTCACATAACATAGCATAATACCAGGCAATACCATCTGCTGTGGCTCCCTCATCCAAACACGTAAAAAACTCACTTTTATTATTTGAGATAAGATCAAGTAATAATCTTTACCTGGCAACTTGTTACCATCTCAGCAAGACACCCCTCCCCGTTTTTATCCACAACTAAGGGGAAATAATGACATCCTAAGTGATGGTATGCTCGCAATAGGAAACTGACAGTAAATACATTGTGATCAATGTGCACATTATCAAGAACGATATGTTCAATAAAACACCCCAGCAAGTCACGTGAGCACGCTATGAAATCAACAATACTGCTATAGTCCCTTTCTGTGAATGTTGGCCAAAGAACCAGGGAGTAGAAAAAAGAATGAAAGGCAAACTGCAGGTAGAGTTTAAAGAGGAGCATGTGGAGAACTTTGCCTTAAGGAGTGCGGTGAAAGTGGGTTAAACCTTCACCCGACAGAGCAAATATTCCACAAGAGGTGGAACTTGACAGGTGGCAATGTTGGATACTAAAATCCCCCATCCATACCAATACACAGGGAAGTTTTGCTTACTTACATGCACCTCCTTGTTCAGTGAGTAAATTATATAAAAATTGTTCGGGTCAGAGTTTTTGTTATAAAAGTTAAGAAACACTTCTTAGGACTAGAATCGAAGTGCAGAAGCTGGACGTGTCATAAAACCAGGCGATCAAACAATTCTTCCTGGAAAGAGGAGGGAGACCAAGGTGAGAGCTCACCCTTTACTCTGCCAATACTTGCAGGGACTGTAAAACCATCTGTATGTTGGGGATGTATGGCCCAGGTTTCCTTTCAGCACATAATACCTAGGCTTTTTATAAAACTCAGCCAATTAGGATTGTTTAACTTTGATTCCAAACCTGCTATATTCCATGAGGCAAATCCGTAGATCATAGTCAACGTATGGTCTCCTTCATTGGACCTTATTGTGCAGTGACTATCAGGAATGGGGCCCGAGTCCAAGCAACGAAGCTTAGTATGGCTTAATAGGCTGTCTTGTTCAGTATGGGATCTATGCTCCGCATCAAATCTTGTTATAGATATTGCTTCTGGTTCACTTATTTGGCAATCTATGATCTCATGCTGTGCCAGGAAACCGTATTTACTGGCAACCGGGATAGAGAAGGATGAAGGTGGAGCAGGCCTCAGTCTTCTATTGCTCAAGTTGTTAGATGCCATTACAATTAATCTAGGTCCATAGAAAAATCCCAGCAGGAGCGCCTCAATCCTGCTGTAACCCAAAGGGGAGGAATAAAATCAAGTGAGAAATTGTGAACAGCAAACTTGTTCCTAAAATGAATGACTACACAATCATTTACATCGGTTGTCGGCATGTTCCCTACCCACGGAATTTTCTGCACCATATTAATCCCATTGGACAATAAGTTACTGTCGCCTAATCTCTCTTTCAACTAGTGAATAACTTTAACAAGTAGATCATGCCTATCAAACTGTCGTGGTCTCAGCAGAGGAACCCCCTTGGGCACAATAATATACTGTGTTGCTTCGGGTAAGATTCTAAAATAAAGCTTTTCAACTGCAACGGATAGGGGGATGATAGCAGTGTTGCTTTCCTCAGGTACTATTGGTATGGCAGAATTTGGACCTTTAAAATGCAAATTCGGAGGCATATTGGCATGTACAGCTGAAATAGTGTTACTGTGGCCAAAATTAGCTCAGTCCTGCAGGTTCAAAGTGTAAGCTTCTGCCGTACAACGATCAATGTGGTTAGCAGTAGTAGCATTCAAATCCGAATAGTTCCCAGATGACACATACCAGAGTCCATGAACACTGTAATCCGGCCCTCTAAATTCTCCAGCTTAGTACAAGCGAGGGGAAATTCACTACCTTCCCCGCCTCCCTGGTAAGAGTATTAAAAATATCAAGAACTTGGGTGGATGACGTTTTAAGCGCAGGCTTCTCGTTCCCAAAGGGGAAGCTTTTAGAATCTATTTTCTTTTTAGCTGCCAATGCTTGATTTAGAACCCGCATTAGCCACATGATCTATTTACAGGGGAGCTCGAGAACACACGGATTAGCCCTTCTCACATTGTTGGAGGATCTG
This sequence comes from Triturus cristatus, assembly GCF_964204655.1. Lineage (NCBI taxonomy): Eukaryota > Metazoa > Chordata > Amphibia > Caudata > Salamandridae > Triturus > Triturus cristatus. The sequence continues at coordinate 162,806,870 of NC_140590.1, forward strand.
TCAGAAAGGGGCAGGGACGGGATGTCAGAATTGGATTCAATAACATTGTTCTTTTAGCACTTCAGAGCCGCTCTTCAACAGAGGCCTTTTCCTGATCAATTGTCCCCTTTACATTTGTAGAGAAGTTGACAACATAATTCGGTATGGGACATTCTTTTCCATAGGAAGCAGCAGATTTCCTTTTGGTCGAATTCTAAATATAAATGTAGTCAGGGGACAGATTGTCAATTCAAAATTTCAGGAGCAAGAGGGGTGGCCCGTCCCAATAATTGCTTTATTAAAACCCAATAAGTCTCGGAAGAAATGTGACTTATACAGACCGCTTTCACTCCTAAATGTAGATGCTCATATATTAGCCAAACTATCAGCCTGTGGTAAATAATTTAATTACCGGGACTTAATTTGATACAGAAACATAATAGAAATAGCTCAGTAAATAAGAGGCAGAATCCGTGGTATTAGAGGTTCGGAATGGGCTTTATTCCAATGGACGATTCGAATCGGTTGCTCCAAGTTCCATCACCACGAAGGTTCAGGAAGTGAAGTACATACTTTATTGATAATTAATCACTTTTATACAATAGGCATTACAGTGAAGCAAATGCAAGAGGCGTAACAATTGATAGTGTAGATAAGATATACGTGCGTAGCAAAAGTAGGCGTAACTGGGTGTGACTAAAGAACGTCATCAGATGTGATGTCATAATAGGGTGGTTCCATGAGAGAATTTCGCAATGTCAGCAGAAATACTTGGCAGAAATGCGCGCGCAGCAACATGACGTGTAATTGACGTGCAACTAGGGGGTGAAGGGGACTTGACATTTAGCTCTACATGTGGCGACAGAAGTCTGGAGGGTCAAGTCAACCTAATCCCAAATCATATCTAACATCCTATGTTTAAAGAACTAAGTTATCCAAAAGAGAGGTCTTCTTAGAGTAGAATCTTATTCTATACTGACTATACTGACTATTAGTGCGTGTACAAGCGTCTAAGTGTCTACATTAGATGCGAGGGCGGAAATCTTCCATAATAATAGGGCTATGAATTACTTGCATAAAGACAGAGAAGCCGGGCCTTTGCTCGGTAGCTGGCAGAATGTTTACTTAAACTACTAGACAGGAATGCATTGGGCAGGGAGCGAAGCAGATTATTTCGAAGGTGAAATACAGTTTTTGGCAGGCAACAGGCTGATGTCAGGCATCGTGAGCCGCGTAGGGAATGAGACAAAGTTCATGGTCACAGATGCAGGCTCAGACTGGAGCTTCAGAGGCAGAAGGCAAGAAAAGCTTGATGACAGAATCAGGGCCTACTTGCCTGGACTGTAAAATGGCATAAGTGAACCATATAAAGCCGGTGGCCTTTCATACTTAGGAATGGAATATCCGGCCTATTCATGGCTGATCTGAAAGAGGACATGTTGACGGTGGACGCACATGTGTTTGCGTCTTCATAACTGGAACTGGAGGGAACATACATGTACTTGTGATTCATACATGAAACCGTTGGGGTCCAAGATAGGGGACATAACTGATCAGAAAAATCCATATTTCCACATTCCCTCCTTGTCCCCTACTTGCCCGTCAAGAGATATCAATCTTCATCAATCCATTGATCTGTTCATATAGCATCATTTGTTCTTCTTTTTTCTTCTGGGACGAATGAAATCTTGGTGATGGAATACACGATGTGGCACACAGACCACAAATCGCTGGTCCACATTGTAGGCATAGACAGCAACTGAATAGTATGAGAAAGCCAATACCTAGGAAGGATAGGACCTTCCATCCAAAGGTAGATAATACACTCCAAAACCAACCGGACCAAGTCCAGGTGCCTGGATTCTGGTGTATCTGGCTTACAATTTTATGAAGGCGAGTTATGGCTTTATATACAGATGGCGAATTTTCTGGTATGAAAATGCAACAACTTGATCCGATGACCCTACAAGCTCCGCCCCTATCAGCCAGGATGACGTCAAGGACAAGACGATTTTGAAGCACAACAATCCGCATAGCAGACTGTTCTTCTGTTAAATTGCCTAAGGCGGAAATAGTTTCGTTCACTACCGCTTCAAGGGTTCTAGTTAATCTACGTATCAGCTTACTATTAGTAACGGTACCTATATAGGGAAAGAGACCTTTATTGAAATCTGTGTATTTTTCCCATGCTGTTTCAGTGTAATCGACAATTGGGAGATCTCTCCTTTCTCTATTGTGTACTAAATGAGTATTTCTGTGATAATCGGGAGGAGCTAGGAAAACAGGTGGCAAAAGGAATCCAATGTAGCAGGTACCATCCCAATCTAGAGGCAAACGTACATATGCCGTCTGACCACATATAAAATAGGAATGGCGGGAAGCTCTAAATGTCGACTTGCCTTGATCACTGAATTCTATTACAGTGGTGCATCTACTATGGCCCATATGTATGGAACCATTCTTTCTTACACATAATTCACCTTTTACTGAAAATACTGACATGGCGGGTAAAATTGGAGTAGCTTCGGATTCGACATTTAGGATCATAAGATTAAGCGTAAAATTACCTAATCCATACACTTCATTTTCTAGATCAGTTCCTGTTCTCTTGGGAAGTCCCTCCTTGTTAGGGTAGCAGACTTTAAGTAAAACTAAGTTCAAATTTCCCCATACCCAGTTATCTTGATAAACTGCAGAATTCGAATCTAGGGAATTAATTAAACTAAACCATGCTCCACAGGAGCCGTTGTGTGTGAACGGGTATGGAAAGAGAGGTAGAATTCCTTTATAATTCTGATAGGGAGGGAGTCGGCCACATATCCAACAATTTGTAGCATTGCTAACCTGATGGGAATGATGTAACATACTAATAAAACGTATTATTGCGCAGCGCAAATCTATAAGACAACTCAAGCGGAGGTAATTCACTGAAAGAATGTTCAGCAGTAATATTATAAACATGTCTAGAAATAGGATAATATATGTGCAACAATATACTTGCAGTAATTATTAAAAGACTTAAGAAAAACAAAATTAATAACGTCACTGTGCAATGACTACGCAGTGATTTACAGTACGCATGTCGTTTCAACATTTTTCGGGTGTGTTCTCTATTCAGGTCTAAGGGATACATGTCAGAGACAATTCAACCGCTTCACCTTGGAGAGGACTTAAACAATCAAATTGCTTGACTGATTAGACCTGAGTTTTAGTTTATAATGTTCGTGATTACTTGTTTCAACCAAAGGAAGTTTTGAGTCAATGGGTGAAGACACACGAGGTGTGGTATTTACATCCGATGGTAGTTCATGAAATTTCTTGATATGACTTGAATGAACCCAGCCTTTTCTGCCTTCGATCTTCACCGCTGTCCTTGTGGTGAGCAAGACAAGTTGCGGCGACTTCCACCTAGGATCCAGTTGAGTCTTTCGATCAAAGTTCCTCACCAAGACCAGGTCCCCCGGAATTACGTCATGGGGTTTCACCTCAGTGTTGTCGGGAAAGGCTGCAGCTACCTGTGAACGACAAGATTGTAGTGCAGACATCAAGGAAGCCAAGTAATCTGTCAGCATATTACAGTCAATATCAGTTATTTTGCGTGGTATAGGCGTCCCCCACATATTTGGTGGTCTGCCAAAGATCACCTCATACGGGGATAGCCCTGTTCGAGAGTGTGCTACCATTCTCATGTAAAAGAGTGCAACTGGTAACGCTACTACCCAGTCGACACCTTTCTCTCTGCATATTTTGGACAATCTGATTTTCAGGATCTGATTATGTCTTTCTACGAGACCTGCTGCCTCGGGATGTCGGACACAGTGGAATTTCCACTGATAGCCTAACAAAAGTGAAACGTGTTTCATTAGTTCGGATGAGAACGGCTGGCCGTTATCTGAGTAGACAACACGTGGTAAACCGTACCGTGGGAAGAATTCTCGAACTAACTGTTTGGCAGTAGTCGGGGCAGTGTAATCTGAAACCGGGTATGCTTCTGTCCAACGGGAAAGAGCACAGACAACTACGAGAACATATTTGAATCCTCGACATCGTTCCATCTGGATATAATCCATCTGGAGGACTTCAAAAGGGTGATCAGGAGGCTGAAATCCACCCTGTTCTACGGGAACGCTTTTTCCTGGGTTGAACTGACAACAGATCATACAGGTACGAACTTTTTGTTTAGCTGCTGCTCGTAAATGTTTATTGAACCAAATGTGTTGAATGCTGTCTAGCATAGCTTTTTCTCCTAGATGCGCTGGACTATGTATAGTACTAATAATGACTTGAACCATTGAGTCGGGAAGGAACCACACAGATTTTTCCTTCGTCATCCATCCTTGATCCGTTTGAATCCCTCCTAATTCAATCCATTTCCTTATTTCATCTGGTGTAGCATGTGTCTGTATGTCAATTACGTCAAGAGTAGGATCTTTAATCATCATACAATGTGTTGGCGTCAGGACTATTGTCTTTGTCATGTCGGATGTTTGAGTTTGGGCAGTCTGTTTAGCTGTTCTGTCAGCTAGATCATTGCCTTGGGAAATGATATCAGTAACTTTCGTATGAGCTTTACATTTCATAATTGATATTGCAGTGGGTAGATGTATTGCCTCTAATAAGGCATGAATGAGGGGTCCGTGCTGAATGTGGGCACCGTGAGAAGTTAAATAACCTCTCTCTCGCCACAGCACGCCGAAGTCATGTACAACTCCGAATGCATAACGTGAATCAGTGTATATGTTGACTTTTTTATTTGTGGCTTGAATACAGGCTTGTGTCAGAGCGATGAGCTCTGCGGCTTGAGCTGACAAGGTATTTATGCAATTTGTTTCAATGATTTCAGTGTCTGTTGTGACTGCGTAAGCAGCCACTAACTCTCCTGTACTTGTTCTCATACATGAACCATCTACATACGTCAGGTCTGGGTCTGACAATGGGACATCTGTCAAGTCTTGTCTGGGTTTCGTCGTGATTGTAATAACGTCAATACAGTCATGAGCTAGTGGGTCTGTTCCAATTACGGGTAAAAGTGTGGCAGGATTCAATGTGTTACAACGTCTGATTTCTATATGTGGCTGGAACAATGTTAATTCATACCCTGTAAGTCGCGCTATAGTTAAGTGTTGTGTTTGCGTTCGATTCACGAGAACCTCTACTGCATGTGGTACTTGAACTGTCAATGGATGTCCTAACACTATGGCATCGCTTTGTCTGATTGCTAAAGCTGTTGCTGCCACCGATTTTAGGCATGCAGGCAAAGCCTGAGCTACGGGATCTAATGTACTAGAAAAATAAGCACATGGTTTGTGGGATCCTGCCTGTTCCTGTGTGAGTACTGACAAGGCAGTACCTTCGCGTTCTGTAACAAAAAGTGTAAACTGTTTATTGTAACATGGTGTTGCTAAAACCGGTGCTTGACATAAAGCTTTCTTTAAGCTTTCAAAAGCTTGTGTATGTTCCTGAGTCCAAGGGAGAACAGTCGATGTGGCTGCCTCCTGTGTTGTCAATTGAATGAGTGGTTTTGCTAGAAATGCATACTGAGGGATCCACTGCCTACAATATGAAGTGAGGCCTATGAAAGCCCGCACCTCCTTTTGTGTCTTAGGTATTGGCATGTTAGCTATTAACTGAATGCGGTCGGGTGTAAGCTGCCTTCCCTCCTTGGACAGCGAGTGTCCAAGATAAACAACTCGCTGGACACAGAATTGCAGCTTAGAAGGGGACACCTTGTGCCCCTTTTCGGCTAGAAATTGTAAAACTGTCAGTGATGCTTTCTCACATTCTGGTTCGCTTCTCGCGGTGATCAGCAGATCATCGACATATTGAAGCAAGGCAGTGTTAACTGGCATGTGGATACTGTCGAGTTCTCGTTTCAGTGCTTGGCTATAGATGCTGGGGCTTTCTGTAAATCCTTGAGGTGCGCGTGAGAATTTAAAGCTACGTCCATTTAAACTAAATCCGAACAAGTATTGGCTGTCCGGATCTATTGGGACGCTGAAAAAGGCATTCTTGAGATCAATTACAGTAAAGAATGTTGCTTCGGAATCAATAGCTGTCAGTAATGACGAGATATCTGGGACCACAGGGAATTGTGGCACAATGCACTTGTTTAATTCGCGCAGATCAATAACCAATCGATATACTGGCGGGGCCTTTGGATCTGTCCGTTTAAGAATCGGAATTATCGGGGAATTACATACATTGGAGTCCGTTTCCACAACTACTCCTTGGGCGATGAGCTCGTCAATGATTTGCAGTAATGCCACTACAGCATCTGGTGGTAACTTGTATTGTCGCATTCGTGGTAGTACCACTCCTGCCTTTAGTGTAACTCGATATGGTGTAATATTCATGCAACCAACATCAGTAGGGCCTTGTGCCCATAGATGTGTAGGTAAAGTCTGCAGTCGGGGATCCATGTCTCTAGACACATAGTGACCTTTAAAATCACGTAAAAACAATCTTACTCCTTCCGGAGAACAACATATTATAGCTCCTAGAGCTTTCAGTGTTTTTATACCTAACAAGTTTTCTGGACATGATTTAGTAAGCAATAAATCTGTAGTTCGGGTCAAAGGTCCTATCGTAAGTGGAAGAGGCTGTGATACTTCATTAACAATAGGTTTTCCTGAAAAACCAAGGGAAATATTCTGTGAGCCTGAGAGGGGTGCCCCTGGAACTTCACTTCGTTTTATGGTTGTTCGACTTGCCCCTGTATCGAGTAAAAATTTTCTATCTTGGCCTAATAATTCACTATGTACATAAGGTCCTTCTTGGTCTACAGGGACCTCGATAAGGGGTAAGTCAACTTCCCTCTCTAGGCTGGTTCATGCGTATCGCTGATAATCAGGATAGTCGTACTGTGCGGTCTGGTACAGCTGTCGTGTCGTGGTTTGTGTGGCAGCAACAGGCAGCGCTGGTGCAGCTGGCACAAACTGTATAGACTGTGGTGGAGCTGGCATGGACTGTGCATGCTGCGGGGCTCCTTGTTCATTCTGATCCTGTCTAAGTGGCCGTGGTCTTTCTTTTGTATTACCTATGGCGATATTATGTTTTAAAACTGGACAATCGTGTACGTAATGACCTGGCTGTTTACAATAGTTGCATGTCCCTTTTACAGGACCTGCCGAAACACTGGACTGTGTCGTACCCTTTTTATGTCCTTCAGCTGGAACTGTCTGGGAGACTAGCATTTTCATTTTCGTGTCTTTCATGCGTCTTTGTTCATGTTCTTGTTCCTCTCTAATTCTATTGTGATGGTACTGTAACATTTGCAACATTTGTGATGGGGTGTTACCTTGCCAGGTACTCTCGAATTTTAATACTCTATTCTTCACTTGGGGTAAGGAGTTTTCAACTAATTTTGTCACAAACAGATGTGAGTATGATTCGCTACTTGCTTTTATGCCACTATTTATACCAAAACATTTTTCAAATCGGGCATAGAAATCACTAGTGTCTTCATCTTGCTTTTGTTTACAGGCTGAAATTGTACCCCAGTCTTCCTTTTTCGTAGTTAATAAACGTGGCAGTACCTGTACTAGTAAACCTGGTAGTGCTTTAGTTTTATCCCCAAGCCCTGCTCCTGCAGTTCGGGCCTTTTCTTCTGCTTCTAATGCTGACCAGTCTATCTTTTGGTCTCCCACCTCCCACTCTTTTTCCTTGAGTTTTTCATAAATGCCAGCAGGCATCAGTACCTTTAATATTGTCATAATGTCGGGATAGGTATACTCCCCCATGAGTAACATGTCTTTAATTTCTCGGTGGAAACCCGCTGGGTCTTTGTCATGACTGGGTACCACTTTCTTCATTTGTAACAATTCTATTTTCGATATGGGCGTATATACAAATACACGTTTAAACTCATTGTCCTCGCCTTTTATTGGGTGTACCTCTCGTAAAGGATTCTGTCTGTCCATGTAATACGTAGTTCTTTCCTTGATGGGCAATGAGACATGTTCTGGGCATACAAAAAGAATGTACTGCTTTCTTGATTCTAGTATTTCTTTAATTAACTTAGTACCTGAACCTTTCCATCTATTCGTGAGTAATTCAGTCAGTATATCAGGTAAGGGACCAGGATCTGAGTGTTGACTCTTATATAGTATAAGGAGTTGTTGAATCATATAAATCCCAGCTAAACGCTGTTCATCTGGGGTGAGATTCAAAAATGTGTGTGCTACTGTATCATCACCATACTTTCCGGGACTGTCAACCCAATGAACGGCTGACCTGGCTAATTCTTGTTCATCCATAGAATCGAGAAAATGATAACCCCTTCGTTCTTGGAGTAATTTGTCAGCGGCTTGGAACGAATGCTCGGGGGACCTTATATTTATTATAGGTGTTTGGAAATTCCTGTTATTATCTGGACATATCGGACGTATCGGATCAATAAAACATCTAGTACTATTACAAGATCTTCCTCTACCTACATAGGCTATGGTATCTGACTGTCCTGTGGGCAGTCCTGATCCTTCCTCCTCGCTTTGTTCGAACTGGTCTACCGCTAATCTCTCTTCGTGTAGGCGTTCTATTTCTTTACGGATCTTTCGGCACATGGCTATTATACAATTTTGCTTATCATGTCTCCCTTCTGATATATTCTGGCTCCATCTGGTAAGAGTTTGCATTGCTTCCGGGTCTACCCCCGGTCGGTCTTGATTTCTGATCACACAATTTATGAGGAAACGTAACAGTTCCCCCTGTATCTCCACTTTCTGGTATTCCATAGCTCTGTTAATACATTCAGAATCTCGCCCTGTTTGGACAAAATGGTATATATTATCTAGATGCACAGTCATTCCTGGTATCTTCCCTAGATACACCGCGGCTCGTCTGATACGTAATGATGCCATGATCATTTCGTCCTCTTTGCCGGGCACAGGGTCATATCTACAATCTATAAGAAGTTCCTTAAGCGTGCGGGCATTTATGAGTTTGGGGGTACGTGAATGTGCTGATTCTTGAAAGGTAAGTTTATTTACTCTGGGTGGCGTAGAAAAAATGTTGGTAGCACCTCCCGTAGCCCCATCTGGGGTATCGGGCGTGAAAGGATTCGTTGAACGCGATACAGCAACTATAGGTGTGGACACAGCTATAGAAGTAGCTGTAGGAACCGATGTAGAAACAGATGTGCTTGCCGGAACTTGTGTCAGGATTTGTTGCTGTAGAGATACAGATACAGGATCTTGGCGTTGAACCACCCCAGCAGACGGTCTATGTGGGGCGGGGTTAGCATACTCGGGAGCTGCGTCATCTAAGTATGAGGAAAGAAAAACATCTTCTGCTGTTCTAGGATGCCCCTTAGGATGCATTTTTATTGGGAATAATGGGGTTGGCAAGTCTTTTGGTATTTCCGGAGTAGCCTTAGGTAATCCCTCGGCCAGGAGGGGATACATACCATTCATAAGGGCATTTCTTTGTCTGTCTATTTGTTCTGATTTCACTCGTGTACCTTCTTCAATTAATAGATTTTCTCGGACTTTATTTGAACTTTCTTTATTTTTCTCTTCCTGTCGGAGTACTTTTTCTGTACGTCTATGAGATTCTTTACGCCATAACTCAACGGCGTCTTTCTGTGACTGTCTGACTTTCCTTTTCCATAACTCTTCCTCTACTTTCATGATGCACTCTGCATCCCAGGTCCCAGCTGCGGGCCACCTCTGACTTTCTGGTAATTCCTTGGTGTAGTCTACCCATAAATCAAGAAATAATATAGCGTCTAAGCCATGTTTATGATACATGAAGTACCCTGGAGTGTCCCTAGGAGGAATAGGAACAGCTTCTTCGAGTACCCCTTTTCTAGTTGTGATCTGTCTTAATTTCGAAAAGAGCGGCATATTGAGAACTGATCTGATACTTGATCTTGAACAAACTTCATACAATAAACACAATAATGAACAGTCATTCACACCACAATATGCAGAACGTATTTAAAACATTTAACATTTAACATTTAACTGAGCAACGCTGATGATGACGATCTAAGGAAACTGAATCACTAAACATAATACTCGACATTTAACTGATTTATTCTGAATTTATATACTTGATATACTAGATATACTGCTAAACAGTACAGATACACTGCTGAAACAGTGCAGACCGGATTTGTGTACCCAAACCCGTCTTGACCGGCACAACCTATGTGCACGTCAGAACGCCTCCCCAGTAATGGTACTCACCGGGTAGCTCGGAACGGAAGGCCTCGGAACGGAACTGAACTGAACTGGACCGGACTGGACTCGACTCGAAAACCTCGGTGCTTCGGGACATCGGAAACTTGGTGGGCCTCTGTATACCTCGGATCTTGCTCTCTCAGCTAGGCTCTGGTCGGGATACTTCGCACTTCTCACCGCCTCGTCTGGGTGTTGATCGCAGCCTCAGTCGCCCCCGCTTGACCGGAGGGAGATACAGGAAATCCTGCTGGTACGCGTTGTTGTCCGTCCAGCTGTGGCAGGAGACCGGGCCTGCAACGCACCGACGGCGCGTGAGATGAGAAAGTGTCCCTGTTCGGGCGCCATTCATGTGGTAAATAATTTAATTACCGGGACTTAATTTGATACAGAAACATAATAGAAATAGCTCAGTAAATAAGAGGCAGAATCCGTGGTATTAGAGGTTCGGAATGGGCTTTATTCCAATGGACGATTCGAATCGGTTGCTCCAAGTTCCATCACCACGAAGGTTCAGGAAGTGAAGTACATACTTTATTGATAATTAATCACTTTTATACAATAGGCATTACAGTGAAGCAAATGCAAGAGGCGTAACAATTGATAGTGTAGATAAGATATACGTGCGTAGCAAAAGTAGGCGTAACTGGGTGTGACTAAAGAACGTCATCAGATGTGATGTCATAATAGGGTGGTTCCATGAGAGAATTTCGCAATGCCAGCAGAAATACTTGGCAGAAATGCGCGCGCAGCAACATGACGTGTAATTGACGTGCAACTAGGGGGTGAAGGGGACTTGACATTTAGCTCTACATGTGGCGACAGAAGTCTGGAGGGTCAAGTCAACCTAATCCCAAATCATATCTAACATCCTATGTTTAAAGAACTAAGTTATCCAAAAGAGAGGTCTTCTTAGAGTAGAATCTTATTCTATACTGACTATACTGACTATTAGTGCGTGTACAAGCGTCTAAGTGTCTACATTAGATGCGAGGGCGGAAATCTTCCATAATAATAGGGCTATGAATTACTTGCATAAAGACAGAGAAGCCGGGCCTTTGCTCGGTAGCTGGCAGAATGTTTACTTAAACTACTAGACAGGAATGCATTGGGCAGGGAGCGAAGCAGATTATTTCGAAGGTGAAATACAGTTTTTGGCAGGCAACAGGCTGATGTCAGGCATCGTGAGCCGCGTAGGGAATGAGACAAAGTTCATGGTCACAGATGCAGGCTCAGACTGGAGCTTCAGAGGCAGAAGGCAAGAAAAGCTTGATGACAGAATCAGGGCCTACTTGCCTGGACTGTAAAATGGCATAAGTGAACCATATAAAGCCGGTGGCCTTTCATACTTAGGAATGGAATATCCGGCCTATTCATGGCTGATCTGAAAGAGGACATGTTGACGGTGGACGCACATGTGTTTGCGTCTTCATAACTGGAACTGGAGGGAACATACATGTACTTGTGATTCATACATGAAACCGTTGGGGTCCAAGATAGGGGACATAACTGATCAGAAAAATCCATATTTCCACAAGCCAATAAAATACTTCCTCTGTTGTCATACCTGGGATGGTCAGAGCAGCCGAGCTTCATTCCTGGCAGGTCAACAGATGACAACTTAGATTGGGGGGGGGGTGGGAATGAGGGGGCTAGGGGTGGAAGAGTCGCTAATCCAAAATAGCCTAGCACAAGCTGAAAGGAATATGCTACTTACCAGTATGCATCTGTTCTTGGCATGTAGAGCTGCAGATCTACACACTTATGCATAGATCGCCATCTGGTGTTGGGCCCGGATGTTTGCAGTTGTTTTTCCTCTTGGAAAGTCTTTGGAAGTCACGAGGTCTGTGACTCCTCCTTTGGATCGTATTGCGCATAGGCTTCGGCTCCATCCTCAGATTGTTTTTCGCCAGCAGGGAAAGATGGAGCGTAGTAATAACAGTGAAGAGGCCCAGGTGTGTAGTATCTAAATAAGATAAACTGGAACAGATAAAGGTAGCCGGGGAGGCGGGTGGGTGTGTGTAGATCTGCAGCTCTACATGCCAAGAACAGATGCATACTGGTAAGTAGCATATTCCGTTCGAGGCATATGAGCTGCAGATTACACACTTGTGCATATATTATATAGCAGTACCCATCCTTAGCGGCGGTCACCCGTATCTGTTGCAGTGGTTTGAAATAATGTTTTGAGTACAGCCTGGCCCACACTAGCCTGTTGCTTAGTTTGCACATCTACACAATAGTGTTTAGGGAAAGTGTGCAGTGTTGACCATGTAGCTGCTTTGCAGATATCATCTAATGGGATGTTTCCTAGAAAAGCCATTGAAGCCCCTATTTTACGTTTCGAATGGGCTTAAGGGGGAACGGATAGCGTTCGTTTTGCTTTGTGGTAGCAAATCTGAAAGCATTTGACAATCCACCTGGCTATCCCCGACTTGGAGATGGGGTTGCCCTTGTGTGGTGGAGAGAAAGAGACAAACAGTTGTTTGGTCTTACGGAAAGGTTGTGTTCTCTCGGTGTAGTAGAGTAAGGCTCGTTTGACATCTAGTGTGTGGAGAGCTCTTTCTGCAACGGTCTGAGGTTGCGAGAAGAATACTGGTAGTTCTACAGATTGGTTTAGGTGGAAGGGAGAAATGACTTTAGGGAGGAATTTTGGGTTGGTACGGAGAACAACTTTGTTATGGTGCATTTGTAGAAAAGGTTCCTGAATGGTAAGTGCTTGTATCTCACTGACCCTTCTGAGGGAAGTGATGGCTACAAGAAAAGCGGTTTCCACATTAAAAATTGGAGTTCACATTTGTGTAGTGGTTCGAAGAGAGGCCCCATTAGTCTGGTGAGAACGATATTAAGGTTCCACACAGGTGAGGGTGGCACTCTGGGGGGAATTATTCTTTTAAGGCCTTCCATGAAGGCTTTAATGGCAGGTACTCTAAAGAGTGATAGATGTTGCCTGTTTTGTAGGTAAGCTGCTATGGCTGCGAGGTGCAGGCGAATGGACGTATAGGCTAGATTGCACCTTTGTAGGTGGAGTAAGTAGCCTATGATGTGTTGAATGGAGACATCTAGGGGATTGATGGTGTTGTTGTGACAATAGGCAACAAAAACGTTTCCACTTGGCGGCGTAGCACGCCCTAGTGGTAGGTCGCCTAGCTTCTTTGATGACGTTCATACAGTCAGGGGGAAGATTTAAATAACCAAATTCTAGGATTTCAGGAGCCAGATCGCAAGGTTGAGCTGCGCTGGGTCCAGGTGTCTGATCTCTCCATGGTTCTGGGTTAAGAGGAGTGGAGAGAGGCGTAATTTTTGGTGCGGTACTACAGATAGTTCCAGCAGTGTGGTGTACCACGGTTGTCTGGCCCAAGTTGGAGCTACTAGGATTAGTGTGAGGGAGTGTTGCTGTAGTTTGCGCACTACTAGTGGAATGAGTGGGTGAGGCGGAAAAGCGTACGCAAATCTGCCTGACCAGTTCATCCATATCGCATTTCCTTTGGACAATGGGTGTGGATATCTGGCGGCGAAGCTTGGGCATTTGGTGTTTTCGTGGGTGGCGAAGAGGTCTATCTGTGGGTGCCCCCACATTTGAAAGTACGGGTGTAGAACTTGTGGGTGGAGTTCCCACTCATGGATTTGTTGTGTTTGTCTGCTGAGCAGATCTGCTTTAGTGTTTTGGACTCCTGGGACATGCTGAGCTAGGAGAAAATTTTTGTGGGGTATGGCCCATCTCCATATGCTCTGTGTTAGCTGAGAGAGCTGTTTAGAGTTTGTGCCGCCTTGTTTTTGAATGTAGTACATGGCTGTCATGTTGTCTGTGCGGATTAGGACTGCCTTGCCCGAAATCTGTATCTGAAAAGATTTTAGGGCAAAGAAGATCGCTTGTAACTCCAGATGGTTGATATGGAGTAACTTCTGTTGAGGTGTCCATGTGCCCTGCATGGTGAGATGTAATAGATGAGCTCCCCAGCCGTAGAGCGATGCGTCTGTACTATCTGGGGAACCGGGTCCAGGAACGGTCGACCTTTGCAAAGGTTTGTGGTGGTCCACCACTGCAGAGAGCGATGGGTACGACCGTCTACCAACACCAGATCTGTTAATTGACCCTGGGCCTGGTTCCATTGGCGCGCTAAGCACTCTTGGAGTGGACGCATCTGGAGTCTTGCGTGAGATACTATGAAGATGCAAGAGGCCATCATCCCTATTAGCTGCATAAACACTCGAGCTGGAAGGGAGTGTTGTGCCATGAATTTTGCGCGTAGACCCTGAATGCTTGTAATCCTGGCAGGATTGGGGTAGGCTAGCGCTTTTGAGGTGTCTATGGTGGCACCGAGGTATTGTTTTATGTGGGATGGTTGTAGATGGGACTTTGCGTGGTTTACTGTGAAGCCCAGTTGGTGAAGTAGCTGGATAGTGGCATGCGTGTGTTGTACACACTGGCTGTTTGAACTGGCTTTTATTAGCGAGTCGTCTAGATATGGGAAGACATGTATGTGTTGTCTCCTGAGGTGTGCTGCCACTACTGCTAGGCACTTGGTGAATACTCGTGGTGCCGTTGTGACTCCGAACGGGAGTACTTTGAATTGGTAGTGTTGGCCGTCCACTACAAATCTGAGGAACTTTCTGTGAGCGTTGTGCACTGGAATGTGGAAATAAGCGTCTTTTAGGTCTAAAGTGGTCAGGAAGTCGTCTTGGGAAAGCAGTGGAAGTACCTGCTGAAGCGTTACCATGTGAAAATGGTCTGAGTGTAAGTATCTGTTGAGGGGCTGGAGGTCTAGTATGGGAGGCAGAGTCTCGTCCCTTTTTGGTATGAGAAAATATAGGGAGTAGACCCCCCATATTTTGCTGGTTGGTAGGAACGTGTTCTATCGCCCTTTTCTGTAGGAGGGAGATTACCTCCTGCTTTAGTAGTGTTAGATGTTTTTGTGATATTGGGCGTTGTCTGGGTGGAATGTTTGGGGGGGTAGATATTAGTTCTAGACAGTAGCCTGATCGAATTATTTGTGTTACCCATTTGTCTGAGTTGATGGTAGCCCAGACAGGGAGGAAATTTTGGAGTCTGCCCCCGACCGGAGTGGGATTGGCTGGGGGGAGTGGAGGGAAGTCATTGGGTAGGTGCGGTGGTAGAGCGGGCGGTGTAAGTCTTGCCTCTGTCTTTATTATTGTTGCCCCTTGTAAAGGTGGACTGGGTAGGGGCCTTGGTAGATTAGTACTCACGACCCTTTGTGCCGGAGTGATGTCCTCCACATCTGAATCGTCGGCTTCGGAGGCGCTGACGAGTCCCTTGTCGGTGTGGTGTTCTTCTGGAGCGTCAACGCCTTCCCCGAAGATGTCGTCCGGAATCGTCGACGACGAGTGTGCCATGGTTCTTCTGGCCCTTCGGTCTCGAATGGTTTTCTTGGACCTGAAGGACTTGCACGCCGGACAGTCTTGAGCCTCCTGTTCAGGGGAGAAGCAGAGATTACATACTTCGTGGAGATCGGTGTGGGGGAATTTGGACCTACATCGAGGGCACTTTTTGAAGGGAGTCCTTTTCATTATCTTGCAAACAAAAGAAGGAGTATGCCCTCTGAGGTCAAATGATACCTCCAAGTTTAAGAGAGGTGTACTGAAAGGGACAATCCTTTTGTTGAAGACCCCTCACTCACCAACCTGGTTGGTGACATGCTTCATCATCGGGGTCCCACCCAGAGGCCGAGTGCCATCTGGGTGTGCTGCGACACCTGATTACAGTGGAGCTGGTGTTATTTATGTGTGCAAGTGATTGTAGTGTATTAAAATTTGGTCAAGTATTTAACTCTGTAAAAAAAGGGTTTTTAATCATAGAGCACTTGATCAATGTTAAAATAGTCAATGGGGATACCCTATAGGGTTAAATTGGCCCGTGGTATCTATTAATAAAGTGTGAAGTGGGTGAGAAAAAATATATATATATGTGTAGTTGGTCATATATATGAAAAGGTCAGGTCTACATGTTTCAACCCTGGTGGAGAAAGTCTCCGGGTTTTCTTCAGGACCGTAAGTGATGGTGCTAACCAGGGTGGTGTACACGCACTAAGGTGTACCCTGCCCTTGGTTAGTGGTAAAAAAATCCTACTGAGAATCCAGTTGGAATAAAACCTGTGGAGGAAAACAGAAATGAAATATACTTTTTATTATTTATTCTGTAAGGCATTGCTGATTTCAGGTACCTCTCAGTCCCTAGAAAGTGATACTATGCCGTGGTTGTGAAGTTTTTTCGGCTAATCCAGTCATCCATTTTGTGGTGAAAATAGTGTATATGTGCTCCATTTGTGGAATATGATTTGCATCCATCAAAAGTGCGCTTACACCTAGCTCCAATCATACACTGTTGTGACCAACAGGTGAGAGAGTGCATTCGCTCGGTAACTTACCGGGGTGCACGTGAATGGCGTTGTGACAATCAGGTGACTAGCATCTAACATTCGTGTAGTCACTCCGTGTGTCCACAAATAGTCGTACAGGTGATTGTGTGCACTTATACGATACTTATGTGTGGCGTACGTAACTAGCGGCGAGTGATCAAGTGAAAATCACAAATGTCATTCGTCACCAGTGAAAACGCACCGTGCCAGTATTCAATTTATACCGACGACTGGTTAAAACAAGGTTACAACTGACTAGCATACTCAACACGACAACACTCCTGAAACAACCGTGCATGGGGCGAGAAAAATGAAATGAAATTCCAAGGTTGGGCTTACTGGTAATGCGGGAAAAAGATGCCTCGAAAGTGTCGAGAGCACGGACAGAAAATTCACCTTCAATCTGCCGGGGAAAAGGTGTAGAACATAAGTAGACCGAAAGATCGATCCTGAACGATGCGTGGTGCCCACCCACGAGAAGTCCATATTTACTTACTTGGTGAAAAGGAAGATCAGCTATTATGCCTACAACCGTGTCCCGCCACCGCGTCCCGATGAATGCCCGGGATGCGGAGAGGAACCGGTGGGGCGTGTCAAGTACTTCCTGGTTGTCCGCGATAGGCTGGGAGTCAGCCAATAGCAACATTGGTTCCCCTATACGGGCCAGTCGATGGAGGCGTAAGTGACAGCCTAGGACCGGTTAAAAGTCGAAGAGCGGCATAGGCTCAATCTGAGGGGTGTGTGTTTGTTTATTAGACTCCATGAAACTGCACGCATAAGGCGGTATGGCGTGTCGAGTCCGTGATAGGCTAAGATTAAACAAAAGCCCAATGGATAGGGGCGAATGTGGCTGCCTAAGGTCGGTTGAGAGTGGCAGAGAGAAATAGGCTCAAAAGAGGGGGGTGTGTGATCCGCTCTATGAAAGCACACGCATAAGGCGGTAAGCCACAAGAGAGGCAAAGTTCTAACACCTAATGTTATATTAATGGAAGGCTTAGCGTCAGTATTAAGCTAAGGAAGGAATTGAAGTTAATCCTCTCAAAGGGGACATATAAGTTGGTACACAGTAAGGTAATGGTAGGTGTCAATACCAGGCACACGCATAAGGCGGTAAGCCACAAAAGAGGCAAAGTTCTAACACCTAATGTTATATTAATGGAAGGCTTAGCGTCAGTATTAAGCTAAGGAAGGAATTGAAATTAATCCTCTCAAAGGGGACATATAAGTTGGTACACAGTAAGGTAATGGTAGGTGTCAATACCAGGCATACCTATCCTGATTTTTAACCACACACAAGACAACAGATATATCTATCATACTTATATCAAACAATCCAGTATTTTTGATCCAGTATGTTTCTTTGGGGGACAGAACTGGTTTTTAGGATGGAAAAGTGTTAATTCTGTGCCAAAGGAAAGGTCATCTATTTGGAAAGAACTGAGTTCCATGGGATATTATCGTTCAGCCCTTTCTTGTGAGTGGAAAGTCTGTACACCCAACGTTGCTCTTTTTCAAAAAGTCTTTCTTGTGATTTTTCTCCTGCTGTAATCTGTTCAATGACAGTCCATTTCAGATCGTTAGTTGTATGACCAGTTAGTAGGAAATGTTCTGTTAGTTTGGTCATTGTTTTTTTGCATCTGATTGTGCTGCGATGCTCGCAGATTCTTTGTTTGATTTTTCTGGTTGTCATACCCACGTATTGTAGTTTACATGGGCACATGATTAGGTATACTACATTTGTACTATTGCAGTTTGTGTGAGCTCTCAAGGTCCATATTTTTCCTGGTTCCAGGTTTAGGGTTTTGGTGTTCTCTGTGAGATGACATACACTGCAATTTCCACATTTGTAATGACCGATGATACCAGGTAGACCCCATGCATTCAGAACAGTTGGTTGCTTTTGTAGATCTGTCGTTCTTGGGCGTGTATTCACCAGAGTGTCTTTTAGGCTCCTGGCTTTCTTGTAGGAAAACAGAGGTTTTTCCCAATTGAAGATCCCTGTATTGAGGATTTTCCAATGTTTATTGACCGATTTGGTTACTTGGTTTGAAGCACTATTATATGTGGTTACACAAGTTAGAGGTGTGGTGCCTTCTTTCGGAGGTCTAATTTCCAAAAGTGCCGCTCTAGGTTGATTGCGCGCTCTTTTTTCGCATTTGTTGAGGATCTTCTCCGGATAGCCTTTTGATTCAAGTTTCTTAGTCAAGTCAAGGGCTTGTTTTTTAAAGTCATTGATTTTACTGCAATTTCGTCGTAGTCAAAATACTGGCCATACGGGAGATTCTCTCTCAAAGGCCTAGGGTGAAAGCTTTCAAATCTCAATAGATTATTTTTTGCTGTAGGTTTATAGTGGGTTATTGTCTCCAGGCGGTCCTTTTCTTTCGTGATCTCAACATCTAGAAAGACCATGGTGTTTCTATCTGTGGTGTGGGTGAATCTTAGGTTCTGGTCACAGGTGTTGATCCACTGACAGAACTCCACTAGGATGTTTTCTGGTCCTTGCCAAATTGCAAGGACATCGTCAATGTAACGTTTCCAAAAAGAGATGTATTTGAGGAAAGGATTCTGCTCGGTGAATATGAATTTCTTCTCGAAATTGAACACGTAGAGGCCCGCTACGCTCGGCGCAAATGTACTTCCCATAGAAGTACCCCCTATCTGCAAATAGAGGGTACCCTCAAATTCAAAGAAGTTTTTCTTTAGTGCTAGACTAGCACACTCCAAAATAAAGTTCTTAGGTGTTCGGTATGTCCAATTTATAGTGTCAAGGGTATTCCTGAGTACTTCAATGGTATCATCCTGAGGAATGCTTGTGTATAAGCTCTCGATGTCAAAGCTTACTAGAATTGTTGTATCGTTGACTCTGATTTCTTCCAGGAGTCGAAGTAGACTCTTGGTATCTTGAAGGTATGTTGATGTGTTTTGTACAATGGGTTTCAAAAAAACATCGCAAAACTGGGATAGAGGCTCAAGGAGAGAACCTATACCCGAGACAATTGGTCTGCCTGGAGGGGGTAGCTTATTTTTATGCATTTTAGGCAATGTATAAAAATACGGAATTTTTCCTTCACTGCCAGTGAGGAACATGGCCTCTTGTTTAGAGATGTCGCCTTGAGTTTCTGCTTCTTCAACTAGAGTTGCTATTTCTTGTCTTAGACTCCCGGAAGGATCATTGGCGATTTTTTTGTAATTCCTTGCATCCGACAGTAGTCTCAGACATTCTTCGCAATAGGCTTCCTTGTCTTGAATCACTATCCCCCCTCCTTTGTCCGCCGGTTTTATGACGATGGTCTCACAGTTCTTGAGGCTTTCAAGAGCTAAATGTTCTGCCTTGCTGATGTTTTGAAACGGTTGTTGTGGTTTAATGTTTTCAATGTCATTAAACACTGCCTGTTCAAAAGTCGAGACCTCAATTGGGACAGTATGGGGGGGAGGAGTGAATGTTGACCTGGGTCGTAGGCCTGTTTCATTAGGATCAGGTTCTTGTGATCTTTCCCCTTGTTTTTCAAAGTAAGCTTTTAGTTTTAACTTGCGGAAGAAACTGGCCAGTTCACAATGAAGTTGAAACTTGTCTAATCTCGCAGTGGGGACAAAGCCAAGACCTTTGTTCAGAACATTCTCTTCCATAGTAGTGAGTGGTCTACTCGCTAAGTTAATTACTAGGTTCGGCTGTTGCTTGGTCCTGCTTTCGCTTCCAGGGTTCTGCTCCGTGTGATAGATATATCTGTTGTCTTGTGTGTGGTTAAAAATCAGGATAGGTATGCCTGGTATTGACACCTACCATTACCTTACTGTGTACCAACTTATATGTCCCCTTTGAGAGGATTAATTTCAATTCCTTCCTTAGCTTAATACTGACGCTAAGCCTTCCATTAATATAACATTAGGTGTTAGAACTTTGCCTCTTTTGTGGCTTACCGCCTTATGCGTGTGCCTGGTATTGACACCTACCATTACCTTACTGTGTACCAACTTATATGTCCCCTTTGAGAGGATTAACTTCAATTCCTTCCTTAGCTTAATACTGACGCTAAGCCTTCCATTAATATAACATTAGGTGTTAGAACTTTGCCTCTCTTGTGGCTTACCGCCTTATGCGTGTGCTTTCATAGAGCGGATCACACACCCCCCTCTTTTGAGCCTATTTCTCTCTGCCACTCTCAACCGACCTTAGGCAGCCACATTCGCCCCTATCCATTGGGCTTTTGTTTAATCTTAGCCTATCACGGACTCGACACGCCATACCGCCTTATGCGTGCAGTTTCATGGAGTCTAATAAACAAACACACACCCCTCAGATTGAGCCTATGCCGCTCTTCGACTTTTAACCGGTCCTAGGCTGTCACTTACGCCTCCATCGACTGGCCCGTATAGGGGAACCAATGTTGCTATTGGCTGACTCCCAGCCTATCGCGGACAACCAGGAAGTACTTGACACGCCCCACCGGTTCCTCTCCGCATCCCGGGCATTCATCGGGACGCGGTGGCGGGACACGGTTGTAGGCATAATAGCTGATCTTCCTTTTCACCAAGTAAGTAAATATGGACTTCTCGTGGGTGGGCACCACGCATCGTTCAGGATCGATCTTTCGGTCTACTTATGTTCTACACCTTTTCCCCGGCAGATTGAAGGTGAATTTTCTGTCCGTGCTCTCGACACTTTCGAGGCATCTTTTTCCCGCATTACCAGTAAGCCCAACCTTGGAATTTCATTTCATTTTTCTCGCCCCATGCACGGTTGTTTCAGGAGTGTTGTCGTGTTGAGTATGCTAGTCAGTTGTAACCTTGTTTTAACCAGTCGTCGGTATAAATTGAATACTGGCACGGTGCGTTTTCACTGGTGACGAATGACATTTGTGATTTTCACTTGATCACTCGCCGCTAGTTACGTACGCCACACATAAGTATCGTATAAGTGCACACAATCACCTGTACGACTATTTGTGGACACACGGAGTGACTACACGAATGTTAGATGCTAGTCACCTGATTGTCACAACGCCATTCACGTGCACCCCGGTAAGTTACCGAGCGAATGCACTCTCTCACCTGTTGGTCACAACAGTGTATGATTGGAGCTAGGTGTAAGCGCACTTTTGATGGATGCAAATCATATTCCACAAATGGAGCACATATACACTATTTTCACCACAAAATGGATGACTGGATTAGCCGAAAAAACTTCACAACCACGGCATAGTATCACTTTCTAGGGACTGAGAGGTACCTGAAATCAGCAATGCCTTACAGAATAAATAATAAAAAGTATATTTCATTTCTGTTTTCCTCCACAGGTTTTATTCCAACTGGATTCTCAGTAGGATTTTTTTACCACTAACCAAGGGCAGGGTACACCTTAGTGCGTGTACACCACCCTGGTTAGCACCATCACTTACGGTCCTGAAGAAAACCCGGAGACTTTCTCCACCAGGGTTGAAACATGTAGACCTGACCTTTTCATATATATGACCAACTACACATATATATATATTTTTTCTCACCCACTTCACACTTTATTAATAGATACCACGGGCCAATTTAACCCTATAGGGTATCCCCATTGACTATTTTAACATTGATCAAGTGCTCTATGATTAAAAACCCTTTTTTTACAGAGTTAAATACTTGACCAAATTTTAATACACTACAATCACTTGCACACATAAATAACACCAGCTCCACTGTAATCAGGTGTCGCAGCACACCCAGATGGCACTCGGCCTCTGGGTGGGACCCCGATGATGAAGCATGTCACCAACCAGGTTGGTGAGTGAGGGGTCTTCAACAAAAGGATTGTCCCTTTCAGTACACCTCTCTTAAACTTGGAGGTATCATTTGACCTCAGAGGGCATACTCCTTCTTTTGTTTGCAAGATATTTATCTAAGGGGAATAGGAGTACCCCCCAAGAAAACCCTTTCTCTCTCATTGTTTTTCATAGTCCTTTTCATTAGCCAGGACCGGAGCTTGGGTGGGCCCGAAGGCCGTCGTTGGCGACTGGAATCGAAGGTTCTTGTCCGAAGCCGCGTCGAGTGGGGAGATCGCGATCAAAAACAATGCCGCGAATTGGGGTGAGGATTGCGCGTCGATCGTCGAACTGGAAGCTGTTCGGAACCGGAGCGCGAAGATCACATCCGAGCCCGATGGCGGGAAAAAACAATCTGAGGATGGAGCTGAAGCCCATGCGCAATACGATCCAAAGGAGGAGTCACCGACCTCGTGACTTCCAAAGACTTTCCAAGAGGAAAAACAACTGCAAACATCCGGGCCCAACACCAGATGGCGATCTATGCACAAGTGTGTAATCTGCAGCTCATATGCCTCGAACAGTATGTTATCTGGTAGCTCAGACACAGTTTACACATTGTTGGTTTCACAATATACAACAGCCCCCATGCTGCGACTTGGCGATGGGTCTGATGGCCCTGTTTCCCCTACAAGCTAATATTATGAAAATGCCTTGACACCCAAAAATATAATTCACACATTAGATTGTACAGTTTGGGCATGGGATAGGTTAGCAAAAGTAACAGACATTGACATTCTATAGTTACTCCACCTCCAGTTAGATAACAACCCTGATGACACATGAAGAAAGGCTTTGCACCATGGGAGATATGTTTACTGATTCACACTTCAAACATTTTGTGGAATATAGGGGGGGGACTTATCTCCTACATCTATGGACACCCTAACATATCAGAGACCGCTGTAGTTCTCTAGGTGCAGCATAGTCTACGTTGCCAACTGAACCTACAGAATGGAGTATACTCACTTACATTATTCCCAACCCCAGTCCTACCAAAATAGTTACTCACATGTATAATTCTGTTTTTAGTGAGCTAGCGTTAGACCATACCTCTCTTAAAACCAAATGACAGCGGCACCTGGAACATGATATCACAGATGCTCAATTGGCATTCTGCAGACAGCAGATTAAAGACATATCAACGAATGACAGATTCAGAATTATTCAACTCAAATGTATCAATAGGGCACACCATACACCTGCCTCAAAGATTCAATTTAGCCTATCTGATAAAGTAAACTGCAGCAGAAGCAGTGCTCCGAATACTGATTTAGTTCACATGACTTGGGCCTGCCCTGCACTGCACTTATATTGGCAAAAATACCTGGAATCCCTAAAAGCAATGATAAAAACACATTTGATTGTGACCCGGTTAATAGTAAATTTGGTATATGTGAAGGAAATCCCCAGTCCCTATAGAAAGTTTGCATCTCTGGCCTTGCTACTCAGCATACGGAGAGGGACTATGACTGGTGCAGCTATTCCCCTCCAAGCTATGATAGTTGGTTTAAAGAGCTCACTACATGCAGTGAACATACAGAAGTATGTAGCACTATACAATCTCCGTCTTCTCGACCACGGGGCATATGGGCTAAACTCTGTATATTTCTAGCATGCATACATCCACACTCTTGGTATGTATAATTGTTTCTTGTTCTAATGGAAACTCGCTGTAAAGTGTCATAATTCAAAACTTGAATGTAACGTTCCATTGTACTTTGAGAATTAGGATTGTAATGAACCGTAATGTCATTGCATTACATATTGTAAAGCTGTTACAATTGTGATGATGCTAGCCTGACCTTGTATGGCTGTCAGGATCCCAATGAAGAATCCCGGACTGAGCTACCATATTTCCCCACCGAGACTTTTACCGGCATACGGTCACCCCGTCTACAGGCTGGCCTGAAGCCATTTAATAGAGCCCTTCCCGAGGATCCCCCAGGGGCGGGGCTAATGACGTGTCCCTCAGCCGTCCTATCGGACAAAAGGCACGGCGCAACAAGAGGAGAGGCATCCGTGACGGAGGCAGAAGCGAGTTGCCCAGCGGGAGAAGACCCAGAGGCGCAGAAGCTAAAGGAAACAGACGAGCCGAAGAGAGTGCTGACTGAAGACGCTGCCCCTGACACGAACGTCAAGGAGGCCAACGAGACTGCTCCTCGCCCTGCCACTCTCCTGGAGGAGGGTGGCTCCACAAGGTACGGGCGAAACTCCAGGGGTTTGCAGGGCGCGGGCAGGGGAGGGATTCCTTTTAAAGGGAGGACACGTTAGGACTCATACGGTGCCGGGTTTTAGGTGATTTTTCCCTCACTCCCTTTTCCCACAGCTAGGAAGCATGACCCTTCTGTTAGACTGACCCGTATTGTTTTTGTTTGGTTTCCCCTTTCGGTTGCGAGTTTTGGGACGACGGCAGAAGCAAGACCACAGCAACTTCACTCCCTCTTTCTGACGGAACTCTTGGTGAAGACGGGAGAAGCCCAAATCAGAAGGAAAAGCGTCACGTTTACTTTCTTGTGCATCTAAAATAAAACAACCTAACAGCCTATCCCTACAGGTTTTGACCTCCTTGTGTGTATAAAGGGCAGGCTCGAACCCTTCCTTAATACGACAAAGTGGTGGAGAATGCGGGCATAACCCCATTGATATATGATGGAGAACCTCGTTTACCAAGTAAAGGAAGGACAAGCCAAGTTAGAATGGGCCATAGAGAGGAGCACGAGATGTGTTTTCGGCAGCCATTCAGACACAGGCAAACAATATGGTAAAACTAGCGGAGGGTCAGAATCACCTTATCATGGATCTTGGGCAAGGGAGAGGCCCTGCTCCTCCTGGTACTGTGGTTCCTTTACAGAAATACGTCCCCGGAGAAGACCCTGTGTCGTTCTTTTTGAATTTTAAAAGGGCCGCAAGGGCCTGTGGATGGTCAACGGATCGCTGGCCCTTTTACTTGGCTCCCTTACTCACTGCGGAAGCACAATCTGCTTACCAGGTCCTTGGGGTGGACGATGAGACACATCGCCTCAAATTTTGACAGGAGCGGGGACTACCCGGAGATACCCCAAAGACTCTATTTTACAAAATAAAGGACGCCGCACACAGGTGGCTTAAACTGCTAGAGACCGGTTTAGATGAGGTAATGAACAAGATCTATCTGGAACAGTACCTCGAAGCCCTACCCTATGGAACCCAAAGATGGCTTTGTCAGCATGCCGGCACGCTGTTGAAATGGCTACCTCCTTTACCAGAGCACAAAACCTCACTTCGACCAGAGAGCCAGCCAAAACCGAGAAAAGGCCCATAAAACCGTCCCTGGAGCCTTTCAGACCTCGACCCGGGAGGCCCGACCAATTGGGTATAGCCCGATTCTGCCGGAAGAAAAGGGACAAAACTGAAGAAGAACCCATGGACGTTAGCTATGCTCCTCGGACCGTCTTCTATGGTCAAGAGATGGGACATATCTATTACGTGAGTGCTATAGTAAACCAGCAAGAAGTAACAGCCCTCCTTGATACGGGATCCTGACAATTGACATGTTTGGAAAAAAAATCCAAATTAAAAAAAATAAAGAAATGTGATAATGTATCGATGGCCACAGGAAAACTAGGCTGAATGCCCATAGGTAAGAGAATTACACTTAAAATATCCAGCCAGCCTGGTTCACTCAGCACACTACAAACTGGGCTCTGTTTCTTTCAGAGCGGATTCCTCCTCACTGTCCTCTAAGGACTCTCTGCTCAAGCACTGTCTTTTTTACTGAGTGGGAGGGAGGGCCTTACATAAAATGTGGAATACTTTTTATTAGCTATTCAGGCAAATTAAAACTTTAGGCTTCTTAAGCAGCACTTTCCTCCTTGCTGAGGCCTGGTCCTGACCCCTCTTTGCAGATTTATTTATCATTATCTGTCTCTGTGTATTTATTGCAGTCTTCTTTCAGATCATCTCTGGGGTGTTCCTTAGTGACAAGATCCATCGGTGAGTATAATAATAATAATACCAATAATGATCTATGCTCCTGCTCTTTATCACTCTTCTAACATCTTCAAGTGCTTGCAGCATAAGGAAAAAGGGTTTGAATTTCATTATCCAAGAAAAGCCTCCTGAAACAGAATCACTATTTGAGTGGTTTCAGAATTAACCCATGCTCGAGTGTAGAAATTGGACTTTCAACGGAAATGGGACTTCCATTTTAGGTAATTTGGTTGTCGAACTTGGTAATCTCCATGTATTAGCCTTTAACTGATGTCCACAGCTTGAGTTCAATCAGTGCAATGATTAGTTAAATGGCATGCCTGCTGTGTATGTGCTACAAAGCCAGCAAGCCTTTTAGCTGTAGGTCAAACTACATTGAATTGTGGACTTCTAGACTAGACTCCACATCATTGAAATACAATGGCAGTGTGTGATGACCGCAGTGAAGTCTTTTAGCAGTTTAGATCTGCAGCAGTGACTACTGTCTCATTAACCTATAGATGGAGATAAGATGAGAGCCATACTGAAACCATAACCTCCATACAGTTCTGACAGGTTTAGGAGATAACCCCAGAAAACCCCAATAATGGTAGATCTCTAGCGCAGACACTATAAATGGAAATAAATGGATTGGAGTGGGGTGGATTGTTAAATGTCATGTTCACAATAAAAGGAGCAAAGATAACTCGGTCTTAGCACTTGACATCCCCCTGACTGCACCATGTACACAGCTTACATACCTCTGGCGAACCTTTTTCCACCTGTCCATATTCTCGTAGATGAGTGTGGATATCGTTGGCATCAATTCTGGTGCCTAAAGTGACAAAGAAAAAAAGGCAGAAAACACAAATTAAGAAGGGCTACACTGTTAAAAGTCAAGACCAAATGAATTGTCATTAGAAGGAGTTTCCAAAATCTGGCAATAGACCTCAGAACTCATTAGTTGTTTTGGATGGTAGAGGCGAGGACTATAGTGCCATGAGGTCCTGGTGGATGATGTATCTGTATTCCCTCGTTCAATGCAAATTAGAGGGACATGAATGCTGCACTCTATATATAAATATTTGATATGCTTAAAAGAACACAGATACGGCAGATGATGTGTGGTGCCGTGACATGCATGGGTTTATAGCACATATACCAAACAATTCTTCTCACAGTGATTGTCATAGAAGGGGAATGTTTATGAGTGATGTAAAGGGTGAGACTGCTACTGCCGGCTTCCACCTGAACATACCAGATCTTGTGCACTACAGAAAAGTACCATCCCTAACAAGGACAAGTATTCAGGCCAGGAGGAGTGACAAAATAGAAGTGGCGGAAGAGGTAGAGTTGGGTGATTAGGGGTACGTCACTTTACATATTAAGCTGCTAAAGGAAAACCTGGATAAAGATTAGTCATTTTAAGAAAACCAATCATATACAATAAAATAATGTTTTATTAGTTCTGGTTACTTGTTTGATGATCAACATTCTCACTGAAAGTTATTTTAAATATCTTTGATTTATCATACAATGGATCCTTGATTAAAAGGGTGCTAGTGCTTAGAAGACTGTAGTGTGTCAAACAAGTTTGGCAATATTTACATAAACACTGATTTGGCACCTGCTACACACAGATCAGATGTGAATGTATTGGCCACTATACTTCATTCATGATGCAGGAGGTGAATCTTCCCCTTCTGTCTATAAATCACCCAGAACCATCTTAGAAGAGATGCAAAATGAACAGAGGATGCCAACTGAACCACCGAGGACTTGGAGTGATAAATACATATAAACAAAGAAAGTCTGCAGTGGGAAGCTAACATAGCTTATACTACTCAAAATACTTTGTCTTACATATGTATTATAACCAAACAATAAATGTCTTAGTCAACAAAATTATATAATACCATGCAGTAAATGGACACAAATAATTATTTTAATTACATCATACTATATAAAATAATTAATACAGAAAAATGTTTGGTGCACACACCTTTAGTGAAATGTTTTAAAACGTGTCTATATGAAACAAGGCAAAGGACCAATCTGAGGCGAGTAATCGAATTGTAACAAAATAACTTGTACGCATCGAACACACATAGTATCAACAGTAATGTCATGATCTAATTGCCCAATAGGATGACTGTGTTTCAACCATGAACTGCTGGATCATGAACAGGACAAGAGTGGTTAGAACATAAGCATAAAGTTTCTGCAAAGAAGTTTATAAATTAGAGCCATAAAGACCAGAGTGAATTTTATAAAAGTGTATCACGCTTCCACTGATCTCCAGCGCAAGGGGTGCTTCTTTTAGGAGTCCGACCTTTTTATCCTAATAACAGCTCACAGAAATCATGTTGTTTCCAGCTTGTTACTACAGTATGCATCAGGTTGTGAAAATATAACACACTCATGTGTACAAGCCTTACTAGGCTCTTAACGCGTTCACCCGATGTGTTTGACCATTTTCCCTCCATGTGTCAAATGGAATGGCATAGAATAGATGGATGAGGGCAGGGTAAGAAAGTAGAGGCCCCACATCAATCTCCAGCCCATTCCAATCCAACCACTGTATTAGAGACTACCGTACACCAGCGCTCCCTCTCTCAATCTCTACTTCACTAGCCTCAGTGCTAGCACCTCCGACTTTGTCATGGCTAGTATCTGTTGTCAATGCTGGTCTCTCCCTCCACTTGGTTTTCCTTGGCTCTGCGCAGTAGAGTAGACTCCCTACTTTGCGGGCAGTGCCCTCCCTCCTGGTGTGCCTGTTACGGGGACATCTAGGCCTCCTGTGTCCTCCGGACTCTTGTGCATCATTATGGTACAGACCAGCACTTCTGCTTCATTCCTCATTTTAAGTGCATGCTAAGTGGATGCAAAGGCAAGCTTTGGCAAATGAGAGATAAAAGCCACATTGGTTATAGCAACTGCCTGTGTCACATTGCTTCATTCATTTTTTACAGATTTCTATTTTTAACATTGTTAGACCTGTCAGCCCTTTGGGTGGTCCCTCCTCATCATTATTTATTTTGTCCCACTTTTGCCTCAAACCCTGTTAGTATTTTTTCCTTTTTGGGGAACCACCAGACTTTTTAGTATTGATGCAGATTCAGGGAGCCATTTTATCTACCCCTGGAACTTCTGTCTGAGGGCCTGGAGCACAAAATGGTGGCCACCCATTGTCACCTGTGACATCACTGGAACCTACCAGCACCTTCCAGAACATTCCAGAACCCTGTGACAGTGTGAGGCAGGTTTAGAATGTTGGGAAGCTAAGTCAGAGTTGACAGTTGGAGCTGGCAGTTGGCACCTGACTGGTGAAGAGAGAGGAGCAGAAACCTGAAGGAGGAAGGAGTGAGGCAGCAGGGGTGGAAACTTTTGCCTGGAGTGGGGTCCATAAACCCACCCTTGATACTAGTCCCTACTGACTGAGCCCAGCCTGGAGCCCTGTGTGGGAGAAAGCAAGAAAAACCATCTTAAGGACCTGGACAGCAGGAACAGGCCTTAAAAGTAAAGAACAGCAAGTTCCTGACCTGGTTACTGGTAACTTCGTGAAGTCCGACGTCGAGAAGCCTGGAGACTTGGAGCCCGAGGTGGAGAAGCGGCGCTGACTGGAAAGCAGACGTCGTACCCGGAGCCGCCAGAGGTCGAGAGAGGGCGCCGACGGAGGTCGTGGAGAGTACCAGAGGTCGAGGAGGAAGTCACCCGAGGTCGAGTGAGCGGCGTCGACGGGGCAGTGAAGTCCGCCCTCTGGAGTCGCCGGAGACCGAGGTGAAGCGTGCCGGAGGTCGGGAGTGGAGATCGCACTCCGGAGTCGCCGGAACCTGAAGAGAATTGTGCCGGAGGTCGGGAGTGGAGGTCGCACTCCGGAGTCGCCGGACCCGAGGAAAGGAGCACCGGAGGTCGGGAGTGGAGATCGCACTCTGGAGCCGCCGGAAGTCGACATCGAGCCGAGGCCGCCCGACGTCATCGAACCGGAGCCGCCCGAAGTCGACATCGAGCCAAGACTGCCCGACGTCATCGAACCGGAGGTCGACATCGAGCCGAGGCCGCCGACATCGAACCGGAACCGCCTACCGGCGTCGACAAGAACTGTCATTGAGCCGAGGCCGCCGACATCGAACCGGAACCGCCTCACGGCGTCGACACGACTCCAGCGGCGTCGGAACTTCATAAAAAGGGCAGTAAGTGGAATAGAGGGCGCCTAAGGCCCTGTGAAGCCCTAAGAGACCATCCTAGAGGCTAGAAAGGTGCTGGAACCAGCTTGATAGTGCCAGGGGTGAGCTGAGTCTAATACAGAGGGGTTGTGTAGTGTGGGAGAGCCAGATCTCTAAATCCCCCCTTGATCTACCTCAGTTTAGGCCTCAGCCTTGTCCAAGCCAGGTAGTACACCCCTCAGGTCATCCAGAACTCTACAAGCTGGGATTGGGCCAAATCATCCCATAGTACCTCAGGAATGTGAACTGATTTTCAAGTGTCACTGTTGGCTTTTATTATTTATTGAGAGCACTGTATTTATTGTATTTATCCTATTTATTGCCTCACAGTATTTATTGCCTCACAGTATTTATTGTTTCACAGTATTTATTGTTTCACAGTATTTATTGTCGCACAGTATTTATTGTCTCGCAGTATTTATTGCCTCGTAATATTTAATTGCCTTTTATGTAATGCACTTATATTTATGCCTTGATTATTTATGATCTACCTTATTTATTGTATCGTTGAAGTATTATTGATCTGATTTACCCTTCCACAGGAAAAGCCTTGTGTACTGTGATTGTATTATTATTTATTTAACCAGCAACTAAGAGAAAAGAAGATAAAGAGATATATTTTCAGTATAATTTTTAAGGTGTAGTGTCGTTTTTGGAACGGATGCACGCATGGTTATTGTGTGGGTATGACGTATGCTTAGCACGGTGCCTGATCCCTGACCACTCGAGCCAAGCTACCACAGTGTATGTCTGGGAGACCCACTACCACCCTTCCGGTGTGGGAGTGGGGTTTTCTAACATAATTGGTGTTCAGCGGTGGGATTGAGCTGTGCCTACGTATACTCAACAATAACTGTGGGTAGTCCATAGGCCTACACCGGGAGTTTTCTCCAAGCGGACTTCCTAATTGTGAGTTTTTGTTTTTTCCAAATTTACTCTGGTGGTGGGAAGAGGTATTATAAAAGGTACCCCCCTGCATAGCTTCTGCAAATAACTGTCCTCTGACCTGAGTGGGCAAGATGGAGTTTGTACTGGAGAATTTAGAAACGTACACTGTGGCCCAACTCAGGGAGTTTTGTCAGCAGGAGGGGGTGTATTGTCCCCCAGGAGCAAAGAAGGGTGCACTCCAAACCAGCTTAAGGGCTTGGGGGGAGGCACGACGAGAAAGCAAGGCTGAGGAGGAGGACAGGGATAGAGAGCCAGACAGTGAGGGAGCTGGTTTGTACCAACCTGAGGTGGGGAACCTGTTAGCGGGGCCCAGGACTCTTTCTAGGAAGGGCAGCAGTGCCTCTAGCGGTGGCTTGTCTGAAGTGGAGTTAACAGACCGGAGGGAGAAAAGACAGCTCACATGGGACTTAGCAAGGCTGGAGAAAGAGAAGGAGGAACAGAGGATGGCTCATGAGCTGAGGTTAAGGGAGATAGATCTCCAGATCCTACGAGCCGGGGCACACCCTATTCCTAATGGTGGCAGCGAAGAAAGAGAGTTCACCAGGGAACCCAAACCCTATTTGCCGAAAGACCTAGTGGCTAGCTATGGTGTGGGCGACGATATTGCCAAGTGGCTAGCGGCCTATGAGGTCTCATTAAGGGCCCATGGGGTTCCAGAGAAGTACTGGGGAGGGGGATTGTACAGGTACATGCCTCCAGCTGGTAGGGATGCATTATTGGCCCTAGAGCAGGATGAGCAGACCCACTACCCCATCATGAAAGTGGCGCTCATACGAAAGTTTGGACTAACACCCGAGACATACAGACAGAAGTTCCGGGGTAGCCACAAACTGGGCACACAGAATTGGGTGGACTTCCTGGATTATGCAAAGAAGGCATTAGAGGGTTGGATTCAGGGCAGTGAAGTAAGGAACTACGAGGGGTTGTTTGATTTAGTATTGAAGGAACACCTGCTCGAAAAATGTTTCCCTGAACTGCGTCAACACCTGGTGGATAGCAAGCTGACCAATCCCCGGAAGCTTGCTGAGGAGGCGGACATTTGGGCTAGTACCCGGGTGTCCACAAGGGGGACTGGAGGGGATACTCAAAAGGCCGGACAGGGCGCCCCCCAGAAGAAAGAGGGAGGGGAAAAGAAAAAGGAGTTCTCCAAAGGCCCCCAAAATAATTTCCAAGGTAAGGGAACAGGATTCACCCCTAGGGCTAACCCACCCAGAAACCCTAATCCTGGCCAGAGTCAGCAGCCAAGGGTTGTCCATTGCTTCGAGTGCGGTGGCGTTGGACACTATAAGGGAGATGCGAAGTGCCCGAAACGACCACCCCCTCCCATTGGAGGAAAGACCCCCGGAGTAGCTAGTGCAGTGCTCGGGGAGGAGATGCCCTTAATTAAGGGAAGGGAGTGGGCGGGTGTCACTTTAGTGTCCCTGGGAGAACGGGAGATGGTTCCTAAGATCCAGGTGCCCGCTGTAGGAGAGTAGGGTCTGCTTTCTATGTTCACCCCCACTTTTTGCTTTTGCTTTACTGGTTTTCGACTTAGATGTGGCTGTGGGCCTGCTAATCAGACCCACAGCCCTGCTGTTCTCTCTAAATTAATACTATGTACTTTAGGTGCATAACCCATTTGGATAGGGTCACCTTATTGGCCCCTGTACAGTGTACCCTAGGTACCCAGGGCATAGGTGTACCCTAGGCCTACCAGGGGCTGCAGCATGTATTATGCCACCCCTGGCCTGGCCTTCCATTCTGACACAACTGGCTGATCACTCAGCTGGGGCAAGGTCGTGTAATCACCCCTTGCTTAGGTGTAGTATACCTATACCTAACTTACATATAGACACATGTGTACCTATCAGTCACTCCTATGGCAGGCCTTAACAATCCTGGAGGCAGAGTGCTTGGTAACATGTGAGATGGTGCTCTAGCATGAGCTGAGCCTGTCTGCAGCTTTCGGAACCAAGTCCTTATAGCTGTTCTATGATATAGCCTACCATATACTCTTAAAGTGCCTTATAATCTTAGACGGTTATGGTAACTATGGTTTGGCTTTATCGAAACATGTCGTGTAAGGTGTCTAACACTGTGGAATAATACCCCCATGCCATTTCTGGACATGAGGATATTATTCCCCCCTTCTAGAGGGAAAGACATGTTAAAATCATACTTCACTGTTAGCCTCTGACCAAAGCCTCAGCATCACAAAATGGATGCTGCTGCCACGACACAAGTCTGACCTCCTGCAGCTGGGAGTGATCCCAGCCAGGGAGGCCTGGACAATAGGTTTCCTGCTTGGGGAGGTGCTAGCACCTCCCCAGACAGCCTTTAGTGTATTGGGGCAGGGTGGGCTGAAAGGAATGAGACATGCCTGGGGCACACAAGGTGTTCCTTGCATAGTCCAGTTCAAACCGGCGCTGGGGCACTCCAGCCCCAGCTCTGGCGCGAAACTGGACAAAGGGAAGTGGGTGTAACCACCCCCTCCCAGGTCCCACCCATAAGGCGTGACCTAGCAGGTATCCCAGCCCTCCAGATTAGTATAAGAGTGGGAGTTGGGCCTCAAGACTTTAGATTATCCTGAACCTACAAACTTGAACAGAAACTCTGGACCATCGACATTCGACGAAAGAAGAAGACTGAAGAATCTCCCTTGTAGCCAAGGAGTGGCTACCCTGTGCAAACAGGCACCATCAAGAGACTACCCTTTGCTTTGCCCACGTTCTATGAGGAACCGACTGCAGAGCCCGACCAGAGCCTTGACTTCCAGACTTCTCCGACCCTGATCCACATCCACAGCAAAGCTGAGATCCGTGGAGGCGACGAGCGACGTGGGACCGGCTACCTGGGAAAAGTGGCTAGTAACTTAAAGCGCAGCTTCTGAGGCACCCTCGAAGTTGTGCACCGGGGATTGAGAAGCCCCAACCCCAAGCACCATCTGCACCGAAGATCAGCCCCCCACACTCCACGAGTCCTGCGTGGGGCCCTTCTGCATTTTACTGCTTGCCGCGTCTGTCCGGTTGCTTGCCCGCTGGCTAGTGGCCTTTGCGACGACGCACCCTGAAATCTTCTGCGCTGGTTTGGCTCCTCCAGACTGGCTCCCGCTTCTCTGCAAAGAAGAAGCACCCTAGACCTTCCTGGTCTGCACCAGAAGCAAGTCCTCCGTTCTTCGTGGGTTCCGCTTGCCAAGGCTTGGTGAGTCCTAGTCCAACTTCGACGCCGCCGACAGCAAGAGCCTTCGTGGGACAGCTCGCCTCCTGGTCCTGGTCGTCCTCGACGCTTCCTGGTCCTCCTGGCGGCAGCGACAAGCTTCACCTTCACCTGCAATCTCCACGACATCGCCTGGTTCCTTCCTGGTTCCACGTGGTCACTGGCTAGTGACCTTGACTCTGTCCCTTCTGCTTGCAGGTTTCCTCTCTTCTTGATCCCAGCCTTGGGATCCACCGGACACTCTTCACTGACTGCCTGTCAGCATCTTTCTTCAGGCATCCATAGGAGTCGACGACGAAAACCGACGCATCTTCACCCCTATGCACCCACAGCCTGTGGGCTAGGTAACTTGGGTACTCCGGTGCTCATCAGGATAGTGACTATCCTAGTGTCTAGTTTTCCAGTCTCAACTTCCTAGCTACTCCGGAAGTGTCCTAAATCTACCGTTTTCTAAACTGTACTATTGCTATTGACTTTTACGCATTACGCGTGAGTGTTTCCACTCTGCACACGAATCCCGTGGGCCTCCCACTTCCTAACTAACGCTAGTGTAGTGTAGCCCCAGCGATTCCCTAGGCCTAGGCCTATTCTATTTCCGTGACAGTGGTCCTTATACCACTTACTTAGTATATGGTTTGCGTGGCCCCTAGGGCCTAACTGTATTACTTACCTGTGTGACTTAATGTATGCTTAAATAAGACTGTGTTGTACTTACCTCTAATCTCATAAAGAGTGCTGAGGGTTTGACTAGAATAAATACACTTTATTTTATATATATATCTGTTGTGGTGTCCTTTCATTTGGTATTCAAGGGATTATATATGGTATCACAGCTGGCTTCACATGCCATTCAGAGTTTAGCCTAAGACTGCTCTTGTCCATGCTACCACTAGGATAGCTGGTCTATAAGGTTGACTTTACAACCAATCACCATAAGGGTATTTGGACTGATATAAGGTGTACACTAGAACTAGTGACATCATACATCAGGCCAACTTCTCACATTGGTGAGCAGCGGTTGGGATCTGAGCTTGCTGTTGTAATACCATTGTAATCTTGAGATACTAAATTGAAAGATCACACAGATATTGTCTAGGTACATATAACATAGATTATAATACTTAAGTCCTACTGGACTTAGTAGTTGTAGGTTGAAGGGAGTAACACACCCTGACTACAACTACTAGAGAGGTTTAGTAGAAACAACTAGTGTAGGTAGGTGCACACACCACACCCTCACTAGATCATGTCTCTGAGAGGAGATCAAGTAGATGCTCTCTCAGGAGGGTCAGGTCTGCAAAAGACCCCCTCTAGATATGATACCTTAACATTCCAGGAGATGAGACACTTGTGTACCTCCAGAGGAATAAAACAGGGTGCAAACCCTACCCTCCTTCAGTTAAGACAACTCCTAGAGGAGTATGATACTCTTAGGGCATCTCAGGCAGGTACCCTAGGTACAGAGGAGGATCTACCCACCACAGAGGAGTCAGATGGGACTTCAGATGAAGAGGTAGATAGCCAGGGCCAAGTAGGAAGACTTAGCCAGGCTAACCTAAGCTTACATGGGAGTTTGCATGGGGTCCCCCCATACAGACCCCCAAGTAGGCTTACACAGAGAAGCAGGAGGGACAGATCCCCTTCAAGGGAATCCATCCACTCCCATGTCTCTAACATCTCTAATGCTTCCTCTCACAGGGGAATGACTTCCCCTGAGAGAAAGGAGCATGAAGCCAGAATGAGGGAAGCTAATCTGAGGATTCAGAGGGAAGAACTTGCCCTTGCCAAGGAGAAGCTTGCTCTGGCTAGAGAGCAAAAGTTAAGTGGGTCAGAACCCACTGGTGGCAGCAATATCCCTAAGGATAGAGACAGGCACTATGACAATAGAAACCTGAGCAAGATTGTCCCTCCCTACAAGTGTGGGGATGACATCCACAAATGGATAACTGCTTTGGAGAGAGCTTGCAAAGTACAGCAGGCACCCCAAAGTCAGTGGGCAGCTATCTTGTGGCTCTCCTTCTCTGAGAAAGGTAGAGACAAGCTCCTCACAGTTAGTGATGAGGATGCAGATAATTACACTGTCCTGAAGAGTGCTCTGATTGATGGGTTTGGCCTAACCACTGAACAATACAGGTTGTTGTTCAGGGATACCCAGAAAACACAGACTCAGGACTGGACTGACTTTGTAGATTGTGCCACTAAGGCTCTGGAAGGCTGGCTAATGGGAAGTAAGGTTAAGGACTATACAGGATTGTATAATTTGATCATGAGAGAGCAAATACTTAACAACTGTCAAAACCAGCTTTTGCATCAACACATGATTGATTCTGATCTGACTTCTCCCCAAGAATTGGGAAAGAAGGCAGATAGATGGGTCAGGACTAGAGTTAAGCAGAAAAACCAGAACCAGGGCGGTGATCAGAAAAAGGCAGACCAGAAGGGTAATGATCAGAAACAAAAAGACCAGAAGTCTTCACCAGGCCCCCAAAAGGCTCAGGGGGAGGGTGGTCCCAAAAAGGATAAAAAGAAAGATGGCCAAAAGAAACCATGGTGCAACTATTGTAAGTCCAACTCACATTGGTTTAGTGAGTGCACCAAAAAGGATAAGCCCCCAGCCACCATTGCCCCTAAGGCAACTGTACCCCCTAGTTCAGCTGTAAGTGGTGGTTCCCAGCAAAAGGGTGTAGTAGGGTTAACCCTGGGAACTGAGGAGGATTCTGGCCTAGTCAGAGTACCTACTCAGGCTGTTCTGATCTGTGATGGGGACTTAGCTTTGTCCTCTACTGTAGGCCCCAGTAACCTGGGCAAGTACAGACAGACTCCTTTTATCAACCAAAGAATGGCTCAGGCCTACAGGGACACTGGAGCTAGTGTCACAATGGTGACACCTGCTTTTGTGGACCCTGGACAGATCATACTAGGTGAGAATTACCTAGTGACCAACGCTAGCAATGCCACTACCTCCCATAGTGTGGCTATTGTTAACTTCTCCTGGGGAGGGGTAACTGGCCTCAAGAAAGTTGTTGTTAGTTCAGACCTTCCTGTAGAGTGTTTACTGGGCAATGATCTTGAAACTTCAGTTTGGTCTGAAGTGGAGTATAGGACCCATGCAGAAATGCTGGGGATAGATGCACATGTCCTTGCTGTGACCAGGTCAAAGGCCAAAAAGTGCACCACTGAACAAGTGCTGGATCCTGAAACTATGGACCAGTCACAACCCAAGAGAAAGAGCAGTAGGGTTAAGGCTGTGCCTTCCCCCCTGCCTCAGGTGGTGGATCAGCCCTCCCAGGAGGATGATTCTGAGAGCCCTGAAGGAACTGTCCTAGAAGAACTTGAACCTGATCAGGTTGAGTTTCTTGGGACAGGGGGACCTTCAAGGGCAGATCTGAGGCAGGCTCAATTAGACTGCCCCTCTCTTGAAACCCTCAGACAGCTGGCTGCTGCTGAGGCTGCAGGGAATGCTCAAGGTACCCATAGAGTGTATTGGGAGGAAGGGCTACTGTATTCAGAGGCTAGAGACCCCAAGCCTGGTGCATCCAGGAGGTTGGTCATACCACTGAAGTTCAGAGGCTTCCTTCTTACCTTGGCCCATGATATTCCCCTTGCAGGACATCTAGGCCAGAACAAGACTTGGGACAGGCTTGTCCCTCACTTTCACTGGCCCCATATGTCAGAAGATACTAAGGAGTTTTGTCGCTCCTGTGTCACCTGCCAAGCCAGTGGCAAATCAGGTGGCACCACAAAGGCCCCCCTCATACCACTACCTGTGGTGGGGGTCCCCTTTGAAAGAGTGGGCATAGATATTGTAGGACCAATGGACCCACAAACAGCATCTGGGCACAGATTCATACTGGTGATAGTGGACCATGCCACCAGGTACCCAGAA
Organism: Triturus cristatus; assembly: GCF_964204655.1. NCBI lineage: Eukaryota > Metazoa > Chordata > Amphibia > Caudata > Salamandridae > Triturus > Triturus cristatus. The sequence goes on from NC_140590.1 coordinate 162,845,414, forward strand.
GCAATTCCCCTGAGGACCACAACAGCTCCTGTTGTGGCAAGGGCCCTGCTTGGAGTATTCCCCAGAGTGGGCTTTCCAAAGGAGGTCATTTCTGACAGAGGTGCCAACTTCATGTCAGGATACTTGACTGCAATGTGGAAGGAGTGTGGTGTTAACTACAAGTTCACCACACCCTATCACCCACAGTGCAATGGGCTTGTTGAGAGATTCAACAAGACCCTAAAGGGAATGATAAAAAGATTACCAGACAAGCTTAGGCGAAGATGGGACATCCTTTTACCCTGCCTTCTGTTTGCTTACAGAGAGGTCCCACAAAAGGGGGTTGGCTACAGCCCTTTTGAGCTTTTGTTTGGGCATCCTGTAAGAGGACCCCTGTGTTTGGTGAAGGAAGGATGGGAGAGACCTCTCAGACAACCCAAACTAGACATAGTGGATTATGTACTTGGTCTCCGCTCCAGGATGGCAGAGTATAGGAAGAAGGCTTCTAAAAACCTTGAGGCAAGCCAAGAACTCCAAAAAGCTTGGCATGACCAAAAGGCTGTACTGACTGTTTACCAGCCAGGACAGAAAGTGTGGGTGTTGGAGCCAGTGGCCCCAGCAGCACTCCAAGACAAATGGTCTGGACCCCACACTATTGTTGAGAAAAAGGGAGAAGTCACCTACTTGGTGGACCTTGGGACTCCCAGAAGCCCCCACAGGGTGCTTCATGTCAACAGATTGAAGGCATATGTTGACAGGGCAGACATGGGGCTACTCATGGCTACAGATGAGGGGCAGGAGGAAGAGAGTGACCCTCTCCCAGACCTGTTGACTCAGAACCCTGATGATGGCTCAGTTGATGGTGTGGTCTTTTCTGACAGCCTCACTGTCCATCAGCAACAGGACTGCAGACAAGTTCTGCAATCCTACAGACATATGTTCTCTCTGACCCCAAGTCAGACAAACTGGTGCACCCATGAGGTGGACACTGGTGACAGTCTGCCTGTGAAGAGTAAAATCTACAGGCAACCTGACCATGTCAGGGACTGCATAAAAGTTGAGGTACAAAAGATGTTGGAGCTGGGAGTCATTGAACCTTCAGAGAGCCCTTGGGCTAGTCCTGTAGTTCTTGTGCCAAAGCCTCACACCCAAGATGGTAAGAGAGATGAGGTTTTGCGTGGATTACAGAGGTCTCAATGCTGTCACTAGGACAGATGCCCACCCAATACCTAGGGCAGATGAGCTCATTGACAGACTGGCAGCTGCTAAGTTTTTGAGCACATTTGACCTGACAGCAGGCTACTGGCAAATCAGACTAGCTGAGAGTGCAAAGGCCAAAACTGCTTTCTCGACCCCAGGAGGACATTATCAATTTGTGGTAATGCCCTTTGGTTTGAAGAATGCACCTGCCACTTTCCAAAGGTTGGTGAATCAAGTCCTTACTGGGTTGGATGATTATTGTGCAGCTTATCTTGATGGTATTGCTGTCTTTAGCTCCACCTGGGAGGATCACCTGATCCACCTGAGGAATGTTTTAGAGGCCCTGCAAAAGGCAGGCCTCACTATCAAGGCCACTAAGTGCCAGATAGGGCAGAGCAAGGTTGTATACCTGGGCCACCTAGTTGGTGGGGGTCAGGTTCAACCACTGGAGAGCAAGATCCAGACCATAAAGGACTGGGCTCCTCCAACTACCCAGACTCAGGTCAGAGCTTTCTTGGGCCTGACTGGGTACTACAGAAAGTTTGTTAAGAACTATGGGTCCATAGTGACACCACTTAATGACTTGACCTCCAAGAAGATGCCAAAGAAAGTTCAGTGGACAGTCAGCTGTCAAAAAGCATTTGATGACCTGAAGCAGGCCATGTGCAGTGCACCTATTCTGAAAAGTCCAGACTACTCCAAAGAGTTCATTGTCCAGACAGATGCTTCTGAGTTAGGTGTGGGAGCTGTTCTTTCACAACTGAATGTAGATGGTCAAGACCAGCCCATTGCTTTTATAAGTAGAAGGCTGACCCCTAGAGAGAAACGTTGGTCAGCTATTGAGAGGGAGGCCTTTGCTGTGGTTTGGGCCCTGAAGAAGCTGAGGCCATACTTGTTTGGCACTCACTTCAAGATTCAGACAGACCATAAGCCCCTCTTGTGGCTAAATCAGATGAAGGGTGAAAATCCCAAACTTCTTAGGTGGTCCATTTCCCTACAGGGGATGGACTTCACAGTGGAACATAGACCTGGGACTGACCATGCCAATGCAGATGGACTCTCCAGATATTTCCACTTAGAACATGAAGACTCAACTGGTCAAGGTTAGTTTAATGTCCCTAAGTTTGGGGGGGGGGGTTGTGTAGGAGAGTAGGGTCTGCTTTCTATGTTCACCCCCACTTTTTGCTTTTGCTTTACTGGTTTTCGACTTAGATGTGGCTGTGGGCCTGCTAATCAGACCCACAGCCCTGCTGTTCTCTCTCTAAATTAATACTATGTACTTTAGGAGCATAACCCATTTGGATAGGGTCACCTTATTGGCCCCTGTACAGTGTACCCTAGGTACCCAGGGCATAGGTGTACCCTAGGCCTACCAGGGGCTGCAGCATGTATTATGCCACCCCTGGCCTGGCCTTCCATTCTGACACAACTGGCTGATCACTCAGCTGGGGCAAGGTCGTGTAATCACCCCTTGCTTAGGTGTAGTATACCTATACCTAACTTACATATAGACACATGTGTACCTATCAGTCACTCCTATGGCAGGCCTTAACAATCCTGGAGGCAGAGTGCTTGGTAACATGTGAGATGGTGCTCTAGCATGAGCTGAGCCTGTCTGCAGCTTTCGGAACCAAGTCCTTATAGCTGTTCTATGATATAGCCTACCATATACTCTTAAAGTGCCTTATAATCTTAGACGGTTATGGTAACTATGGTTTGGCTTTATCGAAACATGTCGTGTAAGGTGTCTAACACTGTGGAATAATACCCCCATGCCATTTCTGGACATGAGGATATTATTCCCCCCTTCTAGAGGGAAAGACATGTTAAAATCATACTTCACTGTTAGCCTCTGACCAAAGCCTCAGCATCACAAAATGGATGCTTCTGCCACGACACAAGTCTGACCTCCTGCAGCTGGGAGTGATCCCAGCCAGGGAGGCCTGGACAATAGGTTTCCTGCTTGGGGAGGTGCTAGCACCTCCCCAGACAGCCTTTAGTGTATTGGGGCAGGGTGGGCTGAAAGGAATGAGACATGCCTGGGGCACACAAGGTGTTCCTTGCATAGTCCAGTTCAAACCGGCGCTGGGGCACTCCAGCCCCAGCTCTGGCGCGAAACTGGACAAAGGGAAGTGGGTGTAACCACCCCCTCCCAGGTCCCACCCATAAGGCGTGACCTAGCAGGTATCCCAGCCCCCCAGATTAGTATAAGAGTGGGAGTTGGGCCTCAAGACTTTAGATTATCCTGAACCTGCAAACTTGAACAGAAACTCTGGACCTTCGACATTCGACGAAAGAAGAAGACTGAAGAATCTCCCTTGTAGCCAAGGAGTGGCTACCCTGTGCAAACAGGCACCATCAAGAGACTACCCTTTGCTTTGCCCACGTTCTACGAGGAACCGACTGCAGAGCCCGACCAGAGCCTTGACTTCCAGACTTCTCCGACCCTGATCCACATCCACAGCAAAGCTGAGATCCGTGGAGGCGAGGAGCGACGTGGGACCGGCTACCTGGGAAAAGTGGCTAGTAACTTAAAGCGCAGCTTCTGAGGCACCCTCGAAGTTGTGCACCGGGGATTGAGAAGCCCCAACCCCAAGCACCATCTGCACCGAAGATCAGCCCCCCACACTCCACGAGTCCTGCGTGGGGCCCTTCTGCATTTTACTGCTTGCCGCGTCTGTCCGGTTGCTTGCCCGCTGGCTAGTGGCCTTTGCGACGACGCACCCTGAAATCTTCTGCGCTGGTTTGGCTCCTCCAGACTGGCTCCCGCTTCTCTGCAAAGAAGAAGCACCCCAGACCTTCCTGGTCTGCACCAGAAGCAAGTCCTCCGTTCTTCGTGGGTTCCGCTTGCCAAGGCTTGGTGAGTCCTAGTCCAACTTAGACGCCGCCGACAGCAAGAGCCTTCGTGGGACAGCTCGCCTCCTGGTCCTGGTCGTCCTCGACGCTTCCTGGTCCTCCTGGCGGTAGCGACAAGCTTCACCTTCACCTGCAATCTCCACGACATCGCCTGGTTCCTTCCTGGTTCCACGTGGTCACTGGCTAGTGACCTTGACTCTGTCCCTTCTGCTTGCAGGTTTCCTCTCTTCTTGATCCCAGCCTTGGGATCCACCGGACACTCTTCACTGACTGCCTGTCAGCATCTTTCTTCAGGCATCCATAGGAGTCGACGACGAAAACCGACGCATCTTCACCCCTATGCACCCACAGCCTGTGGGCTAGGTAACTTGGGTACTCCGGTGCTCATCAGGATAGTGACTATCCTAGTGTCTAGTTTTCCAGTCTCAACTTCCTAGCTACTCCGGAAGTGTCCTAAATCTACCGTTTTCTAAACTGTACTATTGCTATTGACTTTTACGCATTACGCGTGAGTGTTTCCACTCTGCACACGAATCCCGTGGGCCTCCCACTTCCTAACTAACGCTAGTGTAGTGTAGCCCCAGCGATTCCCTAGGCCTAGGCCTATTCTATTTCCGTGACAGTGGTCCTTATACCACTTACTTAGTATATGGTTTGCGTGGCCCCTAGGGCCTAACTGTATTACTTACCTGTGTGACTTAATGTATGCTTAAATAAGACTGTGTTGTACTTACCTCTAATCTCATAAAGAGTGCTGAGGGTTTGACTAGAATAAATACACTTTATTTTATATATATATCTGTTGTGGTGTCCTTTCATTTGGTATTCAAGGGATTATATATGGTATCACAGCTGGCTTCACATGCCATTCAGAGTTTAGCCTAAGACTGCTCTTGTCCATGCTACCACTAGGATAGCTGGTCTATAAGGTTGACTTTACAACCAATCACCATAAGGGTATTTGGACTGATATAAGGTGTACACTAGAACTAGTGACATCATACATCAGGCCAACTTCTCACACCCGCAAATACTGTAAAGTATGGGCAGTGGGTCACCATCAACGGCCAAAGAGGGGAGGCTCTGAGAGACACAGAAGCCAGTATAACTATGGTACGTAGCCAACTGGTGTCTCCAGAGCAGATAATTCCCGATGTACTCCACCCAGCCGCGATGGCTGACGGCAGAACAGGCCACTATCCAGTGGCCGAGGTTCCCTTTGAATGGGAGGGGGTTGCAGATTCACTTCGAGTTGCCGTAAGCCCTGCCGTGCCAGTCGATTGTCTACTGGGGAATGACATGGAGCACAATGCTTGGAAGGAGGTGGAATACCGGACTCACACTGAGATGCTGGGTACACCTGTCTGGGCCTGTGTGAGCACAGGGTCCGCGACTACCCGGAGAAAGAGTTCGTTTCGGCTGGAGCCTGGAACAAAGGCCCAGCCAGCTGCCAGTCAAGGGAAGAACCGAGGACAGGAGGAGCCTGCCTCGGCGTCCGCCCCCCGTAGGACGGATAGGCCACCGGAGGTGGTGGACCAGGAGTCTGCGGTGGGGGATGTCACCGAACTGCAGGACCTACCCATCCCGGCCGAGTGGCACGTGGAGGGAGGCCCGTCCAGGGAGGAATTCTGCCAGGGCCAGCAGGAGTGCCCTACCCTTGAGGGACTGAGACGACAGGCCGAAGCCCAGGCAGCAGGGAACGTTGAAGGGAACTACAGTGTTTACTGGGAGGATGGCCTCCTCTACAGTAAACCCAAGGCACCCCTACATGGATCGTCATGAGCCTTGGTAGTCCCTCAACGTTATCGAGCCTTCCTTCTGGAGTTGGCTCACGAGATCCCATTGGCAGGACACCTGGGGCAAGACAAGACCTTCGCCCGTCTTGTCCCACACTTTTATTGGCCTCAGATGAAAGTGTCGTCCGACACCTACTGCCGGACATGTGTGTCTTGCCAAGCCAGTGGGAAAACAGGGGTGAAGCTGAAAGCTCCCCTGGAACCACTTCCTGTCGTTAGCACCCCCTTTGAAAGGGTGGGCATCGACATTGTGGGTCCATTAGATCCGCCTACTACAGCTGGTCACAGGTTTATCCTGGTTCTGGTGGATCATGCCACACGGTACCCAGAGGCAATACCTCTGAGGACCATAACAGCACCTGTTGTGGCTAGGGCCCTGATGGGAATCTTTACCCGAGTGGGTTTTCCCAAGGAAGTTGTGTCCGACAGGGGGACCAACTTCATGTCAGCGTACATGCGGGCGATGTGGAAGGAGTGTGGAGTGACATACCGGTTCACCACTCCTTACCACCCCCAGACCAATGGTCTGGTGGAGAGGTTCAACAAAACCTTGAAAGGCATGATCAGAAGTCTGCCTGAAAGCCTGCGGAGGAAATGGGACGTCCTCCTACCCTGTCTACTCTTTTCTTACAGGGAAGTGCCACAGAAGGGAGTGGGCTTCAGCCCCTTTGAGCTTTTGTATGGGCACCCTGTACGTGGACCTCTCAACCTGGTGAGAGACGGATGGGAGAGAACTCCCAGGAAGCTTCCCCAGGACGTGGTGAGCTACATGCTGGCCTTTCGGAGCCAAATGGCTAAGTTGTGGAAGCAAGCTTCTGACAACTTGGAAGCCAGCCAAGCAGTAATGAAGGCGTGGTATGACCACAACGCTCACCCGGTGGAGTTGGAGCCTGGCCAGAAGGTGTGGGTGATCGAACCAGGAGAGCGTAGCGCCCTCCAGGATCGCTGGTCAGGACCCTTTGAGGTGTTGGAGAAGAAGGGTAAGGCTACCTACTTGGTGGATCTTAAAACCCCTCGTCAGCCCCTACGGGTGCTGCATGCCAACCGCCGCAAACCCCACCACGAGAGGCCCGAAGTCATTTTGATGATGGTGACTGACGGAGCAGAGGACGCGGAAAGCGAGCCTCTCCCCGATTTGTTTGCGTCTCAAGAGAAGGATGGGTCGGTGGAGGGAGTGATTCTCTCCCCAACTCTAACTCCTGAACAGCAGGAGGACTGCCGCCAGGTCCTGGGACAGTACTCTTCGTTGTTCTCCCTTGTTCCGGGTAGGACTCACCTGTGCGTCCATGACGTGGACACAGGAGACAGCCCACCTGTGAAGTCCAAGATCTACCGGATGTCAGACAAGGTGAAGGCCAGCATTAACAGGGAAGTCACTAAGATGCTGGAGCTAGGAGTGATCGAACCTTCCAGCAGCCCCTGGTCCAGTCCGGTGGTGTTAGTACCAAAAGCTGCACCACCGGGTGCCCAACCGGAACTGAGGTTCTGTGTGGACTACCGGGGACTGAATTCAGTAACCAAAACTGATGCTCATCCGATCCCTAGGGCGGATGAATTGATTGACCGGCTGGGAGCTGCCCAATATCTAAGTACCTTTGACCTTACTTCGGGGTACTGGCAGATCTCTTTGACTGATGGAGCAAGGGAAAGGTCAGCCTTCTCCACGCCCAATGGCCACTACCAGTTCTGTGTGATGCCCTTTGGGCTCAAGAACGCACCTGCCACGTTTCAGCGCCTGGTAAACCAGATCCTCACCGGAATGGAGAGTTTCTCTGCTGCTTATCTGGATGACATAGCCGTCTTCAGTAACAGCTGGGAGGATCACTTGCGTCACCTGCAAGCTGTTCTCCAGGCCCTGAGACAAGCTGGGTTAACGATCAAGGCCAGCAAGTGCCAGATCGGGCAGGGGTCGGTAGTGTACCTTGGACACTTGGTGGGTAGGGGAGCGGTGCAACCCCTCCAGGCGAAGATCGAGGCCATCATGGCCTGGGAACCCCCCAAGACACAGACTGAGGTCCGAGCTTTTCTGGGCCTCACGGGATACTACCGCCGCTTCGTGAAGGGGTACGGAACCATTGTAGCCCCCCTCACGGAGCTCACGTCCAAGAAAAAACCTCGACGGGTAGTCTGGACGGAGGCTTGTCAGCAGGCCTTTGTAAAACTGAAGCAAGCCATGTGCGAGCCCCCGGTCTTAAGGGCCCCAGACTTTTCCAAGAAGTTCATTGTCCAGACAGATGCATCAGAACATGGCATTGGGGCAGTGTTATCGCAACTCAATGAAGAGGGTCTGGATCAACCCGTGGTCTTCCTATCCCGGAGACTACTTCCCAGGGAACAGAAGTGGAGTGCAATAGAGCGAGAAGCCTTTGCAGTGGTATGGGCTCTGAAGAAGTTGCGGCCATACCTGTTTGGCTCGCACTTCCTAGTTCAGACCGACCACAGACCCCTTCGTTGGCTGATGCAGATGAAGGGGGAGAATCCCAAGTTGTTGAGGTGGTCTATCTCCCTACAGGGAATGGACTTTCAGGTGGAACATCGGCCTGGAGTGGACCACGCCAATGCAGACGGTCTCTCAAGGTATTTCCGCCTTAGTGATGAGAACTCCCAAGGGGTTGGGTAGCTCTCCCCACTTTCAGCTGGGGGGGACGCGTGTTAGACCTGTCAGCCCTTTGGGTGGTCCCCCCTCATCATTATTTATTTTGTCCCACTTTTGCCTCAAACCCTGTTAGTATTTTTTCCTTTTTGGGGAACCACCAGACTTTTTAGTATTGATGCAGATTCAGAGAGCCATTTTATCTACCCCTGGAACTTCTGTCTGAGGGCCTGGAGCACAACATGGTGGCCACCCATTGTCACCTGTGACATCACTGGAACCTACCAGCACCTTCCAGAACATTCCAGAACCCTGTGACAGTGTGAGGCAGGTTTAGAATGTTGGGAAGCTAAGTCAGAGTTGACAGTTGGAGCTGGCAGTTGGCACCTGACTGGTGAAGAGAGAGGAGCAGAAACCTGAAGGAGGAAGGAGTGAGGCAGCAGGGGTGGAAACTTGTGCCTGGAGTGGGGTCCATAAACCCACCCTTGATACTAGTCCCTACTGACTGAGCCCAGCCTGGAGCCCTGTGTGGGAGAAAGCAAGAAAAACCATCTTAAGGACCTGGACAGCAGGAACAGGCCTTAAAAGTAAAGAACAGCAAGTTCCTGACCTGGTTACTGGTAACTTCGTGAAGTCCGACGTCGAGAAGCCTGGAGACTTGGAGCCCGAGGTGGAGAAGCGGCGCTGACTGGAAAGCAGACGTCGTACCCGGAGCCGCCAGAGGTCGAGAGAGGGCGCCGACGGAGGTCGTGGAGAGTACCAGAGGTCGAGGAGGAAGTCACCCGAGGTCGAGTGAGCGGCGTCGACGGGGGAGTGAAGTCCGCCCTCCGGAGTCGCCGGAGACCGAGGTGAAGCGTGCCGGAGGTCGGGAGTGGAGATCGCACTCCGGAGTCGCCGGAACCTGAAGACAATTGTGCCGGAGGTCGGGAGTGGAGGTCGCACTCCGGAGTCGCCGGAACCCGAGGAAAGGAGCACCGGAGGTCGGGAGTGGAGATCGCACTCTGGAGCCGCCGGAAGTCGACATCGAGCCGAGGCCGCCCGACGTCATCGAACTGGAGCCGCCCGAAGTCGACATCGAGCCAAGACTGCCCGACGTCATCGAACCGGAGGTCGACATCGAGCCGAGGCCGCCGACATCGAACCGGAACCGCCTACCGGCGTCGACAAGAACTGTCATTGAGCCGAGGCCGCCGACATCGAACCGGAACTGCCTCACGGCGTCGACACGACTCCAGCGGCGTCGGAACTTCATAAAAAGGGCAGTAAGTGGAATAGAGGGCGCCTAAGGCCCTGTGAAGCCCTAAGAGACCATCCTAGAGGCTAGAAAGGTGCTGGAACCAGCTTGATAGTGCCAGGGGTGAGCTGAGTCTAATACAGAGGGGTTGTGTAGTGTGGGAGAGCCAGATCTCTAAATCCCCCCTTTATCTACCTCAGTTTAGGCCTCAGCCTTGTCCAAGCCAGGTAGTACACCCCTCAGGTCATCCAGAACTCTACAAGCTGGGATTGGGCCAAATCATCCCATAGTACCTCAGGAATGTGAACTGATTTTCAAGTGTCACTGTTGGCTTTTATTATTTATTGAGAGCACTGTATTTATTGTATTTATCCTATTTATTGCCTCACAGTATTTATTGCCTCACAGTATTTATTGTTTCACAGTATTTATTGTCGCACAGTATTTATTGTCTCGCAGTATTTATTGCCTCGTAATATTTAATTGCCTTTTATGTAATGCACTTATATTTATGCCTTGATTATTTTATGATCTACCTTATTTATTGTATCGTTGAAGTATTATTGATCTGATTTACCCTTCCACAGGAAAAGCCTTGTGTACTGTGATTGTATTATTATTTATTTAATCAGCAACTAAGAGAAAAGAAGATAAAGAGATATATTTTCAGTATAATTTTTAAGGTGTAGTGTCGTTTTTGGAACGGATGCACGCATGGTTATTGTGTGGGTATGACGTATGCTTAGCACGGTGCCTGATCCCTGACCACTCGAGCCAAGCTACCACAGTGTATGTCTGGGAGACCCACTACCACCCTTCCGGTGTGGGAGTGGGGTTTTCTAACAAACATAAAAACAAAGCCCTATTCTAAAATAAGAGTCCACCATTAGTACCAACAACCATCTGACTCTTAAGACTGATTTAGTTTGCTAGTCCTAAGATCTTGTGATCCAAGGGCAGTCAGAGACTACAGGTTCCCAAATATGACACATGCAGCCTTTTACCACTAGTGTCTTGGGCCCACAGCATTTCTGGATACCAAACAGAAGATTCAAGTACCCTTCTCAAGACTTAGACTCGAGAGGTCGAGCAGCAGAGAAGTTCAAGGATATGATGAGTAGGTGACGCGAGCAGGGCATGCAGCACAACACAACAATATCCCTTAATAACTGAAAGGCCAGCCAGTGCTTTATGATAAAATAGGTTTAAGTCAGACCTGGCTTCGGCCTGTTGGGTTTAAGTCAGCCCTGGCTTTCGCCTGTCGGGTTTAAGTCAGACCTGGCTTTGGCCTGTCGGATTTAAGTCAGACCTGGTTTCAGCTCGTCAGGTTTTAGTCCAGTTTCGGCCTGTTGGATTTCAGTAATACCAGGTTTAATCAGATCTGGCTTTGGCCTGTAAAGTTTATTACAGATTATTTTGACAAGCAACATAGAGCAACACAGAGCACGGTGTTGAGAAGCACAAGGATGTTTTTAAGACCATTGTATGTTCTTGGTAAGCTGACAATAGGTCTTTTGCACTGCACTGACTTGCACTGTCTGTTAGGCGCAACCTAAAATTAATCCTGTGAACTGTGGCCAACAGTGGTGCTTTAACAATTTTCACAGTGGGGGTGCTGCCATCAATGTTAAATCACTAAACTTATAGGGACTCTGAAAAATCCAACTGTCACACATAGTACAACCTAAGCAAATGAATCACGCCCATTCGGCAAGAGCGTGGTAAGTATATAGCTTGTGAAGCATTTTGAGGCACACTTTTACCAATACCAAAGCATGGTGTGGTAGCACACTTATTCACAGTCTGCACATTCTTCTTTGAAATGGCCACTAATGTTGCACAGCCATAGTTTTACTGATAAAATGATGTAGTGCACAAACAAGAACCTGTGGAAATCTAGTGTCTTAATTTGTTTTGATTCTATTAAATCTTTGTTCCCATCACACTTCAGAACTTAAAAAGTGCTTCATTTGTGCTTTCCTGACTGCGGATATATTTTGAAATATCTTTACAGTTCATTTATAGGTATTTGATTAAATGTGTACTGCAAGAGAGGAAAATCACATACTATATATATATATATACAGCCTTTACTATCACACTACTTGTACCCCAGCAAGATTGTCATATAGGTTCACTTTACAAAATCCGCTCTCTTAGCAGTCAGAGAAAAACAGTAAAAGCAATCTCCATGTTACAATAAGCAGACGTTTGTCAGAATACATAGCCTGACATTTGACCGCAGTCTTTAAATGCACAGCAAGTGCAACAGAATACATTTTAAAGGCATCTTAACTGCTCGTACACTGTGGGGACTCCAGCATGGTTATTTTAGGGGTGCTGTAGCTACTCCTACTTCCAGTGCCTATGGTGGCCGATGTGTGGCTATTTAAAGTGCACTAAGTCACTCATTGAATAAATGGCGAAACCCCAAATTGGGGCAAGAGAGAAAGTGGCTTTAGGCATTTCAGGTTGCTTTTGTTTACTCTGGCTTCGACATGCTATGCAATGTACAAGATTTTTCCAACAGTGCAAAATGCAATCATATAACGCAGCACAAAAAAATCTGAAGCTATCCACTTATCCATCCCCAGTCACCCTTCACTGTCGAAATTGAGACTATATTCCATCAAGAGGGAGTGTGTTTTTTCTTAACTGACAATGAGGGTGTGGGGGGGGGGGGGGAGGGGGGTGGTTACATCAAATGGCTTCCAAAAACAGGATCCAATAGGCATTTCTTTCAGAGATTGCAAATAACCATTTGACCATACAGACCTATTACTTACCCTCAGGATCTTCATTCACTTTATATTTACTTCAATTATGTACTTCCGTGGCAATGTTTGCATAATTATGGATTTGCTACATTTGAGACATCATCCATCTGCTGCATACTCTGCAGAATTTACGGAAAGAAAATGTGTCTAGCTATAAAACCATGGCAACTTGGGGTCCTGTGCACCCGAAGGCTTTGCGCAAAGATTGACTGGTCATCTTTCAGAAGCTTATTGCTGTATTTGGGTGTTAAATAGGTACTAATAAAGTGATACACTGTTACCGGGTGTAAAAATGACAAAATAATGAAGTAATACTATCACACAATGTCACAAAATGTGCAGTATTATGCCGCATAATTTGCCTTTTCCTGCTGCAAAATGTTGTCAACCCTGCCACATAATTCCAGTGGCCATACTTATGAGAAAGACAGTCATTCACGAGTTAACTTATCTTGAAAAACAAACATTGGCAAAGCCAATGTTTCACCTATGCAAATCTATTTACTTTGTCAATTTGTTATACATGTTGCACAACAGTTGAGATTCTGTGCAACATGGCTTGAAGACAAAAAAAAACCACTATGATGTGGCCAGCACTGACTGTCACAGCGTTTATTTTTTTCACTTCAAGCTATGTTGCAACGCAGCTCGACTGCTGTGTAACATGTTAAAAAACATTGACGAAGCCAATATATTTTGCATGGGCGAAATTTATTGACTTTGCCAATGCTTGTTCTCTGTTGTGCTTATAAAGAGGCCAATCTCTCTGGTGTTTCATGCAGAGCAGTGATGTGTACTTTAAAGCAGGGAGAGCAATTGATCTACATTTGTGCAAAAGTTTAACATAGTAACTATTGTTTCCAGATGAAACGACGAATCAACTATCGTAAAATGGTAGTACAGTTTGTGCTTGTTTTTTAATAAAAGATGTTTGAACCGGACAAAAAGCAATCTAAAATTCACTGCAGGTTTGTGTTACGCATCGAGGATTTTTAATAGAGCTGTACGGGGCCTATTCGCTATTACTGAGGGCAGTGATGCACTGAGGAAGTAAGGAACTATATAGATATCAAAAGGGAGAATGGACCACTTATACCTGTGTAAACAGGGTCAATTGGTTTGCGAGTGTTCCTTAAATAAAAACCTCATACGTACACAAGTTGTGGGCGGTATATCTTGGTTCTCCGCCTGTCGGTGACGTGGCGGCATTATCATTGGGTTTTTAGCATAGGTAGGCTGACCTCCACTTGGAGGAAGACCAACTGGTATTACAGTAGTGTCCAGGAATGAAAAAGTGGGTGCGGTGCTCATGTGAGGTGAGTTAAAATTCTCTACGCCACCATTTAAGGAACTAGACAGCTCCCTTTGCCATATTGCTTAATCGACAGTAAAACCTAAATCAATAAAGTGGGTAATTAAACAAGGGCGCGCATATAGACACTTCAATTTTCAAATCTTATTCCAAGTAAATAAATGTGAACATGACATCCACGTTTTTGTTGAACCTTTATTTAGTATACAAAAGGGAAGGGGTGAGTGGAACCTGGAAGTTATTTTAACGTAATTGTTTTACGAGAGACTGCAGACACATGCACTCTCAGTGCATATGCAAAAGTAAATTTAAAAAAAAAAAAAGTGTACTTGCTGGTCAGTAGAAGGACTTTGGCCATGTGAAGCAGCACTTGGTCCAAGCTCCACAGCATGGACGAAGAGTCAACGAAACCGACGGGTAGTAAGAAGACCGGGGTCAGGAGGAATAGGAAGCAAGGAAACAAGACCCATGCGAGAGCCAGCCAATGGTAAGTAAAGAGGTGCTGACAAATATGAAGCAAGGAAATGAGACCCACGTGTGAGCCAGACAATGGTAAGTAAAGAGACGCGGGAGCCAGCCAATGATAGTTAGAGGTAGGTAATGAGTGGGATCTAAGCCCCTATGAAGATTAATATTTTTTTTTAACTTAAAAATATTTTGCAAGCTCTGATCAAGCGCTGTGCAGGTGAAACCTAACAATCTTACTTTTGTCACAAAAGGACTCATTTCAAATATATATATGGTGTGCAAAGATCGACTTATACCAACACAAAGCAGGTCAGGTACAATGCCTATTATAAACATTTTGGGAAAGTCGTGGGTGATGAGGTGGATTTATTCAGAGGTAAATTCCTCTGTCCTTCAGATGAATTTAGAGCAAGAAATAATGCTAAAATGATGCATGGGTGAAAGTTATTACCAACAATAGTGCACCTCTTTGATGGAATCAGGAATATCCTGTAACGGATAAGTGGGCTTATTCAAAGCTCAATAATTTTTAGGCCGAAGCCTAGTCTGGTTTGCTTAAGACTTCATTAGGACATTCTGAACGCTTCCCTGAGAACGCGATCTGCCTGTTGCTTACCATTGACTTTGTGTTTTATGACACACAGACTTGCTTTCTATTTCCTGGTTCCATTTGTTTTAGGTTTTCCAGCATGTCTTTGTCCCTCCTGTAGAGTATAGCCTGTTTACTGTATTCTTCCAGGAGTGTTCATTTTCTGTAAACAGTCCTTTATATTTTGTTCTTATCTTGTCACATTTGCTGTGCATTCAAACACAGAGGTCAAATGTGAGGCTCTGTCTTCCGAGGGAGCATACTGTTTACTTTTCTTTCTCGGACTTCAAAGTGAGAGGATTTATCTGGCTATGTGGGGGGTTGAAAGGAAGGTTTTCTTTTGTAGCATACAACACAATTCAAATGTCTGTAAATGAACTGTGCAAATATTTCAGACTATATCCGATTTAGGAAAACACAGATAAAGCACTTTTTTGTAATTCAGAAATGTGCTGGAAACAAATATTTGAATAAGATCAAAACAAATCAATACACTAGGTGTTGTATTTCCACACATTATCGCTTGTGCGCTGTATAGTTTTATCAATAAAAATGTATATCTATACAAATGTAATGGTCATTTCAATCGAAAATGCGTTGTCTGTAATGGAAGTACACTACCACCCTATGCATACTTCACTCTACGCCGATCTACTTCACTCCACTCCACTCCACTCCATTCTTCTCTACACCACACTAGTCTACTCCACTATACGTCACTCTAGACCACTTTATGTCACTCCACGCCATGCCACACTTCACTCCACTCCCCTGTATGACATTGTGCTCCACTCCACACCACTCTTCACCATTTAACTCTAGAGGCTGCTCTATGACCCTCTATGCCACTTTGCTCCACTCTATGACACTTTACTCCACTCTACCCCCTCGACTCTACACTTTACTCCACTCCTCCATTCTATAACCCTCCCTTCCACGACATTAAGCTGCTCCACTCTATCACACTTTACTCCACTCTACTCTACGACACTCCACTCTATGACACTCCAAGCCCCTCCAATCTATAACCACTCTGGCACGGCACGCCAAACCACTCCACTCCACTCCAAAACACTCTACTTTACACTGTGACACTCTACCCCCCTCCATTCTACTCTATTCCACTCCACTCTATGGCACTACACTCTACTCTTTGCAACTCCCTCTATGCCTCCCTAATTTACTCCATTCCACGCCCCTTCACACTACAATCTTTGCCACTCCATGCTACATAACTCCACTATACCCAACTCCACTACACTCTATGCCACCCCACTCCATGACACTCTACACTACTCCATTATACTACAATCTACACCACTTCAGTCCACTCCACAACACTTCACTCCATGACACTCCACAATTCGCCACTTAACTCTAGGCTACTCGACTCCACTCCGCTCTACGACACGCTATACCACTCTACGCCAGCACTGACAGTCACAGCGCTATTTTCTTATTACTTTAAACTATGTTGCACAGCAGCTTGCTGTGCAACATGCAAAAAAACATTGAAACCAATTGTCTTTGTCGATGCTTGTTGCCTGTCGTGCTTATAAAGAGGTCAGTCTCTCTGGTGTTCCATGCAGAGCAGTGATGTGTACTTTACAGCAGGAGGGCGAATTGACTTACATTTGAGCGAAAGTTTAACAAGGTAACTATTGTTTTCAGAAAAACAACATATCCACAATCCTAAAATGGCACTAAAGTTTTCTTTTATTAAAAGATGTTTGAACAGGACAAAAAGCAATCTAAAATTCACTGCAAGTTTCTTGTGCTATGCATCAAGGGTTTTAATAGCGCTGTAAGGGTCCTGTTCGCTATTACAGATGGCAGTGATGCACCAGGGAAGTAAGGAATGACAGCCCCCTTTGTCATATTGCTTAAGCTACAGTAAAACATAAATCAACCTGGTGGGTAATTAAACTAGGGCGCGCATGTAGACACTTCAATTTCACAAGTTATTCCAAGTAAACACATGTGAGAATGACATCTACATTTTTTGTGAACCTTTATGTAGCAGACAAAAAGGAAAGGGAGAGTGGAGCTTGGAAGTTATTTCAACGGAATTGTTTTACGAGAGATTGCTGTCGCGATCACACGAACACCACAAACAGCGGCAGTGAACTACATAACCCAGAAAACACTGGGACAGGCCGGAAGGACTCGCGTCATCCAAGTACGCGTTCACCGATCCATAAAGGACCTCCTCCACTAGGAGGAGGCGCTTGACAATCTTGCCCCAGTTTCCGGTTTGGAGCTCGCACAGAGCGAAGACCCAGAGTGCCGTGTGAGGTACTCCCCCTCCCCGTAGTACCCGGATCACAGACAACGGAAACGTTCCTCAACGACTCCACTGAGAAAAGACGCTACGTGGGACGACAGAGTCCAAGCAGCAGACGCCGCGACGGACACCGACAGATCCCCGAAGCACAACGGACATCAGGTAAACCCGCACTGGAGTACACGAAACTCCTCCTTGATCTTGAGTCATTCCCGCTGTGAAGGAACAGCGAGGAGACATCAGGCTACACGCTTGTTAGGCTTTCCACGCTCGCGCTGTGCAGGAACAGCGGTTGGGCGCTCGGTGGGGAGAAACATTACTCCTCGCATTATTGTTTGCTCCGCGGTGAAGGAACCGGGGAACAGTGCATTGTGGTTGTGGGCACTCGCTGGTATACTGGGTGTTAGGAGGAGGACAAGACGCCGGATTGTAGGGGGCTGGAGAGTCCTCCCTTGTCCTCCGTTCCTGAGCCCATACCAGCGCTCCTTGCAGCCTCCGGACACTCATTCTCTTGGGACATTGGCATCCTTTTTGGGGAGACTGTTGAGGCGGGACACCTGCGAGGGTGTAGGGTTCTAAACACCAGGCGAATCCCTTTCCGTGAAGACTGGAAGACATCCTTCATAAGAACAGTGAGTTAGCGAGAGTGGGGGAAAGGGTGTGGGAGACTCCTTCACCTATAGTGCTTCCTGACTCATTGTTTGCTTTCTCATCCATAGTATCCGTGCCAGACCCCGCCTAGAATTCGTCCCTGCATTCCCTGCCTCAGATCCGAAGACCTGCCTTGGACCCAGGCCATTGTCCCTTCTCCTCCCTTTTCTCCCCGCCGCTTTCCCGCACCACTCTGGTTTTATCCCTTGGTGGGTGTCAGTGGAGGGGAGAAGAAGGGGGATATACATCTCCTACATCGTTCCTGCTGGCTGGCTCAGGTTAGTGGGTTATGTAATACTGCTGACACGCTGACGCTCTCGCGACAGATTGTCAAGCCCAAGATTGCATCCCAGCCCGAACGATGGATACCAACGTAGTTCTTGCGTCTCTTCTAGACAGCCTCACGGCGATACAGGCAGAGGTCCATGCATCCCGCGTGGAAAACCGAGACCTGAAACTCGAAGTAGGTACACTACGGAGGGAAGTAGCGGGTATATCCCGCCAAGGCAAAACCGATAGTAGAGGAGCGGGTGTTTACATCAAGGACTGGACCCTCCCTCCTCCTGGTATAGGGCCCAAACCAGACCCAACCAAAGGGGTTGGTTCTTTTTCCCCTCAGGGCCCTACTTCCGCTACAGAGAATGTTCCTACAGTTCATGTGTTACAAATCACCGGCATACCGCTGGCACCTCCTGAAAGATTCTACGGAGATCCAAAAAAGTTTGAGACATTCCTAAATCAATGTCGGTTGCATTTCCTTTGTAAACCCGCGGTGTTCCAGGATGATGCCGCAAAAACGGCGTTTACAATGTCCTACATGGGAGGCAACGCAGCCAGTTGGACCATCCCATTGATGGAAAGAAACGACCCCGTGTTACATCACTTCTCCGACTTCTGCATCGAAATGCGGAAGCTGTTTGATCGAAAATCCCATATGCTTACATTGGACCGAGAGTTGATGACCCTGAAACAAGGATCTCAAGATCTACTTACGTATATCACCACCTTCAATCGTTTGGTGGTGGAGACAGATTGGCCTCAGGAGAAGCGCACCTCCCTGTTTTATCAAGGGTTGAGAGGAGAGTTGAAAGACGTTCTCTCCCAGGTAGTACAACTCCCTCCCACCTGTGAGGAATTCATCACGCTCACGGTTCAATTGGAACATCGTCTCCAAGAACGCAAGGGAGACAAAAGTAGGAGCGAAAACCGCGGTCCGTATGTACAACCAAGGATGGCCCCAGACGACTCCCAAAAACCCGCAGATACTTCTGAACCCATGCAGATAGGAGGAATCAAGGGACCATTAACGAACGAAGAACGGGAAAGAAGACGGAAGATGAGACTGTGCCTCTATTGCGGGAAGAGTGGGCACTTTATTCGAGAATGCCGAGCAAGAACGAGACTCCCTGAAAGAACCAGCAGCCCCAGAATGCAAGTCTCTTCTGTGCACCAGGAAGAGACATCGGAAAACTAGCACACCCGAGTCAGGAGGAGATCCCTGGACCGGGTGGGAAACAAGCAGCGATCTCCCCCGCCGTTGCGAACACCATCCAACCGGCGGTGGCACATCTCAACGTAGGAATTACCCTTTGGATATACCCCGATACCCCTTTGGACATATCTGCGATGTTGGATTCGGGGGCAACGGGGAATTATATGGATCTAAAATACGCGCACAGTATTGGGGTCCCACAAGAAACGAAGAAACACCCTGAAGAAGTCAAAGCCGTGGACGGCACTGCTCTGTCGTCTGGGCCGGTCTTATATCAGACGACCCTTCTCCTCATGAAATTTGGGAATGACTACTACGAATATATTTGTTTCGATCTCATCGACGCACCACACTTCCGTCTCATATTGGGTATGCCCTGGTTAACCTTGCATGATCCTGTTATTCATTGGGCCGCACGTACCGTCTCCTTGACGTCCGCCTACTGTCTTGAACATTGTACTCACCAAGCCATGTGCCAAATGGGGGAAGAGAAGACACAAGCATGCCTCCTGGCTTCCGAGTGCGTGGAGACCGGATTTTGCTGTACCATCACCTTACCCGACGTTTATCATGACTATCGTCCGGTGTTTGACAAACAGAGAGCCACGCGCCTTCCGCCGCATCGCTCTTACGACTGTAGGATTGACCTGGTTCCTGGTGCGGCAATACCCTGCAGCAGAGTATACGCTCTCACGGAACCAGAAACAAAATACTTACAACAATACCTTACGGATAACCTGGCCTCTGGATTTATAAGGCACTCCTCTTCACCTGCGTCATCCCCGCTTTTTTTCATTCCTAAGAAGGATTGCGATGAGCTACGTCCGTGCATCGACTTCAGAGCCATCAACCGTGTCACCATCAAAAATCGATATCCCCTGCCCTTAATACCAGTGCTACTAGACAAACTTAAAGGAGCAAGATGGTTCACCAAACTCGATTTACGAGGGGCTTATCACCTGATCCGCGTAAAACAGGGGGATGAGTGGAAGACCGCTTTTAGAACCAAGTTTGGTTTATACGAGTACATGGTCATGCCTTTTGGGCTATGTAATGCCCCGGCTGCCTTTCAATATTTTATGGACGAGGTGCTTCGAGGATTCTTGGACACTTTTTGTGTGGTATATCTAGACGATTTTTTGATATATTCCACCTCTCTAAAAGATCATGTGCAACATGTGACAGCAGTACTGGACAGGTTACAACAACATTCCTTATTCGCAAAATTGGAGAAATGCTTGTTTCATGCGGAGGAGGTAGCCTTTCTAGGTTATATCATCAACTCCCGGGGGTTCCAGATGGACCATGGCAAGGTACAGGCGATCACAGACTGGAAGACCCCACACAACGTCAAGGCAGTGCAGAGATTCTTAGGTTTCGCAAATTATTATCGGCGATTCATTAAAGACTTCTCAAGAATCCTCACACCGATCTCGAAGTTACTGAGAAAAAATACTCCGTTCCAATGGGGAACAGAAGCGGAACAGGCCTTCCAAGCCCTGAAGGACAGGTTCACACAAGCTCCCATCTTAAGGCACCCTGATATACAACTCCCGTTTATTCTGGAGACAGACGCCTCACAGTACGCCATTGGAGGAGTACTCTCCCAGCGACATCCGGAAACGGGACAACTCCATCCCGTTGCCTATTATTCAAAAAAGCTGTCCCCTTGTGAGATCAATTATTCAGTCACTGACAAGGAGTTGTTAGCGATAAAGCGAGCTTGTGAGGAATGGAGACATTACCTTTTGGGAGCCCGACACACAGTCGAAATCTTCACAGACCATCGTAATCTTCTATTTCTTAAAACAGCTAAGGCTTTGACCCCCAGACAACTGCGATGGACTCTGTTTTTTGCGGACTTTGATTTTGTTATCAAATATCGCCCGGGACCGCAACATGGGAAGGCAGATGCACTGTCCCGGATTGAAGAACCTGAAGGACCTATGGAAACGGAGGAAAAGGAACCACCATGTATCCTCCCGGATAAGACCGTTCTTGACAAGACAATCGCACAGGTCTCTTCCCATGAGTTCTTGGACAACTTGAGAATAGCTGTGGCAGGAGTGGACGCACACAAATGGATATCTGAAGACCCTGACAGACGACAGGAAATGGATAGTCTTCTGTATCACTCTCACGCTTTGTTTATTCCGGACCCAGTGTTACAAACAAGGGTGCTGAAGTGGACGCATGATACACCTTTAGGAGGCCATTTGGGTAGTTATAAAACCATCACATGCATCGAGAGATCATACTGGTGGCCTACTTTGAGAAAGGACACTCAAGAGTACGTAAAAACGTGTTCCGTGTGCGCTCAAAGCAAGGCAATACATAAAAAACCTACAGGGTTTCTACGGCCCATTCCTATTCCACCGCGACCATGGCACACCATCTCGATGGATTTCATCGTGGAAATGCCCCCCTGCGAGGGATATACAGTCATACTGGTGCTTGTAGATCATCTGATAAAGATGGGACATTTCGTCCCCTTGAAGAAACTCCCTTCTTCGGCAGAGTTAGCGCTTGTCTTTCTGCAACACGTTGTCAGGGCACATGGGATACCCAGTGTTATAATCACGGACAGGGGATCCCAGTTCACATCCCGTTTCTGGAAAGCGCTCTGTGAATCACTCACTATTGATGCACGAACATCTACGAGCTTCCATCCACAAACCTGAGGAAATATGAATTTTGTGATCAGTTATGTCCCCTATCGTAGACCCCTACGGCTCCATGTGCATGCTATAAGTACATGTATGTTCCCTCCTGCTCCAGTTTTGAAGACGCAAATATATGTGCGTCCACCGTCAACATGTCCTCTTTCAGATCCGCCATGAATGGGTCAGATATTCCATTCCTAAGTATGAAAGGCCACCGACTTTATGTGGTTCACTTTCCACATTTTACAGATTCAGGCGAGTAGGCCCGAATTCTGTCATCAAGCCTTTTCCTGCCTTCTGCCTCTGAAAGCTCCAGTCTGAGCCTGCATCTGTGACCATGAACTTTGTCCTACTCCCTGTGCGGCTAACGGTGCCTGATCCAGCCTGTCGCCTGCCAAACACTGTATTTCACCTTCCAGATTATCTCCTCCGCTCCTCATCCGATGCATTCCTGTCTAGTAGTTTAGGTAAACATTCCTCCAGCTACCGCGCAAAGGGCCAGGCCTCGCTGTCCTCATGCAAGTAATTCATAGCCCTGTTACCATGGAATATTCCTACCCCCTCGCATCTAGTGTAGACACTTAGACGCTTGTACACGCACTAACAGTCAGTATAGTCAGTATAGAATAGATTCTATCCTAAGAGACCTCTCTTTTTGGATAACACAGTTCTTTAAACATAGGATATTAGATATGATTTGGGATTAGGTTGACATAACCCCAGACTTCTGTCTCCACATGTAGAGCTAAATGTCAAGTCCCCTTCACCCTCTAGTTGCACGTCAATCACACGTCATGCGGCTGCGCGCGCATCTCTGCCAAATATTTCTGCTGACATTGCAGGATTCTCTTATGGATCCACCCACTTGTGACATCATGTATGATGACGTTTATTAAATTACGCCCATGTATACGCCTCTATTAGCTACGTATGCACCTTTTATCTATACTATCAGCTGTTACGCCTCTTGCATCTGTTTCACTGTAATGTATTTTCTATAAAACTGCCTATCTGTCAATAATATATGCCCTTCCTTCCTGAACTTTCGTGGTGATGGAATAGAATGCCTACAATTCGAATTGTATTCCTTTGTATAGGAATAAAGCCTTTTAAAACCTCTAATACCACGGATTCTGCCTCTTATATTTACTGAGTTATTCTTAATAGACTTTACCGCATAAAAATAGTACCGGTAACGAAATATTTACCACATAAATTGGCGCCCGAATAGGGACACTTTCTCATCTCACGCGCCGGCGGTGCGTTGCAGGCCCGGTCTCCTGCCACAGCTGAACGGACAAAAACGCGTATCTGCAGGATTTCCTGTATCTCCCTCCGGCCAAGCGGGGACGACTGAGGCTGCGATCAACACCCAGACGAGGCGGTGAGAAGTGCGAAGTATCCCGACCAGAGCCTAGCTGAGAGAGCAAGATCCGAGGTATACAGAGGCCCACCAGGTTCCGAAGTTCCGAGTCCAGTCGAGTCGAGTCCAGTCCGGTCCAGTTTCAGTTCCGTTCCGAGGCCTTCCGTTCCGAGCTACCCGGTGAGTACCATTACCGGGGAGGCATTTAACGTGCACATAGTCTGTGCCGGTCAAGACGGGTTTGCGTACACAAATCCGGTCTGCACTGTTTTAGCAGTGTATCTGTACTGTTTAGCAGTATATATAGTATGTTTTGCATATAAATAAGTATAAATAAGTATTATCTAGTGTCGGTATAATGTCAGTAACTAGTTTTCTATTAGTTATCATTGTTCGTAAAACTGTTAAGTGTTAAATGTTTTAAATACGTTCTATATATTGTGGCGTGAATGACTGTTCATTATTGTGTTTTCTTGTATAAAGTGTGTTCTAGTAATAAGGTCTAAAAATGCCGCTCTTCTCGAAACTAAGACAGATCAAAACTAGAAAAGGTGTACTCGAAGAAGCTGTTCCCATCCCACCTAGGGACACTCCAGGGTACTTTATGTATCATAAGCATGGCCTAGATGCCGTATTATTTCTTGATTTATGGGTGGACTACACCAAAGAATTACCAGAGAGTCAGAGATGGCCCGCAGCGGGGACCTGGGATGCAGATTGCATCATGAGAGTAGAAGAAGAATTATGGAAAAAGAAAGCCAGACAGTCACAGAAAGATGCCATTGAATTATGGCGTAAAGAATCATATAGACGTACAGAAAAAGCACTCAGACAGGAAGAGAAAGGTAGAGAGAATTCAAATAAAACCCGAGAAAATCTATTACTTGAGGAAGGTACCCGAGTAAAATCAGAACAAGTAGATAGACAAAGAAACACTCTTATGAATGGTATGTATCCTCTTCTGGCCGAAGGGTTACCTAAGGCTACCCCGGAAATACCAAAAGATTTAACTCCTCCATTGCTCCCGATAAAAGCACATCCCAAAACACATCCCAAAACAGCAAAAGACGTTTTCCTTTCCTCCTATTTAGATGACGCAGCTCCCGAGTATGCTAATGCCATACCACCCACACCGCTTGCCGATGGTGTTCAACACTAAGAGCATTCGTCTGTATCCCCGCAACTACAAACTCCTACACAAGTTCCAACAGGTCCGTCCGTTTCTACAGTTTTTCCCGCATCTACAATCTCTATCCTACGCCCAACGAATCCTTTCGTGCCTAGCACCTCAGATGGTGCTACAGGAGGTACGACAGACATGTTTGCCACACCGCCGCGAAATAAACAGACTCTTAGAGATTTAGCACTCCAACGTACACCCCAACTAGCGACATCCGACATGTTTAAAGAGCAGCTTGTGGATTGTAGATACGACCCAGTACCAGGTAGACAGGATAAATTGCTCATATCATCACTACGTATAAGACGAGCTACATTATATTTAATGACGATACCAGGAATGGGTGAACACTTAGACGAAATATATCGCTTTGTCCAAACAGGGCGAGGTCCAGAAAGTATTAACGAAGCTATGGAATACCAGAAAGTGGATGTCCAAAGACAACTACTACGTTTTTTCATAAATTGTGTAATTAGGAATCAAGACAGACCTGGGGCAGATCACGATACCATGCAAAGACTTGCCAAATGGGGTCAGAACATATCAGAAGAGAAACATGATAGACAGGCGTGTATAATCGCCATGTGTCGAAAGATCCGCAAGGAAGTAGAACGAATACAAAAAGAAAGACGAGAAACAGACAGAGTAGAATCAGAAGAAGAGGAGGAGCAAGAATCAGAGCAATTAGAAACGATAGCTTATGTAGGTAGAGGAAGACCCCATAATAATACCAGAGGTTTTAACGACCCGATACGTCCAATACGTCCAGAATATAATAGACATTTTCCAAACCCTATGTTAAATACAAAATCCCCTGAACACCTATTCCAAGCCGCTGATAAATTACTCCGAGATCGAAGGGGGTACCATATGCTCGATTCCATGGACGAACAAGAATTAGCCAGATCAGCAGTACAATGGGCTGACAGTCCCGGCGAATACAATGATGATGTACTTGCACACACGTTTCTGAATCTTGACCCATACGAACAGCGCTTAGCTAGTATATACATGATTCAACACCTCCTTATATTATATAAAAGCCAACACTCCGATCCAGGACCCTTACCTGACATATTGACAGAACTACTCACGAATACATGGAGAGGGTCAGGTACTGATTTGATTAAGGAAATTCTAGAATCCCGAAACCAATATTTAAATTTCGTATGCCCAGAACACGTTCCAGTTCCCATCATGGGAAGAAAAATGTATCACATAGATAGACAGAACCCGTTACGCGAAGTGCACCCAATCAGAGGTGCCGGTGATAATTTTACACGCGTGTTTGTGTACACGCCTATAACTAAACTGGAATTATTAGAAATGAAGAAAGTAGTACCCAGCCATGACAAGGACCCAGCAGGTTTCCACCGTGAGATAAAAGACATGTTACTCATGGGAGAGTATACCTACCCCGACATTATGAAAATATTAAAAGTCCTATTACCCGCCGGTGTTTATGAGAAACTCAAAGAAAAGGAATGGGAGGTGGGAGACCAAAAGATAGATTGGACAGCATTAGAAAACGAAGAAAAGGCCTGAGCTGCAGGAGCAGGGCTTGGGGAAAAGACTACAGCACTAGCAGGATTACTAATACAGGTACTGCCACGTTTATTAACTACGAAAAAGGAAGACTGGGGTGCAATCTCAGCCTGTAAACAAAAGCCAGATGAAGACACTAGTGATTTCTATTCCCGATTTGAAAAATGTTTTGGTATAAATAGTGGCATAAAAGCAAGTAGCGAGTCATATCCACATCTGTTTGTGACAAAATTAGTCGAAAATTCTCTGCTGCAAGTCAAGAATAGAGTATTGAAATTCGAAAGTACCTGGCAAGGTAATACCCCATCACAGATGTTACAGATGTTACAATATCACCACAATAGAATTAGGGAAGAACAAGAACACGAACAAAGACGTATGAAAGATACAAAAATGAAAATGCTTGTTGCACAGTCAGTTCCAGCCGATAGTCATCAAAAGGGTGATTCCGCAGGTCCTGCGAAAGGGACATGCAACTATTGTAAACAACAAGGTCATTATATACACGATTGTCCAGTCCTGAAACATAATATTGCCACAGGGAGAACGCAGGAAAGACCACGTCCACCTAGACAGGATCAGAATCAACAACAAATCCCTCAGCATGCACAACCTAGGTTAGCTCCGCAACAATTAGCTCCACAACAGGCAGCTCCACAACAGATCGTAGCACCACCACAAGCGCAGCCTATTGCTGCAACACAAGCAACAACACAACAGATGTATCAGTACGCACAAACAGATTATCCCGATTATCAGCGATACTCATGAGATAGCCATGAGAGGGAAGTTGGCTTACCCCTTATTGAGGTTCCTGTAGACCAAGAGGGACCTTATGTACATAGTGAACTATTAGGGGAAGACAGAAAGTTTTTACTTGATACAGGGGCAAGCAGAACAACTATAAGACGCAGTGAAGTTCCAGGGGCACCCCTCTCAGGCTCACAGAATATTTCCCTTGGATTCTCAGGAAAACCTATAATAAATGACGTAACACAACCTCTTCCACTTACAGTCGGTCCATTGACACGTACTACAGATTTATTGCTTACTAAATCATGTCCAGAAAACTTGTTAGGTATAAAAACATTGAAAGCTCTAGGAGCCATAATATGTTGTTCTCCGGAAGGAGTACGACTATTTTTACGTGACTTTAAAGGTCACTACGTATCCAGAGACATGGATCACCGACTGCAGAATTTACCTACACATTTATGGGCACAAGGCCCCACTGATGTTGGTTGCATGAACATTACACCATATCGAGTCACACTGAAAACAGGAATAGTACTACCACGAATGCGACAATATAAGTTACCACCAGATGCTGTAGTGGCTTTACTGCAAATCATTGACGAGCTCATTGCACAAGGAGTGGTTGTCGAAACCGACTCCAATGTATGTAATTCCCCGATAATTCCGATTCTTAAAAGAACGGATCCAAAAGCACCACCAGTATATCGATTAGTTATTGATCTGCGCGAATTAAATAAATGTATTGTACCACAATACCCTGTGGTCCCAGATATCTCTTCATTACTCACAGCTATTGACTCAGAAGCAACGTTCTTCACTGTAATTGATCTCAAGAATGCTTTCTTTAGTGTCCCAATCGATCCGGAAAGTCAATATCTGTTCGGATTCAGTTTAAATGGACGAAGTTTTAAATTCACACGCGCACCTCAAGGATTTACAGAAAGCCCCAGCATCTATAGCCAAGCACTGAAACGAGAACTTGACAGTATACACATGCCAGTTAACACTGCCTTGCTTCAATATGTCGATGATCTGCTGATCACCGCCCGAAGCGAACCTGAATGTGAAACAGCGTCACTGACGGTTTTAAAATTTCTGGCCGACAAGGGGCACAAGGTGTCCCCTTCCAAGCTGCAATTCTGTGTCCAGCGAGTTGTTTACCTTGGGCACTCGCTGTCCAAGGAGGGAAGGCAGCTTACACCCGACCGCATCCAGTTAATTGCTAACATGCCGCCACCCAAGACACAAAAGGAGGTGCGGGCTTTTATAGGCCTCACTTCATACTGTAGGCAGTGGATCCCTCAATATGCATTTCTAGCAAAACCACTCATCCAGTTGACAACACAGGAGGCAGCCACATCGACTGTCCTCCCTTGGACTCAAGAACATACACATGCCTTTGAAAGCTTAAAGAAAGCTTTATGCCAAGCACCTGTCCTAGCAACACCATGTTACAGTAAACAGTTTACACTCTTTGTTACAGAACGCAAAGGTACTGCCTTGTCAGTACTCACTCAGGAACAAGCAGGATCACACAAACCATGTGCTTATTTCTCTAGTACATTAGATCCAGTAGCTCAGGCACTCCCTGCGTGCCTGAAATCAGTGGCAGCAACAGCTTTAGCAATCAGACAAAGCGATGCCATAGTGTTAGGACATCAATTGACAGTACAAGTACCACACGCAGTAGAGGTTCTCTTGAACCGCACACAAACACAACACTTGACTATAGCGAGACTCACCGGTTACGAATTAACATTGTTTCAGCCACATATAGAAATCAGACGTTGTAATACGTTAAATCCTGCCACACTGTTACCAGTAGGCGGAACAGATCCATTGGCACATGATTGTGTCGAAGTCATTACTATCACGACGAAACCCAGACAAGACTTGACAGATATCCCTTTGTCAGATCCAGACTTGACATTGTATGTAGATGGGTCATGTATGAGAACAAGTACAGGAGAGTTAGTGGCCGCGTACGCAGTCACAACAGACACTGAAGTCATTGAAACAAATTGTATTAACACTTTGTCAGCTCAAGCAGCAGAGCTCATCGCTCTAACACAAGCCTGTATTCAAGCCACAAATAAAAAAGTCAACATATACACAGATTCACGTTATGCATTCGGAGTCGTCCATGACTTCGGCGTACTGTGGCGAGAGAGAGGTTATTTAACTTCTCACGGTGCCCACATCCAACACGGACCCCTCATTCAAGCCCTATTAGACGCGATTCATCTACCTACTGCAATATCGATTATGAAATGTAAAGCCCACACAAAAGTTACCGATATCATTTCTCAGGGTAATGACCTAGCTGACAGAACAGCTAAACAGACTGCTCAGAATCAGACTCACACAACTGACATGAAAAAGACAATAGTTCCGACACCAACACATTGCATGACAGTTAAGGATCCCGCCCTTGATGTAATTGACATACAGACACATGCTACACCAGAAGAAATAAAGAAATGGACTGAATTAGGAGGGATCCAAACGGATCAAGGATGGATGACGAAGGAAAAATCTATATGGTTTCTTCCCGACTCAATGGTTCAAGTCATCATTAACACTATACATAGTCCAGCGCACCTAGGAGAAAAAGCTATGCTAGACAGTATTCAGCACATTTGGTTCAACAAACATTTACGAGCAGCAGCTAAACAAAAAGTTCGTACCTGTATGATATGTTGTCAGTTTAATCCAGGTAAAAGCATCCCCGTAGAACAGGGTGGATTTCAACCTCCCGATCATGCTTTTGAAGTCCTCCAGATGGATTATATCCAGATGGAACGATGTCGAGGATTCAAATATGTTCTCGTAGTTGTCTGTGCTCTTTCCCGTTGGACAGAAGCATACCCGGTTTCAGATTACACTGCCCCGACTACTGCCAAACAGTTAGTTCGAGAATTCTTCCCACGGTACGGTTTACCACGTGTTGTCTACTCAGATAACGGCCAGCCGTTCTCATCCGAACTAATGAAACACGTTTCCCTTCTATTAGGCTACCAATGGAAATTCCACTGTGTCCGACATCCCGAGGCAGCAGGTCTCGTGGAACGCCATAATCAAACTCTGAAAATTAGATTGTCCAAAATATGTAGAGAAAAAGGAGTCGATTGGATAGTAGCCTTACCAGTTGCGCTCTTTTACATGAGAATGGTAGCACATTCTCGAACAGGGCTATCCCCGTACGAGGTGATCTTCGGTAGACCACCAAATATGTGGGGGACGCCTATACCTCGCAAAATCACTGATGTTGACTGTAATATGCTGACAGATTACCTGGCTTCCTTGATGTCTGCACTACAATCTTGTCGTTCACAGGTAGCCGCAGCTTTTCCCGATAATACTGAGGTGAAGCCCCATGACGTGGTTCCTGGGGACCTGGTTTTGGTCAGGAATTTTGACAGAAAGACCCAACTGGATCCTAGGTGGAAGTCACCGAAGTTGGTTCTACTCACTACAAGGACAGCCGTGAAGATCGAGGGACGGAAAGGGTGGTTGCACTCGAGTCATATCAAGAAATTTTATGGACTACCATCCAGTGTGAATACTCAACCCTGTATTCCCTCACAGACAGACTCAAAGCTCCCCTTGGTTGAGCAGTCGAACTCAGAACTTTACAAACTAAAATTGAGGTCTAGTAAGTCAGACAATTTGATTGTTTAAGTCCTCTCCAAGGTGAATCGGTTGAATTTGTCTCTGACATGTATCCTCTAGACCGGAATAGAGAAAGAAATCATCAGACGCAGCTTAAAAAGCATGCGTATTGTAAATCATTTCGTAGTCACTGCACAGTAACATTATTAATTTTGTTTTTTCTAAGTCTTCTGATCATCATTGTCAGCATCCTATTGCACATGTATTACCCTATTCTTAAGCGTGCTTACAATGTAACTGCAGAACATTCTTTTAGCGAATTACCTCCGCATGAGTTGTCCTATAGATTTGCGCTGCGCAACAACACATTCATTAGTATGTTACATCATTCCCATCAAACCAGCAATGCCACAAATTGTTGGATATGCGGCCGACTCCCTCCCTATCAGAACTATAAAGGAGTTTTGCCCCTCTTTCCCTATCCGTTCACACACAATGGCTCCTGTGGAGCATGGTTTAGTTTGATTAATTTCCTAGATTCAAATTCCGCAGTTTATCAAGACAACTGGGTATGGGGAAACCTGAACTTAGTTTTGCTTAAAGTCTGCTACCCTAACAAGGAGGGACTTCCCAAAAGAACAGGAACTGATCTAGAAAATGAAGTATATGGATTAGGTAATTTTACACTTAACCTCATGATCCTGAACGTTGAATCTGAAGCTACACCAATCTTGCCCGCCATGTCAGTATTCCCAGTAAAAGGGGAATTATGTATAAGAAAGAATGGTTCCATACTCATGGGCCATAGTAAATGCACCACTGTAATAAAATTCAGTGATCAAGGCAAGTCTACATTTAGAGCTTCTCGCCATTCCTACTTTATATGTGGCCAGACCGCATATATACGTCTACCTCTAGATTGGGATGGTACCTGTTACATAGCATTCCTTCTGCCACCTGTTTTCCTAGCTCCTCCTGATTATCATAGAAATACCCATTTAGTACACAATAGACAGCAGAGAGATCTCCCAATTGTCGATTACACTGAAACAGCATGGGAAAAATACACAGATTTCAATAAAGGTTTCTTTCCTTATATAGGTACAGTCACTAATAGTAAACTGATACGTAGATTAACCAGAACCCTTGAAGCAGTAGTGAACGAAACTATTTCCGCCTTAGGCAATTTAACAGAAGAGCAGTCTGCTATGCGGATTGTTGTGCTTCAAAATCGTCTTGTCCTTGACGTCATCCTGGCCGATAGGGGCGGAGCTTGTAGGGTCATCGGATCAAGTTGCTGCATTTTCATACCAGAAAATTCGCCGTCAGTATATAAAGCCATAACCCGCCTTCATAAGATTGTAAGCCAGATACACCAGAGTCCAGGCACCTGGACTTGGTCCGGTTGGTTCTGGGGCGTGTTGTCAGCCTGGGGATGGAGAATCCTATCCTTCCTAGGTATTGGCTTTCTCATACTATTCAGTTGCTGCTTATGTCTACAATGTGGGCCAGCGATTTGTGGTCTGTGTGCCACCTCGTGTATCCCACATCCAGGTTTTCGTTCGAGATCCCGGAAGAAGAAAGAAGAACAAATGATGCTATATGAACAGATCGATGGATTGATGAAGATCGATATCTCCTGAGGGTCCGTAGGGGACAAGGAGGGAATGAGGAAATATGAATTTTGTGATCAGTTATGTCCCCTATCGTAGACCCCAACGGCTCCATGTGCATGCTATAAGTACATGTATGTTCCCTCCTGCTCCAGTTTTGAAGACGCAAATATATGTGCGTCCACCGTCAACATGTCCTCTTTCAGATCCGCCATGAATGGGTCAGATATTCCATTCCTAAGTATGAAAGGCCACCGACTTTATGTGGTTCACTTTCCACATTTTACAGATTCAGGCGAGTAGGCCCGAATTCTGTCATCAAGCCTTTTCCTGCCTTCTGCCTCTGAAAGCTCCAGTCTGAGCCTGCATCTGTGACCATGAACTTTGTCCTACTCCCTGTGCGGCTAACGGTGCCTGATCCAGCCTGTGGCCTGCCAAAAACTGTATTTCACCGTCAAGATTATCTCCTCCGCTCCTCATCCGAAGCATTCCTGTCTAGTAGTTTAGGTAAACATTCCTCCAGCTACCGCGCAAAGGGCCAGGCCTCGCTGTCCTCATGCAAGTAATTCATAGCCCTGTTACCATGGAATATTCCTACCCCCTCGCATCTAGTGTAGACACTTAGACGCTTGTACACGCACTAACAGTCAGTATAGTCAGTATAGAATAGATTCTATCCTAAGAGACCTCTCTTTTTGGATAACACAGTTCTTTAAACATAGGATATTAGATATGATTTGGGATTAGGTTGACATAACCCCAGACTTCTGTCTCCACATGTAGAGCTAAATGTCAAGTCCCCTTCACCCTCTAGTTGCACGTCAATCACACGTCATGCGGCTGCGCGCGCATCTCTGCCAAATATTTCTGCTGACATTGCAGGATTCTCTTATGGATCCACCCACTTGTGACATCATGTATGATGACGTTTATTAAATTACGCCCATGTATACGCCTCGATTAGCTACGTATGCACCTTTTATCTATACTATCAGCTGTTACGCCTCTTGCATCTGTTTCACTGTAATGTATTTTCTATAAAACTGCCTATCTGTCAATAATATATGCCCTTCCTTCCTGAACTTTCGTGGTGATGGAATAGAATGCCTACAATTCGAATTGTATTCCTTTGTATAGGAATAAAGCCTTTTAAAACCTCTAATACCACGGATTCTGCCTCTTATATTTACTGAGTTATTCTTAATAGACTTTACCGCATAAAAATAGTACCGGTAACGAAATATTTACCACAAACCGATGGAAAGACTGAACGCTTGAATCAGACCCTTGAGCAATACTTACGGTGTTTCACATTACAGAATCCCATACAGTGGTTCCCATTACTCTGGCTGGCAGAATTTGCGTACAATAACGCTGAGCATTCCACGTTGGGATGTTCCCCGTTCTTTTGCCTTTATGGACATCATCCCAACATGCTCCCTTTTGAATGGCCAGTGCAAACCAAACTTCCCAGCATCCAAGAACATCATGCTCACCTCCGAGCTGTCTTGATAGAGGTGAAACACAACTTAGCTTCAGCCCAGGCAGCACACAAAAAATGGGCCGACCAAAGGAGGATTGTGGAACCTCAGTATAAGGTGGGAGATAAAGTATGGTTATCTACCCGCAATCTCCAGCTGAAAGGGGTGAATAAGTTGAAGCCCCGATACATAGGACCCTATAGCATAGAGAAGGTCGTGAATCCTGTGGCCATGAGATTGTCCTTACCCCTCACTTGGCACATACATCCTGTATTCCACGTGTCGTTGTTACAACCCTGCCATGTCCACATGAGACTCCCAGACAGACCGAGGCCCATGGACATAGAAGGTCAGGAGGAGTATGAAGTGCACGAACTGCTGGACTCCAGGTTAGTGAGAGGGCGGGTCCAGTATTTGGTGGATTGGAAAGGTTATGGGGTGGAGGACAGAACCTGGGAACCGGCGCACAATCTCCATTGCCCCGACTTGGTGGACGCCTTCCACAGAGCGCACCCTGGTAAGCCGGGCCGATCCCTGGGACGGCGGTCCTTGAGAGGGGGTTCTGTCGCGATCACACGAACACCACAAACAGCGGCAGTGAACTACATAACCCAGAAAACCCTGGGACAGGCCGGAAGGACTCGCGTCATCCAAGTACGCGTTCACCGATCCATAAAGGACCTCCTCCACTAGGAGGAGGCGCTTGACAATCTTGCCCCAGTTTCCGGTTTGGAGCTCGCACAGAGCGAAGACCCAGAGTGCCGTGTGAGGTACTCCCCCTCCCCGTAGTACCCGGATCACGGACGACGGAAACGTTCCTCAACGACTCCACTGAGAAAAGATGCTACGTGGGACGACAGAGTCCAAGCAGCAGACGCCGCGACGGACACCGACAGATCCCCGAAGCACAACGGACATCAGGTAAACCCGCACTGGAGTACACGAAACTCCTCCTTGATCTTGAGTCATTCCCGCTGTGAAGGAACAGCGAGGAGACATCAGGCTACACGCTTGTTAGGCTTTCCACGCTCGCGCTGTGCAGGAACAGCGGTTGGGCGCTCGGTGGGGAGAAACATTACTCCTCGCATTATTGTTTGCTCCGCGGTGAAGGAACCGGGGAACAGTGCATTGTGGTTGTGGGCACTCGCTGGTATACTGGGTGTTAGGAGGAGGACAAGACGCCGGATTGTAGGGGGCTGGAGAGTCCTCCCTTGTCCTCCGTTCCTGAGCCCATACCAGCGCTCCTTGCAGCCTCCGGACACTCATTCTCTTGGGACATTGGCATCCTTTTTGGGGAGACTGTTGAGGCGGGACACCTGCGAGGGAGTAGGGTTCTAAACACCAGGCGAATCCCTTTCCGTGAAGACTGGAAGACATCCTTCATAAGAACAGTGAGTTAGCGAGAGTGGGGGAAAGGGTGTGGGAGACTCCTTCACCTATAGTGCTTCCTGACTCATTGTTTGCTTTCTCATCCATAGTATCCGTGCCAGACCCCGCCTAGAATTCGTCCCTGCATTCCCTGCCTCAGATCCGAAGACCTGCCTTGGACCCAGGCCATTGTCCCTTCTCCTCCCTTTTCTCCCCGCCGCTTTCCCGCACCACTCTGGTTTTATCCCTTGGTGGGTGTCAGTGGAGGGGAGAAGAAGGGGGATATACATCTCCTACATCGTTCCTGCTGGCTGGCTCAGGTTAGTGGGTTATGTAATACTGCTGACACGCTGACGCTCTCGCGACAATTGCAGACAAATGCACTTTCAGAGCATGCGCAAACATAAAGGCCCTCCACACCACTCCAATCCATAACACTTTACTCCACTCTACGCTACTACATGCCTCTACACTCTAAGGCACACCACTCAACGACACTCTAAGACCCTCCACTCTACAACCCGCAACTCCATGACACTACACGCCACTCTAGGTCACTACACTCCACACCACTTGACTCAACTCCATGCCACTCCACTCTATGCCACTTTACTCCGCATTGTGCCACTTTGCTCCACTCTACAACACTCCACAACACTACTCCACTCTACTCTGCATGGACACTCTATGCCCCTCCACTTTATGACACTCTATGCCCTTCCACTTTACGCCCCGCTACTCTACGCTACGACATTCCACTCCGCTCCATGACATCGTATGCCCCTCCACTCTGTGAGATTCTACTCCACCCTTTTCTACTCCACTTCACTCCACGACCCTCTACTTTTCGACCCTCCTCTTTCAGACACTCTACTCCACTCTATGGCACTCGACTCTACTCTACGCAACTCCCTCTACACCAC
Organism: Triturus cristatus; assembly: GCF_964204655.1. Lineage (NCBI taxonomy): Eukaryota > Metazoa > Chordata > Amphibia > Caudata > Salamandridae > Triturus > Triturus cristatus. The sequence goes on from NC_140590.1 coordinate 162,881,149, forward strand.
CATACTTTACTCCACTCTATGATCCTTCAGGACACTCTACTCCACTCTACTAATTCCCTCTATTTCACTCCACGCTACTTTACTCCACTATACGCAACTCCACTGTGCTTTATGCCACTCCACGCCACTCCTCAACACTCCACTCTAATCCTCGACAAACCACTCAAATCCTTGACACTCCACTCCACTCTACTCTACTCCTCGACACTCCACTCCTCGACACTCCACCTCACTCTACTCCAATCCTCGACACTCGGCTCCACTCTATTCTACTCTACAACACTCCAATCTACTCCTTGATACTCCACTCTACTCCTCGATACGCCACTCTACAACACTCATCTCCACTCCACTCCATGCCAGTAAGTTTAATTCATGCTGGTGTACAACAAGGCTATAACACATATACAGATAAACGATCTTTTGCCCTTTCGTAAACAAATACAAATTTTGGCTCTTTCCTAGAACTTAACCTTTAGCTGTTTTAGATCACAGTTGTCTATTATTGTCTTTCCCTTTTTAGCGCCAGGATGCCCAACGGGTTGCAGTGCGCTCTATAAATTTTGTTTACATTACATTACACATTGGCAAAGCCCAAACTCTTGCATAGACGAGGCCCATTAGCTTTGCCAATGCTTGTTAGGCAAGATATTAGGACGAATAAATGGTAGATCACTGACTGAACCACTACATATCGGAGTGTTGGTGACACCAATGAAAGGGATAGCTCCCATAATGCACCTTAAAGGGTAGCCGATCTCTCAACTGCTTCTTGCCATCTGGCTGCCAGTAGCCGCACAATCGGAAAATAAGCAAGTTCCAGATCCCAATATATGACAGAAAATATGGAAGGTATGTGCATGTGAAAAATCTCTATTTGTCATCTGGCCACTCTCCTTGAGGTCTGCATCGCTTTTGGGAATGCATAGTAAAAGAACATTAGAAGAAGAACCTACCCAACTGGTTTAGATTCAGGTGGTTTCTTGAGGGCTAGCACAAAATGAGTCTATTAGAAATTGCTTTAGCTTAGATCTTACCTTACTTCTGTAGTCTAAGAATGGACTGCGCATGACAAGAACTTTCTAATTAGTTGTCTTTACAGAAATTGAGAAGAGTCTGGGGCTAGGGTTTGAAAAGTATATATATTACGGCGTGGTGGTTTATTGAAATATTTAAAAGTTTCCTGAAACTAACCGCCTCAAACTCCCGAAAACGGTTCACAAAAATATGGTGAAGATAAAAGCAACCCCTACTTGTAACTTGATGGGATTGACCACAGGCTTTGGAACCGATAGCCATATCTACAGTCTGTGCTTTCTCAGTTTGGATGAACCGCTGACTAGAGTTACCAGACCGAATGTGAGATATCAAATTCTTGCTGGTCCAGGGCATTCTTGAATTAACTGCTTCAACTTGTTTTGGCCAATGTAAAGAAAGTGCATGAGTGGAAAGGCAACACTTTCACCCTAAAAAAATTATTCTGATTGTTTGAACTGGAGCAATGTGTTTTTAAATAACTGCATCACTTAACATTTGAAGGAAAATCATCTCTTGGGTATCCTCCCCATAGATTTGACTATAACTGGAGTTTCTTGTGCTCAGACTATGGCAATCATGAGTGTTTCAGGTGGTTTCAGTCCATCTTCCACCATACAAAGCACCCCACAACACTACCCCTCAACTAAACATGAAGAATCCTATTACACTACGTCTCTTCACCACATTTGTACCGACCTATGGCAGGAGTCACCGCCAGTCTATTTTCAACAGAAAACATCAGTAGTGCACAGAGGGATCACACTTACCAGATTGATATTGATAGTCTCCTCCGTGCTCTGCTCTGTGGAGGGTATGCGAAGGTTCTGGGGTTCTCCAGCCTCATTAACCGGACAAGGCGTAGGATCTGGCATTCTGTATACATCCTGTGCAGCCCCATTCATCACCTCGGCACTCTGGAAAACAAGGTGGTGTTCAGAAGCAGGGAAGCCAAACAGAGATGAAGACAATGCACTTTCTGGGGAGCTGGACACACCGCAGTCAAAGGCAGACACACTCAAGGGATATCTTGAGGTCTGGTGGTCCAAGGTCAGAGTTTACTGGGGAGCTGGACACACCGCAGTCAAAAGACACACTTAATGTATTTTTTGGGGTCCGTGGTCCAAGGTCAGAGCTTACTGGGGAGCTGGACACACCGCAGTCAAAGGCAGACACACTCAAGGGATATCTTGAGGTCTGGTGGTCCAACGTCAGTGCTTATTGGGGAGCACCCAGAGTAGATACACTTGTTTATCACTGGTGTTACAGGACCACCAGTACGATTGTATTCCGATTGGGTTACTGACTTGGGGCTCTTGGCTCCCCAGTAACATTAACGTTGAACAGCCATGGCAAACTTATGGAAATGGTATGTGTTAGACCTGTCAGCCCTTTGGGTGGTCCCTCCTCATCATTATTTATTTTGTCCCACTTTTGCCTCAAACCCTGTTAGTATTTTTCCTTTTTGGGAACCACCAGACTTTTTCGTATTGATGCAGATTCAGGGAGCCATTTTATCTACCCCTGGAACTTCTGTCTGAGGGCCTGGAGCACAAAATGGTGGCCACCTGTGACATCATCAGAACCCACTGGAACCTACTAGAACCTTCTGCAACATTCTGGAACCCTGTGACAGTTGGAGGCGGTTTGGAATGTTGGGAAGCTAAGCCAGAGTTGACAGTTGGAGCTGGCAGTTGGCACCTGACTGGTGAAGAGAGAGCAGCAGAAACCTGAAGGAGGAAGGAGTGAGGCAGCAGGGGTGGAAACTTGTGCCTGGAGTGGGGTCCATAAACCCACCCTTGATACTAGTCCCTACTGACTGAGCCCAGCCTGGAGCCCTGTGTGGGAGAAAGCAAGAAAAACCATCTTAAGGACCTGGACAGCAGGAACAGGCCTTAGAAGTAAAGAAAAGCAAGAATCTGACCTGTTTATTGGTTTCCCTGGAGTCCGACGTCGAGAAGCCTGAGACCTGGAGCCCGAGGTGGAGAAGCGGCGCTGACTGGAAAGCAGACGTCGTACCCGGAGCCGCCAGAGGTCGAGAGAGGGCGCCGACGGAGGTCGTGGAGAGTACCAGAGGTCGGGGAGGAAGACACCTGAGGTCAAGTGATCGGCGTCGACGGGGGAGTGAAGTCCGCCCTCCGGAGTCGCCGGAGACCGAGGTGAAGCGTGCCGGAGGTCGGGAGTGGAGATCGCACTCCGGAGTCGCCGGAACCTGAAGAGAATCGTGCCGGAGGTCGGGAGTGGAGGTCGCACTCCGGAGTCGCCGGAACCCGAGGAGAGGAGCACCGGAGGTCAGGAGTGGAGATCGCACTCCGGAGCCGACGGAAGTCGACATCGAGCCAAGGCCGGCCGACGTCATCGAATCGGAGATCGACATCGAGCCGAGGCCGCCGACATCGAACCGGAGCCGCCTATCGACGTCGTCAAGAACTGACATTGCGCCGAGGCCGCCGACATCGAACCGGAGCCGCCTCACGGCGTCGACACGACTCCAGCTGCGTCGGAGCTTCATAAAAAAGGCAGTAAGTGGAATAGAGGGCGCCTAAGGCCCTGTGGAGCCCTGAGAGACTAACCTAGGGTGCTGGAACCAGCTTGATTGTGCCAGGGGTGAGCTGAGACTAATACAGAGGGGTTGTGTAGTGTGGGAGAGCCAGATCTCTAGATTCCCCCTTTATCTACCTCAGTTTAGGCCTCAGCCTTGTCCAAGCCAGGGAGTATACCCCTCAGGCCATCCAAATCTTTACAAGCTGGGATTGGGTCAAATCATCCCATAGTACCTCAGGAATGTGAACTGATTTACAAGTGTCACTGTTGGCTTTTATTATTTATTGAGAGCACTGTATTTATTGTATTTATCCTATTTATTGCCTCACAGTATTTATTGTTTCACAATATTTATTATCGTACAGTATTTATTGCCTCATAATATTTAATTGCCTGTAATGTAATGCACTTATATTTATGCCTTGATTATTTATGATCTACCTTATTTATTGAATCGTTAAGACAGTATTTATTTGACGTACCATTCCACAGAAAAAGCCTTGTGTACTGTGATTGTCTTATTGTTTATTTATTTAATCAGCAACTAAGAGAAAAGAAGATAAAGAGATATATTTTCAGTATAAATTTTTAAGGTGTAGTGTCGTTTTTGGAACGGATGCACGCATGGTTATTGTGTGGGTATAACGTATGCTTAACACGGTGCCTGATCCCTGACCACTCGAGCCAAGCTACCACAGTGTATGTCTGGGAGAACCCACTACCACCCTTCCGGTGTGGGAGTGGGGTTTTCTAACAGTATGCTTTCAGCATGACACGGTAAACAAAATTCAAACTCAATGTCCAGTTTGTGTTAGAATGTCAGAGACATAGGATAATAAAAACAAACATATAAAAAGGGGAAATAAAATTACCGACAAAAAGTGAATGCCAGAACTTACAAGTTATGGGTTTAAGATACCACTCCAAATATTTTTACAGCATTAAAACACTAGGTTGTATATTCTTAAATAATACTGCAATCTTACTGTATGGGCAAGAGTGTTAGAGCTAATCTTTGGATTTGTTGAGTTTACTACAATGGTCATCTACAATGCTTAGTCAAAGGAATTGGGGTGTCAGGCAGAAAAACACAATGTAGCAGGTTTGGAAAGATGTGGCTAGTCCTGTTTCAGTGTCTCTGACTTTCGGTGCAAACCGATCAACCTAGTGCGTTTGGGACAAAAGGACAGGATGTTCGGCCCAGACACAGTTCAAAAAGAGACCAGTTAAAGCCTGTCGGTCTCTTAGCCACTGCAAGGTCTTCCAATGGAGAGAATTGAAGCAGTGAATCCGAACTGGTAGCCCACTGATCATGGTAAAGATTTTATGGTGACTTGCTCTCCCACGATACTGGGGGCAGGCCCTGGACCAAAGAACTCAGCCATTTCCAAATGGTAACTGGAAATTAGGGTTAGATCACACTGGATGTAAACACCATATTCCAGAATCAGCATGGGCAAGATCGATTGTTAAAACAGATTCAGACTCTAGATAACTTATTTCGGCTATGGGAACACAATTCCATCAGCAGAAGTGAAGAGGGAAGACCTCTGTGTTTCTTTGTGGCCTGAATGGGTCTGATAGTGGAACCCTAGTAGAAACGATCCGCTTGGGGGTTGTGAAGGCTCACCCTGGGCAGGAATGTGTCTGCAGAATTACAATCCAGGCAAATATCTAGTGGCTTCGAGGCTCTGGTCAGGATCACATGAATCTTTGGTAGATCAGTTGTTGAGGCAACCTCCACAGAGATTATCATTCGGGATGGACTCCTCTCCGGGCAGAGCAGTTCAACTGACCTTCAACTTGCCGATGACAGCGGCATGTATTCTCCAAGGCTCAATGTTTACTCATATCCAGTATCAGTTGAATAAACCAACACTGCAGTCACAGATCATGGAAAGATGGACAGACTGATGGGTCAGATAGACACAAAGCAGCCACACGGAATGTAGTAAACGGCTTGAAAGATAAGGCAAGAAGAATGACTGTAGTTAAGCAGACAGGCAGCACAGCAAGGCAGCCACATGTCAACTCCTTAGAAACATTACCTTTCTCAGAGAAGTCTACGACTAAGAGACACCTCTGGGGTTCTGTGCCTCACCTCCTCATCCTCTTGAACCACAGGCAGGGCAGGACTGGGGGATCGCTCCTCCTCTCGCATCGATGGGTTGTTTCTCATCCAAGCCCTGCAGATTGGATACAGAGGGGTGTTCTCACTGAACTGAGCAAGGTCCACACTCCGATCAAAGAGTTTGATGACGTACGTGTCTGGAGGGAGATAGTAAGTAAGAGTAACGTACCTACAAATACAATTTTCTTTTTTTTTTTTTATTATTATATTTTATTACAAATTTTTTTCAGAGATCCCAAACAAGAAAAACTATATTAATATGTCATACACTGTCAATATATAAATTAATAGAAAATCAGTTATATATATGGAATGCACCTCAATAACATAGTTGTTGGGTCTACTGTAATCACGGTTTATCAAAAACAACCACATGTTTCTATCCTGATAGACCTATTTATATTTAACGCTGTTGACAGGATAATCTCCCAGTGATGAACTGGGAATCAAAGACGTCCTGGAAATAGCTTTAATGCTTGCTAAAATGCACAGCTCAAACGTCTTCAGAAGACTGACAGCTCTAATACACCCCTGCCCCATACTCCCTACTCCAGGGCCAGCCGCCAAAAGAACAGTTGGAGAAAAAATAGGCTCAAGGATGTTTAAAGTACAATTTTCAAAATATACGGTTTTATAGGCCAAATAATGGAGGAATTAAGGTGGAAATCAGAGAGGATGTAAGAAAACACTCCAACTAGCTAAGCAGTAAACGGAGATGGTCAATGCCGCCATTCCATACACTAGGGTAGGGCCTGGGGAGGAGAGGTGAAAACGCCCTAGAAGGTTGCCATTCCTTTTAATAAGGGGAAGAGAGGGTTTGCATTGGGCGGGGGCAGGGCTGCACAACTCTCGCAGGATATCTGACAAAGCTGTGCAGTATTTGGTTTAAGAGCAATGCATCACTCAGTAAAGACCAGCTGGTTGAAAGTAAAGTACCTTTACATTTTCAGACCTCCCCTGCCACCATGACGGGTCTGGGAGAGTTGAGCATAAGTGGGCGCCTCCAGCAGCGTTCACTGTTTTCTTTATTCCTCCCGATGTTTACATCAGAAGGCTTTATTATTTGTAAATGGGACACTTTTTCTCTCATAAAAAGAACTACAACTGGTGCAGCATTCTTGACTGCTGTAGAAAGTTGCTGTCGTAAAGAAATAACCGATTTATTTAGTTTTACCTCTATTGATATGTGAACATTTTGATGTTCATGATTACATGTGAGGAAAACTAGGTGAATGTCATCTGAAATTATGTAGTGGGATTCCAGCCAATGACATTCAGGTCTCAATATTAGAACAAGCATTTGCAATGCAATAGGTCTCGCATTTTTAAGAGTTTGAGCTATTGGCATTGTAAAATTACAATGCCTTTTATTTATGGTTTGGTTTTAAAACAAATAAAAGGCACATTTTATTTACAATGTCAGTATCATAAACTCGCATAAAAGCAGTGTGTGGAGTGCAGCAGTGTGTGGCGTGCAGCAGTGTGCGGCGGGCAGCTGTGTGCGGCGTGCAGCAGTGTGCGGCGTGCAGCAGTGTTTCGTGTAGCAGTGTGAGGCATGCAGCACTGTGTGGCGTGCAGCGGCATGCAGCAGTGTGCGGCGTGCAGCAGTGTGCTGCATGCAGCAGTGTCGTGCAGCATGCAGCAGTGAGTAATGCAGCAGTGTGCAGCAGTGTGAGGCGTGCAGCAGTGTGAGGCGTGCAGCAGTGTTTCGTGTAGCAGTGTGAGGCGTGCAGCAGTGTGCGGTGTGCAGCAGTGTGTAATGCAGCAGTGTGTAATGCAGCAGTGTGCGCATCAGTGTGTGGCGTGCGGTAGTGTGCGGCGTGCAGCAGTGTGTGGCGTGCAGCAGTGTGTGGCATGCAGCAGTGTGTGGCGTGGTTTGTAAACAACAAGAAAAACAGACATCAAAGGAAGGGTGGGAGGGAACGAGCATATGGGGTGTGAGTTATAACGAAAGTTAATTGTTGTAAGAGGGGATGCAGGAAGTGAGGCCGAGCGCACGCTGGCGAAAGCAGTCTGCTGCTTTTAAGTCCGATGCCAGATGCCAGCTTCGCGCTTGAATGCCTCACATGCACTGGCCATAAACCGCATTCCTAAGGTCGTGCCCCTTACTAAATCTCTCTGAATGCGTGAGGCAGCGCACGCGCAGGAAGTAGCTGGTGGCAAATGGAATGCGCGTGGTTGTGCACGTAACTGCCACCCGATCCGCCTGGGAAGCCTTTGGGAGCATTTTCTGAAGCCCCTACATAAGTCTCGCTGAGCGATCGCTTACGCGATAGCCAGGCGAGACCTAAAAAAGCAGCCATGCATGGGTATAAAGGCAAATACACCAATTCAACCAGCAGGTCTCGAGAAATCAACTTGCCCCCTTGCTATGGCGAATCAGATTTTACCACTGAGAGCTATTTTTAGGGTCTACTGGCCAGATCTGGAGAGAGAGATTGAGCTGGCAAAGAACAGGTATTCTGTTCATTTAGAAAGTGAATGACCAATAAGGATGCTTTTAATTCTTGTTTTTATCTTGTCACATATTCTGTGCGTGCAAACACCGAAGTCATATGTCAGCTTTATGTCTTGTAACAAACTGCAGCTTATTTTGTCCTGGACATAAGATTTTACTTTTCTTTCTCGGACTAGAAAGTTAGATGAATTTGTAAAGTGAACTATCTGGCAATCATGCTGGACACACAACACATAAATAGCTTGTAAACAAACTGTACAAATATTTAAAAATATATTTCAGTAGTTAGCCAAGCACTTTTTTATAATTTTTAAATGATATAGTTAGAACACGTTTTTAGGTCTCGCCTGACCCAGCGCATGCGCTGGTCTGGCAAGACTTATTGAGAGGGCTCCAAAAAGTGCTACCAGGCCAGCCTAGAGCTACAGTGCATGTGCGCGGGCGCGCGCGCCGCGCTTTGCCGCGATTACTTTCACTTTTGCGGCCGCAGGGCCGCTTTGATGTTTGATCGTGATCGCGATTGCGATCACTTTCACTTAGCCACAGCCAATAGGTCTCGCCTTTGGGACCTTATAAGTATTTAGTTATGCAACTGTTGCATGGCTAAACACTTATAAGGTCCCAAAGGCGAGACCTATTGGCTATGCCAATGCTTGTTTACATTTGGTAATGCCTAGAGACTCTATCTAGCCACGGATTCTTTACCTTGGAATCCTCGGACTTCAGACTGGATCTGGAAATGTTCAAGCAGTACATCAGAGTTCTGGTAGGTTGTGCCTGTTGGCAATGCACTGTCGTCATCCACGCCGAAAGTGAGTGCGCGCTGCCTATAAAGGTGCCACCCCAGCATGCTGACCTCAGTTTGTGACTACCTTCTGTGCCAGGAGCACAGGGCCACACTGAGGCAGTCTGACCAGTGTGCCAAAGGTGAGATCCTACAGGACCTCTACAGGGATGGAAATTGCCGTTCACAGAGCTAAGATCGGATGGTGTGTAAGGAATCCACAGCTAGATAGACTCTACCAGATAAGGCTTTACCAAAGTTAAATAACTTGTTCATCTGATAAAGACTTCCAGCCCCAGATTCCTTACCTTTGAATAGATATCCAAGCATTACCGCCCCGGAGGAGAGTCTGCAAAAGGATTATACTAAAAATAAAAAGTCCTAGGGACCAAACAGGGAAAATGCCCTATGCGTCGGACCTGACCATCTAGGCAGTAGTGTTTGGCAAACGTGTGTAGTGATGGCCATGTGGCTGCATGACAGATATCCAGAACGTGAACTCGGCGAGCTATTGCAGTGGTCGTGACCTTGGCCCTGGTGGAATGAGCCTTGGCCAATCCATAGCAGATATTTATGCATAGTACAAACAGAGATGGTTCTCTTCTGCACTGCTTTTTCTTCTTTGCTTCAGCAAACCCAACAAAGAGTTGATCGTCCACTTGGATATCTTTAGGACGAACAATGTAGAATGACAACGCTCTTTTTGGATCTAAGCGGCGGAGTCTCTCCTCTTCCTTGGAAGGGTGAGGTGGAGCAAAGAATTTACCAGCAGGATGCAGGAGGCCATGAGGCCCAGCAGCCTCAGAATCAGTCTCAGCTGATTAAGGATAGAGGATGAAACTTCGGCATCATAACCTGAATACCCTGGACTCGCCACTCCAGAGGATAGGCGCCGAATTGCACTGTGTACAGAATGGCTTTAATGAAGGGGAGAGTCCTATTTCTGATGCTCGCCCCCTCTTAATGGTTCCTTTGGCCAAAACAGCCTTCACTTGGTTGCAAGAGCGATAGGTGGTCCTCCGTCAGCCGATCGGAGGACAGTGGCAAGTGTGGCAGGGGATTCTTGAACGGAAGGGCATAACTCCACTGAACAATCTGAAGCATCCTCTTGTCTGATGTTCCAACTTGCCTATACGGGCAGGTGGAGCCGGATCCTGCCGCCTGTCGGTTGCCCATGATGTTCAAGGGCATATTAAAGGGGTTTTGAGGCTGCGGCTGCCAGGGGGGTGTTGTGGAAGGGGGGGAGGGGGAGGGGGGGCTGGGGGTGAGGGGGAGGGGGGGCTGGGGGTGACAGCTTGGGCAGACATCTGGTCTTGGGATCCACAAGGTATGTGGTAGCCACATCCAAACTCACAATAGGACTTAGAAGCCTGATGCCTTTGGTGGCTGGAGGTGAAATTATGTGTCTGATAGCCTCTACTGTAGCTATGTAAGAGGTGGAAGGTGGAATACAGCTGTAGTGGGGCAATGGATAGTTCCAACGATCTAGTGGTGGCTCTGCTATCTTTACTGCACTCAAGCGCCAAATCCGCCTTGTTGGCAAACAGTCAAGGGATATCCAGGCATGTCCATAAGGGATGCCTGGATATCCCCCAAGAAGCCAGTAGATATTAGTCAGCCGTATCCAGCCTGCAATGAATGGTGAACTTTGCTGCATTCCTGCCATCAGCAATGGCTTGGTTAGGGATGGATCGGACCTTCCCTGAGACCATGGTCAGCATTTGCACAACCAAATCCCATACAGTATGGGAATACTGACCCAATAAGCATGCAGTGTTCACTGACCACAGTGCAAGGCTGGTGGAATAAAAAAAAACAATCTTTCCAAAGCTATCCAGGATTCCCTATCCGGTAGTGTGGTAGGGAACTTGCCAGGGTTTATTTTGTAGATTCCACAACTAGATCAAGAACTGCGATTCCCTCACACCCTTCTAACCCAACAACTAGATCATACAAGCAGGCTCGCTGCTACAGAGAAAACCCCAGAGATATTAAACAACACTGTAGAAAAGAAATTGAGAGCCAGCCATGACACCACCAACAGAACTACCTACAAAGCTGCACTCATACGCCGTCACCAGCAGCTAATAGACACCAAGAAAAAGCACTAGTGGAATCGGAGGAAGCGCCAACAGCTGCAAGGAGATCTTCCCGATCCTTAAGGTTTGCCCCTCAACCTCAGCCACTCTCACCAACATCGCTACCTCCCAGCAACTCTGCAACAACCTATCCAACTTCTTCCTTAGAAAAATTGCAAATATCCACAGCAACTTCGCACACTAACCCAACTTCAGAGACCTTGCTGCTAACCTACCGACCGACAAACATGACAGCTACCTAACCGAATGACCAACGCTTACCAGAATCGAAACAGAGGCAATCATGTGGACCATCCACTCAGGTGCTCCTACGTACCCATGCCCACACCACATCCGCAACCTGAGAACATCACCAATCAGCACGACTCTGGCCCACATCATCAACACCTCCATGACTTCCACCACTTTTCTGGATCAATGGAAACTTGCAGAAATTAACACCCTCCTCAAGAAGCCCAAAGCCGACCCATCTCCCTCCTTCCCTATCCAGCCAAAGTGATTGAGAAGGCCATCAACAAGCAGCTCACAACCCACCTCGAACTTCATTATCTTCTAGAGAACACTCAATAAGGATTTAGAAAGAACCGAAGCAGCACTCATCACGACTACCAATGATATTTGAACCATCCTGGACATAGAAGAAAAAGCGGCCCTCATCAAGCTCGACCTCTCTGCGGCCTTCAACACTGTCTCACATAACACCATCATCAGAACACTCCATGTGATTGGCATACAAGGATCCACTCCCAAATTGATCTGTTCCTTCCTCACGGAAAGAACCCAAAGGGTCATGTTGCCACCCTTCACATCAGAGACCGAGAAATGGATTTGTGTAGTCCCATAGAGAATCATCCCTCAGCCCCTCCCTTTTCCACATATACAGGACACCGCTCGCCAACATCATCCAATCACAAGACATCACCGTCATCTCTTGCGCAAATGACACCCAACTCATCGTCTCCCTGACGGACAGAAAATCCACCGCCAGAATCAACTTCACCAACTGCATGACCATGGTAGCAGACTGGATGCGAACCAAATTGCCTGTAGCTCAGCTCCGACAAGACACAAGTACTGGTCTTCGGCAATAAGGCCTCCGCATAGGACTTCACCTGGTGGCCGTTGGAGCTAGGACCAACACTCACACACCAATCAAGAAGTGTGCACCACCTGCTTTCACATCCTACGCATACTACGAAAACTCTTCAAATGGTTGCCTCAGAACACCAGACATACCGTCATGGAAGCACTTATCACTAGCAGGCTGGTTATCAGCAACACTCTCTATGCCGGAATCTCCAAACAAGTCCTACAGAGACTCAAAACCATCCAGAACAACGTTACAAGACTAATAATCAACCTCCCTTGCCACACCCTTATCACACCGCACGTCTGGAAGCTTCACTGGCTCCCCATTTCCAAGTGAAGCCAATTCAAACTTCTCACGCACTCATACAGAGCCCTACACAACACAGGACCAGAATACCTTAACAGCCTCTTACACTTACACCAACACACCAGACACCTAAGCTCTGTCTCACTCTCACTCAGACACATTAACTGCATCCACAAAAGCAAAACTGGAGGTCACTCATTCTCCTAAATCGCACCCAAGACATGGAACGACTTTCCTCAAAACATCAGAGCCTCCTACTCACTTCTTGAATTTATCAAATGAAGAAAACAAGAAACAAATGAACAGTAAATGTCAACAAAAGGTAGCTCAATTCGGATCTGCGCTGATAGAGTGGAAAAGAAGAAACTGAGGTCAGCATGCTGGGGTGGCGCCTATATAGGCATCGTTCACGTCATTAGCAGTGCAGACGACGCCTTTGACCCTGAGCCAATCGGCGCCACCGGCCAGTGCGCAGGAGTACTGGTCGAAAATGTACGGATCTAGTCGGAAGTCTGGGACATTGGGAATAGGGAAAAGGGAAAAGAGAAAATGGAATAAGGAAAGGACAAGGAAAATGATTCTGCAATTAGAAGGCTCTATTAGATCAAAGATTTTAGTAGCATAAAAAAAAAAAAATCAGAATACTTTATTTGGTTAAGTGCAAATGATAAATATTTGCTGAAATCAGATTTCAACACGTTATAGTTTGTACACTATATAGTTTTGTCAGTAAAACTGCATGTCAGTGGGAAAGCTTGTGGCCATTTCAATGGAAAATGTCTGCCTGTAAATGACAGTGTGCTACCACATCCTGCTTTAGCCCTAATGACAATGCTATGTGAACTAAGAGGCAAGTCAGGGTCATGTGTACCCTCTATGTGGAGTATTTGTTTTTAATACATGGGGCATACGTTTAGCCTATGAAATCAAACAAAAGAGTTTTTGGGTGCACTCGTATTTGATAATGGCTGTAAGAAAAAGGTGACTCAGTGAAATAAAATATTTGCCTAGGAGTACTGAAGTCTAGAAAATTGGGACAGCCATCTTGTGGTCAGGTGCTTACATACGTCAAAAAGAAAAGCCAATAGAGCAGCCATGACAATATAAGACTCAAACATGAGAACTGATATAAGGTAAACGAAAAGTCTGCTGTACTACAAAATAATAAAGAAATTATTAATTTTGATATTGAATGAATGTATAACATTATGAATTCACTGTAACAAACAATGTGATGTACCGAGTATACTTTTGAAATGTAAAATAATCTCCCATGCTTTGTAAGGCAAGCCCTTGCTTGAAGAAAGAAGGACAGACCAAAACAGCCAGCAGTATTAAGGAATGATTAATACTCCACTGGAATATTGACTAAGTCTCAAGACAATGTCTGAAAGTAGTTAGACAGAAAAACAATGCTTGGAAAAGGGGGCAGAAAATCAACTCTAAGTATCTTAGAAACAACAGCTTTGTTTGACAGCTGTACTGTCAAAACTCAGACCTAAAGAGAACAAAAAATGTTGTGCACACACTACAAATAAGATAAAAGTAGTCTTATTACATATAAATAATGGCTGACTTCTTTGTTTTCTTATATGTGAGAAACCATTAAAATACTTCCCTTTACAGCAAAAAAATGCAATAAAGAAAAATACGAGTAGGCAGAACCTTGAAAGAATAAATCACATTTGCTTGCAGCAAGTCTTCAAAAAGAAACATGGAAGAGAAAGAGCATGAACATTAAAAAACACATGTGTTGATTCTTCTTAGTACATGAATAGCATCTATAGCAAGATGCAATTGCTTCTATGGAAAGCCAGATAAAAGTAAATGTAAAGTCCGGAATAGTGTTAAAAAGGATGGTATTCCCAATATCCACGTTACAAGTGTGGAGTATGGTTGAGTAAGTCTGCAACCCCACATACAGAAGTTTTGTTGAAAACACATGGACACAGCGGGTCACAGAAGGCAGTTATAAAAAAAAAAACTGAAACTTTACATGAGAACTGCTAACAAACAGCAAAGAATAAGAAAGAACAGCAGAAGTAGTCTATTACTACGTTGTAATGTAGTGTTCTTCTTTCAAGAAGGAGAAGGCCTGCGGACTTGGTTTTTCTTTTTTGCATATCTTTGCCTCCAGTACAATTGTGTTCTTTTTTAGGGTGTGCCAAGAGTTAGCCAGCCAGATAGGCAGGGATGCTGTTGTAATAGCTTTGTAAATAATGCAGCTGGTTCTTAAGATGGTGCAGCTGGTATAGGGAGCAAGTAGAGTTTCATCAGGTTTGAGGGTATGTGGTCATATTTCTTCAGGACCTGGATGAGACCAGCCTCTGTGGAGTCTGGGTGGCCATGGAGGACGGCTTTTCAAACATGCAGATGTGAGAGTTTGGTGGCTTATACAACAGTTCTCAAGTCACTTTCAGGGAGAAATGGTTTGTCTTTAGCAACGAGAGCTGGTACTTGGCGAACTTTCAATCTATTCCTTGTGGGTGAGGCTGGTGTCAAGGATGAATGCAGGTGCCTTGGCGATGGATTAACTGTTGCTGAATGCTCATAGAAAATAACAGGAACTCGCACTTGGTAGTGTTGAGCTTCATGTAGGTGTTAGACATCCATGTTGATGAGATGCAAGCAGGGTTTGAGACAGGATATCAGAAGCAGAGGAGACTTCTGTTACATCTACGCTAAAGGTTTACCAGAAAGTACAATTGTTAGAAGACCGTGCGATCCTTGGCAAGTCAGGAAGTATGCTGATTGATGCAGTGTTCCGCGCCTGGTTAAGTGCTCTTACTGCCACTGACATGTCTGCTCACAGGCTCCAAGAAGAGAATTCCGGGGCCACACAGACTCAGGTGAGAAGTGTGGCGTGGTGGCTGGACTGCAGTGTGCAAAGAAAGTCAAGCTTCTTCATGCTCTAAACGGACGTCACAACTTTTAGAAAAGGGAGGAGGACAAGCCTGGTAAAGTGTTCTTTCCAAGGATTGTATCCAAGGTTCCTAATCCAAGATGGCGTCTTTAAATGTAATGTCAGTTCCAGTTTCAATCATATATAATGAGGCATTTACTAAGTCTTTAGTCTGGATTGGGAATCTCAGGAGGTTATTAAGGTAATGCTGACTTTCTTAAACACTTTAGTCTTGGCCCCCTTCTCTGACTTGTGGAACCTCACTTGTTTTTTTTTTCATTTCTAAAGTCAATCTGAACAGACATGAGATTAGCAGCTCAAGGCACCAAAACTGCCCTTGGCATCAGGAAAGTTCAATGTCCAGAAGTTGATATAGTAGTAGTTCCAATTGCAGGAAGTAAACATCAAGGGCTAAAGCAGTAGAAATATCAGGAACAAATGCATTGCAAGACACCCATCACTAACAAATGTCTCTTTATATTTGACTGAAATAGGAACTGACATCACAGGAAAATATTTAATCTTGGATTGTCAACTTTAGAATCATAAGAATTTCTCAACTGTTTCAAACTATACAAGATGACCAATCTGATTTTTTTTCGCTCTAATAACATGGGTATAATTCATTTGTTAGCAACAATATAGTATCACAGCTCTAGAATTGTAAGATTTTCTCTAATCTATTTTTAAAGCTATTGAAGACAAACTCTATCGTGAGATGGAACACACCGATTTACAATTGAAAAAAATATTTTTAACTGACTTTTTGTAGCTGAAATCAGTTCAAGAGTTAAAAAGATGCAGAATAGTTGTAGGGTCTGAAGTGGTCAGATCCTCAGAGAGTGAAACAATTTGTAATATTCACCAAAGAATAGTCACCAGAACATAGTTTCTTACAAGTTTTAACCTTAACTTTAAATATAGAACTTAAATATTTTCATGGCACATTTGAAAAACCCTTGTTGCAAAAAAGGAATATATAATGATCAGACCAATTTAAAAAAGACAGGAAGAAAACAAGTTACTTACCTGTAACTGTAGTTCTCCAGTATTGGAGCTTTCATAGATTCATATGCCTGAATCATTCCCCGTCGTCGAGACGGGAGTCTCCGGTACATAAAAAAGCATTGCTAGTAGTATAGCCAACTGAAAAAAGGCCTAGGCCCATTTTCCTTTGCAACCCATAACCGTTGTTATGTAAAAAAGGACTAAACTTGCCTCTGAACCAATCAGAGTCTCTCACCCTCTAGAGCACTCCTGAGAGAACCTTCTGCCCCTCAGATTTTCGTGCACTTGTGCAATAACATTCTTTGTGCTAAATCCGAGGTGAGCCTCTCAGGGGAAGAGGGTGGGTTGCATGTGAATCTATGAAAGCTCCAATACTGGAGAACTACAGTTACAGGTAAGTAACTTGTTTTCTTACTCCAGTATTGGAGCTTTCATAGATTCACATGCCTGAATCAGAATAGCGAGCGGTAAATAAATGCACATTTTTTGTTACCCAGAACCTGAAACAAGGGAACATATATAGTGTGATAAAAACGGTATCTCTACACCAAAACGCACATATCAAAAATACTTTGCAAATGGCATGCAATATAATAAACAACAATAAAATGTGCAAATGTAGATAATAAAGGAAGGAGGGATGGTAAGGAAGGCTCACCGTTACTGGATAAGGTTCCTCATTTTTTTTTTAAATACGTAGTTTTTTTTTTTTTTTTTTTTGTACATCCACATATAAATCTGTACAAAATTTTTCAATATACACCCTGAGGATTAATCACAAGCCCCCCGTCAAGCATACAGTACCTAATACAAGGGCATAGAAATCCTTCCAGAGCTATGCATCAAACAAACCAAAAACCTTCGTAACAAAACCCCTACCCTTAAACACTATGAAAATTATAAATTCCCTCCCCCTCCCTCAATCCTCACCAACAATGCAGGTGGCCGTCACTGTCCTCTTGTATCGTACAGTTCAAGGAATATCTATGTGTTGAGTTATGTGATGGACCCAGCTTGTTCCGGGGCTATCCCCTCATCTCCGGCCCGGTCTCCGCCTTCAGCGCCTGGCTCATAATCTCGTAGTGCCTGTACTAACGCCTCCCACGCAGCAGCCGCTTCTAGCGCCTTATCGTCGTTGCGTCTGCGCGCCCATTGATACCGTAGCGCGCCCTCACTGGTGGCCCATTTGAGAAATTCCCCCTTCCATCGTTTACTCGTGGGACTCACTGTTGCTTTCCAACGTTTCGCGATTTCTCATTTTGTTAATATAAGGCCCATATCTACGAATTTGCTCGTGATTCTAGTTTTGGGCGTGTGTGGGAACCAGTGCAGTATACCAACGGCCATATCAAACACCAGCCGCCTCTCCGTCACCTCGTTCAGCTGGATAAGGTTCCTCATCACCGCTTCTCCCACCGCCACATCTCTTCCTGTGGCTGCATCCAAGCAGTAATGCCGGGTGAAGGTGTGCGTACTCGTCCAGGTCGCCGCCCTGCAGATATCCTGGATCGGTACTCCCGCAAATAAAGCAGTAGAGGTGGAGACTGCTCTTGTCGAATGTGCACGGACTCGTGCATTCAGAGGTCGCCCAGCTGCCTGATGACAATACTCTATTGCACTGGAAATCCATCTGGCAATTCCCCTTTTTGACAAAGGGAAACCCTTTCTGGGTGCACTGAAGGCAACAAAAAGTTGCGAAGACTTTCGGAAAGGCTTAGTTTTCTGCAAATAGAACTTTAAACAACACTGGACATCCAGCGAGTGGAGAGCTCTTTCCGCCGCTGTTGTTGGTTGAGGAAAAAATCGTTTAAGAATTAATGGTTCGTTCAAATGAAAGTCAGTTGGAACTTTTGGAATGAATCTTGGATTAGTCCTGAGTATTATTCTGTCCTCTTTCAATTGTAAGAAAGGCTCCTGGACCGTGAGAGCCTGAATTTCCCCCACTCTCTTGGCTGAAGTGAGCGCAATGAGAAGCGCAACTTTCCACGATAGAAATTTCAGCTCTGCCCTGTGAATTGACTCAAAGGGCTGTTTCATTAACTGGGAAAGGACAATGTTCAATTGTCAGAGAGGTGGTGGAGGTTTTATTGGAGGGAAAACTCGGAACAATCCTTTCATAAAATTGTTTGATGACTCTAGCAGACCACAGAGATGGACCAGAGGCAGTTCTTCTGAAGCGTGAAATTGCAGCTAGGTGTACCTTTAAAGATGTATGAGCCAAACCTGACTTAGCCAAATGCAAGATGTATGGAATAATCTCATGAGCTTCCGAATGCAGCGGATGAATGTTAGATCTTTTGCACCATAAACAGAATCTCTTCCACTTCATCCGGTATGTTTTGATTGTACTATCCGCTCTGGCCCTAGATAGAATCTCCCTGCACTCCGTTGGGATGTTCAGATGTTGAAATTCGCAGTATTCAGGAGCCGGGCTGCTACATGCAGAGATTTCGGATCCGGATGAAGAACTTCCCCCTGGAACATCGTCAGAAGGGATGGTATCGGCTGCAGGCAAATCGGGCTCTCCTCTGACAGTAGAAGAAGCTCCGCGAACCAATGTTGTCTGGGCCACCACAGATGTAACAGGATTATCCTGAATGGTTCTTTCTTGATCTTCATAAGAACCTGCAGCAGGAGGGGAATTGGAGGAAAGGCGTAGGCAAAGATGCCTGACCATGCCATCAAAAACGCATTCCCCCAAGATCCCCGTTGGGGAAGCCAGCTTGCGAAGAACCTGCATTTTCTGTTCTCCCTTGTCGCAAAAAGATCTACTGTCGGAGTTCCCCATATCTGGAAGATGTTGTTCAAAATCTTGTTGTCGATCTCCCATTCGTGACAGACAGACTTCAGTCTGCTGAGAGTATCCGCTTTGGTGTTCTGGTCCCCTGGAAGATGTTCCGCTGTAATGGATACTTCGTGTTGTAGAGCCCATTCCCATATCAACTGGGCCTCTCGAGATAGGGAGAGAGATCTTGTTCCTCCCTGCTTGTTTAAGTAGTGCATTGCTGTTGTGTTGTCTGTTCTTATCAACACGGCTGCACCTTGAATCCTTGGCAGGAATGCCAACAATGCTAAGCGAACAGCTCTGAGCTCTAAGAGGTTGATATGCAATTGCTGTTCGCACAATTTCCAGCTACCGCTGACCTGCAGATCCTGAAGGAATGCCCCCCAGCCTTCCAAGGACGCATCTGTCGTCACCACTAATGGAGCTGGTTGAGTCAGGAAAGAAAGACCCTGCGAGATGTTCCGTTTCCGGGTCCACCATGTTGCCGCGTGAACCATGATCGGCGTTACGCTGAGTATATCTTCGAAGGATCCTGTCGCTTGATGCCATTGAAGATCTGGCTGTTCTTGTAACGGACGCATCCTTCGCCTGCAGAAAGGTACGAGGGGAATGCAAGATGACATCGTTCCCAGCAGTGATTTGTACTTGCGTACTGAAAGAGACTTTCTTTTTATAAAAGCCTGAGATAGAGATATTTTTCCCCGCTGTCTCTCCTTGGAGGGGAACGCTCCGTTTACCTCCGTATCCAGAATTGCTCCCAAGAAGGTGATATTTCTTGACGGTTGAAGAGTTGACTTCACCTCGTTTAGAGTCAGACCTAATCTGGCAAACAGTTCCACGCAGGCCCTTGTTACCGACCGGGCTGATGCTGCCGATGGAGCCTTGACTAGCCAGTCGTCGAGATAAGGAAATACTTGGCGTTTCTGTTTCCTTAGAACTGCTGCCACTGGAGCCAGGCATTTTGTAAAAATCCTCGGGCAGATTTCAGACCAAAAGGAAGTACCTTGAATTGGTAATGATCTTCGGCCACCACGAAACAAAGGTACTGCCTGTGTGAAGGATATATTGGGATATGAAAATACGCATCTCGTAAGTCCAGTTTGGTCATATGATCGCCTGGGTTTAATAGCAGCAGAATATCTTGGAGGGAGATCATTCTGAAGGATTGATCCTTGAGGTAAGAGTTTAGGGATCTGAGATCCAAAATGGGGTGCCATTGAAGAACGTTTTTCTTGATCAGAAAAAACGGGAATAAAATCCCCTTCCTCTCTGGGAATTCGGTACCGGTTCTATAGCTCCCTTTCGGAGCATTGTCCGAATTTCTTGACGCATCTGATGCAAATACTTGACCTCTTGATATCTTGGTGGAGTACAAGGGGGAATTTCCAGAAACTCTAGAGTATGACCGAATTGTATTATGTTGAGGACCCATTGGTCCGTCATTATTTGCTGCCAATCTTGAAGATGATAGGAAATTCTTCCACCCAGGGGAACATGCGACATATGAAGAATAGGTGTCACCAGAGTTAGATAGCTGTCATGGTCTCCGGGTGGTGTCTTTTCCTTGACGACCTCCTCGACCTCTAGTGAATATTGTTGACGATATGGCTGAGATGATGTGGAGTAGGAAGTATACCGGCCTTGTTGGTACCCCCCTCTATAGGAGGCTTGGCCCCTACCTCTTGAGCCACGAAAAGGAACTTTTCTATATTGCAATGTTCCCAGAGATTTAGCTGTTTCCGTATCTTTCTTGATACTCTGTAAGGCCTCATCAATATGCTTCCCAAACAGATCTTCTCCATTGAAAGGAAGGTCCAAGATCTTATTCTGGACTTCTGGCCTAAAAGATGTTGCTCTCAACCATCCTTGTCTGCGCAAAACAGCCGCTCCTCCCAAAGATCTGAAGGCCGTGGTCGCAATGTCCATTTTGCAATCTATGACTTCAGCCGAAGTCCTTTCACCTTCTTGGAGGATTTTCCTGGCTTCCGGTCTGTCAACCTCAGGTATGCTGTCTATGTAAGGCGATAGGTCGCACCACATTTGCCTATCATACCTGCCCAGAATGGCGAGGGCATTCGCCGCCTTGACCAGAAGTGCAGACATGGACGAAAACCTCTTCCCCGCATTATCCAAGCGCCTACCCTCTGTTTGGCGGCGTTGAAATTGGAGCGGACGGATTCCTCGATTTTTGTTGCGCCGCTTGAGTTATAACGGAGTCCGGCTTGGGGTGGCCTAGTAAACAAGCCGGAGCATCCGAGGGCGCTTTATATTTTTTTGTCCAGTCTAGCAAGCCCTGGAGTAATCGTTGCCGGCGTCTCCATAACCTGGAGACCCTCTTCCCATAGATGACTCACAATCGGAAGAGATCGAACTGTCCTGCGAAACGGCTCTTTGAAATCATATAAGAAGCAGTCTGTTTTGTCCGACGACATATTGAGCGCAAATCTCTGTGCGGCCCTCTCCATAAGATTATGGAACCCCCCGATGTCCTCCGGAGGAGAATCCACAGGCCTCGGTGAAGGAGAGGAAGGGGACGGAATCAGATAATCATCCCATTCTTTACTAGGGTCCGGTATCTCCCCCTCTTCCTGCTCCTCATCGTCAGATGTGTCTAGAGCCGGTTGTGGCAAAGGTGATATAGGCACAGGAACTGGTACCTCTTGTCTTCGCACAGGTGTACATGGAACAGAGTGCGATGTAGTCACTGGAATCCTTTGGGAAGAATGAGGTAAAGGATGCCTCCTTTTATAGTCATCCAACATGAACTGCAAATCAGTCAGTAGTGAAGATGGAACACTCACCATCTCTTCCTGATAACGTTGCTGGGGGCGGTCTTGATAACCCCCATAATCATCCTCCCAGTCATCTTCCTGACATTTAACGTGTAACTGAGAAGGGCTACTTGCATAACCAAAGGGACCCTCATTATCTCCCTCCTGCGAGTCTTCCTCCTCCAACAAGTGGGATGGAACCAGAGGTGTTACCTTACTAGGAGAGGTAATGTCCGGGGTAATCTTCCTTTTCCTGGCAAAATCCAGTTTTTCTGGGGGGTTTTCTCTCGTCGACGAGCCCGTCGACAAGATTGCCATCGAAATCGCAGACGACACCGTCGTTGCCGATGCCGCCGTCGACGCTGCCGTAATCGTCGCCGTTGTCGTCGATCCCGTTGTCACCGTCTAGTTGTGGTCGTCGTCACTGTCGCCGTTGTCGACGCTCTCGTCGTCGACACTGCCGTCGACGATTCCATAGTCGACGAGGGTATAGGTTTAATAGTGACCTTTATCTCACTTTTATTCGTCGACGACGCTACATTCTTCGTCGACGGTCCCGTCGACGATGTTGATTTCTCTAATTTCTCTTCAGGCGATGTAGAGGCTGGTTTTTTAAGCGAATGTTTGATTTTAAGGGGTGATTTTGAAGGCTCTGAACTCGTCTTTTTTTAATGTTTTACCCCTGAAGCATGACCCTTGCTCTCCTTTTCCTTAATTTGAGGAGATTTTGAGGGGCTGCGCTCTGAAGACCCAGATGTGATCTTTTTAAGAGCCTTCTCAGGTTTTTCCCCTGAGGTATGAGCCTGAGGAGATCTACCTCTTTTCTGAGACCTCCTTGAAGCAGTTGACGCCTCATCGCTGTCACTAGACACAACGTCCTTCCTGGTCTTAAGTTTTTGGAGCCAAATTAACAGTCTACCTTCACGATCCCTCAGAGTTTTATTAGAAAAGGTACGACATACCTTACACTCCTTCGCCTGATGGTGTGGGTAAAGGCAGTATATACAATCTTTATGAGGGTCGTCAGTATATAACCTCTTCTTAGAACAGGTGGCACAGGCTCTAAAAAAACCCTTCTTCTCCTTGTCAGCCATTCTCCAGAAAATGATGAAGAAAAAATCAGTTGAAAAAACTCTTCAATCTAGAACCAACTGTTGAATTTGAGCAGAGCTCAAAGGAGACTCCCTAGCGCAACGTGCGGTAGAAAATCTGAGGAGCAGAAGGTTCTCTCAGGAGTGTTCTAGAGGGTGAGAGACTCTGATTGGTTCAGAGGCAAGTTTAGTCCTTTTTTACATAACGAAGGTTATGGGTTGCAAAGGAAAATGTGCCTAGGCCTTTTTTCAGTTGGCTATACTACTAGCAATGCTTTTTTATGTACCGGAGACTCCCGTCTCGAGGACGGGGAATGATTCAGGCATGTGAATCTATGAAAGCTCCAATACTGGAGTAAAATGTATATCTAGCCAATGTACGTTAATACACAACAGCCATTTGTAAAGTAGGGAAAGAGAATACACCCCTTACCACCCTTGGACATGGCATGGGGGCAATGTACACACTGAGTGTATGTGTGTATTGTGCATGTTAGACCTGTCAGCCCTTTGGGTGGTCCCTCCTCATCATTATTTATTTTGTCCCACTTTTGCCTCAAACCCTATTATAATTTTTCCTTTTTGGGAACCACCAGACTTTTTAGTGTTGATGCAGGATCAGGGAGCCATTTTCCCTACCCCTGGAACTTCTGTCTGAGGGCCTGAGACACAAAATGGTGGCCACCCATTGTCACCTGTGACATCATCAGAACCCACTGGAGATTCCTAGAACCTTCCATAACATTCTGGAACCCTGTGACAGTGAGAGGCAGTTTAGAATGTTGGGAGGCCATCTCAGGGTGGCAGTTGGCAACTGACTGGAGAAGAGAGAGGACAGAGTTAGAAGGAGGTCGGAGTAAGGCAGCAGAGGTGGAAACCAGTGCTTGGAGTGGGGTTCAGAAACCCACCCTTGATGCTAGTCTCTACTGACCAAGCCTAACCTAGAGCCCTGTGTGGGATCAAGACCAGAAGAACCATCTTAAAGGACTGAAAAGTTGGAACAGGCCTTAAAGAAGAAGAACAGCAAGTTCCTGACCTGTTCAGCAGTGTCCACCTGGAGTCCTGACGTCGAGAAGCCTGGAGACTTGGGGCCTGAGGTCGAGAAGCGGCGCTGACAGAAAGCAGACGTCGTACCCGGGGCCGCCAGAGGTCGAGTGAGGGCGCCGACGGAGGTCGTGGAGAGACACCGGAGGTCGAGTAAGGAGTCACCCGAGGTCGGGTGAGGGCGCCGACGGAGGTCGTGGAGAGGCGCCGGAGGTCGAGTGGAGAGTCACCCGAGGTCGAGGTGAGGGCGCCGACGGAGATCGTGGAGAGGCGCCGGAGGTCGAGTCAGGAGTCACCTGAGGTCGAGGTGAGGCGTCGACGGGGGAGTGAAGTCCGCCCACCGGAGTCGCCGGAAACCGAGGTGAAGCGCGCCGGAGGTCGGGAGAGGAGATCGCACTCCGGAGACACCAGGAAGTGGGGAGTCCGAGACCCTGTGACGCCGGAAGGCGACATCGAAACGAGGCCGACCAGCGACATCGAGTCGAGACCGCCCAGCGACATCGAGTCGAGACCGTCCAGCGACATCGAACCGGAGCCGCCTCACGGCGTCGACACGGTGTCGAGTGGAGCCGATCATCTTAAAAAGGACAGTAAGTGGTAGAGGGGGCGTCTAAGGCCCTGTGGAGCCCTAAAAGACCATTCTAGGGGCTAAAGGGGTGCTAGAACCAACCTGAGAGTGCCAGGGGTGAACTGAGACTGGTACAGTGACCTACATAAAGAGCTGTGTAGTTTGGAGGGCCAGATCTGTAGATTACTCTTGTTCTGCCTCAGTGTAGGCCCCAGCCTTGACCAATCTAGGTGGGACACCCTCATGCCATCCAAAGGTCCTTAAGTGGCGTATGGGCAAAGTAAGACCAAGTGACCTCATGTAAATGATTTGAATTGTCACTGATTGTTTTACTTTATTTATTGGAAGTGCTTTATTTATTGTCATCCACTAATTTATTCCTGCACTATATTTATTGTCTGACTGTATTTATTTGCCATCTGTATTTATTGCACATCTATTTATTCCTTGCTTATTTATGACCTGAACCTATTTATTGAAATTCCAATGTAGTATTATTTATTTGACCTGCTCTTCTAAGGAAAGTCTTAATGTATTGTATTTATGTAATGAAATCTGCAACTAAGAGAAAATAAGATAAAGACATATATATTTTCAATTTGACTTGCATTATTTTTACGGTGTAGTGTCGTTTTTGGAACGGATGAACGCATGGTTATTGTGAGGGTGTGACGTACGCTTAACACGGTGCCTGACCCCAACCGCTCGAGCCAAGCTACCATTGTGCTGGGAACCTGGTGACTGCTAACCCGGTTGCCAGGTTTCCAACATAAAATTGGTGTTCAGCGGTGGGATAGAGCTGTGCCTACGTATACTCGACAATAACTGTGGGTAGTCCATAGGCCTACACCGGGAGTTTTCTTCAAGCGGACTTCCTAATTTTGAGTTTTGTTTTTTCCAAATTTACTTCTGGTGGTGGGAGGAGGTATTACAAAAGGTACCCCCCTGCATAGCTTCTGTAAGCAACTGTCTTCTATCCTGAGTGGGCAAAATGGAGTTTGTGTTGGAGGATGTGGCCCAACTCAGAGAGTTTTGTGAGCGAGAGGGGGTGTTTTGTCCCCAAGGTGCAAAGAAGGGTGAGCTCCAGACCAGCTTAAGGGCTTGGGGGGAGGCACGACGAGAAAGTAAGGTGGAGAAGGAAGATAGGGATGGAGAGCCTGTCAGCGAGGGGGCTGGTTTGTACCAACCTGAGGTGGGGGACCTAGTGGCGGGGCCCAGAACACTTTCAAGGAAGGGTAGCAGTGTCTCTAGCAACGGCTTATTAGAAGCAGAATTAACTGACCGGAGGGAGAAAAGACAGCTCACATGGGATTTGGCGAAGCTGGAGAAAGAAAAAGAGGAACGGAGGATGGCTCACGAGTTGAGGCTCAGGGAGATAGATCTCCAGATCCTACGGGTCGGGGCACACCCTGTTCCTAGTGGTGGCAGCGAAGAAAGAGAAATCACCAGGGAATCCAAACCCTATTTGCCGAAAGACATAGTAGCTAGCTATAGTGCGGGTGATGATATCGCCAGGTGGCTAGCAGCCTATGAGGTCTCTTTAAGAATCCATGGGTTCCAGAGAAATATTGGGGAGGGGGATTGTATAGATACATGCCTCCAGCTGGTAGGGATACATTATTGGCCCTGGAGCAGGATGAGCAGACCCACTACCCCACCATGAAAGTGGCGCTCGTGAGGAAGTTTGGACTAACACCCGAGAAGTACCGACAGAAGTTCCGGGGTAGCCACAAACTGGGCACACAGAATTGGGTGGATTTCCTGGACTATGCAAAGAAGGCATTAGAGGGTTGGATACAGGGCAGCGAGGTGAGGGACTACGAGGGGTTGTTTGATTTGATGTTGAAGGAACACCTGCTCGAAAAATGTTTCCCTGAACTGCGTCAACACCTGGTGGATAGCAAGCTGACCAATCCCCGGAAGCTTGCTGAGGAGGCGGACATTTGGGCTAGTACCCGGGTGTCCACAAGGGGGACTGGAGGGGACTCTCAAAAGACCGGACAGGGCGCCCCCCAGAAGAAAGAGGGAGGGGAAAAGAAAACGGAGTTCTCTAAAGGCCCCCAAAATAGTTTCCAAGGGAAGGGAACAGGATTCACCCCTAGGGCTAACCCACCCAGAAACCCTAATCCTGGCCAGAGTCAGCAGCCAAGGGTTGTCCATTGCTTCGAGTGCGGTGGTGTCGGACACTATAAGGGAGATGTGAAGTGCCCGAAAAGACCACCCCCTCCCATCGGAGGAAAGGCCCCCGGAGTAGCTAGTGTAGTGCTCGGGGAGGAGATGCCCTTAGATAAGGGAAGGGAGTGGGCGGGTGTCACTTTAGTGTCCCTGGGAGAACGGGAGATGGTTCCTAAGATCCAGGTGCCCGCAAATACCACAAAGTATGGGCAATGGGTCACCATCAACGGCCAAAGAGGGGAGGCTCTGAGAGACACAGGAGCCAGTATGACTATGGTACGTAGCCAACTGGTGTCTCCAGAGCAGGTGATTCCCCAAGTACTCCACCCTGCCGCGATGGCTGACGGCAGAATGGGCCACTATCCGGTGGCCGAGGTTCCATTTGAATGGGAAGGGGTTGCAGGGTCACTTCGAGTTGCCGTAAGCCCTGCCGTGCCAGTCGATTGTCTGCTGGGGAATGACATGGAGCATAATGCTTGGAAAGAGGTGGAATACCGGACTCATGCTGAGATGCTGGGTACACCTGACTGGGCCTGTGTCAGCACAAGGTCTGCGACTACCCGGAGAGGGAGTTCGTTTAGGCGGGAGCCTGGAACAAAGGCACTGCCGGCTGCCAATCAAGGGAAGAACCGAGGACAGGAGGAGCCTGCCTCGGCATCTGCGCCCCGTGTGACGGATAGGCCACCGGAGGTGGTGGACCAGGAGTCCGCGGAGGGGGATGTTACCGAACTGGAGAACCTACCCATCCCGGCCGAGTGGCACGTGGAGGGAGGGCCGACCAGGGAGGAATTCTGCAAGGGCCAGAGGGAGTGTCCTACCCTTGAGGGACTGAGGCGACAGGCCGAAGCCCAGGCAGCAGGGAACGTTGAGGGGAACTATAACTTTTACTGGGAGGATGGCCTCCTCTACAGTGAACCCAAGGCACCCATGCACGGATCGTCACGGGCCTTGGTTGTCCCTCAACGTTACCGAGCCTTCCTTCTGGAATTGGCTCATGAGATCCCCTTGGCAGGACACCTGGGGCAAGACAAGACCTTTGCCCGGCTTGTCCCGCACTTTTATTGGCCTCAAATGAAAGTGTCATCCGACACCTACTGCCGGACGTGTGTGTCTTGTCAAGCCAGTGGGAAAACAGGGGTGAAGCTGAAAGCTCCCCTGGAACCACTTCCTGTCGTTAGCACCCCCTTTGAAAGGGTGGGCATCGACATTGTGGGTCCGTTAGATCCGCCTACTACAGCTGGTCACAGGTTTATCCTGGTTCTGGTGGATCATGCCACACGGTACCCAGAGGCCATACCTCTGAGGACCATTACTGCACCTGTTGTGGCTAGGGCCCTGATGGGAATCTTTACCCGAGTGGGTTTTCCCAAGGAAGTTGTGTCCGACAGGGGGACCAACTTCATGTCAGCATACATGCGGGCCATGTGGAAGGAGTGTGGAGTGACCTACCGGTTCACCACTCCTTACCACCCCCAGACTAATGGTCTGGTGGAGAGGTTCAATAAGACCTTGAAAGGCATGATCAGAAGTCTGTCTGAAAGCCTGCGGAGGAAATGGGACGTCCTCCTACCCTGTCTATTGTTTTCTTACAGGGAAGTGCCACAGAAGGGAGTGGGCTTCAGCCCCTTCGAGCTTTTGTATGGGCACCCTGTGCGTGGACCTCTCAGCCTGGTGAGAGACGGATGGGAAAGAACTCCCAGAAAGCTTCCCCAGGACGTGGTGAGCTACATGCTGGCCTTCCGGAGCCAAATGGCTAAGTTGTGGAAGCAAGCTTCTGACAACTTGGAAGCCAGCCAAGCAGTGATGAAGGCGTGGTACGACCACAATGCTCACCCGCTGGAGTTTGAGCCTGGCCAGAAGGTGTGGGTGATCGGACCAGGAGAGCTTAGCGCCCTCCAGGATCGCTGGTCAGGACCCTTTGAGGTGTTGGAGAAGAAGGGTAAGGCTACCTACTTGGTGGATCTGAAGACCCCTCGTCAGCCCCTACGGGTGCTGCATGCCAACCGCCTCAAACCCCACCATGAGAGGCCCGAAGTCATATTGTTAATGGTGACTGACGGAGAAGAGGACGTGGAAAGCGAGCCTCTCCCCGACTTATTTGCGTCTCAAGAGAAGGATGGGTTGGTGGAGGGAGTGATTCTCTCCCCGTCCCTAACTCCTGAACAGCAGGAGGACTGCCGCCAGGTCCTGGGGCAGTACTCTTCGTTGTTCTCCCTTGTTCCGGGTAGGACTCACCTGTGCGTCCATGATGTGGACACAGGAGACAGCCCACCTGTGAAGTCAAAGATCTACCGGATGACAGACAAGGTGAAGGCCAGCATTCACAGTGAAGTCACTAAGATGCTGGAGCTAGGAGTGATTGAACCTTCCAGCAGCCCCTGGTCCAGTCCAGTGGTACTAGTACCAAAAGCTGCACCACCGAGTGCCCAACCGGAACAGAGGTTCTGTGTGGACTACCGGGGACTGAATTCAGTAACCAAGACTGATGCTCATCCGATCCCGAGGGCGGATTAACTGATTGACCGGCTGGGAGCTGCCCAATATTTGAGTACCTTTGACCTTACATCCGGGTACTGGCAGATCTCTCTGACTGATGGAGCGAAGGAAAGGTCAGCCTTCTCCACACCCAAGGGCCACTACCAGTTCTGCGTGATGCCCTTTGGGCTCAAGAACGCACCTGCCACGTTTCAGCGTCTGGTGAACCAGATCCTCACTGGAATGGAGAGTTTCTCTGCTGCTTATCTGGACGACATTGCTGTCTTCAGTAACAGCTGGGAGGATCACTTGCGTCACCTGCAAACTGTTCTCCAGGCCCTGAAACACGCTGGTTTAACGATCAAGGCCAGTAAATGCCAGATCGGGCAGGGGTCGGTAGTGTACCTTGGACACTTGGTGGGTAGGGGAGCGGTGCAGCCCCTCCAGGCGAAAATCGAGGCTATCATGGCCTGGGAACCCCCCCAAGACTCAGACTGAGGTCCGAGCTTTTCTGGGCCTCACAGGATATTACCGCCGCTTCGTGAAGGGGTACGGGACCATTGTGGCCCCCCTCACGGAGCTTACGTCCAAGAAGCAACCTCGACGGGTAGTCTGGACGGAGGCTTGCCAGCAGGCCTTTGTGAAACTGAAGCAAGCCATGTGCGAGGCCCCGGTCTTAAGGGCCCCAGATTTTTCCAAGGAGTTCATTGTCCAGACGGATGCATCGGAACATGGCATTGGGGCAGTGTTATCGCAACTCAATGAAGAGGGTCTGGATCAACCCGTGGTCTTCCTATCCCGGAGACTACTTCCCAGGGAACAGAAGTGGAGTGCAATAGAGCGTGAAGCCTTTGCAGTGGTATGGGCTCTGAAGAAGTTGCGGCCATACCTGTTTGGCTCGCACTTCCTAGTTCAGACCGACCACAGACCCCTTCGTTGGCTGATGCAGATGAAGGGGGAGAATCCCAAGTTGCTAAGGTGGTCTATCTCCCTACAGGGAATGGACTTTCAGGTGGAACATCGGCCTGGAGTGGACCACGCCAATGCAGACGGTCTCTCAAGGTATTTCCGCCTTAGTGATGAGAACTCCCAAGGGGTTGGGTAGCTCTCCCCACTTTCAGCTGGGGGGGACGCGTGTTAGACCTGTCAGCCCTTTGGGTGGTCCCTCCTCATCATTATTTATTTTGTCCCACTTTTGCCTCAAACCCTATTATAATTTTTCCTTTTTGGGAACCACCAGACTTTTTAGTGTTGATGCAGGATCAGGGAGCCATTTTCCCAACCCCTGGAACTTCTGTCTGAGGGCCTGAGACACAAAATGGTGGCCACCCATTGTCACCTGTGACATCATCAGAACCCACTGGAGATTTCTAGAACCTTCCATAACATTCTGGAACCCTGTGACAGTGAGAGGCAGTTTAGAATGTTGGGAGGCCATCTCAGGGTGGCAGTTGGCAACTGACTGGAGAAGAGAGAGGACAGAGTTAGAAGGAGGTCGGAGTAAGGCAGCAGAGGTGGAAACCAGTGCTTGGAGTGGGGTCCAGAAACCCACCCTTGATGCTAGTCTCTACTGACCAAGCCCAACCTAGAGCCCTGTGTGGGATCAAGACCAGAAGAACCATCTTAAAGGACTGAAAAGTTGGAACAGGCCTTAAAGAAGAAGAACAGCAAGTTCCTGACCTGTTCAGCAGTGTCCTCCTGGAGTCCTGACGTCGAGAAGCCTGGAGACCTGGGGCCTGAGGTCGAGAAGCGGCGCTGACAGAAAGCAGACGTCGTACCCGGGGCCGCCAGAGGTCGAGTGAGGGCGCCGACGGAGGTCGTGGAGAGACACCGGAGGTCGAGTAAGGAGTCACCCGAGGTCGGGTGAGGGCGCCGACGGAGGTCGTGGAGAGGCGCCGGAGGTCGAGTGGAGAGTCACCCGAGGTCGAGGTGAGGGCGCCGACGGAGATCGTGGAGAGGCGCCGGAGGACGAGTCAGGAGTCACCTGAGGTCGAGGTGAGGCGTCGACGGGGAAGTGAAGTCCGCCCACCGGAGTCGCAGGAAACCGAGGTGAAGCGCGCCGGAGGTCGGGAGTGGAGATCGCACTCCGGAGACACCAGGAAGTGGGGAGTCCGAGACCCTGTGACACCGGAAGGCGACATCGAGTCGAGACCGCCCAGCGACATCGAGTCGAGACCGCCCAGCGACATCGAGTCGAGGCCGCCCAGCGACATCGAGTCGAGACCGCCCAGCGACATCGAGTCGAGACCGCCCAGCGACATCGAGTCGAGACCGTCCAGCGACATCGAACCAGAGCCACCTCACGGCGTCGACACGGTGTCGAGTGGAGCCGATCATCTTAAAAAGGACAGTAAGTGGTAGAGGGGGCGTCTAAGGCCCTGTGGAGCCCTAAAAGACCATTCTAGGGGCTAAAGGGGTGCTAGAACCAACCTGAGAGTGCCAGGGGTGAACTGAGACTGGTACAGTGACCTACATAAAGAGCTGTGTAGTTTGGAGTGCCAGATCTGTAGATTACTCTTGTTCTGCCTCAGTGTAGGCCCCAGCCTTGACCAATCTAGGTGGGACACCCTCATGCCATCCAAAGGTCCTTAAGTTGCGTATGGGCAAAGTAAGACCAAGTGACCTCATGTAAATGATTTGAATTGTCACTGATTGTTTTACTTTATTTATTGGAAGTGCTTTATTTATTGTCATCCACTAATTTATTCCTGCACTATATTTATTGTCTGACTGTATTTATTTGCCATCTGTATTTATTGCACATCTATTTATTCCTTGCTTATTTATGACCTGAACCTATTTATTGAAATTCCAATGTAGTATTATTTATTTGACCTGCTCTTCTAAGGAAAGTCTTAATGTATTGTATTTATGTAATGAAATCTGCAACTAAGAGAAAATAAGATAAAGACATATATATTTTCAATTTGACTTGAATTATTTTTACGGTGTAGTGTCGTTTTTGGAACGGATGAACGCATGGTTATTGTGAGGGTGTGACGTACGCTTAACACGGTGCCTGACCCCAACCGCTCGAGCCAAGCTACCATTGTGCTGGGAACCTGGTGACTGCTAACCCGGTTGCCCGGTTTACAACAGTGCACTTCTATCTTCTCAAATACATTACTTCTACTCCGATTTATCCTGTGATGCATGCAACGCTGAATCATATGCTGCCAAACATACGCATCATGAATCACAAACAAGGGCCAAGTACCCCTGGTGCCTAGGACTTAGTGTGCACTGCGTAAAAGTTTATCCTACAACATAAATAAAAAATTTCAACTTAATGTAAAGTTTTTAATTTTATTCTTTGTAGAGACATCAGAAATAGATTAAACCTGTTGCTCATACAAAGGCCACTCCTAGCCTTCTAACCCCGAGACCATAAGTCTCAACAAATAATGTACAATGATTGATCCACTGTTGATTGCAATCGGAATTGTAATGCCTAATGCATTTCGGGATGAAGTCACTTCTTCAGGGGCCACTGAGTTCCAACTCGAGTGTTTATACTTGGAACATCCGCTGTTGCGGAATACGGATTCAAGCTCTTGTAAAAGCTTGACATCTCTCTCAGAGTTTCTAGCACCTTCGCATGTTTGACGAAGAGCAGGTTCAGCGCAAGCACTGGTTGGAGCAAGAGGTTTACCTACAGTTTACAGGAACCATTTGCCGGGTGGGGAGGGGGTGGCGGGGGGGGGGGGGGGGTGTGCAAGTCACGAGCACTGACAGTTTATCACCATGTGGTGTCAGGTGGTTTGGAGCGTGATTTCGGCTTTTAAAAGAGCTTGTATTCGTATTCCGCAACAGACCCCTTTGTTAATGTGTCAGGACACCATATTCTGACCTCATGAGGCACAATGTTTGTGTATCACAGTTACTGACCCCATCCAGTAGAACAGCATGGTGCTATGCAGGAAGAACCCACCCACAGTCCCTCTTCCTGTGTAGAAGAGGAAAGCATCAAGTGTGTTGATCATACTCTTTGACTCCGCTCACTTTACTAAACTCTGTGTGTCACTCCTCACCCCTACACCCCCACTGGTGCTGACACTTACTTGACTTCAGTGGGCCTACATCTGTCATGCCATCTTCCATCTCCTTCCTCTTCTTACGTCGCTGGTGTGGAAACCTGGAGGAAGGCCTGTGTGAACAGAAAGAGCGACGTGACTATGCTTGCCTGAGGGAGTACTCATCGGCGTGTTGGAGGGAGCGGGAACCAGTGCAAGCGCGCCTTACATCTCTCCCACAGCTGACTCCATGACAGTCTGGCAAAGAGGACAGGCCTCCCAAGAGCATGGGCACGAGAGTCACAGAGGCGATTTCATTTAGGAGCTAGTGCACTTAGGTATTGGGCATGCGAGGGTAGATTTAGTCTTACTACCAACATTCATTCATGATTTCACAATCTTTTGTGCCTCAGAAATAGAAACATGTGTTGAGAATGGGCCCCATTACTTTCACAAACACAAGGTAATGGCTTATGAAATCATGGTAGGAACGTAAAATGGTCACAAGTTTAAAACAATACTGGCAGGATGCCCAGATTCTGCCCTCAGAAATCACACAGCTGTTCATCGAGGTTTGTAACATGTTCTGTGCTGCAGGGTGTGGCGCACATATTATGCACATATTATGCCACCTCCAGCATTGTGGAGCACTGCTCAAGGGATTGGGTGCTGTCCCAGGGCCTTTCAACCAAGAAATGCTGCTGGAGCCAGAGGACGTTGTGTGGCCACGAGGGATCAGCCACATTCAACACACAGTATTTGAAGAAGACTATTCCCAGCATTGTGACATGAGTCACAAACAGCACATTCAGCACTGAGGGCATAAATCTGAAGCTGGCACCAGCAGCAGCCCCCCCCCCACACTAACAGTGGTTGTTGAAGAGAATCTGCAGACCCCCCCCTCGCTGGACAATGGCTAATAGGGCCAGCCTCGCTCAGCCCGCAGAAGTATCATGCATCAATCCAAGGTACTGCATGCCAACAGTGCCCGGAAGAAAGGCGCACCATTATGTAGTCCCCCACAGCCAGTCATACTATTAACTCACATTCATCTCAGGTCATCAGTAAACGCCTCAAGGATTCCAAAAATAGTTGACACACTATCCTGAGAGTTGTGCAAACGGAGGACTTTGTGCTCTGAGACCTCAAGTGTTCAAGTGATGGGCTGCCCCCAGGGAGGTACTGGTAGATCAGATATTGGCTGAAGAATAGTAGGGGTGCTCCACTTGCTTCCCAAAGGGCAGTACCAGCAGAGCTATACTTACATGAGGTGTTTGCTTACAGGGGTGTTTCAGACAGTCCTCCCAGGATGTAACCGTTAACTGGGCTGGGGGTGTTACATGATGCCCACGGAGGGGTCCAAGTGGATGAGTAACCAGCTAACACTCTGAAGAAATGAGTCCCAAGCACCCACAGAAAAGGTGCTGGTGAATCCGAAACTGGCAGCGGCGCTACACTGTCAAAGGGTACCACAGAGTTGAGCCAGGGATGCCTGGTGGTCGACTAGTCGCAGGAGGGAGTCACACATGCTGCCCACAGTTGGGTGATCTGGTAGATTCTACCAAAGCTCCTCACTTGAATTGTAGCTGCACTAGGAATTCATTCAATGTCCTGCTGATCCATGAAGCACTAACAGGGACTCACCAACAGCGCCACTTACCGCTTTCCTGCAGCCGTGGGCGACGACTCTCTAGAAAAGAGAATAGACAGGATCAGAAACTTCAACTTACATCCCTCCAAGACCTCCACTTGTATTCAGGGGTCACTGAACTCACTGTCTCAACAGACAAGAGGTAAACATTCTAGCTAGATGTCACACCAATGGACAGTGGAGGTGTTTGAGAAGAGGCAAGCCAGATAACTGATAAACAACGGATGGGGCACACACATTCAAAGGCCAGACCAACCGGGAATGTGCAGTTAGATATGAAGTCATCTGAAAGCAGTGGACTGTCTTGGAGAGAATGACAGAGCTTTGCCATAGGCTGATGCTAATGGAAGCAACTCTGACAATGCTAGCAGTCCTAACATCTGAATATAAAATGCTTTTGTGTTCACATGCACAAATGGGACTCAAGATAGAGAGAAACTGTTCTGGACAACTGAGAGGAGGCGGAGACAGACAGGAAGAGCAGTAGATGGATATTGTTTGGGGTCAAGAACAAGAAATCCTGATGTTTATATTATCCACTGCACAGGGCACCAGGGGCCAGTCCCTTCAACACACACCCCTTGGATGCCAGTTTACAATGCCATAGTAGAATGATGGGAAAGAAGACTGCGTGTAAGGCAAGACATGCATCCATATGTACAAGTTGTTCAAAACTGGATCTATGGTTCATTAATGCAAAGCCTTTATTGTTAGGGTGCGCGCTCTATGGAAATACAGTGAGCTGTAAGCTCAGCTTGCATTATTAACACGTGTGCATATGTATGTCTGTAAAATGTACCAACGTGTGGCTAAGCATAATGCCTCGAGAATGCTCTTTTATTAGATGCAAATATAGTCAGGAGAGAAGAACGGAAGCAAGAGTAGTGCTTTTATTTTGAAAGCAATATATAAAAAATGGACGAAGGTTGCTGATAGTTTTACTAAACAATTGTGCTATTTGTTTGTTTTCACAAAGAAATGTACTTAAAAAAAATATGCAACTTCATGATTACACATAGTTTTTCCAAAACTGGTCATTTTTCGAGGAAAAGGTTACATAGTTTGCAAAGGCATCATTTAATAAAATGTGTTGTTGCAGGGATTCTGCTTATGCACAGAACTATGCGCAGGAAACCAGGACCTAAGAGAATTGTGGTGTACCAGAAACTCCCCTCAGAACCAAGAACCCCTATCCGACTAGCTTAGTGTCACATTCGTTATCCGAGATTTAGCTCGGCGGTCCCAATGTATAGACAACCCAGAACAAGCGACTTAGATACTCTCAGGAGTGGTGGGAATCCGAAATACCCGTTGGTAGCTATATATCAGTCCACAACAGAATAACAAAGACACGGTAAAGTTTAAAGAGTTTATTTTATAAACCTCGCGTCCTAAGATGCAGTACTTTGGCTAACACAAGCAGACAAATGGTTAGGATCAGCACCATCAGCATTGTTACAATACCATAGAAAATTAAAGGAGCAATCATAATAATAATGACAGTGGAAAGCGACCACCCTCCTTTCTCTAGCAACTAATAAGGTATTATTAGACTAATAGAAGGTCTCTTAGGCTTGCATGGGGGACCCCATACCTTATAGATCAGCTTAGTGGAATCACATCACAGGATCAGCTAGGCTCTCTCCTGCAACAGCTCTTCGTTTCGAATGTAACAAAAAACATGCTGCTCTGCAATATTAAAGGGCTCGTCTTTCAGGTATTGGCAGCTGTATGTATGTTATGGCTAAGAAGTGGTACGATCAACCTGAACACAACAACCTGCACCGTCTAGTGACCCAGACTCGTTCTTTACACGGTGTACAGACCAAGGTCACTGCTCGCTGTTAAAGATGTTAAACAACAGACGGTTCTCATGTGAAGCAAAGTCGAGTCAGCAGTTCTCGAATGAATAACATGTAACAACAGTGTCGCGTGCAAAAGCAGCAGAAGCGGCAAGCTGGCTTTCTATCAGCCGTCGAGGTTATGCTAACTTACCGTTGTACATAGGGAGTGGTTAACCCATACTACACCCCCCCTTGATCGGACTACTAACCACTAGGGGCGCACTTATCAAGAACGCAGAGTTCAAGTTAGAAAGAACGGAACCAAGGGCATGAACTATAAGTCCATATAAGGTAAGTGTAAGTTCGAAAAGGAAAAAAAAATTCAAAAACAGAAAAAGATGTCGTCAGGTGAAAAAAAAACATGAAAAAATGGTGAAAAAATGACATCGATGAATACACCATGAGTCGATCAAGACAAAGAGTCAATCCATAAAGGTATAGGCACAATAAGTTGCAACAGCCTCCAAGAGGAAATCATTGGAGCGTTCCGCAAAATTATCCGCCATCCAATTCAGCAAGGGAAAGGAACACACGTGTTCATTCACAATTGGAGCTTCCAGCACCACACGGGGACAACAGGAAGGTTCCTCGATATAACTTCGTTCCAGGAAGTCAATCGCAGCCTCTTCAATGGCCCAATTTCCAAGGACTCCATGTGCCGCACCCAAGGCCATAAACCCAACACCAGAACATTCAAACTCATGAGACTTCTGAGTCCCCTCCTTTTTAATATATATCTCATCCCTCTGCTTACCCTCATAGAATCGTTCGGCATAACCGTCACGTCTTATGCCGACGATACCCAGCTTGTCATCCCTATCGACGACAATTCAAACACGGCCGAACTCAATCTTAAGCACTGTCTCACAGCGGTCTTTCAATGGATGGACGCCAACCACCTCCGCTGCAACTCGAATAAAACAGAGATCCTGCCCATTGGTAAGAACGCTTCTTTTTGCCCCGCCCTGTGGTGGCCTGATAATTCCGCTGCCCCACCTCAGACAGTTTCATCAGCCAGAAACCTCGGAGTTATTTTTGATTCCGATCTCTCTTTCGATACCCACGCCACGACCGTAGCAGGTAAATGCTTCGGCATCATAAAGTCCCTGAGAAAGTTCTTTGACTTCCTCCCGCTCGACTCCAGAAAGACCATCGCGGTAGCCCTCATACTCTCTCGAGTGGACTACTGTAACGGCCTCCTGGCAGGGACCAAAAAGTCCACCCGATTGAAACTTCAAGGCGTCCTACACACTGCTGCGCGCCTTGTCCTTAAACTCCCACGCAAATCCTCAATCTCCTCTGCTCTTAAATCCTTACATTGGCTCCCCTTGCATAAGAGAATACTCTTTAAAATTCTCATTGTAGCTTTCCGAGCCTTCAACAAATCCGGTCCAGCATATTTGTCAAGCCGCTTCCCCCACTACACACCGGGCCGCTCTCTCAGATCCTCGCAAGAAAACCTCATGACCCCCTCCAAATTCAATCTGAAGTCTAAAGGCGGTAAAACACTTAGTTCCCTGGCTATCAGAGCCTGGAACAGCATGCCAAGGCATCTCAGATTTCAGACGCTTGAAAAGCCGTTTAGGAAACATCTCAAAACGTGGATTTTTAATCTCTCTGATGACTGGACCAAAGCAGCCATCTAGCCCCCCACTACCTTCTTTGTGATTTGGTCATTGGTTTGTCAGCGCCATGATGCTCCTTCCGGAGCGAACGTTTGCGCTCTATAAATACCTATCCAAATTCCAAATTCCAAATGAGCCGTTAAGGGGCCCATCAGTTGACCAAAATCCGGTACAGGTGACACCGAGGTTGACAGGCATAAATCCAGAGCCCACTGGAATGGACAATCCAGGCAGTGAAAGACGGGTTGCACACAAGTAAAGAAGGGAAACCGGAAAGACAATCCATACGCGACACTTAAAGTCGCCAGGGGCAACGTGCCATATTATTCAAGCATCCGGTTACGCAGATGTAACAGCCGGGGCATGTTGTCTCGGTACGCAAGTTGCGCATCCATTGCGTAGGACGCAAATCAACAGAAGTATCCCAGCTATAAGGGCGAGAAGCAAAGGAAGACCTCCGAAGACGCTGGAAAAAATAGAATGAAAAAATGCGGGAATCACACCAAAAATAGTTTGAAAGGAGGTCACGAGGCCAGAGCCCACAAGTTTAAAAAAATGCACTATGCCGGTCGTAGACGAGGCATTAAAGATAGTCTGTATCAACGTTCCAAAATGAAAGGGGAGGTCAGTATTCAAAAGCGCCTGCACCTCCGTGCGGGTATTTACAACGTGAAGAAGAAAGGTTTCACGGGATGAAGTCAAAGCGACCTCCCTTTGAGACAAAAGAGCCCTTATTCTGCTCATCTGGTTGAACTCTGCGCTCAAGGTTGGAATCGAAGGCCAGATAGAAACATCGAGACGGCCATGCGGGGGTGGGAAAAGGACATTATTACAGCAAACTACACGCTGTGAAACAGTGACTATGTATGGTATGCCCTTTAGCATCCCACAGCAATTTTCATTATTCAAAAGCAAATAACTACCGTTAGCAAGCAGTGTAAATGAAGGGGTAATAACTGGCACCGGTACACCTTTCAGGACGCAAGCCAAATTAGGAGCGTGTACATTACAAGCACCATGTAATTGTATGTGTCTACACACCACAGAATGATCAGGAGCAGAAGTGCATTCCTCACCCTTCAGATAAACCTCTGTGCCCTCCCGCATGCATCTATATGTAAACGGGAGCGACCAAACTTCGTGCAGGAACGCACTACCAAGTTGTTCATATCTGCCAAGAGCATAATGTTTCATGCACGAACTAAATTTAAAAAGCGAAAAAGGTAAAGTGATAACGCCGTGGATAAGCCACACGGCCGAATTTAACTCAGCAATAGAGAAAGGCAGCGGTTCTAATTTCTCAATGTGCAGTAATGAATAAGTAGCATCCTTCATAGACCTAAACTGTTGTTTCGCAGTTAAATTAAAAGGGAGGAACAAAGAGGAAACATTCATGTATTCCCATGGGACCTTCCCTGCCTTTAACGTTTCTAAAGTCCATTCAAACTGCATAACCGAACGCAACTGATTCTGGCCATGGTACAACACAGACAAATCATCCTGCACAATGTCTACGACAGATCAAACGATATTATCTAAAGTGTAAATTCTAGAAGACAAGGTATTTATACTATTATCAATCACAGCCAAAACTTTTTCCATATTGGCCTGGTCAATAGCACGTAATCTGGACGCAGCCTCGATTTGCGACATTTTCCAAACTTCGTTGTAAATAGCATATACTCATCTTTTGGACCTGCCTATTGCAGGACTTTTAATAAAATCATTCAGATCAATTTTGTCATTTAAACGTGACAAATGCAGTTTAACAGATGCTAATGTGGAATGTTGCAGCCACGACTGGCATAACTTACCCACAGAGTAGGTAGTTACAGTGTGTGACGATTCAAAACGAGGATCTACCCTGACTTGAGTGTACCCAGGTGCCAAGGCTAAAAATCGACGTTGACAGGAATCTGAACCAGTTTGCCATACCAACCACCCTTCAGGATTAAACGCGGAAACATTAAAGGTGGTGTTGGAAATGAGGGACTGCAACCTACTAAGGGAAAGATCTGTGTAATTACCCCAGCCGGGATAAGCACCCAGATCCGGGATTGTGGGGGAATTCAATTTTTTAGACGTTGCCAAACCAAAACAGGTTGTCTGAAAAATAGATGAATTCAAAAATAAAATGTGGTTTGGGATAAGACAGGCGCGATGCAAAGCTTCTGTTCCCTGAACCTGCCATGGTTTAGTACCCCAAACCGATTTAAGATCGCTAGTAGCTTTCCATAGCTCATAGCCTCCGACAGCCAATTCGTCCATAAAGGACTTGGAATATAACAATTTGGTATGTGTCAACCTAACCTTCGAGGCGGTCTCAGGCGCCATTTTAAAATAAAAGGAGGGCGGTTTAGACACACTAAAATCCGAAAAATATGTGAACTTGTTCACTAATGTGGCAGAACTGCCATGATAAGGGGCCGGACAATGTTCCCATTGTGTGTAATTAACAAAATTACACAAGGTATTAGCTCTGTGTAGGAAATGCGTGCCATAATGCTGATAACAAAATTGTTCACCATAATTAGCAGAATTTAAATACAAATCTTCAGCATCAAATGCAGCATAATATTTTAGATCAGAAAATAGTGCTTCTATTGCTTGTACATCCCAATCATCAGATCGGATATTCTGTTTAACTACATCACCCATAGAAACACGAAATACATTAGGCACATTAATCACTTCCGTAGGTCCATGAATTTGAAATTTAACAGCATCCCAAGCGATCCCATCACGCACAGGCCAGGCAGTAATGTTCACAAAAGTCTGGTCCCTTTTCATAATGTGTGATGAGGAATGGGGGGCCAAAGTTCCATCAATTAATCCAATCGTAGATCTTTCAGTCAGGTAGTGTCCATTGATAAGTTTAAAAAACACTACCACAAAGCCAATTGTCATGAACAGAAAAATACATATTAGCACCAGCCAGATGTAAGTCCATGGTGCCACCAAAAAATGTCTCTTGAACCAGGCAAAAAATATAGCAATTTTGGAAGGGGCAGTGGAAGTCATTGATTCAGTGTCAAAGGAAGAACGGGACTGGTTAATCGCTGTTGAATGTAATAGAGGCAACGGGACACCTGCAGGATAAGCATACTCAGGATCATCAGGCAAACCACCCTCAGTAGGCGGCATAGGAGGGGCAGCAACTGCATGCATCTCAACGGCAACCTCAGGCATGATGTTCGAGGGGGGCATCACAACAGAATTTCACAGAATGGAAGGGCAAGAAACTGAAGGTGTCATACTATGGAGAATCGGCCACTCGCTGTAGCTTGACATTGTCAATCGAGATGTACCTGTTATCCTTGCGACCAGGAAGTGGTGGTAAAATAACTGTACGTGTACCCTGGACTCCAAGCACCGGGACCGGTGCACGATAAGAGGGGCCAAACTCCTTCTTGTTCTCCACCTTCTCACGGACCAGGTCACCAACTCGAGGTAGCCAGCCGACTACCGGAATCTGGAGCTCAGCTTCGCATGTAGAGGGTACGTGTTCCTTTGCTAGAGTGTCTCTGGCTTCTTGAAGATTCTGCAATACAGCACAGTGATCATCTAGGTCAAAAGGCGCGGCAGCCGCCGCCATGTCTAGACCCTCAAGGTCCGGAACAAACATTCGTACTCCAAAGAGCATCATGTATGGGGTCCGCCCACCCAGAGACCTTCTAGGGAGATTATTAAGTGCACGTTGCACGTCATACAAGTGGGTTAGCCAGCTTCGGCCTGAACCTAAAACCCTTGCTGTCAAAGATTGCTTTAGGTCACGGTTCATTCGCTCCACAACACTATTGCCCTCAGGCCGGTATTGAGACGAAAATTTGACTTGGACCCCCAAACTTCTCATGGCTTCTTTGTAAGCTTTAGAGGCAAATGCAGGGCCCTGGTCAGAATGAAGGGTACCACATGCAAAACTCCCAATAAAGACACGCAAATCCTTGATGACCGTCCGGGCATCAGTACTCCTTTGCGGCCACACCCACAGAAAACGTGTGCACGAATCCACTGCAACCAAGATGTACTTATACGCAGTATCAGAGGAAAAAGGACCGCAGTGATCTAAATAAACACACGCAAGTGGTTGATTAGATATATACAGCTGCGTTTGTGGTGGACGCGCGACAGAAGAAGGTTTAATCTGCTGACAAATGCCACATAAAAGGACATAAGCTCAAGCTTGTTTGTACAAACCGTACCACCAGTAACGTTGCTGTAAAAGAGACACTGTCGCCGAAACGTCGGCATGCGCAGACGCAACACCTTCGTGGGCAGCTGTAATCAGAGATGGTCTGCAGTCCGCGTTGGGAATCAACCTGTCACCAACGTCGTTAATCCTCACTAACGGGACGTTATCAGGACTTAAACGATAATGGTAGCGGGAAGGGAAACCTTTCGGAAAGCCCGTCCCTGTCTCGGACGCAGCAATAGCTGCCAAGATGTCATCATCAATCCTAGTTTTGGATCTTGCAACTGCTGCTACTAAATATGTCGCCACTGCGGTTTTTGCTGCCTCGTCAGCCAAACTGTTACCGACAGCATGGACACTAACTCGTTGGTGACAAGAGTGTGAATTACATTCACGAGGGGCAGACCTTCTTTAAGTTCTGCCACTCAAACCCAAAGCGTTTTGTGCTTTACTGTGCTACCTTTCGAATCACGAAAGTCATTGTGACTCCAAAAGTGTAGATTCTCGTTGTATGATTGAACACAATAGTACGAGTCACTCACTATAAGAGTGGTGACTCGAGGATCAGCAAACTCCAGTGCAAGCACCAGAGCTTTCAGTTCTGCCAACTGCGCGGTACAATCACCCAATGACTGCGTATGCACGACATCAGACTGGAACTCACCGTTCACGAAAGTACCTACTACAATTGCGCAGGCCGCTGAATAGGCGTGCTTTGATCCAGTTGCGGGTTGCGCAGACCCATCAGTGTAAATGACACAATGGTACTCCTCGAGCGGGCGCAAAGTCAGAGCAGCCGGATGAACAAATTCATACTCCAAGAACTCCTGTGTCTGTAATGCCGCGTCAAAGATATATGTGACGTCAGGCGAGGTCAAGGAGGTTGCCCATTGTATCCACCTTGGATGCAAAGCCTTAGAATTCGGTGCACTGGCTTTAGTGACCGCCTCAAGGGCCGGGTACGGTGTTACCACCAGCATGTGCTTCCCCTGTGATAGCGCTCACTCTTTCAGGATCGCCATCTGAACTGCTGTCAGTACTTTTTCGACAGCGGAGAAGCGCAGCTCAGCCGAAGTGTACAGATGAGATTTGTATGCAATGGGGACGGTGTCGCCCTCATTGAACGTCAAGTAGGTGAAACCCACTGCACCCGGTACGATTCTAATGACCAGGTTAGTGTGGTTATCACGAGTTTGCAAGAATTTTGAAGCAAGAAGATCAGACTGCAAAGATTGCAATGCAGCCGAATGCTCAGGCAGCCAGCAAGATTTGGTAAAAGTAGGTTGTACCAAGGCATAAAGCGACTTGATACGCTGGGCATAATCAGGAATGTAGGTACGACCGAAATTCAGAAACCCCAGCAGAGATTGTAATTTCTTCAGTGTCGTAGGAGTACTAAGGCGTGCGCATTTCTCAAGGAACTGCGGAGCCAAGCCTCGACCCTCATGATTGAGTTCGTACCCCAAGAACAACACTGTGAACTCGGCAATGTGGGACTTCGCAAAATTGAACTTGTAACCGAAGTGTGCAAACATAGTTATTATGTTATCCACGCGAGCAAGGTGTGGAAGCAACTCGTCGTCCGTCAGGTAGATGTCATCTACATACGAATATGCTTCTGGGTCAATCATCTCCAAGAGAGAGACCACACGAGCAGCAAAGACCCCGGGGCTATTTTTATAGCCCATCGGGAGCCTTTTGAACCTCTTTTGTTTGCCACCCGAGGCAAACGCCGTCCACTCATAGCTATGAGGAGACAGGTTGTGGCTATAAAAGCCATTGGAGATGTCAAGAGTAGTTTTAAATCGTTTTCTCACGAGACTATCGACGAGTTTGAGTTTAAAAATTCTTATATAGCGCTCTTACACCAGCGGTTTCATGGCGCTGTAACTGGCAGATCTCCTCAATTGGCAAGGAAGGGAGGTCGGGTAACAGAGGATTAGATGAAAATTTTGCTGAAGAAGTAGGCTTTAAGTTTCTTTCGAAACTGGGAATATGGGGTTAGGGATCTGAGATCAAGGGGTAATGAGTTCCAAAGGGTTGGGGCAAGGGTCGCAAATTTTGAGCCCCCCCACTTTTTCCGGCGAAACCGGGGAACTATCAGGAGGGATTGGGAAGAAGATCGGAGC
Source organism: Triturus cristatus (assembly GCF_964204655.1). Lineage (NCBI taxonomy): Eukaryota > Metazoa > Chordata > Amphibia > Caudata > Salamandridae > Triturus > Triturus cristatus. Next base: position 162,925,869 of record NC_140590.1, read on the forward strand.
TCCCTAGTTGGCAAGTAGGGGATAATCTCCGAAGAAATGAATGCAGGGGCCGTACCCAATCGAGCCTGGTAAGTGATAGATGCAAGCTTGAATTGGATACGTTCCCGAACCGGAAGCCAATGTAAAAGTTTCAGAAGGGGGGTGACATGTGAGGGTTTAGGAAGGTTAAAGACCAGCCGAGCCGCCTGGTTTTGGATCATCTGCAACCGCCTGAGACTATATGCAGGTATACCTGCATATAGGGCGTTTCCATAATCCAGGCGGGAGATGACCATCGCAAGGACGATCAACTTCAAGGCCTCAAAGGTGAAAAATCGAGAGACCCTGCGGATGGTGCGAAGAGACAGAAAAGAGGATGAAACCACAAAACGAACCTGGGAGTGAAGGGTAAGGTGAGAGTTGAGTTTAATACCAAGGGTTTTGACCGAAGTAGAGGGGACCGGAGAGGGACCAAGGGAAGGGGGCCAAAAGAGTGAAGACCAGGGACTGGAACAACCACCCGTCAACACCAACTCGGTTTTATCAGGGTTGAGTTTCAGGTGGTTGAAATCCATCCAGTCCCTGATGAAAATCATAGTGGACTGGAAATTAGAGATAGAGGCAGAAGAAGAGGACAGATTAAAGACAAGTTGGAGGTCATCCGCATAGTTGTATACGGAGACCTCCATTTGTTGTAAAGAAAAAATGAGGGGAGAAATGTAAAGATTAAACAGAAGAGGTGAAAGGGAGGAGCCTTGGGGGACCCCGCCCAGAACTTTCCGAAAGTCCGCAGTGAAGTCACCCAGGCGAACTGCCTGGGTGCGGTCCCTCAGGAAGGAGGACAACCAAACCAGGGCCGTACCCCCGATCCCCGCCGCCGCGACACGGGAAAGTAAGATGGTATGATCCACCGTGTCGAAGGCGGCAGAGAGATCGAGGAGGACCAGTGCCTGGAATTGATTGGTGTCCCTCCCCTCCCTGAGGTTGTCAAGGACCGAAAGAACTACGGACTCCGTAGAGTGTGCGGGGCGAAAACCAGCCTGGCGGGCAGCCAATACCCCATTTTCTTCCACAAAGGTGCTCAGAGACCTGGTGACATGGCGCTCGAGCACCTTAGCCAAAAATGGTAGGAGAGAAATGGGGCGAAAGTTGGCTGGGATCGAGGGGTCTGCGCCAGGTTTTTTTAAAATGGGTAAAATGATAGCTGATTTCAAGGGGTTGGGAACAACCCCCTGAGAGAGTGAACTGTTTAGTAAGTGAAGGGGAGGATCAGGGCAAGAAATGTAAATGTGACGAAGTATTTGAGCGGGACAGGTGTCAAGGGGAGAGCCAGATTTTACAAGGGGGATTAAGGATGTGAAGGATTCCTTGGTCAGAAGAGGGAGAGAGTTTAATTGTCCTTGGGAAGGAGGGCACTGAGGATCAACAAAAGACGGGGAAGGTGCAGGGATATTAGCTTTAATGGCAGCAATTTTATCAATGAAAAAGCTGTTCAGAGAGTGACAAAGGGCAAGGGAAGGAGAGGGCTTAAGAGAGGTACGATCTGAAAAGGCTAGGTTCTGAACAAGCGAGAAAATTTCCCTAGATTGGTTCTCGGCTGTGAGGATCTTGGAGGAGAAATAGGCCGTTTTAGCGGCCAAGATGGCATTCTTATATTGAGCTAAAAGGGTGGTAAAATCAGCTCTTAAGATGGGACAATAGTTTCTCCTCCAGGCCCTCTCAGCACGGCGTACCGATAACTTGATGGTTTTCAAGTCATCGGTAAACCACAGGTTGGCATCTTTCTCTCGCTTGGAAGTCAGACGTTTCAAGGGGGCAATGGACTTACTGGCTGAGGAGAGCCATTGTTCAATGCTATTAACCTGAGCCGAAGTGGAAAGCCCGTGTAAGACGGGATAGGAAGCACTTAAAAGAGCTGATAAGTTCGCCGGGTCAACTCTACTCCACGAGCGGACCCAGACATTATTAGGAAGGGGGGCCCTAACTGGAGAACTAATAGGAAGAACAAAAGAAATCAGGTGATGATCAGACCAAGTGCAAGGAGAGATAAGAAGGGAGTCGACAGGGCAGTTCAAGGACCAAATCTGGTCCAAGATATGCCCCTTGACGTGAGTAGGGGAAGATACGTGAGAAACAAAATTAAGAGATAAAAGTGTGTCTGAAAACTCTCTAGAAGATGAACACTCTGCTGGGTCGGAGGGCCAGAAATTAAAATCACCCAGTAATAACACTGAAGAGTTATTGACAGAGAGGGTGGCTAACACCTCCTGGAAATCAGGGAGAAATCGTAGAGGCGACTGGGGAGGTCGATAAATGAGAAGACAGGTGAGAGGGGGGGATGTGGACGTGGTTCGAATAGCAAGATACTCTGTGGTGGCAATATCGGGGAGAGAGAGCAGTTGAAATGGAAGATCAGAACGGGCAATGACCGCGACGCCACCCCCCGTTCTGCCGGATGAACGATCGGCCCGAAGTGCATAGTAGGGGGCGGGCAATGTAGCTAGCAAGGTGGGTAGGGAGTCATCACAGAACCATGTCTCGGTTAAAAGGAGAAGATCAGGTGCATGATGATCTAACAACACTGATAGTTCATGTGAGTGAGCCACCGCCGATCTGGTATTCAGATAATACGCCTTAAGGGTCTTAACTGGGGCAGTGTTGACGGCTTCTGTGGAAGGGGGGACCGGGATAGGAGAAGTGAATGAACAGGAACAGTGAGAAGGAGGGGATAAATCTAGCTGGGATATCCGTGAGTGTGTGGAGGCAGATAGAACCCATGGACCCTGTAGCCTGTGAAGCTGGGAAGGAGTGTAAGAAATGATTTGGGCAGGGTATTGTGCCCCTGGCCCCGGTCGGCCGCGGACGGGCGCAGACGGGCTTAACTTAGGCGCAACTTCGGCGCGCCTTCGTCGCGCCCGCTGCGCCCGCCCGCTGCGCCGTCGGTGAGGGGAAGTGATTATATAGGGACACATGTGGGGGGAGTTTTGAGTGGGGCGTGGCAGGGGGTGGAGGAGCCAGAGTAGTGCACGCCCAGCCCAGACCCGCCCAAGGTGTACTGGCCGCCCGTCCCACTCCCCACGCGAGGCAAGGAGGGGGCGATCAGCGGAGGCGGTCTGGCTGTCTGGGTCGTGAAAGCAGGCGAAGGGGCAGCCAGGAAGTTGCTGGCGCTGGTTCCTGAGCGCTGAGCGAAATGCGCAGGTAGGCACAAGTCAATTAAAACAAGACGTCAGGGAAGTAAAAGAAACACCGTTGCTCCCGGCGAAGCCTCGGGAGATCTGCAATCACTGCAGGTAGCCCACTGTCAGCCTTTTGAGCCGTTAGCCAGGGGGGGAGGAGCCAGAGTAGTGCACGCCCAGCCCAGACCCGCCCAAGGTGTACTGGCCGCCCGTCCCACTCCCCACGCGAGGCAAGGAGGGGGCGATCAGCGGAGGCGGTCTGGCTGTCTGGGTCGTGAAAGCAGGCGAAGGGGCAGCCAGGAAGTTGCTGGCGCTGGTTCCTGAGCGCTGAGCGAAATGCGCAGGTAGGCACAAGTCAATTAAAACAAGACGTCAGGGAAGTAAAAGAAACACCGTTGCTCCCGGCGAAGCCTCGGGAGATCTGCAAGAGAGCCGAACTGTGTGTATTCTGTACCGCACATGTCCGGCAGTGCGAATTTAAGTGCCGGTAATCCAAAACTAGGCGGTACGATCCGTCAGGCTTCGTCACAGTGAATAAAGGATTATTCATGGGTGACACACATGTTTCAATTACTCCCTGATATTCCAATTGTTCAAGGATGGACGCGACGTGAGATCGAGCCTCGTGACGCATGGGGTATTGGGGTTGTGGCTGGGGTTCCGACCGCAACGGAATCGTATGATTGGGAGAAAATTTGTCCCAGCCCCCCTGAGTACGGTACAACGCAGGTGCGAGCACCTGCGCCCACTCCTCGGCTAACCTGTTAGAATGTTCCAGTGGCACCGTGTGCCCAAAGGACGGGAGGATTACTACCTCCCCTCTAGGAGCCTCTAAAACGAAAGCCAGGGGCCAATCTGCCTCCGCCAAAAGGATATCATAGGTGGTGGTTAGATTATCCCAAAATACCACTTTAATTTTACGTTGTATGTCACCCTCAATTAAAAGGACAATTTCAAACATCCGTTCAGGGGGAGCTACGCGAGTATCAGCAGTTTCAACACTTACAAATGTATCAGTTGCTGTCGCCGCCAGAAACGGACGCAGCGCTTGTCGCACTACTGTAACTTCCGCCGCGCTGTCTAGCAGCGTTAGCGCCCATGTCTGGTTCAGAAGCTGTGTCCGTACCATCTGAGGCATATCTCGCAGTCAGAGCAGCAACTTTTTTCTTCTGAAACGGGGGTCTTTGACGTGCAGACTCGTCCTGCTTGCCTTTACCGTCAGTCTGACGGGGCTGCTCACGACCTTGAGCACCCCTTCCTTTCCCACGATCTCCGCCATCGGAATGAAAAGCCGATGTTTCCTGTGAAGAACGAGGAGAGCGTTGTTCAGGAACCTGAAATCTATCAGGTGACTTAATATTAGAACGATCGCGCAAATCATAAGTGCGTTCACTTTGTATCTGCACCGGCGACGCAGAACGAGACCTCCGTTTCTCTTGCTGCTTCCCCTGTTTTTTAGCTTGCCAACTTTGTTTTGGAAAGTTGGGCTTCTTGTCTTTGGTAGACAAACTCCCTTTAGGCTGCTGCACCACAGTAGGAATGATCACGTTGGGTTTCACACCCAAGGCGCTACGTCCCACCATTCTGTAGGCTTTCGCTATAATTTTAGCGAATTCCTTTGGCCTGTCGCCCGGATCCACAAGTGCCAACATATTACACACTTGGAATTGCATGGCATCTCCTTTGAGGTTGCCCATAACCATGGAACAAACAATATCGAAGCTGTCGACAAGCCTCATTCCCAACTCAATTGCTGCCTCTGCACCATGAATGTCTTGGACCTTCTTGATGACTGAGGGCAGTACAGACATAGACGGAGTGCCATAGCACTTCGCATAGGTCGCAGCAAAGACCTTGCCCCAATTGTCACAGTCAACCATATCCGGGACCAGATCCTTCGGCAAAGTAATAGTGAGTATCCTGTGTTTAGCCACAGGAGAAGTATGTGGAAACACGGCTTCTAATTGATCAAATTTTTCAGCAAGCCAGTAAGGAAATTCATCCCTATTTTGGGGGCGCTTGCCGACAACCGCATTAACCATAACAGGACTGATGACCATCGCGTGATGGTCAGTCGTGTGGCCCGCAACTGCAGGTGCCCCCACCTGTACATTGCGAGACACGTACTGCCCCCACCTGTACATTGCGAGACACGTACTGCACTAACGCCTTATGGACCGTAATCAGGGCAGTGTGTAGCACTCGTAACTCCGCCACCGCCACAGTCATGTAGCGGGGATGGGGTGTATAACCGGCCAGCACCGGCCATGTGGCCCCTGCAATAGACAACGGGCCCATTCTCGCCGGTACTACCGCATGGGGAAGGGCGCCATTAAACCAAATAGTATGCTGCCAGGCAGTGAGGGGAATCTCAAGTGTCCGATAAGGGGCATAGGCTGCAGGCACCGCTGTGTGAGTATATTCGTGGAACAAATTATCGTTTGCATCCACCTTCTCAAACGTCACCCCAGAGTAAAACAACTCATACGGGAACGCCGCATCAGCGCCTACGACTAAAATAACAGCCAAGCCATCATCCGGGACCCCATAGACCCTCAAATGTGCGGTCAGGGGAACCAGACTATGCGCGGCAACATTGACCGCCATTGGGACTCTCAGAAGAACAACAAAAAGCTATACTGTAGCACTGGGGTTCAGAAAAAGAAAACCTTTTTAATTATCAAGCTTGAATGAACCTTTAGTCGAAACCTAGGTAGGTTAAGCCGTCACTCCCGTTGTCCGGAAACCAGAGTGAGGGCGTTGTGGACTAATAAAAGCACTATTAATGCGTCTCAGATCAAAAGACCAAACGTTAGGTGCGCCATGTTGCAGGGATTCTGCTTATGCACAGAACTATGCGCAGGAAACCAGGACCTCAGAGAATTGTGGTGTACCAGAAACTCCCCTCAGAACCAAGAACCCCTATCCGACTAGCTTAGTGTCACATTCGTTATCCGAGATTTAGCTCGGCGGTCCCAATGTATAGACAACCCAGAACAAGCGACTTAGATACTCTCAGGAGTGGTGGGAATCCGAAATACCCGTTGGTAGCTATATATCAGTCCACAACAGAATAACAAAGACACGGTAAAGTTTAAAGAGTTTATTTTATAAACCTCGCGTCCTAAGATGCAGTACTTTGGCTAACACAAGCAGACAAATGGTTAGGATCAGCACCATCAGCATTGTTACAATACCATAGAAAATTAAAGGAGCAATCATAATAATAATGACAGTGGAAAGCGACCACCCTCCTTTCTCTAGAAACTAATAAGGTATTATTAGACTAATAGAAGGTCTCTTAGGCTTGCATGGGGGACCCCATACCTTATAGATCAGCTTAGTGGAATCACATCACAGGATCAGCTAGGCTCTCTCCTGCAACAGCTCTTCGTTTCGAATGTAACAAAAAACATGCTGCTCTGCAATATTAAAGGGCTCGTCTTTCAGGTATTGGCAGCTGTATGTATGTTATGGCTAAGAAGTGGTACGATCAACCTGAACACAACAACCTGCACCGTCTAGTGACCCAGACTCGTTCTTTACACGGTGTACAGACCAAGGTCACTGCTCGCTGTTAAAGATGTTAAACAACAGACGGTTCTCATGTGAAGCAAAGTCGAGTCAGCAGTTCTCGAATGAATAACATGTAACAACAGTGTCGCGTGCAAAAGCAGCAGAAGCGGCAAGCTGGCTTTCTAACAGCCGTCGAGGTTATGCTAACTTAGCATTGTACATAGGGAGTGGTTAACCCATACTACAGTGTTAGATGAATACCAATATTTAAAAAAAATGGAGTATCAGCGTAAAATCATTATGGGACCTTGTAAAAAATAAATAAGTAAAATAGGGGCCTCATTCTGGGAAAGTCAAACGTGCACCTATGTATTTATGACCTTTAAAACTTTCAGTCATTCACAAGATTTCACAGCAGTAGGCCTGGATACCTGCAGTGGGTGCAGGTTTACAGACATGCTTCTAGCAAACGTTTGTGAATTTCATTTTTGCATGCGCAAATCTTCATATCTTAATTTCCTAGGAGAAAATTGAATGAACAGGGGCACCTTTATTCAGCAGGAATAAACAATACACAGCCCCTATGCCTACAACCATCGAGTGGCCGGCGGCGTATTATGCGAGATGAAAGATGGTAATATACACAGCTGTCCGCCTACAACCCGCCAGGGGCCGGCAGCGTCACAATAATCCTCGACATATGTTACGGCAGTCAGTGGGGCTGCAACATTCTGTGTGTCGTGTAACCTATATTCTACCAGTGACCGTATTAACATGCATAAATTGTGTATTAGTAAGAGCCGACATGCGTAGTGGCCCCCCATTCCAGATCTTCGATATATAGTACACCATAATCACAGTGTTAAACCCATAGGTGTCGGAAGCTCAGTGAGGGGGAACCCCATCCCGCCACCCTCCCGCAACAGATGAGTGGGGCGAGGCAGCTCCCGGCCACCCCGCCAGTTATCAACAGGAGCGCCGATCCGCAGGGAAGGAGTGAGATATATGGACAACCTACATCCGACTGAATCCCCCTGCCACCCTTTCAAGCAATTCAATCCAGTGGAGGCAGTAGTGTAGGGTCTGAGCAATTGGTAATCTGGGGGCGTGCTATGTCTGTGGATGCGATAACAGATAGGTTGTGAGAGGACTCCAGATATCTACCGGTCTGGATGCTGAGGGCAGAAGTTCCGCATATCTAAGCAGAGTGTCCTGGCATTGTACCATGTCTTTGATCCAGTCTTTGAATTTAGGAGCCCTGCCTCTCCCCCACCTACATGCTGTGAGTCTCTTCGCTATGAGAAAAGCAACTGTGGTGAACCTGCGAATCGGTTTCTTGACGGTTTTTGTGTAGCCCAAAAGTGCCTGCGTTGGAGAAGGTGTCAGAGGGACATCTATCATCTCCGAAATGCCAGAGTATATCTGACACCAATAGTCGGCGATTTCCCGGCAGTTCCAGGCCATGTGCAGAAAGTCCACCGCTGGTGTGCGGCAGCGCCAACAAAAATCATCCTCTCGCAGGCCCACCCTACACATGTGAGCAGGAGTACAGTAAAGCCTATGCAGGAACTTGTAGTGAATAACCCTGAATCTACTGCTGGAGGAGATCTGCTCGGTCTGTAGGCAGCAAAAGCTCCAGAGCTCGTCTTCAATGGGTACCCCTAATTCTGCTTCCCATTTTGTACGTGCCCTGCAGGGTTCTAGGTCCGGTGTAGCGCGTAGTGAGTGATAGAGCTTGGAGACCGCGTGTGCTGGAGTGGCAGCCTTGAGCAATTGGTGTAAAGGGTCTAAAGTGGGTGGTTCGTCCGGAAATCCCTCTGTCAGTGCACGAACACCACTGCGGAGTCGAATGTAGAGAAATGTGTCCATGGGGGTAGGTGTGATGTCGGCTAAGATGTGTGTCAGTGAACGAAATTGTCCGTCTTGATATAGGTCACCCCAAGTCTTAATGTTAAGTTTGTCCATAAATTTTTTAAATAATCGTTCCTGCAGAATGTATAACCGAGGATGGTATGCCAGGGGAAGCAATGGGGAATATATCAGTGACGTGCGGATTTTTTTCGCGATATGCCGCCATGCTAGGACTGAGGTGGAAACTGTGGTATGGTGCACAACCCTTGCCTCTGGCGCACTAAATATAGCACCCTCCAATGGGATGGGATCCGCTAGCCAATGTTCTACTGCTATCTGCGGCATAAAAGGAGTGGGGTGGAACCAGTGATAGACGTAGTGTGCCTGAGCGCTATAGTAGAAGAGCTCAAACTCTGGTAAATCAAAGCCCCCCTGCGCGAATGGGCGAGTCAATACGTCCCAGCTCAGGCATGGTCGTTTTCCCCCCCAAACTAGACGAATAAGCTCGGAGCGCAAGCGTTGGAAGAAGGACTTGCCCGGATAATATGGGATATTTAAGAAGAGGTAAAGGAGTTTGTGAAGAACCACCATCTTAATGAGGGATGCACGGCCCGCAAAAGAGAGCGGCAACGTGATCCATCTGGTCACGCAAGTTTGAATATTATCAAATGTGCGGCCGTAATTCATCCGCATCAATTCTTCCCGATCCCGAGAGAGCAGTATGCCCAGGAATCGGACCTCATCTTCGCACCACCTCAGTGGATAATCAAGGTGGAACGGCTGTGCAGCCGCGGTGAGCGGGAATATAGTGGATTTTCCCCAATTAATATGGATACCGGACATGCCCGCAAACCGAACGAATTCCCTCAGGATAGGGTTAAGGTTAGCAGCAGGGTCGCGGAGGTACAGCGTGATGTCATCCGCGTACAATGATATGAGCACCTCCCGCTGCAAGCAGCGCAGAGCCTTGTCCCTGTGATGCTGTCGGAGCCGAGCAGCCAGCGGCTCCATCGCTATGGCGAACAGCAATGGGGATAGGGGACACCCCTGACGTGTCCCCCTCGATATAGCAAAGGCTTCTGATATCCGACCGTTCACCCCTACAGAGCCACCGGCTGACAATAAAGGATACCTATCCACTGCGTGAATCCTATCGGCAGCCCCATATTGCGCAGGATACATTGGAGATAGTCCCATTCCAAGGAGTCAAATGCCTTAGTGGCGTCCAAGAAGACCGCCACCAGTGGCAAGTCAGGGTCTACGTTCTGCAATATGGAGAAGAGGGTCCGGAGGTTGTGGGAGGTGGCCCTGCCTGGGACGAATCCCGCTTGATCCGACAGCACCAGGCCTCCCAGTATCAACTGCAATCGATTGGCTAATACTTTGGTCAGAATCTTAGCGTCGCAGTTGATTAATGAGAGGGGGCGGTAAGAGTCGCAATATTGAGGTGGTTTACCGGGTTTCAGTAGGGAGGTAATTAGAGCTTCCTGCATTGATGGGGGAAGTGCGCTGGATTCATGAGCCTCCATATAAACCTCGCGAAGCACTGGTGCCAGGAGAACCACATAGGCCTTGTAGAAGTCCATGGGCAAACCGTCCAGGCCGGGGGCCTTACCAGGCGCCATCTGACCAATTGCGTCTCTAATTTCATCCAGGCTTATGGGCTCAGCCAGGAACTCCCGCTGACGGTCTGAAAGCCATCCTAATGTGAGTTCCCTCAGATAGTCGTCCATATCCAGGTCACCTACTCTGGTGGTAGAGTAAAGGGCCGAATAGTGGGCAGTGAAGGCATCCAGGAGCGAGTTTGTATCTCGCAGAGGTGTCCCTCCGTCGCTCTCCAGCTCCAATACGAAATTTGAGCTCCGTGGGGGGCGAACCACTCCCGCTAGGAATCTCCCGGGGCGCTCTCCCTCCCCATAAGCCCTCGCCCTGAAGTATTTACCCCTGAAGTTAACCTCCCTCTCCGCGGTGGAACTGTACTCAGACAGTGCCGTCCGGTATTGTGCTTGCGTATCCGAGTTAGTGGCACAATCGGGTTGAGTTTCTAATGTGTGCAATGTGGTTTCCAATTTGTGCAATGTGGTACGTAAGGCTCGCAACACACCTGAGCTCTTGGAGATACAAATACCCCGTACTGTGACCTTCAACGCCTCCCACAGGGTGGCAACACGCTCCACTGATCCCTTGTTATGCAACAGGAAGTCCTCAATGTCTTGACACAGTTCGGTGCGGAACAGTTCATCAAGTAAAATGTTAGGTTGGAGTCGCCAGGAGGGCGACCTCCCCATCATGTCAGGTAAGCGGAATTTAGCCAGCACCGGGGAGTGGTCAGAGAACGTACGGCCCACATGTTGTGCTGCGACCAGCGAGGGAGCTAAACTTCTGGAAATCAACAGGTAATCCAGTCTGGCCCACGTGGCATGTGCAGTATTCCAATGTGTACCCTCCGTCTGAGTCGGATGCAAGTGACGCCAGGCGTCTATGATTTCCTGTGCATCACAAATGTCACGCAGGTACCTGAGTGTGTTGGTGTAGTGCTGTGCAGAGGGATTGGACCTATCTAGCGCAGGGTTAAGCACCGCATTGAAGTCGCCCCCCCATATGAGGTGTGTGGATCCCACGTCCCTGATCCTGTTCCAGAGAGCAATGAAGCTGCTAGGGTCATCACAGTTAGGGCCATAGGAGCAGGCCAAGGTGATGGTTTCAACACCTATCCTACACCAAGCCATACAATAACGTCCCTCCCCGTCGGCTACGTTGCCCAGGGGAGTATAGGGGACACCTCTTTTTATCAGAATAGCGGTGCCTCTCGCATAGGACGAGTAGGGCGCAAAAGTAGAGTGTGCTGCCCACCTGGTGGCAAATGAGCCTCCGCGGTGGGGATCCATATGGGTCTCCTGCAAGAAGACTACCTGTACCCTTAATCTGTCCAACGCTCCCAAGATGTGTCTCCGCTTCCTCGGATCTCCCAGGCCTCTAACATTCCAGGTGATAGCAGAGAGTAGCCCCCCCCCCCACCGATGTCAATGTTTACGGCGCGACTCATGTCATCAGATAGGGGAAGAATAGGTCTGGGAGCGTACCACGCAAGTCCTTCCCTTATGCCACTGTATTTTGAAGGTGTCAGATGGTGCAACAACACTATGCATGTTGACTTTACCCATACTAAATTCAAACAAACCCAATACAACCCCTTGAAACCCTCCCCGCCCACCCACTACGACATCCCAAACATGCCGAGCATCTCCCCCACCCCATACAAACTCACAATACCAAGTCCCAATTGGGGGACACAAGGGGTCCGGACCTGCCTTTCACCTCCCCCGATATTTCACCCGCTGTCCGCCAGACGCAATAGCCAGCCGAAGGCGCGGGAGGGGGAGGCAAATGCCGGGGCGAGGTCATAGTTAAGTAACATCCAGGAAAACCATGAGAGCAACAGAGTCAAACGAGTGGCAGCTCATCGTGAGAGGGCCAGGGCACAGACCAACGTGCACAGCGAGCGCTCGGGCCCGAACTCAAGGCGTGAGCAAAAGCAAGACTGTAGTATCAGGAGGGACCAGAGTAATAGCTATGACGCTCTTAATCAGTCCAGAGCAGAAGTGGGTGAGCGGGAGCCAGCCCTTTCCGACGGGGACGCGGCAGCTCCCCGGGAGCTCTTGTGGTCTTTTAGAAAGAGTTCCACTTGAGAAGGGTCTTGAAAAATGTGAGGCTTGCCAAGATGGACCACCCGTAGGCGAGCCGGGTACAACATGGAGTATTGAATTCCACTTTGGATCAGACGTTTCTTGACCGACCCAAATTTACGGCGCGCATCTTGCACCGATTGTGTGAAGTCTGGAAAGAAGGAGAGTGTAGCGTTTTCAAACTGGACAGGTTGTTTCTCCAGGGCTAGTCTAAGCAGGGTATCGCGATCTCTATAGTTCAGAAATCTGATGATGATAGGCCGTGGGGGGGCTCCAGGCACGGGACGAGGGCCCAGGGTGCGATGGGCTCGCTCAACCACCAACTGTGGAGAGAAGGTATTCGCGCCTAACAGATCAGACAAGAGCTTTTCAATGAAGAGTTCCATTTTGCCGACAGATGTAGACTCCGCCAGACCAATAAGGCGCACGTTATTGCGGCGCGACCTCGCTTCTAAGTCCTCGTTCTTGTCGGCGATTACCTTCAGTAATCTCTCCATGTGCGATACTTTGATTGCGGTGCCCGTCGCCCCATCCTCCAGCCCAGAAATCCGCTGCTCCGACTCCTTAACTCGCTCCTCTTGTTGGTCGAGTCTATGTACTACAGAGTCTAGGCGCAGAGACATACCGTCAATTTTCGAGTCAATTGAGGTGAGGCTAGTTTGCATGTTAAGCAGGAGCGCCTTCCAGTCCACGTCTTCAGCGTCTTCTCCATCAGAATCGCCGTCCCCCGGTGGAGGGCCGCGGGTTTTTTTCTTTTGAGGTTCGAAGGGGAGTCGGGATTGCTTAGTGTCTGTTTTCCCCATTATAGCCAGGTGTCAGAGACAAATTCCCCTATAGTTACACCAGTATGGATGACTCTCTCCGGAGCTGTTAGGATCACGCCGTGTATCTTGATAGGGAACAGCTCCGCACTCCAAGCCACCGCCACTCGTTGTCCGCAAAAGGGAAGGGCACGACACCACCAAGGCGGGGGAACCACCTCACAGAGAGCGCCAAACACAATGTCCCATCCTGAAGAGGAGTCTCAGTGCACGGTCGCTGCTCCGCCAGTGCCCTCCCGCAAAAGCCTCCAGGGGCCCGGTGACGACGATCTGTCCGGCCCAGCAGGATGACCAACCTCCTCTAGTAGCGTGTGTCTTAATTTACAGGACGCAGTATTGGCGGTGCAGAGGGGCTTTCAGCATCACTCTCCGCGGGTCACTATCCACGCCAGGGGGCCAGTCAGTATCAGGCAGCCTCTCTCGCTGGATTCCAATAATGGACGTGTGCGGTGCGGTATCCGCGGGAGCGTCTCTCCGCTGTGGATCGGGGGGGGGAGAGGGGGTCGTAAGCAACAAGGATTTGTGTCTTCCCGCACCTCCAGGGACAGCTCCGGGCGGGAAGCGCACCTCCCCCCCTACGGTCCAAAAAATGCAGAGATCCGGCAGGCAGCAGCCGTCACGCAGCCCAGAGCCCCCAGCAGCGCCCTAGCTCGTCACCGCCTTACCGGCACTCCAGCAGGTCCGCCGCAGCCGCAGGAGGTCCCGTCCCCAGCGCCAGTCACTTCTCGCCGCTCCCGACAGCCGCCGCGCACCGTGGCCCTCCGTCCACGTGCAAGTCGCGTTGTCGCGTGAACACTCGCGCCGGCTTCCTCGCTCCGGCAGACACTCAGCTGCACCCGCCGGAACTTTCGGTGGCGATTTCTCCCGCTCCGCCAGGCAGATCGGCCCAAGACTCGCCACAGGCACGCTCCGGCCCCAGCCCAACACTCGGCGCTGGTAAGGAGTTTATTTCCAGGATGCAGGATGGGCTAATGAAGTGATAACTCGCCCGGCTGGCGAGAGCCTCACAGGTGTGCGGCCATGACAGTCCGGCGCCCTCCAGCGCCCTTGTGACAATTTTTCTTCACTGTTAAATTCCTTCTATACTAAAACGAATGTGCCAAACACCCTGGGAGTTTTCGCCCAGAATATGGGGGTCATAGTTCATTTTTTGCTTTGCGGCTTTGATTTGTTCACTACAGTGACGTACAGAAAAAAAACCATCTGAAGGTTTGCTCTGACTGCGGTGGACCGCCTGATGTCCTTACTCTGATGGCCCCACTGTGCTGAGACATCCGAGGATGCTTTCCAACGGCAGAGCCAGCAGAGTTGGAGAGGGCCGAGGAGGATCGCGACAGTCAGGCGAAGACAGAATCAGGAGGAAGACCTACAGATGGTAATTCAGGATACAATTCCCATTTATCATTTGTCTAAACACCATATCTGAATCAGAAATATCTGTTGTAAAAAAACGAATTTGTTCCTTCCAGACTACAAGATCCTGTAGACACTCAGATTGAAATCCTACGATTCCTGTGCAAAATCAGGGTAAAAGCAATCCGTGCAGGGCACCAAGTCCCAGTAGAAAACAGGCACCAAGTCCCAGTAGAAAACAGGCACCAAGTCCCAGTAGAAAACAGGCACCAAGCCCCGATAGAAAACAATAAGACTGGCCTTAAAAACGATTCCAAGTTCTTCCCAGCCTTCCTTGTTGTACCGCCCCAGGTGATCACCTGTGAAGCAACCACTTTACCAGAAACAGGCAATCCACAGAAAAGGAATGTCCACTATTGCAATAACCAGACCCACACTGAATCCTAGGCTCTGAGAGATCTAGCAAGACTCATCTGTCATTCCCAAACTTGCAGATAAAGAGGGAGGGGCTGTGATCATGAACGATGAATCATTTGACAGAGAAATAATAGAGGCACCCTACTACAATTTACCCCAACCTACCCCTCAAATCTTCCCCAGTCCACCCCACTCCAATCTACTCCACCACAGCCCACTCCAACTACTTCAGTCTACCCACTACAACTACAGCATTCCAATCAACCTCAACCTACACCACTCCAGTCTACCCCAATCCAGTTTAAACCAATTTCACACACCCCAAGCTACTCCACCTCAATCTACCCCACCCAACCTCCCATATCTACCCCACCCAATCTACTCCATTCTAAAGTACCCTACTGCAATTTAGACCAATTTACTCCACTCCAAACCACAGTACTCTAATCTATACCAATCTAACGCTCTACCCCACCCCAATCTACTCCACGACAATCTACCCACTCCAATCTACGCCGCTCCAGATTACCACAATCTACCCCACTCCAGCAACTCCAAT
This sequence comes from Triturus cristatus, assembly GCF_964204655.1. Taxonomy (NCBI): domain Eukaryota; kingdom Metazoa; phylum Chordata; class Amphibia; order Caudata; family Salamandridae; genus Triturus; species Triturus cristatus. Next base: position 162,941,227 of record NC_140590.1, read on the forward strand.
CTACCCCACACTACCACACTCCAATCCTTCCACCTCAATTTACCCACCCACAATGTACCCTACCCCAATCTATCCTAACCTGCCCTTAATCCACCCCAATATGCCCACTCCAATCTAACACACCGCTATCTGCCCTAATCTACCTACCCCACCCGATCTGGCCCGCCCCAATCTACCCCAATGTAACGACCCCAACCTACCCAATCCATCCTACTCACCCCATTCTACTACACTCCAATATGCCCCATCTCAATCTACCTCACCCCACTCCACTCACTTTTAACCATGCCCAACAGCAGCCACACTGGTCTACAACATGGCTAAAACACATTGCCATTAGGTCTCGCACAGGCGACACCTATTGACTTTGCCAATGATTGTTCTAATTTGGTTTGGAATTTTTATTGTTGAGCATTTTGACTTTATTACTGTTTTTATACTGAATACATACTTTGCACATTGCCCTACGTTAAGCCTGTGGGCTCTGTGCCATAGCTAACCAGGGGTTGAGCTCAGGTTAATTTAGTAACTTTGAGGGTTCACCATGACAAGAGTTGTGATTACTCCTTGAGTCGGGTAGTCACCCACCCTAAATAGGAATCCAATTTCTTACATATACCCACTAATTAAAAATAATGTCCAACAGTGTTACTACGTGACTCAGCCCTCTGCCTTATGCGCATCAACCCACATTCTGATCACAAAGACTCAGTTAACTTTGTATATCTTCTCAGCTCACAGCATCATCCCCTATCTTTGGCAAACTTATCCTGGATGGTTACAACAACCACAATATTAACTTACTCCTTCTGCAAACAACTGGTGGTGGCCGAGCAAACAACAAGCTCACTCTCTGCATCATCCCTACTCCCTTCCCACACATCGGGCAGTTCTGAACTCTTATCAACTAGTCTCTCCATCTCACAACAGCCCACATTCCACCACAGCCCCACTGCCCCACACACATGTGACAATCAATTCATAGAAGACATTTTGAACACCAACAGTGCCTACGTAAGTGACTTACACCTCACTGCTGCTTGCAATAGTAAGACTATGAGACTCTATTCTAATCCACAAATCATGACTCAATCTCAGCGCACACATCACAGACCCAGAAATCCACCCTGGGAAACAACCTCAATAATATAATTGCTAACACCACCTCGTGCATATGCTTAACCACACTCCTTCACTGGACATATCATTTTACAAACCTATTCCACCGGACACCACTCAAACCCAGCACAATCACAGCCAGATATTTAAGAATCTCCCCAGCAAATGTCTCCAACATACCCTTTCCACTCACCACGACTCAGATGATGCAGATACCATTCTTGAGGTAACAAAAACAATGTCTCAACAGGGAAAGTAAATAAGGGGACCAATCAATACACAATTCAATCAAAAGAACAAGGAGGGACAAGAGAGACCAAGCGATTGAAAAAGGAAACAGATTTTATGATTAAATACACAATTGGTATGTACAATTTAGAATAACCATAACAAACATATGTGCACTGACAGTGAAGTGAACAAGTGAACGACGCAGTGACATAAGTGTTAAAATGACAACAAGGTGCGGCGAAATAATTCAAATAAATTCAGGGTCGAGGAGGAATATATACAATAAACAATTCGCACATGATCTTTAAGGTCACAAAGGACCCTTTAGCTAGCCGCAAATAATGCTGTCCAGTCGACGACGTTTCAACCTCCTTGCGTTGAGGTCATCATCAGGACTATGGTTATCGAAATATTTAAAAATACCTATGTGTAAAAGCAGAGAGAAGGAATAATGAATAGTGAAGCCCAGAAAAGCCAATGACATAGAGCACAAGGAATGAAAAAGTAATGAATGAATCAAAAGCAAAAGAATGAAAAGGGAAGAACAAGAAAAAAACTAATCGTACCTGTGTACGGGGTTAATTAATTCACCACCTCATAGCTGAATACAGGAAGGTGTAGGACAAATGAATCGTCAAGATAGGAGGGTATCTTTAGGTGTCTGAAACAATAAATTGAATAAAGAACTAAAAAGGTGACCAAATATTAAAGAACATGTAACTAAATCAAACGAGGCAAAGGGCGCTTACCTATAAAGGACACAGGAGAGACAAAGGCCCACAAAAAATCACCTTGAAGCGTATGGATTGCTCTATTGTAATCGGCAATCTATCAAGAAATAATTAAATTACGGGAGTTACACAGAACGTGCTTTTATACATGACAAAAAAGTCTAGTGGTGAAAATAAAGGCAGAGACGCTTACCGGGGCTCTAATTGTGAATCTGGGAATCAAATATGGAAAAAGTACGAAGCATCCAGCGGTGAGAAGCCGGGGCTTGAGTGAATCAGCGCTCAGGGGAGAACAAGGGGAGGGGTGTATGAAAGGCGTGTAATTACTACGCCGAACAGAATGGGAGAGAAATACCATGTCAAGGGGGAAGGGAAGGGAATTACTTACTGAGAGGGGTCTCCCCAGAGCGCTGATTCACTCAAGCCCCGGCTTCTCACCGCTGGATGCTTCGTACTTTTTCCATATTTGATTCCCAGATTCACAATTAGAGCCCCGGTAAGCGTCTCTGCCTTTATTTTCACCACTAGACTTTTTTGTCATGTATAAAAGCACGTTCTGTGTAACTCCCGTAATTTAATTATTTCTTGATAGATTGCCGATTACAATAGAGCAATCCATACGCTTCAAGGTGATTTTTTGTGGGCCTTTGTCTCTCCTGTGTCCTTTATAGGTAAGCGCCCTTTGCCTCGTTTGATTTAGTTACATGTTCTTTAATATTTGGTCACCTTTTTAGTTCTTTATTCAATTTATTGTTTCAGACACCTAAAGATACCCTCCTATCTTGACGATTCATTTGTCCTACACCTTCCTGTATTCAGCTATGAGGTGGTGAATTAATTAACCCCGTACACAGGTACGATTCGTTTTTTTCTTGTTCTTCCCTTTTCATTCTTTTGCTTTTGATTCATTCATTACTTTTTCATTCCTTGTGCTCTATGTCATTGGCTTTTCTGGGCTTCACTATTCATTATTCCTTCTCTCTGCTTTTACACATAGGTATTTTTAAATATTTCGATAACCATAGTCCTGATGATGACCTCAACGCAAGGAGGTTGAAACGTCGTCGACTGGACAGCATTATTTGGGGCTAGCTAAAGGGTCCTTTGTGACCTTAAAGATCATGTGCGAATTGTTTATTGTATATATTCCTCCTCGACCCTGAATTTATTTGAATTATTTCGCCGCACCTTGTTGTCATTTTAACACTTATGTCACTGCGTCGTTCACTTGTTCACTTCACTGTCAGTGCACATATGTTTGTTATGGTTATTCTAAATTGTACATACCAATTGTGTATTTAATCATAAAATCTGTTTCCTTTTTCAATCGCTAGGTCTCTCTTGTCCCTCCTTGTTCTTTTGATTGAATTGTGTATTGATTGGTCCCCTTATTTACTTTCCCTGTTGAGACATTGTTTTTGTTACTACATTTACCCGGTCTCAGCTGGGTTAACGGGCTTGCTCCTGTTTTTCTTGTTTAACGATACCATTCTTGAAGCATGCAGGTCCACTCACTGGGTTTAGCTATTCATGCAGCTCTCATTTGATAATTCTTTTTATTTCAGGTGTAGTGACAGTACTACTAGTACCACGATCACAAATTTATTTTCAGTTCTACTAATATTGTTGTTAGTTTTACAATTCCTACTAACGGTGCTACTACTATGCTCTCTACTGCTACCAGTGACATCTCCAGTGTCGCTGGTCCCGATACAAGTCAAGTGTTGAAAAATAAGCTTAGGAAGGTCTTCTTTTACCAGGGGTAAATATAAGAAAGCATAGAAAAAGATGATCTACAAAGGGAGAATAATGTGTCATGGTTCAGCGTGCAGACAGTATACGTTTATCTAGTGTTTTTATAGTCAGAGAAACTGTAGCATACACGGGCCATATCACAGAAATTGCCAAGGGTGCACAACGGGCGTGTGCACCTATTTTGTGCACCCCATGGGGCACTAGGGTAATACAGAAGGGGCAGCAGATACTTGTACGGCCCTGTCTGTAATACTGACAACGCTGGCACATGTCGCGCCAGCGCTACTTCTACAGGGAGTCCCCTCATTTGCATGGGGATGTAGCCCCATGCAGATGAGGGAATCACTTGCCATTGCGCCGCCCCTTATTACAGACGTGGGCGCAGAGGCAAACATGCCTTCAGGAGGCGCACTGACTGCGTCACAAAAAGGTGGTGCACTGTCAGTGAGCCCCGACGGCAGCCCTCTCTAGGGATGAAAGGGGTCCCAAGGACCCCCCAAACATCCACTTGCAGCAGAGTGCCGCAACTCACTGAATCCACCTGCAAGGGGATCGCTTATCCCTCTTGAAAGGGCAGAAGGGCTGACTGCACTGTGAAACACAGAGCAGCTGCTTCAGAGAGTCACTCCGTATTTCACTTGATATGCGCTACCCCCAGGGCAGCACGGGTTTTCGGCTGCCCTAAAGGCAGCACATTCAACATAATAGGGTGTGGTCTCCCTGTCTGCGCCTGGTGCACCTGTTTGAATGAACACTGTGGCACAAACAGAAAATGTGCCCTTATCATAATATGGGCCCTGGAGTGAGACAAGAAAACATCACAGTGCATCCGAAATAAAGCAGGAAGATAAAACAAAGGGCACGAGAGATCCATAATATCAAGTAAATAGCATAATATCTCCTCGTTGTATAGTGTAAATACCCCTTCCCCTCACTGCCACTCCTCATCGCCTGCCGTTTCTTCTCTCTTCAATCACTTGTACACTAGAGTGTTTTCCTCACCCCCTACCCTCGTGAGATTTGACCATTGGGACGTGATATTGACCCCTACCTTTCTGCTATTGTTTTCTTTTGGGGTCTCCGGAGCACCTTTCTCTACCTCTGCCTGACGATTAAGGGAGGACAGTGAACCCATCCTAGAGGACAGCTTCCAACCCGGAAGAAGAGGAGCACTCTTCATCGTTTACCTGTTTTGGTTTCTTTGTTTCTTCTCCAAGCCTCTTATTCTTTTTTTTGTTGTTCAAACTGGCAACTCACAGAAGACGTGACTACCTTAAAATAAAAACTTCTTTGCCCCGACGTAGCCTTTTGCGCATTCCTTCTGACCAGGCTACAAAAACATAAATAAAAGGCAATCATTTACGATGCCGATAGCTTAAACTCGCGCAAACGCGAGACCTATTGCATTGCAAATGCTTGTTGTTTCGAGAATCTGGTCCTCATAAGCATGAGGAAAAATTAGGACTATGAACCCTTGGTATTCATCACCCCCAACTTTCAGTAGCACTGGCCGTGGACGTCTAAGCAAAACTTTGAGCCCCAGCACCTATTCTTTGACAAATTAAGCACTACTCATAACGTGTCCCTGACACATTGGTGGTGACATTCCTTTCTATTGCACATGCTCAGCAGAGTGTGGATCAGCAGCAGCATTTCTCTCTAGGGATGAAAGGGGTCCCATGGACCCCCCAAACATCCACTTGCAGCAGAGTGCAGCAACTCACTGAATCCACCTGCAAGGGGATCACTTATCCCTCTTGAAAGTGCAGAAGGGCTGACTGCACTAAGAAACACAGAGCAGCTGCTTCATAGAGTCACTTCGTATTTCACTTGATATGCGCTACCCCCAGGGCAGCACGGGTTTTCGGCTGCCCTAAAGGTAGCACATTCAACATAATAGGGTGTGGTCTCCGTGTCTGCGCCTGGCGCACCTGTTTGAATGAACACTGTGGCACAAACAGAAAATGTGCCCTTATCATAATATGGGCCCTGGAGTGAGACAAGAAAACATCACAGTGCATCAGAAATAAAGCAGGAAGATAAAACAAAGGGCACGAGAGATCCATAATATCAAGTGAATAGCATACAAGTATTGTGAACATTCAAACGAATCACTAATCCTAAAAAATAGAAGGTAGAAGGGAAAATGGCCTGACGTAAAAAACAAAACTGTTTTGTGGCGTCAAATCATGCATTACGCAGTTGTTGGGTTTGTCAGTGCACAACATGGTTTTTGCAATTTATAAAACTCCCTTTTCAAGTAAGAAAAATCTATCAGACTCTATCATGAAGCTGTCATCCCCAAGGCTTTTGATTCCGTACTGACAGATGATGTTGTAAATAGTTATCATAGTTCACCTGCAATGTTGTCATTAAGAAGTCCAGCCATTAGCTGTGCCGAGAAGTTCTTACACATTGGCTTGAGTTGTTTGGTGGTAGGGTTCTTTTCAGTGAATTTGCACAGTCTCATTTGTAGCCAGTGGTGTTGAGGGCAACGCACCTAAGCAGCTGCATTGGAGGTCCCACTAAATCCTTGATGCGTCTTTTTTCCACAGGTTTGCAGACCAAAGCTTATATATGAGTTTGTGAAAAGAGGTGATGGTTAAAGTGAAGAAGAAAATCATGAAAAACGGAAAGAACTGTGAAATGAAGCAAAGAAGGGAGGACTGAAGGGTGGAGAGATTGATGGATGGAAGGGAGAAATATTGACGGGTAAATGTATGATGACTAGATGGGTGAAAGGATGGGTGGCGAGGAGAATGAATGGATAGGTGAATGGAAGGATGGATGGGTGAAAGTATGGATGGATGAAAAAGTGAAAGAATGGATGGTTGGTTGGATCTGTGAATAGCTGGATGATGGATACTCAATGTATGGGTCAAAGGTTGGAAGGACGGAAATGTGAAAGGGAGACTAAGTGAGCTGGTTGTATGCCAAATATGTATGGATGGGAGTAAAAGGAACATTTTGAGGGAGGGTCGAGCTCATCTGCATTGTTCGCTCGTTGCCAACAGAGGTCGATTCAAAGTGAGGGGTCGTTTCATTTTCTGGCTGTTCTTAAGTTTCTAGCACTACGCAGTAAAACGTGGCAAGAGACTGCTAAATATAGGTGGATGTAAGATTGGAGCTTCCCTTCTTGTATGCAATCCTGTCTAAAGCACACGAACGCCGTCTTTTGGGATTTGTTCTCTCTGTACGCGGGTTATGAAGAGACTATCCATACAGAAAATAAGAAAACATAACAGGAAAATACGGGCTACAAAGCTGTGAGTGCAGCTCAGCACACAAGTGTCCTATAGACACAGGGAGAGGGTCACAGTGCAACAATAACAAGGCTTCCGGCGGGACGCGTGGTCATCCCTCTGTTGCCTTGCCTGGGGTATGTTTACTTATGCAAACAGTCTGCTGCGTTCAGGCTGATTCGGCCTCTAGAACTGTCATTGAGAGCAGCTGTTCCTCCCCGGAAATTGTGCAACGTATTCGTTTCCATGGCGACTGCTGGACGCTTTGAAGCGCGGTGAAGGGAAACTTGGGATCAGAACTGCTACCAGCTGCCCCCTAGCAGGAGGAGGACGAGGGCCGGTGAGTGTGCCTTGAGCGACGGACGAGTTGTTGCCGCGGGCCGTGGAATGAGGCTGGTTTTCCTGCCAGAATCTTGCAAAGAGTGGCGCTAGTGCGGATCGGAGAGGATTCGATCAGAGCATGAAAGCTGTTCCCAAATCAGCGCACCTTCATATCCGCACCGCAGCTCAGGCATATCTGTCCAGCGATCGCTTTTTTGTTGCTATGACAATGAAAGCATCGCAAGATGGCGTCGGGCTGTCCACAGTCCGACGGACACGCGCATGCTGTCTGCTATGGACAGATGGCGAGAGCAGCCATCTTTGTCCATGCAGATGCGTGCATGCGAGTGTTCTGCAGAATCGATTCCAAAAGGTACTCGCAATAGCGAGAGCAGCGCATGCGCTGCTTTCGCTAGGCGAGACCTAAAAACGCAGGCTGCTTCAAAAAATGTTTTAAATCTTGGAAAGTTTCAGCAGTGATCGCAGGGATGAAGGTCTGCTGTCCCTTGCATGCCACCATCCCTTCATTCATAGTCAGTTGCAGGGGCCAGTAAATAGTGACTTACCTAATGAATATTCATTATGTAGGATGCATGCTTCCAGCCACAAAACAACGTTTTGTAGTGTATCCTATTAGGACACTGGTGGCCACATTGCAAACTGCTTCCCAGTTCGGAAACCAGTTGGTGTAAAATGTGCACATCCTGGTTTGCAAACAAGGATTACTAACTCAGGCCTAAGAGCCTGGAAATGAAAACTACAAGGGATGTGGTACAAAAGTAACATACTTGCTGTGGGAATCCGATGCTGTTTTTCCTGCTTCGTCTTCCATCTGCTCCCTGCAATTGAAGAAATAGAGCTTTCAGAAGGAACAAACACAGGGCATACACTTCAATGTTCAGATGTGAAATGGACACTTTTGCAGTTGTGCAGCTATATGCCAAAACATATTAATAACCCTGTATATGGACAGCGATATGATTGACATATATAACCCTGCTGTTTAATGTTTAGAGTTTGCACATACGCATCTCAGAATGTAAAACTATCTGCATACGCATACATGACTGTGCTCAGAGAAATTGTGGCCTAGACTAGTTAGTGGCTGCGTCTAACAATTCCAAAGGTCCGATTGTACCTGTGTGCAGACACTTGAGGTTTAGAACTTTCTGGAAGCAGAAGTTCAGACATTCAATCGTTGGCTATCTTTAGGATAGCATCTCAGAATTTAAGTAAAGAATTCAAAAAGCTTAATATAAGCTCCATGTGTTGCAAACAGTTCAGTACATACATGTAATTTTTCAATCAGTCAGTCTGGCTTATCCAAGTAACATGCAAAGTTGTAACTTTATACTGTGATATCTCGGCCATGTGTGCTTGTGCTGATAATCAATCTATCTCAGGGCAGTAATAAGGCTGTGCTACTATAATGTGATATCTCAGCCAAGTGGAAGTCCCATCTGGGTTATTTGTAAATGTACAGCCCAAAGGACAGAGATATTCCAGCCTGGCGTAAATCTGAGGCAGTATCTAGTGATATCCCGACTCTTTAAATGTGGCATTGTGGCACCTCAGCTATGTGCAACCTTTAGCTTGTGTCCTGTTCAATTAGTACCTGCCCTACAGAAGGCAAAGCTGTTAACAGTACCCTCAACTCTATAGAAGACATGCATTCCAACTGCTATGTAGTCTTCTTCATGCTCACCCTCATAAATCTCATGCAATGGTAAAATCAAAGACCCTCTGCTTACCGGTCCACGTCATTCTTTTCAAGCAGACCCTGCAAGACAGCATCAAGGCGGTTCCTGGCATTTCCGGTCTCCAGCTCTGGGGCAGGTGGAGGTATAAAAAGAGATGGAGTCAGTAGGGACTAACACAGATATTAAACAACAGCGCCTGGACTAATGAAGCAACATCAGGGTTTCTCACAGAATGAGACAGGGTGACATAGATGGAGCTTGGGGCCACTACAGAATGAATGTTCCTTTTGGCTCTTAATTGTTGATATTGTACCAAAGGAAAGAAGACAACGTAAGAACATTAAATTACTTATTTAGCCAAAATAAAAGTAAGGGACATAGTAATGTCACTTTTAGAATTTTGGGAAGATCTGGCTTGGCAGTTCGGTCTGGACTGTTCCCATGAGGAACAGGGTCAAGACTGATTTGCATATGGCTGAGTCTGAACGGGGGTGGCGAAGTGAGCTAAAGAACAATGCTGGATTCAACCCAGATCTGTGACTCGGGGCGGGGAAGGGGGGGGGGGGGTGAAGAGGGGAGGGGGGGGGGGAGTGTCTGAAAAGTTTCAGAGCTCCATCCATCATCTCCTTGTGTTTGCTTGGTTTGCCCTAAGTTGGCAGGGTATGCCCAAACCTGGGTCCTTTGCTCACTTTGCCACTGGTATCAAGCTAGCCTGGCTGATGAGGGGTGTTACCCCGAATCCGGCCCCAGGATGCTTCTTTCCAGTCCAGGGAAGACCTGGCTTGGCAGTTCGGGCTGGACTATTCCCATGAGAAAGAGTGTCAAGACTGATTTGCATATAGCTGGGTCTGAACTGGGGTGTCAAAGTGAGCTAAAGAGCGATGATGGATTCAACCCAGATCTGTGACTGGGGGTGAATGTCTGAAAAGTTTCAGAGCTCCGCCGTCCATTATCTCCTTGTGTTTGCTTTGCCAGACTTGGGTCCCTTGCTCACTTTGCTACTGGATTCAAGCTAACCAGGCTGATAAGGGGTGTTGACCCGAAACCGGTCCCAGGATGCTTGTTTCCGGTCCAGGGAAGACCTGGCTTGGCAGTTAATACACAGACTGGACTGTTCCCATGAGGAACAGGGTGAAGACTGATTTACATATGGCTGGGTCTGAACTGGGGTGGCAAAGTGAACTAAAGAACGATGATGGATTCAACCCAGATCTGTGACTGGGGGTGAGTGTCTGAAAAGTTTCAGAGCTCCGTCCATCATCTCCTTGTGTTTACTTTTAGCATGTACACAGACAAATGTCTCAGAACCACAAGCTGCATCATGGCAAACGTCATTCTGCCTCCCCTCAGAAGCAGCAGTGCAAGTTCCTGTGAAGCAGATGCTTTGCAGGCAGCTCTAGTCTGAGCATCCCTAGCAGCGGAAACATAAAACCTACTGAGCATATATATACCTGAAGTCCTGGGAATTGAAACGATTTAACAAAGGTGGAGGCCAATTAATTGCATGTTGACTGACTAACCATGAACAATTTTTTGATAGTTAGTACATGGACAGTGGATAGCCAGCCAAGTACAAAGTTTTTTTCCCTACATTTTCTAAAACTACCTGAAATTTTTTTTCACTTGAAAATTGTGGCATGGCTTATGCAGTTTACCGAAAAAATATATTTCAAACATTTTAAATCAAGACTACAAGGTAACAATATGTGAACAAACTGAAATGGGGTGCAGACTTTCTAGAAGCCTGAAACGTACCAAATAATCAGCTCTGGTACCCTCATACATTACGGAAAACTGTGAGAAAGGGGAAGTATCACTCGGTGGGGCTCCCCTTGTAGGGCATTGAGATGGAAGAGGCACTTAAAAGTAGATCCACGTTGTCAATTGTTAGATTAACGTTTGGAGTATGAAGTACATTGGCACGTTATTGCGTTAATGTGAAAGGCTTCTCAGCCTTAAGTGAGAAAATTCAAATGAACAAACACACAAGCACAGCCTTTATATCTTGAAAAAAAGGCCAGTAGAAATAAAGAAACAAAACACATTGCTGGACAGCATGTCTTCAACACAGCATAAAACTTCTCAGATACAGCATTCATATCTCACCTGTTTTTTCAATTTTCACTTTGGCTGGCAACATTCCACGACAGGAGTGGAACAACCTGAAATTCAGACCAAAGAAAGGGGTAAGAAGAATCCCAGAAAAATGTACACCCATTTAATACATGTGGGTCATCGCAGTGACTTGTAAAAGGTGATAGCAACTTTGTGCTGTACTTTAATTGCAGGAATGATTTTCTTTAAACTACTTCATCCAATAATGTGTAGCTCCGAATAACCTCTCTAAGGGTTCTTTAAAGCACACTACATTTCCTTGACTAGCTTGTTCTAAACTACAGCTCTCCATGTTCTATGTGTCCCTAAGCCTCCCACAATGCCTTGTACTGAACAGCACCACTCAGACCACCTCTTCCTGTGTCACACATTTTATGGACTAAGCCTCCATAGGTGCCGTACGCTGCACTAGGCCTATCAGAAGGCAAGACATTGGACTACAATTCAAAAATGCATCTGTAATACTGAAGTGAATCTCAGGATACACTAAACACAGCACAACACAACACCCACTGCATTCCTAATCTCAATGGGATGCAGTCCACATATTAAGTTACAGTTTTTATACACCACAGTGCACCAACTTTCCACGCCATCTTTAAGTTGCCTGTAAGGAAATGCCTCTTTTTGTATGGTCACCTCCAAGTTTTTGAACTGATGCTAATGGTTTTTACGCCTCAGAGAGTACACGGAGGCCTACTTACCACACCTCCACGCCATGCCCTAAAAATATGTATGTCACATTGGCTATACCCAATTGGCATAGGGTAACTTATCTGTAAGTCCTTAGTATATGGTACCCAAGGCATGTAAGTTAAAGAGTCACCCCAGGGATTGCAGCAATGGTTGTGCCACCCTGGGTGTGACCTAGGTACAACGAGTCTCCCAGTCTGCCACTGCAGACTGGGAGTGCAGTTTTAAAATGCTTGCCCGATTTTGCCATGCAAAGCAATCACAAAGCCAGACCTCCCTTTGCAATATGAGTAAGTCATCCCTATGGCAGGCCTAGCGAGCCTGAGGGCAGGGTGCAGCATATTCCATGGGCAGAACACGTTGTCAGGTTTCACGGCTCTCTTGCCTGCAGTTCCCTCTGCTTGCCAGCTACGTATGAGTGCATGCGGGACGACATCCTCACTTCCGGCTTGGTCCGTAGCGGTCTAGTCGTTCCCGAATGCACCAGAGCGTCACCAGCGCTTCCGGGGAATCCGCTTATCAGCAGCGGCTTTTCCCCTGGCCAGCTCTTCGGATTATTGAACCTGCCCCCGACGCCTCTGCGATCCTGTTTCCTGCTGTGTCCAGAACCCCGGAGGATTACCGGTGCCGTTCGCTGTCTTCACGGCGAGTACCACGCTGGTCCCGCAGCGCTGAGGCGCAATTGGAACTCCGTTGCCGCGCTGAAGCGCAGTTGCCTTGGCTCACCGCGCTCAAGCGCACTGGGAACACTGCCGGTACGCTGAAGCGCATTTAACTTTGCTCACCGCGCTACAAGCGCATTGGAAACTCTGTTGTCGCGCCGAAGCGCGTTTGCCTTGCTCATCGCTCTAAAAGCGCATTGGAAACTCTGTTATCGCGCCGAAGCGCGTTTGCCTTGTTCACCGCGCTAAAAGCACATTGGAAACTCTGCTGTCACGCCGAAGCGCGTTTGCCTTGCTCACCGCGCTAACGCGTTTGTTGGAACACTGCTGTTACGCTGAAGCGCATTCAAATCTTGATCACTGCGCCTGAAGCGCATTCAACGTGCTCACTGCGCTGGAGCGCACCCAACCCTACTTACCGTGCTGAAGCACCTACAGACAACACACCCAGGGCTGCCAACCCACGGCGCAAGCGCCCCTAGGGTGTACGACACTCCTGTCCGGTTGCATCATCAACGATCAGGAACTCTTGGTTGTATCGTGGTGTGGATCGGTGCCGTTCTGTATCACTTTTTACCAGCACGGGCGTGCTTCTATTCCTCAACCGCAGCAAGTATTGCAAGACGGAGGAGTCTCTATTCTTTTGACCTATAGCGCAGGAGCGCTTACTGACCCAGCATGAGCGGTCTGGTAGCGAACCTTCTGGAGGAGCCACGGAGGTGAGTGTCGTTCCACATGAGTGCATGGGTTGAATGAAACCGGTCTGCTATGCGGTAGTAACCATTTGCTTGTCTTCCTATACAGTTGGGTGTTCCCTGTCCACCCACACAGAGGGAAATTCACCATTCCACGCGACCCGTGTCTACCTTATTGGCTACCATCTCGGCTCCCATCCTTGTCCTAGTTTGTAGCACATCCAGAGTGGGATAGGGTGGGAGTAGGGGCGTTAGCTCCTGCCGTCTCTGCGAGATTTCTCCACTTGTAACAGGTAACTTGTGGGGAACCTGACAGAATCCGATGCCCAAGATATTTCATCTCGCCCAGACGGCATGAGCGACACTGAGATTACTTTGCAAGACATAGCAGCTATGCTTGCAAACATTCAGGCCGAAAACCTTAGCCTACGGCACGATATGACAGCCTTACAAGGCCAAGTGGCAGCAGGGGGAACAAATCCCTGGGGTACTGTCCCTTCTCCTAGGGTAAGACCAGAAGGGCTGTTACGACCTCCCGTTTTTACCTATGAGGGCACCTCCTCTCAGGCCCAACCCAATAGTACTATACAGGTCATAACACCCCATCCCATTCAATTAGCCCCACCTGAACGCTTCTATGGGGACAGTACCAAGTACAGTGTCTTTCTGCATCAATGCCATCTGCACTTCATGGCAAGAGCAATGGCCTTCCCTGAAGACGCTTCCAAAGTCACATTCATTCTCTCATATATGGGAGGCGATGCTGCACAATGGTCCATTCCACTAGTGGACAACGATGATCCCATGCCGTACAACCTGGCTGTATTCAAGGAATCCCTGAGACGCATGTTTGCCCGTCACACGTTTGTCCAAGCCGCAGACAATGAACTGCTAAATCTGAAACAAGGCAACACGGACCTGCTCCATTACGTCACAACATTCAGCTGGCTGGTCATCGAAGCATGCTGGCCCGAGAGCAAAAAGGTGTCCGTATTCTACAGAGGCCTGCGTGACGACATAAAGGACTTAATCTCTCAAATACCCGATCCACCAGAAGAAATAGGACCTTTCATAGACCTGGTAGTGAAGGTTAACTACCGGCTACAAGAACGTAGAAACGAGAGGACCAAAGGAAGCGACCCTCGATTCCTGTCTTTTAAAGAGAAGACCAAGGATGAGCCAAAACCGTCCGGTGAAGCGCCCGAACCTATGCAAATAGGCAGCATTCGTGGTCCTCTTACCAATGAGGAGCGAGAAACAAGAAGGAGACTGAATCAGTGTCTGTATTGCGGAAAAAGCGGACACTTCGTGAGAGAATGTCCAGTAAAGCCACCCCGGACAAGAGGGAGAAGACCGTTTGCACTGCCTGTATCTAAGCCAAACAAGGCGGGAAACGGGGAAACCCAGTAGGTAACGGGGTACGTCTACTGGGTTCCTCATCCTGCAAGTTGACGACCCCTGCCTCTTTCGGTGGCAACCGCCATATAGGTCTGGATGTAGTCCTACGAGCCAGGACAGGGCAAACCTGGCAGGTAACCGCCCTTTTGGATTCAGGGGCCACCGGCAACTTCATTGATACCCAGTTTACGAAGAAGTTGGGAATCCCCATGACACCGAAAACCAGACCTGAACCCGTGAAGGCAGTGGATGGGACTGACCTCACCTCGGGTCCTATACGATACCAAACTGAAAACCTATGTATGTCATTTGTGAACACCCATACGGAGACCATCATCTTTGATGTGATCGACGCACCCCAGTTCAAGGTCATATTGGGCCTACCATGGCTGGTACGTCATAACCCGTGTATAGACTGGGTATCCAGAACCCTGATCTTGGATTCGTCCTATTGTAACGCTTCCTGTTACACACCCACCGGCTCACCGGGTACGCAGACCATACAGGGCCATAATCTAACCGTAACCGGAGTATTTGGAACCATGATGGACAAGGTGCCTGAAGAGTACCAGGACCTAGCAACTGTGTTCGACAAGAAGGGCGCCAACACCCTTCCTCCCCACCGCCCATTTGATTGTAGGATCGATTTGGTCCCGGGCTCCACGCTGCCATGCAGCAGGATATATTCACTCACAGAAAAAGAAAACGAGCAACTCCGCTTCTATTTGGACGAATATCTCAGGAATGGGTTCATTCGCCACTCCAGGTCTCCTGTGTCTTCCCCCCTTTTTTTTGTAGCGAAGAAAGAAGGGGATCTCAGGACATGCATCGACTTCAGGGCGATGAACGCCATCACCATAAAAAACAGGTACCCTCTACCACTGATTTCCAATCTTCTGGATCAGGTGAAGAACGCATCTATTTTTACCAAACTGGATCTAAGGGGGGGCCTACCATCTAGTCAGAGTCCGGAAGGGTGACGAATGGAAAACAGCGTTCCGGACCAAATACGGTCTCTATGAGTACCAGGTCATGCCTTTCGGACTCTGTAATGCCCCCGCGGCGTTCCAATACTTCGTCGATGAAGCCTTGAGGGAGTATCTCGATATTTTCTGCATTGCATATATCGATGATATATTGATCTATTCACGAACCCTGACAGAGCACGTACAACACGTACGCACAATTCTCCGGCAACTGGAAAAATATGGGTTATACGTCAAATTAGAGAAAAGTATATTTCATACGACGGCCGTGGAATTCCTAGGACACATCATTACTCCGGCTGGTATCCAAATGGACCACAAGAAGGTGGAAGCCGTCTTACAGTGGCCATCCCCCACGTCAACGAAACACATACAGAGGTTTTTGGGTTTCGCCAATTATTATCGCCGCTTTGTCAACGGCTTCTCCATGATTGTCACGCCCATCACTCGCTTGCTCCGAAAAAGGGGTTCCCTTCTGCTGGAATGACACAGCCGAGCACGCATTCCATGAATTGAAACAAAGATTCACCACGGCGCCCATCCTGAGACATCCCGACCCTGACCAACCGTTTATCGTTGAAGCCGACGCATCTCAAGAGGCACTGGGAGGTGTGTTGTCGCAAAGGGACATTAGGTCAGGATTGCTGCACCCGGTGGCATTCTATTCCAAAAAGCTCACACCAGCAGAACGCAACAACACCATCTCTGACTGAGAGTTGTTGGCCATCAAGAAGGCATTTGAGGAGTGGCGCCACTTTCTGAAGGACGCCAAACATCCGGTAACGATTTACTCGGATCACCGTAATCTACAGTTCCTTCGCTCAGCTCGTGCACTAACATCCAGACAGTTACGATGGACATTGTTTTTTAATGAATACGACTTTCATATTACATACCGGCCAGGGAAAGAAAACGCCAAGGCCGATGCACTGTCCCGCCTGGACGATTCCAATGACTCTGTTGGTGCTTCTGAGCCCTTGCCTGTTTTTCCTGAACATTGTTTTCAGGGTGTCATATGGTCTCCCGCATTTCTCTCACTCCTTCATGATGATCTTGCACGAATGGATTCTTCCATCGCAACAACTAAGTACGAAGATGTTACATCACAGAACAGGTTCTGGTACAAGGAGGATAAGTATGTTCTTCCCCTGGCAAAACACCAACAACAGGCCCTGCCATGTGTCACGATCATCCTCTATCCAATCACCCGGACTACCATAAAACCGTGGACCTTCTACAGAGACATTTTTGGTGGCCAACGTTGGAAGAGGATACTAAAAATCATATCGCGTGCTGTGCCTTGTGTGCCCAGGGCAAGAACACGACCGGACCGGTAGTAGGTCTACTACATCCCATCCCTGTTCCGCCTCACCCCTGGCATACCATCTCCATGGACTTCGTAGTGGAACTACCGGCTACCGCCTTAGGATATACGACCATTCTTACCATAGTGGATCACCTCACAAAAATGGCCCATTTCGTCCCCCTGAAGAAGTTATCTTCGGCAGCCGAACTGGCGATTGTTTTTCTACAGAACGTGGTTCGGTTACATGGCATACCGTCAGTGGTGATAACAGACCGGGGTGCGCAGTTCGTGTCTCGCTTTTGGAAAGAGGTATGCGCGGCCATGAATGTGGATGTCCGTTTGTCGTCTGCATATCACCCGCAGACTGACTGCCAAGCCGAGAGGACCAACCACACCATGGAACAATACCTACGTTGTTTGCTTCTGGCTACCGATAAAGAATGGGGAGAAGTGCTCTGGCTAGTTGAATTTGCCTACAACAACAACAAGCATTCCGCCATCGGCATGTCACCTTTCTTTTGCCTACAGGGTATACACCCAAAAAACATGCCATGGGAAGCACCACAAGCCAGTCCCTTACCCACGGTTCAGGCGTACCACGCCAAACTCTGCACCCTCTGGCAACTGGCCCGATTTGAATTATCCAAGGCCAAAGAGTACTACAAGCAGCACGCAGATGTCGGCAGACAACCAGAGCCCGCCTACAAAAAGGGCGATAGGGTATGGCTCTCCATCCGCCATCTCAATGTACACGGGTCCATGAAACTGTTGCCCCGTTTCGTTGGTCCGTATGTGATTGAGAAGGTGATCAACCGTGTGGCCATGAGACTCTTGCTGCCTCCTCAGATGAAGATGCACCTCGTCTTCCATGTGTCCCTTCTCCGCCCTGTCCACCCTGAATGCGGTGGATCCTCCCCTCCAGCCCCAGTTCTGAGGGATGACCACCTTGAATATGAGGTCAGGGCGATTCTGGGGTCCCGCCGTACCAGGGGACGGCTATTTTACCTAGTGGACTGGAAGGGTTATGGCCCGGAAGAGAGATCCTGGGAACCCTTGTCGCATGTTCGACATGCGCCCCGGTTGGTCCGCGCCTTCCATGTCCGGAATCCGCTTAGTCCTCGCCCTGCGGCCCCTGTGTGAGTCTGTTGTGCCAGGAGGGGGTCGTTTCTTGGTGGGGGGTGCTGTCAGGTTTCACGGCTCTCTTGCCTGCAGTTCCCTCTGCTTGCCAGCTACGTATGAGTGCATGCGGGACGACATCCTCACTTCCGGCTTGGTCCGTAGCGGTCTAGTCGTTCCCGAATGCACCAGAGCGTCACCAGCACTTCCGGGGGAATCCGCTTATCAGCAGCGGCTTTTCCCCCGGCCAGCGCTTCGGATTATTGAACCTGCCCCCGACGCCTCTGCGATCCTATTTCCTGCTGTGTCCGGAACCCCGGAGGATTACCTGTGCCGTTTGCTGTCTTCACGGCGAGTACCACGCTGGTTCCGCAGCGCTGAGGCGCAATTGGAACTCCGTTGCCGCGCTGAAGCGCAGTTGCCTTGGCTCACCGCGCTCAAGCGCACTGGGAACACTGCCGGTACGCTGAAGCGCATTTAACTTTGCTCACCGCGCTACAAGTGCATTGGAAACTCTGTTGTCGCGCCGAAGCGCGTTTGCCTTGTTCACCGCGCTAAAAGCGCATTGGAAACTCTGTTGTCGCGCCGAAGCGCGTTTGCCTTGCTCACCGCCCTAAAGCGTTTGTTGGAACACTGCTGTTACGCTGAAGCGCATTCAAAACTTGATCACTGCGCCTGAAGCGCATTCAACGTGCTCACTGCGCTGGAGCGCACCCAACCCTACTTACCGTGCTGAAGCATCTACAGACAACACACCCAGGGCTGCCAACCCACGGCGCAAGCGCCCCTAGGGTGTACGACACTCCTGTCCGGTTGCATCATCAACGATCAGGAACTCTTGGTTGTATCGTGGTGTGGATCGGTGCCGTTCTGTATCACTTTTTACCAGCACGGGCGTGCTTCTATTCCTCAACCGCAGCAAGTATTGCAAGACGGAGGAGTCTCTATTCTTTTGACCTATAGCGCAGGAGCGCTTACTGACCCAGCATGAGCGGTCTGGTAGCGAACCTTCTGGAGGAGCCACGGAGGTGAGTGTCGTTCCACATGAGTGCATGGGTTGAATGAAACCGGTCTGCTATGCGGTAGTAACCATTTGCTTGTCTTCCTATACAGTTGGGGGTTCCCTGTCCACCCACACAGAGGGAAATTCACCATTCCACTTGACCCGTGTCTACCTTATTGGCTACCATCCCGGCTCCCATCCTTGTCCTAGTTTGTAGCACATCCAGAGTGGGATAGGGTGGGAGTAGGGGCGTTAGCTCCTGCCGTCTCTGCGAGATTTCCCCACTTGTAACAGGTAACTTGTGGGGAACCTGACACACGTATTTTATACGCTTTGACAGTAAAAGCCGTGGAAAGACTTGGTCGCCCCATTAGCGAGTACAGGGTTATCCCTCAGCTCTGCTATCTTCTGAACGTTGCGACCAAAGTTGATACTCCAAGGTGTCAAACAGCTCGTTACATTAAGCCCGATTTGATTCTCAAGTCAAAATCAATGTAACAGGTTACAGTGTGCAACGTTTACAAAGTTACCATGTGTTGACTTTAGTCTCCTGTGCCCGGTTGCACAAGGGGCCTGTCCCCGAACAGCTTTCTGCCCTCCTGGGGAATCATGCTAAAGCCTGCACTGGAGAGAGGTGTTACTTCACTTCTGCAGGAAGCCACACGGATGTTGGCCCAAAAGGCGAGCTTCAAAGGAGAAGCTTCTTTTGAAGGGCAAATAAGTAACACTTGGGAAAAGGGCTGCTCCATTGTCTAGGTGTTACAGGAAACAGTGGTCCCTGAAAGCAAAAAAGGGTTAGTAATACAATGAATATAGCCTCAATCGGTTCTATATTACAGCCAGTGTCCAGCCGGACAAAGGCACCTTTAATATATAGTATTCAGTAACAATAATCAAAAGAATGTAAGTTAAATCTCAGTGGGATACAAGCCTGTATCCTACAACTTACATATCGCGAGGAGAACAAAGTGCGAAAACTACTTAGGCAATTTACATGGGTGTTTCAATCAGTAAATACTTGAGATAGTGAAACATCTGATGTATACAAGGTCACCTTCACAGTAATTTATATACAATAAATAGAGTGTGTAAGGTAGACAACTGTGTCGACGGCGTTTCGATCCTTATCAGGAGGATATCGGATCATCATCAGGACTAACTAAATAAAATTGCCCGTACATAAATGCCTCGAGTATTAAGGATTGAAAGAACAGCGTCAGGGGCAAGGAGGGATGTTCAGGTAGGTCCCAGGTGTTGCGTTTTGGGCTCGAGGGGAATTAATAGGCGGCGGGATTTAATATCCGGGGATGAACACTGCCCACAGTAGGGAATCCATCTCGTGCATTAGAGAGGATAGAGTTCCGTGGCCGCATCCGATGGAGAATGTAGGAAGTCAATGTGGACAGGCTGGCACTAGGCACCGAAAGGGGATACCAGTTGCCAAACCAGTTTCTCAGGGGCGTGTAGGCCCCTTGGAAGCCACATATCTGGGTTGGGTGAGGAAGCACTGCATGCCGAGATAATAGTTCTGCCATTTTGGAAGAGGGCAAAATGGTGCATCCTGGACTACACATATGCTAAACTTCCCAAGAAGTGGTCATCAGGAGGGCGGGAACAATGTAGCCCATAGGGAAACCGGTAGTCTTGAGGGCATTGTCTGAGCATTAATAGGGCACCCCTGGTACCCAGAACTCATATCTCAACTGGACTAGAAGAAGGACCGAAGAAGGACTGCCCTGCTGCACCGAGGAACTGGCAAAGAAAGACTGCACCGGTGTGGACTGCACCTGCTGAACCTAGTGGATAGCAAAGAAGGACTATGTCTGCTGTGTCCTTTTGGTGGAAATGTCGTCTCCGCAGCTCAGTCAAAGCAAAGAGACTTCAAAGGTCAGTTGGCTGACCTCCTGCTCACAGCACAACCACAACCACAACAGCTGTTTAAATTGGTGCCCGATTTCTTGGGTGTCTCGCTGATTTCTTCAATTGTTTTGCTGCTGTTTAGAGGCTTTACACTGCTTCCTGATTGTAAGCCTTGCTGCTCAAATCCACAGCTACCCAGGATTTAGCAAGACGGTTTAACAGATGAAAATCACTGGTCCTTAAAGGGTTGGTTGGTAGGTAAATGTATTACACAATGAGGTCGCACAACCACACTATGTAATACGCCACGTTTCCTCACACCGTGAGATGTCTTGTAATGTATTTATGTCAATGGGTCACCACTTTGAAGGTACTCAGGTAGTATGGGGCCTCCCAATTGTCTCTAAATCCGGTTATGGATCCTTACCCTCAATGTCAAAGTTTTCCTTCAACAAGATCTTTACTGTCTCAGAGTCGGTCTGCTTAGTTTGACTTATGATTTGCCTTCTGAATCGCGATTGCTCTGTATTGTTCATTAAATATGTGTGGGCACTTTCAAAAGTACTTTTTTTTTTAAACTTCATTACATCGTTTTTTTCTTGTTTTTTGTCAGTTTTGTGTAGTGCAAACTTGCTGCACAGGCATTGGAGCACTTTACCTATTTACTTTACACATTTGTTTTTAGACACAGGCAAATTGAGTGATTTGTCCAGAATGCTCCGATTACTTTTAGTGCTACCTGTCCCTGTCCCAGTCAATACACTTCGAGATGACCTCACCTCCCAGACAGAAAAAACACAAGAGAATTATTAGCTAGCCCTACCCACTTTCTCTATGCCATAAAAGGGGAGCCTACCCAGAATCCTCCTGAAATATCGAAGCCTAATCAAAAGCAAAGAGGAAGGCTTGGTGATATTGTAATCACTATGACGAGCACAAGTAGGACTAAAGAGTATTGAAGATTACTGGTAAGTAATTGGGCATTATCTCTACGTCCCTCGTCTTCATCGCAGTCATTACACTTTGAGGTATACCAAATCATATGCCTTTGATCAAGAAAAATAACACTTTATCACAAGCATGCACACCCAATAATGTTTAATGCACACTAACGTGATAACAGAAATGAAGGACAAAATTGACAAAGGTAGAATCCTAGGTAAAGTTAGTGGCCCTATAAATTCCTAGAACAGAGAGACCTCCTGGAACTCAGCTCAAGAGGTAGCCATGCCTTTCGTGGCTCTCCCGGAACTGAGCCACTCATAGAGGATCCTTGATCAGCCTGAAGAATAGTAGCTTTCATCCATCTGCTTAGCTGGTTGCTTTCCTCCCTATTCCTACTTGACTTAAAGTTGCATACAGGTGATCTGTTTTCCTGGAAGATTGTGATCTGTTAAGCTAAATGAGTAGAGCTCTCTTTCTCTTAACATTCAAAGAGTGTAGAGAAAGCACCAAGAGGTGAAAAAACGTACCTGCAGCTGGCCGCACCACGCTCTTCTACTCCTCTCCTTGCAGGCACAGGCCCCCAGACTCCACTGTGGCCAATCCTAATGCTGCTCTCATCGATGAGAGCAGCGTCAGGATTGGCCCGAGTGCCAAAAACTTTCAACATCATAGTGAGCCAATTGTAGAAAAATTCACAGCTCTTCACCATGCATTTACAAAGTTGCTAAAGTAGCATCCGAACTAAGTGGCAACTTCCATCAATCGTATTGTACTTTTTCCATAATTAGCTCACTATAATGTTGAATGTTTTTGGAGGTCAGTATTCTCAAACTGATGATGTTGGTTTCATTTATAATGTTTTTAGAGGCCCCTGAGGAAGTGACTATGTGTCCCGAAATGCATAAGGCACAGCAAGAATCAGATGGGAGTCATGTTAAGAAGAATCTTCATCATTAATATTATTTGCATTGATGTTTGCTTTCTGTATGTACCAAGTCGATTTATTATGAGCAATAATGTGAACACGAGTCACAACTATGTATGTGATGAAACAATTTTGAACGAAATATAAATCCACAGTCATTTGATATAGAAAACAATTTTGGGAGAAATTTGCAAATGTTAAACACACACAGCTGTGCACACTGTTACTCAGGTATATGCTTACATGACACACTTCTTGAATATTCGCAATGGGGGACTGGCAGCTCCCAAATACTGTGTAGCACGCAGAAAGTTCTAACCTAGTTGATAATTGGACTTATACGAAGAGAACTTTATTTTAAAACAACGGAATGCCCACACACACAAATATTTAGTTACACAGGGATGTGTGACATGTTGAGTTTTCACTTTTGTCTGATCCAAGACAAGCAGCCTGCAATGGCAGTCTTGCATGTGCTTTGTGAGGGGTCCCTTGTGGTGACAATTCGTGCTGCTGCCCTTAGGGACCCTCTTTAGTACCTCAGGCTTTAGGTACCAGGGATACCATTTACTAGAGACCTACAGAGGGTGCTAAAGGTTTTGACAATTGGAGGAAACAATTGTACAGTTTGGTGAAAGAACACTGTACTGGGGACCTGGTCAGCAGGAACTTAGTACTCTTCAGTTAAAGTTGCACCAAATACCAGGCAAAAAGTGGGGGCGCTAGAGAGCCCACGGCAAGATAGCGGCAACTTAGTGCAGCTCGGCCGGCCGTGAGCCAATAAAGTATCAAAATCCTGATTTAAGGCCAGAGATTTAGTAACACACTGAGTGGCATATCCTCATAAGCATTGAGGGCATCGGAGGACACCGGAAAGACTCACCGGAGTTGGTACAGAGAGGCACTACAGTGGATCGGCCTGGAGGCGATTGGGCAAATGGCGGCTGCCTCGTAACGGTCAAGACCAAAGCGAAATATCAGCGCAGTCTCTACCTGCAGTGATCGGCGTGGCCCTGACAGCCGACGCGCTACCCCGGGCTGCGATAGATCGGTGAGAGGCATACGCAGTGGACGCCGCAATCGAGGCCCCGGCATCCCGTCGGAGACCACACCGGTGAGTGGCGGGCCGTGCCGCCCGGATTCTGCGGCGCTGCTCGGCTGACAAGCGAGCCTTAGACTGCGCTGTGGAAATAGATCAACGCTTGCGGCCCAGACGCTCGGGGGGCGCTGAGGCGGTCGGTGGAGGAACGGTTGATAGCTCGGTCTCTGTGGGGAGTGTCTACTCAGACTCTCTCCCGAGGGATGGTGACTGCAACCTAGCCTGGGCTGACACGTTCGCGCCAAGGCCCAAACTCCGCATCACGTGTGGGGCCTACTACAGTGGAAGGTGCGGGAGCAGCTGTGGCAGAAGGGTATTCCGTAACAGCACCGCGCAGCGGCCGTCGGACTTGAATAGAGTGTGGAATTTTTCTGATGCATGACAGCTGAGGCACATTGACTGAAGTGCGGAAGGAGCGCTCCGACGGCCCATTTGGCAAAGACGCAACCACAGCGGGCCCACTAGGTCGCAGAGACCGACCCTGCAAATGAAGCCCTCCCTGGCACTGGAAGGGTCGGCAATCCCACGTCATTGGCCAGTGAATTGGCAAATAGCAGCGAGGGAGGGAGAATACAGGCAGGCCACAACACTTGTAGGACTACAACGGCGAAGGAGCAATGCGACACAGGCCCATGTGGTGTACAGACCTGTGACACGGAGTGGTTGGTCTAATCACACGTAAGCTCAGTCCTCAGGTCACATACTTGTCCCCTAAGGACCCCGCCTCATTCACAGTGGATAGCAGCAACAAGTCCTGATGGGGAAAACGGACAAGGCACAACCGAAACTGTCATTCAAAACCAAAAAGGTCACTCGCGCCACTAGTGAGGCTGCGTCCAACATGGACGACCAAGGCACAAGTCTGGACGCGCTTGCAGCCACGTTGGCGGCAGTACAGCGAAGCCTGGCTACCATAGATGGGAAGATAGACCACATCAATCTCCGCATAAATCATATATCCACCAAACTGGACCAACAGGTGAATCGGATTACTGACTTGGAGGCCCGAGTATCCACGACGGAAGACACGGTGCACGAGCTACAGACTAAAAGCCTCAACATGGAGCAAGTGATGGCTGTCATCCAGGCCAAGAACGAGGAGCTCGAGGCGCGCTCCAGATGGAACAATGTTCGCATTACAGGAGTGCCGGAATCAACAAACACTGGGCGCATGGAACAATACGTTGAAAATCTCCTGACGGAAATATTTGGGGCGGCAGAACTGTCTAGCATGCTCATAGTTGAGAGAGCGCACTGAACACTTGCGCCACGACCACCGCCAGGATCGCCACCAAGACGATTGTGGCCAGGCTCCTAAATTATAGAGACCGCAAAGTGATTCTCAGGCTGACAAGAGAAAAGGGTACCATCAATCATCAAGGAAATGTACTACAATTCTTCCCTGATTTCACAGTGGCGGTGCAGACGGCCAGGCGGGAGTATAGCCAAGTAAAGACCTGCTTGCAGAATGCCAACATAACATATGCCATGCTCTACCCGGCCCGTCTCAAAATAATGCATAATGGCAAAGACAAGATCTTCACCAATCCGAAAGCAGCCATGACTTATGCCAAGTCACTGCGGAGACACGACCGACAGAGTCAACAATTCGAAGATGACGACTGAAGCGGTCCACTGCTAGATCACAGCACAGGGTTGCAGAACATGAAGTTCTTCCGCTGCCATGGAACTGCAACAACCACTCCTCTACACGGCAGATATGTTCCCTACCCAGGTACAAAACAGAACTGGCGCAATACTGACTGCAGACCTCACGGCCCTCCCCAACACCAACAGGGGAGCACGATGGAACTCAGGCGCACCCCCTCGATGGGTAAGCCCCAAACTGTTGTACACACAGTTGTGAGATCCACCGAGAGTGTATTAGACACTGATCGGGAAGTTCATATTTCTCAAGTATTGGGGGATATTCTCTGGCATGGTTGGGATGCGGGAGGGGATGGGGGGGGGGGGGGGGGACTGCTAGTTTTGTAAGTTTATGTTATTCCTTTTACGTAACCAAGTCATGTTGGAACTGTATTGCGGAAGCGGCTGTTTTAATACCATCCACACCTATACTTCACACTTTGAGATGCCAGAACAGGCTGGTAACAGATCACTAAAGATGCTTAACATAGAATGTCTGGGGGTTAAACAATCCTAGGAAAGTACGCCAGGTGATGGCTTACCTTAACAGACATCACATAGAGATAGCAATGTTACAGGAAACGCACCTCACCACCCATACTGACAAGGCACTGGGCAGAACTGGCAACGGCCTCCTCCTATTCAACATACTCACGGGGGTTATCATCCTGGTTAAAAAAAGGAGTACAATTCCACCGAGATCAAGTACTACAAGACGACCAAGGTCAATGGGTGATTTTAACGGGCACACTCCGTGGCAAATGCGTGGACCTGATCAATACATACGGGCCAAACATAGACGACCCCGATTTCTACACGGAAATACGCAACCGGCTAAGGGACCTGCCCTACACTGAACTAATATGGGGGGGCGACCTCAACCTCACACTCGAAGCAGAACAGGACAGGTCAAGGAACGCGACAGAACATCACAAACAAGCCACTAGGGAGATCTGGGCATGCATGGACGAGCTTGACCTGGTTGATGCATGGAGACTCCGACATTTAGACACCAGAGAGGGCATGTATACTTCTACTGTACACGCCAGTTGGTCCAGATTGGATTACTGGCTGGTCACCTCCCGTTTTCATGGTTGAGTGAAAGACATCCAGCAACTCCCCCGGACACTTTCCAACCACAAACCTATGTTACTAATAGTGGACATACTCACATACGCACCACCAAAATTCATATGACGCTTCAACTCTAAGTCCTTACTAGACCCTGTTTACAGTGATACCATACGGGGGCGATAGAGGAATACTTCCAGCTGAATGTGTGGTCGGTGGAGGACCCAGGGGTGGTGTGGGAGGCATTCAAAGCCACCATCCGAGGGACATGCATCGCAGGGATATTAAAGGATATCCGCTCCAAACTACGGAATATAGAGGCGACCATCAAACTGTTAAGAGACTGAATATGAAAACACACAATGCACAGATGTCCTTGGGCGCATCAAGGAACAACTCACTCTCTACAACAAATTTGCAGAGGATGAGCTAAAATACATATCGACGAGGCAGACGGCTAGGGCCTATGGTGAGGGGGGCAGGTCAGGACATACTCTGGCTCAGAAAATACAAAAATGTAGTGCATCACATACAGTGATACAAATCACTGATGACAGCGGAAAAACGCACTATGATAATGCTGGTATGTCCTCCACCTTTGCTACAGCCTACAATCACATGTACACATCGACGGGACCCACAGACACGGAAGCACTGACGGAATACCTGTAGGACATAGCTTTGGCGTGGCTGTCTGATGGCCATAGGGAATACCTGACCCAACCAGTGACGGTCCCAGAGGTCCAGGAAGCGATCAGATCCCTGCCAAATGGCAAAGCGCCAGGCCCCGACGGACTCACAAACAGGTTTTATAAGGAATATGTAGACCTGCTCAGTCCCCACCTCCTGGCTATGTACACAGACACACATGAGAAGCAGATTCTCCCCCCCCCACACTGAGGGGGGTGCTCATAATTACGCTCCTTTAGCCGGACAAACCACCAGAAAGATGGGACTCCTATCGTCCGCTGTCTCTTATAAACACCGATGCCAAAATTCTGGCCAAGGTGATAGCCACTAGGCTGACGCCATTAATGCCGGTCATCGTACTTCTGGACCAGTCGGGAATCATCCCGAACTGCTCAACCTCTCACAATATCCGCACTGTTTTCGCACTGATACATGTCTAAAACCCAGGGTTCGAGGCGGCCGCCGTCCTATTAGACGCGGCCAAAGCCTTTGACACGGTGGAATGGGGCTACCTCTTTGCCATAATGCAAAGGATGGGTATGCCTACTATGTTCCTCACATGGATAAAGCTTCTTTATACGAACCCAGTGGCCAGAATTAGGGTGAATGGGCAGGTTCCCGAACTGGTTCGGATTAGACGAGGCACACGGCAAGGCCGCCCACTATAAACACTACTCTTCACTATAGCACTGGAGCCGCTTGCTTGCAAAATCCGACAAAAATATGCTGATGCGGCACTCAGGTTTCACCAACGCCAAATAGGCATATCTCTCTACGGCGATGACATGGTGCTCTATGTGCGAGAACCCCAGCACAACCTGTCGAGACGATTGAGAGAATACATCCGATTTGGGGGATTTTCCGGGCTCCAGATTAACTGGAACAAATCCACAATTGTACCCCTTACAGAGGGCACTGAAACACGTGCATTAGACTATCCTTTAGAGTGGCAGACTGACCCAGTCAAATATCTGGGAATCTGGATTCACAGGGACCCCGAGATAGTAATCAGAATGAAATACGGGAGGGCAATCGCACACTCGAGGGACAGGTGGACAAGTGGGCCAAACTCCCCTTATCGCTAGCGGATCGGATAGCCATTATAAAAATGGTTGTACTACCCAAATTTCTCTACCTATTCACCAACATCCCAATCACACTACCAAACCATTTTTTCAGAACACTACAAACGCACATTATCAAAATGGTGTGGGCAGGAAAGCAGGCGAGAATTAGCTGGGACACGCGGTCACTCCCCTACAATCAAGGTGGGTTTGCTGCCCCGGAATTAAAAATATATTATTTATGTGCACAGACACACTATGCCAGTTATTAGTACCATCCAGTGCCATACCTGCCCCACCTGGCAGTGGAGGAGGGAGACGCTCACCCCATACCACTACACCACATCGTGCCCTACAAACAGAAAGAGATCCCACGCACTGAAATAAATCCTGCATAGGCCACCACTGAAGCTTTGCGACAACTTGGAAACAGGGCTAATAAGCTGCCTCTGTATGCCCCTGCCATGCCACTTGCAAATCACCCAGAGTTATCAACTACACAAGACTCTGGCAACATTGCCATGTTGCGAAAAGCGGGTATAAGCACAATGGGTGACTTATATGTCGAAGGGCAGTTTGTGGAAGCATCAGCATTACAATGTATTACGCTACTGTTTAGATTCAACTATCATAGACTGACGGCGGTCATTAAAGTTCTGTATCCCAAGTTTCCCAGCGGAGCCCCCAGCTCTAACCCTTCTACAAGTGATAGTAGCGGAACCCACCAGAAAGCACTTGGTGACTCGACTGTATCACACAATGCAGACAGAATGCGCCAAGCCCACCACTAGAGCCCTTGAGAGGTAGAATCAGTCACTCAGTGCACCTCTGTCTCGGGGGGACTGGACGGCCTGCTGTGGCCTCACAGACATGCTGACACTAAACAGCAACTTACGCATAATACATCTAAAATACCTTCATCAGGCCTACCACACACCTCAGAAGCTGTGGCGACAGGGTCGGAGGGCAGACGCTGCATGCCGTAGGTGTGGGCTACAGTGTGCAGACTTTGTTCACCTGGCATGGAGTTGTGGAAAGGTGTGGGCCTATTGGGTGCAAGTAGTGAATATCCTGCGAGGGGTCACTCAGTGTGAAACAGAGTGCTCTGTACAAGTGTGCATCCTGGGTCTTCTTCTGGGCGTTCCAGCAGCGAAGAAAAAACTGCTGGCTATAGCATTACTTGTGGTGAAGAGCAGAGTGTCAATGTACTGGGATAGTAAGATCAGTCCGACGATTAAGAAATGGGTAACAGACCTAGTGTATTGCAGAGACACCCTAAAGACCTACGAGGAGGAGTTGCCTGCCAGGTCGAGGCCAACAGACTTTTGGGCACCCTTCATGGCTTATCTATTGGAGCATACTGACATTCAGGCCCCGGAACCCGACCGGACCACGGACACTCCTGTATAAATCAGGGATCTGATGTTTAGATGATCTGGCATAATGTGTATGCAATCTTTTTCTTTTTGTGTGTAACGCCGCCATTCATTGCATATTGTGAACTGACATGACTAAGTTTGTTGGACATGGTATTATAGAAAATCAATAAAAGGGAATAAAAAAACAATTAAAAAAAATACCAGGCAAAAAGTGAGTGGGGTACTGCAACAAGAACGTAGCTCCCTACACTCCCTAACCTAGTTGTTTAAGGCAGGTGTTCTGCCATGAATCCCCTACTGGATGATCTAAGACCCCATTACCTGAAGGCTAGGTGTGTAGGTCCCCGTCTTTGCCACAAGTTGGACATCTCCCCTCGCAGAGGGTAAACAGGAATCCGCTGACCTGAGATTCCGACACAGCGACGACCTCGCAATGACAGCAGAGTGCTCATCTCCTTTGAGTGCGGAAATGTGTGTGTATCTATAATATCATCCGTGCTTCCATGTTGAGGCTTCAGCCGCACCAACGTTGTTTATTGTCTTTGTGATAGCCCGGTCGCCTTTTGGACGAACAACAACAACATTTACACAATGTGTGTTCAGGCCTTGAACTGAAGGTTCAAGGCGTTAATAGTGTACTTGTGAAGTGGAAATGTAGGCAAGGCGGTTTCAAAGAAATGAATCCTGCACTGTCACGCAAGCAAATGTGTGTCAAAAGTCATTGTGTCGAAAAGAAGACAACTTAACAAACGTGTGTCTGTAAAATGGCAGTGTTTTTTCCTGGGCCTAACCTAGCCATGTGACACTTCTGTCACCTTCCACATTTCCACTATCACTGACTGTAGGAAGGTGTCCCTTTTTGACATGGTCACCTCCACTTTTTGCCTGATTTTCAATGCAATTTTGACAGAAGTACACTGGGTCCTGCTATCCAGGTCCCCAGTGCCAGATCTCTTTCCCTAAAACCGTGCAATTGTTCCCTCAATTGGCAATACGTTTATCACCCCCTGTAAGTCCCTAGTAAATGGAACACTGGTAACTAGGGCAAGGAGGCTAAAGAGGGTCCATAAGGGCTGCAGCATGTACTGTGCCACCCCAAGGGACACCTCAACACAATCATGCACACTGCCATTGCAGGCTGTGTGATTTGGTGCAGAGAAAAGTGAAGACACGATATGGCACACCTCCTGCGTGACATGCCTGCAGTCACTGCATGCAGATAAGGTAAATCACCCCTACAGCAAGCCTCACAGCCCTATGGCAGGGTGCACTATCCTACAAGTGTGGACATATCTGCATGTGCAGATATGCCCCTGTGATGTCTGAGTAGATTCTCAGATATTGCAAGTGAACAGGGAAGCCATTTTAGGTACATGCGCTGAACACTGGTAATTACGAGTACCCCAGCTACATGATGGCTTCACTGAAACTAGAGATGTTTGGTATCAAGCATCTCCTATTAATTAACCCACACTGATTCCAGTGATGGATTTATTAATGCATGCACCTAGAGGACATCTCAGAGGAGCCCCCTGAAAACCTACCAACTACTAAGTATACTGGCTGACTGGTGTAGAACAGCCTGCCACCACAGACATGTTTCTGACCCTGGGGCAGGCCCGCGCTCTCTGAGGGCAGAAACAATGCCTGCTCCGGCCAAGCAGGATTGCTAAGTAATTAGCATATCAAGGCAGGATGCTTCAAAGGCCTCCGCCGCCTTTATTATGCGACCCAAGGCATCCCCCGACTGGGGTAATGCTTCCCCCTGCCCTGGGCCTATTTGATACCAGGGCAGGTGGGAAAGTTAGCTAATCAGGAGGCGTGTTTCCCATCAGGCTAGTTCCACCCGTAAGGTGGGCTACCTGATGTGAACACAAAACTCAGAACTACACCATCTTGGTTTTGATGGAATTAGGCTCTCTGGGTCAGGGTTAAGTCCACTTCGTACAGGAAGTGGTCAAATAGGGGATGTAGTTACCCTAAAGGTAAGTAGCCCATTGCCTACTACTTGTCACTCCCTATAACACCCCTAAATTGAGTAGTTAGGAGGCACCCCTGATGCCAGATTAGATTTGACGGATCCAGAAGAAGAGGACAAAAAAGAGCCATGAGACAACGAGAACTGAAGACTGCAGTGGACTTTTTGGCGCCAAACCCTCTCTGCCTGCACCAGTCTAGAAAATCATGACCGAGTAACTTGTCCTGCAGCTGAGCAACTACCAAAATCCCCCATAGACTGCCAGCCCTTTGCAAAAATTAACAGCAATCTCCCTTGGAGTAGGGGAGAATCACCCCTGCAGTCTGCATGCATTGAAGAAGCAGAGTCTGGTTCACAACGTAGCTGCTCCACAGCCAGCCCGATGCAGCAGCCCCGTAGGAAGAGGTGCCTGTGCTCCTGAAGGTCAGATCTGTCTCCCCACCCAGTGCGAGGACACCAGGACCAACCAAGCCGCACAGGACCAATACCCAGGGTACAGGACCCCATGCAGCAACCAGAGCCTGTTTAAGTCTAGCCAGGACTCTAACCGCACCGAGACCGAACAGCAATCGAGGGACGTCAGCACAGCAGAGGCCAACATTCAGAGTGGCTCAGCTCTCCTGATTTTGCACCCTCACCCGGTGAGACCGACAACTGCAAGGCCCCAGGGATGCACAGAAACCAGCAGACATTTCCACTCTACACTCGAGCGCTCTAGCCAGGGTACCGACAAACCAGCTATGCCCCATTGTTTTCAGGACCCTTGTGACCCAAGCCCCCCTTTGGGAGCTCCCAGATTTGTCCCCAAGCTTCCCTCTGCAGTCTGTTTCTAGGTGGCCCCCCTTCTTTCCACCAGCGTAGCACGCAAAGCTTCCAACCCAACCAGCACCTCTGCTGCACCTGGACGCCCCAGGGCAGGTAGAGTGACTGCTAGTGGCACTTAGGGTTATAGGGGGGCCATGATCCTAAGTTCGGAAGGAGACCCCAGAAACCGAACGCAAATACCTGGATGCAACATATGCCTTTTCTCCCATAGGGAATCATTCCTGCGTCAAGACACATTTGAGTGAACTGTTTACTTACCTGTGAAAAGCAATATTTTACAAAGTACTTACCTGATAACGAAGTATCAAAATGTATATAAAATACTACCTATTTTTCTAAATTCGTCTTGGATTTATTCTAAGGTTTGTGTCTCATTTATTGCCTCTGAGTACAACAAATTCTTAGTACTACACTCTGATAAGCCTAAACTGCTCACCCACACTACCACAAAAGAGAGCATTTAGTGTTATCTTTTTTGCCTTGGTAAACCAATAAGGGTTTTCTGGACTCTTTACACAGTGTACCGAGTTTTGGCCCACTATATAAAGAGCCAGCTTCTTACACTGACTACAGACCACCTTGTACTTTTCCTTTACTAAAGATCATGGAACACAGTAACCTTATTCAGGCACCTATTGATACAGGCAGAGTTATAGCATGGACACATCTCTTTTACATGTTGTAGATGATGTGCTTCACTTCCTTGACTCAAGAAACTCATGCCTACTTGTTCTTCTAGATCTATCTGCTGCATTTGATACTGTCAACCATATCTCTATTGACAACTTCCTTAAAGAAAGAATGAGCATTGAACGTGCAGATCTAGACTGGTTACCACCTACTTGTCAAACCAAGCCAAAGCAATTAAAATGAGTAGCTATTTATCTAGCAATTTCAGTTTGCAACAAGGGGTTTCTCAAAGCTCCATGGGAGCACTCATTAGCAACCTAGGTTGGTTTGGGGTATTAGGCAGATTATTACGGAACAAGACCTACAGAATGTAGTTCAGTCACCTATTTTCTATAGACTGGACTATGGGAATTTACTCTTCACTGCCATACCAAAAGCTCATCTCACCCCCTTTAAAGTTGTGTTACAACCCGCGGATTACTTTGTTTCTGGATGCAAGAAATTTGACCACATTACTTCTGTTCTGTTTCCACTGAAGTAACAGTGAAACCTAAGGCGGACTACATCAGACACAATGCATGGCACCTGTCTACAGCCTCCTATTTGGCTGATTAACTGGAAATGTTGAGTGGTCAACAAGAGTTGCATAGTGCAGAATTGTTCCTCCTCAAGCCTCCACTATTCGAACTAGAATTATGACTCAAATCATTCTGTGTCGGTGGTACAATAATTTGAATGAGTCTTCCGCTACCAGTGCTTACTACTACTTGTCTAGCAACATTCAAGGAGCTACCTTGCGATTGAGACAAATCTCTAAATATCTGATAACGTTGTTCTAGTTGTTAATTACCCATAGCACTGGATGCTTCCAGATACCTCCCTCTTACTGCCTTCTCTTTCTCCCTGCTGTCTGAGTCACCAAGTTTTTTTCTCTGCAATTTAAATAGTACCTTAAGACAGATTCTTGGTTCTTTCCAACTCCATTTACCTTCTGCCTTTCACCATCGCTACTAATTAGTATTTCCCCATCTTATGGTGCTGATTTACATCAGTTGTCTTGTTCTGGTGTTCCTGGCCCCTATTACCTGCGGTCTCATTGATCCGCTCTATTCTTTTAAATATGCATTTGTGTCCAACTGTCTTCCATCTTTTCTAGATAACCTACTGTGCTTCAGGTTACTGGACGAGGTTAGTTCTATGTGCCTGCTATACAAAACAGTCATCTTTGTTATTATTTGTAACCCAACGGGTTATATTGTAAAGCACTTGAATCACACTAGGACTGAGTAACTAGGCATCCTGAATTTGCTGCGACAGCCCGAATTGTTCACTGTCTGACCCAGTAAATCTCCCTAAATTGACCATGTTTCGAAGTTTAGAAAGAGTTAGGGAAAAAGTCTTCATCTGTTCGAATGCAGGACAGCAAACCTCATCAGAAACAACTGAAATAACAAAGATGATCATGCTGTGTGTATAATTTGCATTTAATCATTCCTTAGTGACTCACTGTATAGCACGTTATTAAGCATTGTAAACTAAGTCATTATATGCCAATAAATCAATCAGGGAATTGTAAGCACGCTATTCACCCGTGAGGGTCTCAAGGCGCTGAGGGGGAGGGTTCCAAAGATCTGTTTAGCAGAACAGCCAGGTCTTAAGGGTCTTCCTGAAGGTGTTCAGAGAGGGGGCGCGTCTGATGTCTGCCTGTAGCTCGTTTCAGTTCTTGGCTGCAATGTGAGAGAAGGATCTTCTGCCTGCTCTGGCTCTGTGGATGCGCGGGGTCTCGGCCAGTGCGAGGTTGGAAGATCAGAGGTTTCTTTTGGGTACGTGGAAGTTGATTCTGTCGTTGAGGTATTTGGGTCCGTTGTTGTGTAGGCATTTGTAGGCGTGAGTGAGGATTTCGAAAGTGACTCTTTTCTCCACGGGGAGCCAGTGGAGACTTCGTAGGTGTTGGCTGATGTGTTCTGTATTGTCTGGAGTTTGCGGAGTAGGGACTTGTTGATACCGGCGTAGAGCGCGTTTCCATAGTACAGTCTGCTGGTGATGAGTGTGTGGGTGACTGTTTTCCTGGACTCAGGGGGGATCCACTTGAAGGTCTTGCGTAGGATGTGGAGGGTGTTGAAGCAGCTGGAGGTGACGGCTTTGACATGTCGGTTCATGGTGAATGATGAGTCGAGTACGATGCTGAGCTTCTTGGCATTGTCTGAGGGGGTAGGTGGGCTTCCGAGGGCAGTCGGCCACCAGGCGCTGTCCCACGCAGAAGGGGTGGTACCAAGGACGAGGACTTCTGTCTTCTCGGCATTGAGCTTCAGGCAGCGGTTGGTCATCCGGACTGCGATGTCTTGCATTCCTTTCTGGAAGTTGAGTTTGGCAGTGGTGGGGTCTTTGGTGAGGGAGAGGAGGAGCTGGGTGTCGTCAGCGTAGGATACGATGTTGAGGCCGTGTTGTTGGACGATGGCTGCGAGGGGGGCCATGTAGATGTTGAAGAGGGTCGGGCTTAGTGATGAACCCTGTGGGACTCCGCAGGTGATTTTCGTGGGGTCGGAGAGGAAGGGTGGGAGTCTGATCCTTTGGCTTCTTCCAGTGAGGAATGATCAGAGCCAGTCTAGGGCTGGTCCTTGTATGCCTGCGTCATGTAGTCAGGCGACTAGTGTGCAGTGGGAGACGGTGTCGAAGGACGCCGATAGGTCAAGTAGGATGAGGGCTGCAGAGTGGCCTTGGTCCACGAGGGTGCGGATGTCGTCTGTGGCGGCGAGTAGGGCGGTCTCTGTGCTGTGGTTGCTTCGGAATCCGGATTGGGACGGGTCGAGGACGGCGTTCTCTTCAATGAATCGTGTCAGTTTCATGTTGAGTGTTTTCTCTGCAACTTTGGCTGCGAAGGGGAGGAGTGAGATGGGCCGATAGTTTTTGAAGTCGATGGGGTCAGCTGTGGGCTTCTTGAGCAGGGGTCTGACTTCTGCGCGCTTCCAGTCGTCTGGGAAGGTGCCTGTTTTGATGGTGGTGTTGATGGTGCGTTGTAGTTCAGGTGCGATGGCGGCCGCAGCTCTGTGGTAGATGTGAGGGGGGCAGGGGTCGCTAGGGGGCCCCCCCGAGTGGATGCTTTTCATGGTCGAGGCGATGTCTTTGACCATGATCGGTGTCCAGTTGGAGATGGTGGGCTGGCTGGTGTTTCTAGGGGGTGGGGGCCGTCTGTGGTGCCTGGTGGATGGTCAATGAAGTTGTCATAGAGGTTTTTGATCTTAAGGTAGAAATAGGTTCCAAGCTTGTCGCAGAGGTCTTCGGATGGGATGGGATGATGTCTATGGCTTCGCTGCGAGTGTTGGTGAATTCTTGAATGACACTGAAAAGTTCATTGGAATTGGTCAGGATTTTGTTATGGATAAAGGTCCTCTTGGTGGCTCTGATCTGTTGTGGTAGCTCGTCATGGCGTCCTAGTAGGTGGTGTGGTTTTTGGTTGTCTTAGTGTTTCTCCAGTTCTTGTCTAGGTATGTGCGGCTTCTTGGAGAGCAGTGGTGAACCAGGCGGCTTTCCTGGGGCGTTGTCTGTCGGGGTTGTGTAGCGGGGCAAGCTCGTTTGCGCAGTTGGAGATCCAGGTGTGGAGTGGTCTGGCTTCGTCGTTTGCCCAGGTGTGGTTGTCTCGGGTGAGGGTGGAGTTAAGTTGCTCGTCGGTAACCTTGCTCCTGTTCCTTCGTGTTTGGCGTTGGGCTGGTTTGGGTGCCTTGGGTTTGTTGATGGCGAAGTGTACGCAGTGGTGGTCAGTCCAAGGCGGCTGCATTGTGTGGTTGAATTGGACGCTTTTTCCTGCCGCGAAGATGGGGTCGAGGGTGTTTCCTGCTCTGTGGGTCGGTGTGTTGACGAGTTGTTTAAGTCCGATGCTGGCGAGGTTGTCACGAAGGATAGTGGAGTTGGGGTAGCTGGGGTTGTCGATGTGGAAGTTCAGGTCTCCAATGAGTATGTAGTTTGTTGAGGCGATGGCGTGGGGTGCGATGAAGTTGGTTATGGTGGGGAAGGGTGTTTGGGGGCCGGGCGGGTCTGTAGACGAGGGTTCCTCGGGGTGTGGCTTTGGGGGTGGTCTGAATCTGGAAGTGCAGGTGTCCGGCAGAGGGGAAGGTTTTGCTGGAGGTGGTGAGGCAGAGGGTGCTCTTGTGGGCGATGGCGAGGCCCCCTCCTGGGTGGTTGGGGCAGTCTTTCCTCTGGATCTTGTATTCGTCTGGGATGACGGTGCTGATATCGGGGGCGGAGGATGTGTTGGTCGGGGTCTCTGTGAAGAAGGCGGTCGGGCGAGAGAGAGTAGAGTAGGTTCCAGATTTCCATGGCGTGTTTGTGTACGGGAGCGTACGTTGAGGAGGATGCATTTTAGGGTGTTGCCAGTGCTGGCGTCGGCGGTGTTGGAGGCCGGGGTGGCGGTGAGGGTCTGGCGGCAGTGGAGGCAGGAGAACTGGCCGTGGGTCATGTTCGGCAAGGCCTGTTGGCATTCTCTAAGTCTTCCAGGGTTGAATGCGAGGAGGGTGGTGGTGTTGTAGCGAGGGTAGTGGGAGGTCCAGGGTTCCTGGCGTTGGCCGCGGTCAGGCGCAGGCGGGCCTGCCTTTGGCACGCCGGTGGCGCGCGATCGCCATTAAGTAGGGGAGGTGGGAGGGAGGAGAGGCTGGGAGGCTGGAGCGTGGGAATTCCGGGGGGGGGTCGAGGGGAGGGGATGGGCCACTGGGGCAGCAGCGGGAAAAGGAACAGGCAGGCAAGAGAAAATAAAAACAGTGGTGGAATTAGAGCAAGACACAGATAGGCACAATAACAGTGGCAAAACAGGGGAAAAATTAAAGAAAAAAAAGGCTGAGAAAGACTACGGTGGTTGCAGGCAGTCTGGTCCCAGTTGGAGCGGGCAGCAGGCGTAGGAGCGGGCAGCAGCCTCGAACCTCCCAAGGAGGAGGTCGGGGTCTGGAGGTAAGAGAGGGCACAGCGTGGAGAGTGGACCTAGAGCGAGGGTCGGAGGTCTTACTCAGGCCCAACAGTCAAATTCAAAGTGCACTTCTGTTACTTACACATTTGTGGAATGTTATGGTTTTTGTTTTTCAAATCTGCTAACCCTACCTTCGGCCAGGTTCGCACTTATTTACAGATGTCTTGGGTAAAAACCAGGGATGCATGAAGGCACAGCCCTGCCAAGTACCACACATTAGGGGTTAGAAAAGTTCATTTTAGTGCTGGTGGTCACATCACCGCACTAAAATGCATTAGTCGTAATTATAGCGCCCCACGGACCACCCAGAGGCCTGCTGTAAAGAGAGAATGCTGGAATGCATTTAAGCAGCAGGCGCGATATGTTGCTCAGCTGCATGCTCTTTATCTTCACAACAGTGGCAAACTTTAGTTTCACCCTGAGAACATTAAATACATTGCACCACACTGCGGCCTGGGATATCAGTTATTGAAGCAATTTTATGATGCAAGCTGCCCTGCTGTTGTAGAGAGTACCACGAGGTCTCTCAGTCATGAATACAGACAATCTGGCCCCACCTGCAGATCCCAGGGTGGTGCCTTGCCTGATGATTTTTCACCAATATGGCAAGGCGTCTGACTCAATATGACCACGCTGCGGGATTGGCCAAGAGTAGACAATGAGGCAGCGGTTTTGTTTTTCTTGCCGTACCCCATATCCACTGGAGGAGCAGATAACCGGGGACTGGAGGCGAGCACCAGAATCTCTCTCACTGTTGCATTTTAATGGAAAGTGTTAATGAAAGTCTAACTGCAGCCAGTTAACTTTACTGGACAGAGAGTAGTTCAAACTACAGAGAACCGGCTGCAGGGCAAGGCAGCATTATTAATGCTTTGCAGGGGTCGACTAGGGGCGATCAAATATGACCAGTTGTGTGTAGCTGCCCCTGGTGCTGAGCTCGGGGTGCTACTGTGGAAAACACTCTGCAGAGTTCCGTTGTGTGCCCAACAGTTTTCAGGTAACATTAAAAATGTCCGGGAAGAATGATATAACTGTTGTTATTAATGTTCCTACTAGAGAGAGAGATCACAGTTTTAGTGGCAGTTTTGACTCACGAGGAATTAGAAAAGACAGCAGGCTCTGTAGATACAAGTAACAGCAGTGGGGCATGGACAGACGACGGGATACAAAGAGTAAATAAAAATGATTGATAAAAACACTTACCTTGCGCTTGCCGCATTGCCAAGTTAGCGATGTGGTGAGCGCAAGGTAAGTGGTTTTATTTCTTTTTTATTTTACTTTCCCTATCTAGTCGTCTGCCCACTCTCCCCCACCCCACCCCACGCCACCGCTGTTACCTGTGCCGGTCACGCCTGAAGGACAGGTTCATTAAATGCCTGCTGCAGACTGAGTACCATACAGATGGAACAGTTTTTTATGAGGTTAGCGCAGTGGGTTACTGCTTTTGTCACAAAGATTCTTTTGATACTTGCAGTTCATTAGTTGCAATCATCTAAAGACACAACGGCCTATAAACTGTCAAAGTGCTCAGCTGAAGGGTATATGTTATGGTTTCCCCCAGTCTTTCATTATCCTAATGTTACTAAAAGGGGGTTATTTGGGTAGAAGTGCATTCCTATTAGCAAAGCCAACCCTAACCACTATGGTTGGTGTTAAATCCTGCATTTGTGCTTCTCCTGTCGAAGACTGTTAATATATGGCATACAAGTATGGATGGCATGCGATTCCTTCACTTTGAAATCCTCTTTGTGGTATGCACCATTTCCTAGACTGATTTACACATTCATTGTCTCTGCATAATGTGCGCGTGTGTGTGTGTGAAGTAAAGTGCTATGACACCCAACACTGGTATGAGTAGCGCTATAAAACAAATCAAATGGAAGTGAGAGAGGGTCTGCAGAGAGATTGGAGGCATTGGTGGAGTGTGCTACTGAGGGAATCTGTGGAGAAGGTGGTCTTTGTAGCACTGGGTGCCACCAGCGGCAATGCCAGCTCTGAGAGAGTCTGTGATGTCTGTCACTGCGCTTTTTGAGATTGATAGCATTCCAATGTGGTAGTATTGTAAAGATGGAGAACAGATTTTGGATTTCTAACTTCTACATGGTGATAAAAGGTGTTTATGTAGCCAAATTACAATGCCCTGGCAATTTTTCACTGTAATGAATGTTATAAATTGTTCATGGTACTGCAATCAGCTTGGCTCATTTTGGTCAAAGTATGTGTCAAATTATGCGATGATGTGAGAAGAATGCGCAGTGGACTTAAATGCTTAGTTTTGATCACGAGAAAGTGTCACTCTATGTATCACACATTTGGTCGTTGAATGCCACTCATTAGTACACTGAGATGATGAAAATGTCACTGTAATGAAGCGAGGAATTCGTGGTTTATATAAAAATAATTCTTCTTTATTTAAAGTGCCATGAAAGGACCCACTGGTGCAAGAGCCAAGGCATCCAACTCAGCTCCTGCATCAGTGAATTCCATATTACACATGCAAATTTCAAATGACAAACAATAAGGTAGTGACATAAGTAACTCTAAACTCTATAACAGAGATAAAGAAAAGACAATACCACATGTATCCTTTTAACAAAACCAAATAAAACGATTATTCCAAAATATAATCATCAAATTTCTTAGGCATCCTAGAATTCCTCTTTTGTAACACAGAATTTTCTTCAATCGAGGAATCCACAATTTCATGTGCATTGGATTCAGACACCTTAGATTCAGTCTGACATGCACCAGGTATATTGAATTCTTCAACACTCATGTGATCTTGAGGAATAGAATTACAGGTGCCAATCTTATTATCAAACCACACATCACCATCTTCATCTTTTCCAAAAAAAACATTTGTGCCCCGGTTTAAGAACCACAACAGTGCTTTTGCTCCACCAGCCACTGTCCTTTAATAGAACAGCAGTATCAGTCACTCTTTCGACTTTGAAGGGAAGAGTGAATTTGGATGAACCCTTACGATTCAAAGTTGGTTAAATAATGCGTACCCAGTTCCCAATTTCCACACTTTTACTCTTTGTTTTATGACACAAATCATGATAATTTTTTCCAGAAATGCGAGAAGCTGTTATATTCCTTCTGGCTTTGGCAATAGACAGTTCATAAGTTTCCCCTCCAGTTTCTTTTTTAAACAGAGGTGTCAACAAGGATTTGGCATGTTTACCTCTCATTAACAAGTATGGAGATACACCAGTGCATGCATTCGGGGTTATGTGGTAACTCCAAACCTTTTCCTTTAAAAATTCAAAAACATCAAGATTGCTCTCCAAAGCAGCTTGAATCCCTTCTTTTAAAAACCTATTGGCCCTTTCTACTTGACCATTTGCGCGGGGGCAATATAGAGGCACTCTCTCAGAATGCACTCCAAATTTATTCAAAAACAATGTCATCTTAGTGGAAATGAATTGCACCCCATTGTCAGACAAAAGGGTAACAGGCGCACCTTCAATTCTGAAAATGTGCTCCAAGAATACAATAACTTCATCAGTGACTGGATGTTCTACAAAAGTGTAATACATCCACTTTGAAAAATTGTCAATGACAACAATTAAAAATCTCAAGGCCCAAGGATTCATACGGACCGGAAAATCAATAGAAACTTTCTCCCACGGACCAGCAGGAGCTTCTTGAACTGATAAGGGCTGAGTAGATACTTTCCAATGTTTGTCAGATTTGACACATACAGAGCAATTATCCACCCATCTCTCAACACTTGCATCCATGCCCGGCTACCAATAGTGAACCTTGAGCAATTTTTTAGTACCAGACACTCCAGGATGTCCCAAATGAGCTAACTGGATAAGTTTATTCCTGACACCAGCCGGTGGCACAAACAAATCCTGTCTCAACAAAATGCCATTTTCGATGCTAAGTTCATCGGCAACCTGAGCAAAGCTTCTGAGAGGAATCTCTAAATTTTTACAAGGCGGCCACCCATTGATAACAAAATGCTTGACCTTGGACAAAATGGTATCAACTGCTACAGAATCATTCCATTCATTTTCAGAAATAGCAGAATTACACGAATCAACGGCATAAATCAATGCCACAACACATTCATGCTGATCAATGATCTCATTTTCACACTCCTCCACAGGTGGAAGTCTAGATAAACAGTCTGCAGTAAAAATCATACCTCCAGGAATGTGCTGAATTTCAAAATTAAACTCTTGCAATCTTGCAATAAGTCTTACAAGCCTGGATGAAGCTTTACCACTTCTGACTCAATCCATCATGTAAACAAGAGGCTTGTGATTGGTAACAAGAACAAAAGGTCGCCCCCACAAAAAAAATTACGTTTTTCCACTGCCCATACACAGGCCAAAGCCTCTTTTTCGATGGTACTATAATGCCTTTCAGCCCCACGAATTCCTCTTGAAATGAACGAAATGACTCTTTCATTGCCATGCACAATCAGTGTAAACACAGCACCAAGCCCAATTGCACTGGCATCTACAGTAACATAAGATCTTCCTTGAGAATCAAAAGTATTGAGACCAGGTGCTTTAGCTATAAGACTTTTAACATTATCAAAGGCTTCATCATGAATATCTGGCCAAATAAATTGAGATCCTTTTTTTAAACGTTGTCTGAGAGGCTCAACCACAAGAGCATAACCCTTAACAAATCTTGAATAATACTCGCCCAACCCCAGAAAAGAACGCAAATAATCTTTATCTTGAGGCCTGCTAGCTTTCTCCAAAGTATTAATGAGATCTTCCTTTGGAAAAATGCCATCAGGAGTGATCCTGTGGCCCAAATAAATATTCTCCTCTACAAGAAACTTGCATTTGTCTTTACTCACTGTCATCCTCTTGCTTTCTAAGATGTTTAAAACACTCTCAAGAATCTTGTTGTGATGCTCACAAGTTTCAGCAAAAATTAAAATGTCATCCTGAAATGACTGCACACCATTCAAACCCTGAAAGAGGCTCTCAATTAAATTTTGAAAAACACTGGCCACTGAGGCCAACCCAAACGGCATTCTCAAATACCTAAAAAGACCAAATGGAGTGATGAATGTTGTGAGATCTTTTGAAGACTCATCAAGAAGCACTTGATGGTATGCTGATTTAAGATCGATTATGGAGAAAAAACTTTGCACCATTAACAGCTACCAACATTTCTTGAATTCTGGGCAAGGGATAAGTGTCTACCACAATACTTTTATTAAGAGACCTAAGGTCCACACACAATCTCAAATCTTGATTTTTTTTAAGGGCAATAACTACAGCAGAAACCCACTCAGAACTATCTGTGGATTCGATGATGCCCTCAGAACACAGAGTATCTAGGTGAGATTTTAATTTTTGCCGTATACCTAGAGGAACCGTGCGTACTCTATGTTGAATTGGCACAGCTCCTTTTTAGGTCTCGCCTTGCTATCGCGTAAGCGATCGCAAAGCGAGACTATTGTAAGGGGCTCCCAAAAGTGCTCGGAAAAGCAGATTGCATGGCGAGCACGCGCACAAAATCCATTTGACATCGCATTTCAAAGGGTCCGCTCCCCCGCCTGGAATGCGCTCCCCCGCCCCCGCCAAGCGCGCGCGCCACGCTCCGCCGGGCTTGTCTTGTTCTGGACTCGAGTGTGTGCCCCTTTTCCTCATATAATGGAGGGCTTGTCTACCCCGAGGTTTAAATTATGGCGAACTATGCCGCTTCCTTCCCAGATTCTTTCCCTGACTTGCTTACTTAACTTTTTTCTGCTTCCCAGTATTTGCAAGACATTTGCAACTTTTTTCTGCTTCCCAGTATTTGCAAGACATTTGCTTACCCACGCCTTGTTAGACGCGAGGCATGTTACTTACGGTCTGATGTTTGCACACTTATCAATTTATCCTTGCACTGTAGTTATCTAATTCGTCAAGCACTTTCATCCAGGGCGCACTTGACTACCTAATATCACTACTCTATCCCGTCATGAAGCTCCAAACACTTTAATTTACCGAGCCTTATAACTCACGGCTACCAATTGCTTTCTGACAGTCCATCTCTCCCACCAACATACTGGGATTGAGGAGTTAAAAACGTGTGGACAGATTGGATTTTATTATGGTTTTAAACAATGAAGTATTTGATAACGTTTTTGCTTTTTAAATTGTTAGTTTTAATTAACTTAATAAAGTTATAAATTACACATACAGCGTCAATTTTTCTTGGGTGAAATTAGTTGGGTTTTTTCACTGTCCCACGGTGCATGTAACGTAGGGGTTGGCGTCTCTCCGATTTCAATGGAATGCATTTCGATAGCAGATTTGGGGCTAGGGCTACCTTGAGTTTAGTTATTCAAGAAAACTTTATTTCGGAGTAACTCCATAAAAGTACATAAAATCAATATAAAACATTTAACAACAATAGATAAAATCTTTAAAAATAATGCATCCACACAGCTAATACATACTAATTACATACATAAATCAGATTGACATTTTTAAATATTTTTTCCGTTTGTGCCAGAAAGCCCCCAAGAATTTTGCCACTGCAAACACAATGTGCGCGGCCGTTTCGCTCTTCAGAATTCTAAAGGCTTCATGACACCTTGTGAAGCCCAGGTTCCTACAGATGGGAATAATCCACTTTCTGCGGGACTCAGTGTAACCCGTGCAAAAAAATATAAAATGCAGCTCAGTTTCCTCACTTGCACTGCATGCCGGGCAAATACTGGGTGTCGACAGGGACCAGGAGCTAGTGAAAGCACGAATTGGCAAAGACCCGTGCCTCCATTGCAAATAG
The DNA here is from genome assembly GCF_964204655.1 of Triturus cristatus. Taxonomy (NCBI): domain Eukaryota; kingdom Metazoa; phylum Chordata; class Amphibia; order Caudata; family Salamandridae; genus Triturus; species Triturus cristatus. The sequence goes on from NC_140590.1 coordinate 162,986,123, forward strand.
AGCTTCCTGATTATTACAGGGTAAACATTATCCAAGGCCAATTCAAAGATGTATGTACTCTTCATAAGAAGGAATTGATTTGTTAGAGACCCTAGGGATTTGGAGGGTCGGAGTAAAGGTGCCTTAGAATCATGATACACTTTGGTTAAAGCTTTTTTAGAAAGCTTAGGACAAGCATTGCAAGGATCATTCCATAGTGCATCTAGACCTAGGCTCATCAAACTATTCCTTACGAATTTAAGCCAGGGAATGTTCCCCGAATTTGGGAAGCTGAGAACTTCCTGGAGACCCTGTCTATAGTGAATCAGTTCAGGCACCGTCCACAATCTGCGCCAGTAGATCACGGGACGAAGTGCCAACTCTTCTTCCAGTGGTCTAATGCCTAAGTCAAGTCGTAGAGGCACTAGCGGTGTACTGGGAGGAAGAGCTACTAGACACCCGAGGAATCTGTTCTCCTCCTTTGTCAAGCTGTCCAGGATTTTATAACCCCATAATTCACTCCCATAAGTAACTGCTCCTCTTGCTTGGACCCTATAAATATGGAGAGGAGGACCTATGGGTTTAAGGGTTGACCTATTCTTCCCCACCATTGCTAATATTCCACCAATATGTTGCACTAGCTTCAACCTCGTTTTCTCCTGATGTTGACCCCACCCCAATTCTTCGTTGAGTGTAACACCAAGGTATTCAAAGGTGCTCACTCGGTCGAGTGCATTTTCCCCAATGCGAGGAATACGATGGAACCTGGGTGGCGGATTGAAGGCCATGAATTTGGTCTTTGTGGTGTTTATTTCCAATCCATGCTCTCTACAGAAGTCCCCAAAACCATCCAGAACACGCTGGATTCCCATAGGTGACTTGGAGAGAAGGAGGGTATCGTCAGCAAACATAATTGCTGGGACCCTCCTTCCCGCCAACTTCGGGACATCCGAATTGGGGACCCCGTTGAGGTGGTCAATGACCCCGTTGACAAAGAGGCAGAACAGGGTCGGTGCAAGTACGCACCCTTGTCTTACCCCTCTCTCAACGGGAAACTTGTTTGAGAGTGCACCCTGCCCACCGCACCTCACACGGGCATAGGTGTTTGTATGGAGGCGGATGATCATATTCAGGAGATCAGCTGGCATCCCAGCGTTCGCCAGGACTTCCCAGAGCTTACCACGTGGTACCAGGTCAAACGCAGCCCTTAAATCTACAAATACAGTATAGAGGCTGCCACCCTCCAACTGTATTGTTTTCCAATGTAGAAGGGACAGCCTAAAGACCTGGTCCACAGTAGAGATCTTCTGGCGAAACCCGGCCTGAAGAGGGCTCAGAACATCCCTCTCCTCGATCCAGTCCAAAAGTCGATCCAACAGAAGCCTCGCAAAGAGTTTCTGTGGAACGTCTATCAGACTGATCGGTCTATAATTGGCGGGGAGCAAAGGTGAGCCCCTTTTAAAAATGGGCACAATCTCCGCCCCAAGCCAAGTTGGGGGAAGTGCCATCCCACGAATGATTGCGTTGAACAGTACCAAAAAGTATAGTGCCCAAATTCTGACTTCGTGCCTTAAGAGGTCGCCTGGGATCTTATCTAAGCCTGGCGCTTTTCCTAAGGAAAGGCAAGTAATTGCCCTTTCCAATTCCTCCAGCTTAAAGTCTGCCAGCTCAATATGATTATCGATGGGGACCACTAAGCTCTCAGGCGGAGTTCCCATTTGGTCTAGCCCAGCTCTGCTATAAAGCGATGAGAAATGTTTTTCCCAGACTTCAGGTGCAATATTGCCTTCTATTGCCATAACAGGCTCAGCAGAACCATGTCTGACTATGTGCCAAAATTTTCTGGAATCTCCAACTTTGAGAGCAGATGTTATTTCTGTCCAGTTCTCCCAGTCCCAGTCTATTTTAGCAGCTTCAAGAAGGAACTTATAGGCCAGCCTCTTTTCCCTAATCACAGAGGATGATTCCTTGTTTTTGAGTGCTTGGAGGAGATCTTTCTTGGCTCCCCTACAGCTGGCATTAAACCAAGAGGCTCTTTCACTCCTCGGTTTCCTGCCCCGGACCACAGGATTCAATACCTCAGCTAAATTGGCACAAAGGGTAAGAACAACCTTCTGACGAGGACAATTGAGGGAGAAGGCTCTCCACTCTTTCCAAGGTTAAAGCCACTTGCTCATATATAGCCCTTATACGGTTCGGTTTCTCTAGTAGTCTGTCCCACCTTAGTCTTCGTCTATTGCTGGACAAGGTGAGACTGGGGGCAGGTAAGCTATTTCCTCGAGTTTCTGGCCTAAGGAAACCATCCGCAGCTAGTGAGAGGATTAGGGGGTTATGATCACTATCAGCCCTTAGGGCAATTTTAAAGTCTAATACCAATTTCCAGTCCTGGAGTCTGATCAGTATGTAATCAATCCGGGACTCCTGTCTTGGTCTATTAAAAGTTGGCTGGGGCGGGTTATCCCCCTTAAACCTACCATTGCATGCTCTAAGTGAATTTGCCAATGTTAATGTTAGAACTTGCAATAAGAGGGGTGATGCTACCCTGACTGGCGGACCTACAATACTTTGGATTCCCCAGAGGTCATCCTCCTCGCTGCTGATCCCGTCTAGATGCGTCGGAAGTGGTTCAAACTGAATGTTAAAATCCCCTCCGACCAGGAGTGTATCTGGGCCAGTGAAAGAGTCAAGAAAAATCCCTAAATCCTCCAGTGACCTTGAGGTGGCCGCAACTCCGACTGGTCTAGAGTATATATTTACCAGACTCAGACCCGCCCCATTGGGCCAACGCAAGGCCACACACAGGATGTCCAGAGAATTAGTTTCTACCACCTCGGCAGTACAGCCTAAATGACAGGCAATCCATGTTGATAGTCCACCAGACGGGCGTCCTGTGGTAAATATTTCGTTACCGGTACTATTTTTTATGCGGTAAAGTCTATTAAGAACAACTCAGTAAAATGAGAGGCAGAATCCGTGGTATTAGAGGTTTTAAAAAGGCTTTATTCCTATACAAAGGAATACAATTCGAATTGTAGGCATTCTATTCCATCACCACGAAAGTTCAGGAAGGAAGGGCATATATTATTGATAGGTAATCATTTTTATAGAAAAGGCATTACAGTGAAACAGATGTAGTAGGCGTAACAACTGATAAAACAAAATAAAATATGCATGCGTAACTAGAATAGGCGTAACTAGAAAAACGTCATTATACATGATGTCACAAGTGGGTGGATCCATAAGGGAATCCTGCAATGTCAGCAGAAATATTTGGCAGAGATGCGCGCGCAGCCGCATGACGTGTGATTGACGTGCAACTAGAGGGTGAAGGGGACTTGACATTTAGCTCTACATGTGGAGACAGAAGTCTGGGGTTATGTCAACCTAATCCCAAATCATATCTAATATCCTATGTTTGAAGAACTGTGTTATCCAAAAAGAGAGGTCTCTTAGGATAGAATCTTATTCTATACTGACTATACTGACTATTAGTGCGTGTACAAGCGTCTAAGTGTCTACACTAGATGCGAGGGGGTAGGAATATTCCATGGTAACAGGGCTATGAATTACTTGCATGAGGACAGCGAGGCCTGGCCCTTTGCACGGTAGCTGGAGGAATGTTTACCTAAACAGCTAGACAGGAATGCATCGGATGAGGGGCGGAGGAGATAATCTTGAAGGTGAAATACAGTTTTTGGCAGGCGACGGGCTGGATCAGGCACCGTTAGCCGCGCAGGGAGTAAGACAAAGTTCATGGTCACAGATGCAGGCTCAGACTGGAGCTTTCAGAGGCAGAAGGCAGGAAAAGGCTTGATGACAGAATTCGGGCCTACTCGCCTGAATCTGTAAAATGTGGAAAGTGAACCACATAAAGTCGGTGGCCTTTCATACTTAGGAAAGGAATATCTGACCCATTCATGGTGGATCTGAAAGAGGACATGTTGACGGTGGACGCACATATATTTGCGTCTTCAAAACTGGAGCAGGAGGGAACATACATGTACTTATAGCATGTACCTGGAGCCGTTGGGGTCTACGATAGGGGACATAACTGATCACAAAATTCATATTTCCTCATTCCCTCCTTGTCCCCTACGGACCCTCAGGAGATATCGATCTTCATCAATCCATCGATCTGTTCATATAGCATCATTTGTTCTTCTTTCTTCTTCCGGGATCTCGAACGAAAACTTGGATGTGGGATACACGAGGTGGCACACAGACCACAAATCGCTGGCCCACATTGTAGACATAAGCAGCAACTGAATAGTATGAGAAAGCCAATACCTAGGAAGGAGAGCATTCTCCATCCCCAGGCTGACAACACGCCCCAGAACCAACCGGACCAAGTCCAGGTGCCTGGACTCTGGTGTATCTGGCTTACAATCTTATGAAGGCGGGTTATGGCTTTATATACTGACGGCGAATTTTCTGGTATGAAAATGCAACAACTTGATCCGATGACCCTACAAGCTCCGCCCCTATCGGCCAGGATGACGTCAAGGACAAGACGATTTTGAAGCACAACAATCCGCATAGCAGACTGCTCTTCTGTTCAATTGCCTAAGGCGGAAATAGTTTCGTTCACTACTGCTTCAAGGGTTCTGGTTAGTCTACGTATCAGCTTACTATTAGTGACTGTACCTATATAGGGAAAGAAACCTTTATTGAAATCTGTGTATTTTTCCCATGCTGTTTCAGTGTAATCGACAATTGGGAGATCTCTCTGCTGTCTATTGTGTACTAAATGGGTATTTCTGTGATAATCAGGAGGGGCTAGGAAAACAGGTGGTAGAAGGAATGCTATGTAACAGGTACCATCCCAATCTAAAGGTAGACGTATATATGCGGTCTGGCCACATATAAAGTAGGAATGACGGGAAGCTCTAAATGTAGACTTGCCTTGATCACTGAATTTTATTACAGTGGCGCATTTACTATGGCCCATGTGTATGGAACCATTCTTTCTTACACATAATTCCCCTTTTACTGGGAATACTGACATGGCGGGCAAGATTGGTGTAGCTTCAGATTCAACGTTCAGGATCATGAGGTTAAGTGTAAAATTACCTAATCCATATACTTCATTTTCTAGATCAGTTCCTGTTCTTTTGGGAAGTCCCTCCTTGTTAGGGTAGCAGACTTTAAGCAAAACTAAATTCAGGTTTCCCCATACCCAGTTGTCTTGATAAACTGCGGAATTTGAATCTAGGGAATTAATCAAGCTAAACCATGCTCCACAGGAGCCATTGTGTGTGAACGGATAGGGAAAGAGGGGCAAAACTCCCTTATAGTTCTGATAGGGAGGGAGTCGGCCACATATCCAACAATTTGTGGCATTGCTGGTTTGATGGGAATGATGTAACATAACTAATGAATGTGTTGTTGCGCAGCGCAAATCTATAAGACAATTCATGTGGAGGTAATTCACTAAAAGAATGTTCTGCAGTTATATTGTAAGCACGCTTAGGAATAGGGTGATACATGTGCAATAGGATGCTGACAATGATGATCAGAAGACTTAGAAAAAACAAAATTAATAATGTTACTGTGCAGTGACTACGAAATGATTTACAATACGCATGCTTCTTGAGCAGCATCTGATTATTTCTTTCTCTATTCCGGTCTAGAGGATACATGTCAGAGACAAATTCAACCGATTCACCTTGGAGAGGACTTAAACAATCAAATTGTCTGACTTACTAGACCTCAATTTTAGTTTATAAAGGTCTGGTTTTGTTAATTCAGCCAAGGGAAGCTTTGAGTCTGTCTGTGAGGGAATACAGGGTTGAGTATCTACACTGGATGGTAGTCCATAAAATTTCTTGATATGACTCGAGTGCAACCACCCTTTCCTTCCCTCGATTTTCACAGCTGTCCTTGTGGTGAGTAGAACCAACTTCGGTGACTTCCACCTAGGATCCAGTTGGGTCTTCCGGTCAAAATTCCTGACCAACACCAGGTCCCCAGGAACCACGTCATGGGGTTTCACCTCAGTATTGTCGGGAAAAGCTGCGGATACCTGTGAACGACAAGATTGTAGTGCAGACATCAAGGAAGCCAGGTAATCTGTCAGCATATTACAGTCAACATCAGTGATTTTACGAGGTATAGGCGTCCCCCACATATTTGGTGGTCTACCGAAGATCACCTCATAAGGGGATAGCCCTGTTCGAGAATGTGCTACCATTCTCATGTAAAAGAGCGCAACTGGTAAGGCTACGATCCAATCAACTCCTTTTTCTCTACATATTTTGGACAATCTAATTTTCAGAGTTTGATTATGACGTTCCACGAGACCTGCCGCCTCGGGATGTCGGACACAATGGAATTTCCATTGGTAGCCTAATAGAAGGGAAACGTGTTTCATTAGTTCGGATGAGAACGGCTGACCGTTATCTGAATAGACAACACGTGGTAAACCGTACCGTGGGAAGAATTCTCGAACTAACTGTTTGGCAGTAGTTGGGGCAGTGTAATCTGAAACCGGGTATGCTTCTGTCCAACGGGAAAGAGCACAGACAACTACGAGAACATATTTGAATCCTCGACATCGTTCCATCTGGATATAATCCATCTGGAGGACTTCAAAAGCATGATCGGGAGTTTGGAATCCACCCTGTTCTACGGGGATGCTTTTACCTGGATTAAACTGACAACATATCATACAGGTACGAACTTTTTGTTTCGCTGCGGCTCGCAAGTGTTTGTTGAACCAGATGTGTTGAATGCTGTCTAGCATAGCTTTTTCTCCTAGGTGCGCTGGACTATGTATAGTGTTAATGATGACTTGGACCATTGAGTCGGGAAGAAACCATATAGATTTTTCCTTCGTCATCCATCCTTGATCTGTTTGGATCCCTCCTAATTCAGTCCATTTCTTTATTTCTTCTGGTGTAGCATGTGTCTGTATGTCAATTACATCAAGGGCGGGATCCTTAACTGTCATGCAATGTGTTGGTGTCAGGACTATTGTCTTTGTCATGTCAATTGTGAAAGTCTGATTCTGAGCAGTCTGTTTAGCTGTTCTGTCAGCTAGGTCATTACCCTGAGAAATAATATCGGTAACCTTTGTGTGGGCTTTGCATTTCATAATCGATATTGCAGTAGGTAGATGAATCGCGTCTAATAGGGCTTGAATGAGGGGTCCGTGTTGGATGTGGGCACCGTGAGACGTTAAATAACCTCTCTCTCGCCACAGTACGCCGAAGTCATGGACGACTCCGAATGCATAACGTGAATCTGTGTATATGTTGACTTTTTTATTTGTGGCTTGAATACAGGCTTGTGTCAGAGCGATGAGCTCTGCTGCTTGAGCTGACAAAGTGTTAATACAATTTGTTTCAATGACTTCAGTGTCTGTTGTGACTGCGTAAGCGGCCACTAACTCTCCTGTACTTGTTCTCATACATGACCCATCTACATATAATGTCAAGTCTGGATCTGACAAAGGGATGTCTGTCAAGTCTTGTCTGGGTTTCGTCGTGATAGTAATGACTTCGACACAATCATGTGCCAATGGATCTGTTCCGCCTACTGGTAACAGTGTGGCAGGATTTAACGTATTACAACGTCTGTGTAAAACTGGTGACCTTACCCGGCGGGAATGGTGGAGTCCGACCTCTTCTGATCTGTCATTTCCGGCTTCTCCACAGGATCACGAGTGGGTACACGGAAACGAGACTGCTAGCGAATACGAAGACAGCGGGCCCTTTAAGTGGGCGTCGGCATACGAGGGTGAAGCCCTGACCCTCCGTGACGTCCCTGGCTCTGGATTGGTTAAAACAGGGGAAGCCCTGTACACAGGGGTTGGAGACACCGCGAGGAGGAAGGCGGAACCCGAGGAGACGGAGAAGCGGAGCACGTTGGAAGCAGAAACCGGAAGGACCGAAGAAGGAGCCTCCAGAGGAGCTGGAGGAGAAGCTGAACCACAAGGCGAGCCAGGAGGCCAACGACCCTGCGGACCGCCGTGCCACACTCCCGAGGGAGGAGTGTGGCTGACACAGGTACGGCGGCGTTTGGCGGCTTGGCTAGGAAAGCGTAACGATAGCGTGTAGTGCGCAGCTGTATATAAATCTTTCCTCCACGACCTTCCACTCCATCCCCCCCTTACCCTCACCCTACCTTTTCTTACCGTACCCCTCTTGCACTGAGCACTGTAGATACGAATAGTCACACCGGGTGTAAACCACACACTCCCTGGGCCCCCTTGGTGCAAACCCTGTAGAGGACTGTGACCTAACGGCTTTCCGTCCTGTTGGTCTTCTTTCTTACATGTGGAGAGATTCCCGACGCCCGAAGAAAGAACGCCACTTCCTGGGGAAAACGCCTATAGACGAACAGCGCCACGGACTCCAGTACCTTTGCCCGGGAGAGACTAACTTTCAGGACTCGAAAGACGTTGGTTAATAAGCCTGTCAGAACTATAAAAATAAAACCTTCCTTAAACCCTACGGTTGGTGTCACGGTCGTCCCTTCACCCACGTCCACAGTCTGATTTCTATGTGTGGCTGAAACAATGTTAATTCGTAACCGGTGAGTCTTGCTATAGTCAAGTGTTGTGTTTGTGTGCGGTTCAAGAGAACCTCTACTGCGTGTGGTACTTGTACTGTCAATTGATGTCCTAACACTATGGCATCGCTTTGTCTGATTGCTAAAGCTGTTGCTGCCACTGATTTCAGGCACGCTGGAAGAGCCTGAGCTACTGGATCTAATGTACTAGAGAAATAAGCACATGGTTTGTGTGATCCTGCTTGTTCCTGAGTGAGTACTGACAAAGCAGTACCTTCGCGTTCTGTAACAAAGAGTGTAAACTGTTTACTGTAACATGGTGTTGCTAGGACAGGTGCTTGACATAGAGCTTTCTTTAAGCTTTCAAAGGCATGTGTATGTTCTGGAGTCCAAGGGAGGACAGTCGATGTGGCTGCCTCCTGTGTTGTCAACTGGATGAGTGGTTTTGCTAGAAATGCATATTGAGGGATCCACTGCCTACAGTATGAAGTGAGGCCTATAAAAGCCCGCACCTCCTTTTGTGTCTTGGGTGGTGGCATGTTAGCAATTAACTGGATGCGATCGGGTGTAAGCTGCCTTCCCTCCTTGGACAGCGGGTGCCCAAGATAAACAACTCGCTGGACACAGAATTGCAGCTTGGAAGGGGACACCTTGTGCCCCTTGTCGGCCAGAAATTTCAAAACCGTCAGTGACGCTGTATCACATTCAGGTTCGCTTCGGGCGGTGATCAGCAGATCATCGACATATTGAAGCAAGGCAGTGTTTGCTGGCATGTGTATACTGTCAAGTTCTCGTTTCAGTGCTTGGCTATAGATGCTGGGGCTCTCTGTAAATCCTTGAGGTGCGCGTGTGAATTTAAAACTTCGTCCATTTAAACTAAAACCGAACAAATATTGACTTTCCGGATCAATTGGGACACTAAAGAAAGCATTCTTGAGATCAATTACAGTGAAAAACGTTGCTTCTGAGTCAATAGCTGTGAGTAATGAGGAGATATCTGGGACCACAGGGTATTGTGGTACAATACATTTATTTAATTTGCGCAGATCAATAACTAATCGATATACTGGTGGTGCTTTTGGATCCGTTCTTTTAAGGATCGGAATTATCGGGGAATTACATACATTGGAGTCAGTTTCCACAACCACTCCTTGGGCAATAAGCTCGTCAATGATTTGCAGTAAAGCCACTACAGCATCTGGAGGTAACTTGTATTGTCGCATTCGTGGTAGTACCACTCCTGTCTTTAGTGTGACTCGATATGGTGTAATGTTCATGCAACCAACATCAGTGGGGCCTTGTGCCCATAAATGTGTAGGTAAATTCTGCAGTCGGTAATCTATGTCTCTGGATACGTAGTGACCTTTAAAGTCACGTAAAAATAGTCGTACTCCTTCCGGAGAGCAACATATTATGGCTCCTAGAGCTTTCAATGTTTTTATACCTAACAAGTTTTCTGGACATGATTTAGTAAGCAATAAATCTGTAGTACGTGTTAATGGACCGACTGTAAGTGGAAGAGGTTGTGTTACGTCATTTATTATCGGTTTTCCTGAGAATCCAAGGGAAATATTTTGTGAGCCTGAGAGGGGTGCCCCTGGAACTTCACTGCGTCTTATAGTTGTTCTGCTTGCCCCTGTATCAAGTAAAAACTTTCTGTCTTCCCCTAATAGTTCACTATGTACATAAGGTCCCTCTTGGTCTACAGGAACCTCTATAAGGGGTAAGCCAACTTCCCTCTCTAGGCTATCTCATGAGTATCGCTGATAATCGGGATAATCTGTTTGTGCATACTGATACATTTGTTGTGTTGTTGCTTGAGTTGCAGCAATAGGCTGCGCTTGTGGTGGTGCTACGATCTGTTGTGGAGCTGCCTGTTGCGGAGCTAATCTAGGTTGTGCATTCTGAGGGATTTGTTGTTGATTCTGATCCTGTCTAGGTGGACGTGGTCTCTCATGCGTTCTACCTGTGGCAATATTATGTTTCAGGACTGGACAATCGTGTATATAATGACCTGGTTGTTTACAATAGTTACATGTCCCTTTCGCAGGACTTGCGGAATCACCCTTTTGATGACTATCGGCTGGAACTGATTGTGCAACAAGCATTTTCATTTTCGTATCTTTCATACGTCTTTGTTCGTGTTCTTGTTCTTCTCTAATTCTATTGTGGTGATATTGTAACATCTGTAGCATCTGTGATGGGGTATTACCTTGCCAGGTACTTTCGAATTTCAATACTCTATTCTTGACTTGTAGCAGAGAATTTTCAACTAATTTTGTCACAAACAGATGTGGATATGACTCACTACTGGCTTTTATGCCACTATTTATACTAAAACATTTTTCAAATCGGGAATAGAAATCACTAGTGTCTTCATCTGGTTTTTGTTTACAGGCTGAGATTGCACCCCAGTCTTCCTTTTTCGTAGTTAATAAACGTGGCAGTACCTGTATTAGTAATCCTGCTAGTGCTGTAGTCTTTTCCCCAAGCCCTGCTCCTGCAGCTCGGGCCTTTTCTTCGTTTTCTAATGCTGTCCAATCTATCTTTTGGTCTCCCACCTCCCATTCTTTTTCTTTGAGTTTCTCATAAACACCGGCGGGTAATAGGACCTTTAATATTTTCATAATATCGGGGTAGGTATACTCTCCCATGAGTAACATGTCTTTTATCTCACGGTGGAAACCTGCTGGGTCCTTGTCATGGCTGGGTACTACTTTCTTCATTTCTAATAATTCCAGTTTAGTTATAGGCGTGTACACAAACACGCGTGTAAAATTATCACCGGCACCTCTAATTGGGTGTACTTCGCGTAACGGGTTCTGTCTATCTATGTGATACATTTTTCTTCCCATGATGGGAACTGGAACGTGTTCTGGGCATACGAAATTTAAATATTGGTTTCGGGATTCTAGAATTTCCTTAATCAAATCAGTACCTGACCCTCTCCATATATTCGTGAGTAGTTCTGTCAATATGTCAGGTAAGGGTCCTGGATCGGAGTGTTGGCTTTTATATAATATAAGGAGGTGTTGAATCATGTATATACTAGCTAAACGCTGTTCATATGGGTCTAGATTCAGAAACGTGTGTGCAAGTACATCGTCATTGTATTCGCCGGGACTGTCAGCCCATTGTACTGCTGACCTGGCTAATTCTTGTTCGTCCATGGAATCGAGCACGTGGTACCCCCTTCGATCTCGGAGTAATTTATCAGCGGCTTGGAATAAGTGTTCAGGGGATTTTGTATTTAGCATAGAATTTGGAAAATGTCTATTATATTCCGGACGTATTAGACGTATTGGGTCGTTAAAACCTCTGGTATTATTATGGGATCTTCCTTTACCTACATAAGCTATCGTGTCTAGTTGCTCTGATTCTTGCTCCTCCTCCTCTCTGTTTAAGTCAGTGGCGTCTACCTCTAATCTTTCTTCGTGTATTCGTTCTACTTCTTTGCGGATCTTTCGGTACATAGCTACTATACATAACTGTTTATCATGTCTCCCTTCTGATATATTCTGGCCCCAAGTGACAAGTTTTTGCATTTCTTCCGGATTTACCCCAGGCCGGTCTTGATTTCTGATTACACAGTTTATGAGGAAACGTAACAGTTGTCCCTGTACCTCCGCTTTCTGGTACTCCATGGCTCTGCTAATACTTTCAGGACCTCGTCCTGACTGAACAAAGTGATATATATTTTCTAAATGTGTAGCCATTCCTGGTAGCTTCGTTAAATATATTGCAGCTCGTCGAATACGTAATGATGACAGCAGCATTTCGTCCCGTTTACCGGGCACAGGATCATATCTACAATCTACTAAAAGTTCCTTAAGCATGTCGGGAGTTGCTAGTTTGGGCGTACGTTGGTGTGCTAATTCTCTAAGGGAAAATTTATTTCCTCTGGGTGGCGTAGAAAAAATGTCTGTCGTACCTCCTGTAGCACCGTCTGGGGTGCTGGACGTGAAAGGATTTGTTGAAGGTGAGACAGCAACCGTCGTTGCGGGAAAAGCTGTAGAAACAGATGTGCTTGTCGGAATGTGTGTCGGAGCTTGTTGTTGCGGAGGTACAGACGGAGGGTCTTGGCGATGAGCACCATCGGTAAGCGGTCTATGTGGTGCGGTATTAGCATACTCGGGAGCTGCGTCATCTAAATAAGAGGAAAGGAAAACATCTTCTGCGGTTCTGGGATGCCCCTTGGGATGTGCTTTTATCGGAAACAATGGAGGTGGCAAGTCTTTTGGTATTTCCGGAGTAGCCTTAGGTAACCCTTCGGCCAGAAGTGGATACATACCATTCATAAGGGCGTTTCTTTGTCTGTCTACTTGTTCTGATTTTACTCGGGTACCTTCCTCAAGTAATAGATTTTCTCGGGTTTTATTGGAATTCTCTCTACCTTTCTCTTCCTGCCTGAGTGCTTTTTCCGTACGTCTATATGATTCTTTACGCCATAATTCAATGGCATCTTTCTGTGACTGTCTGGCTTTCTTTTTCCATAATTCTTCTTCTACTCGCATGATGCAATCTGCATCCCAGGTCCCCGCTGCGGGCCATCTCTGACTCTCTGGTAATTCTTTGGTGTAGTCCACCCATAAATCAAGAAATAATACGGCATCTAGGCCATGCTTATGATACATAAAGTACCCTGGAATGTCCCTTGGTGGGATGGGAACAGCTTCTTCGAGTACACCTTTTCTAGTTTTGATCTGTCTTAGTTTCGAAAAGAGCGGCATTTTTAGACTTAGACCTTATTACTAGAACACACTTTATAAAAACACAATAATGAACAGTCATTCACACCACAGTATATAGAACGTATTTTAAAACATTTAACACTTAACAGTTTTACGAACAATGATAACTAATAGAAAACTAGTTACTGACATAATACTGACACTAGATAATACTTATTTATATTTATTTATATGCAAAACATACTATATATACTGCTAAACAGTACAGATACACTGCTAAAACAGTGCAGACCGGATTTGTGTACCCAAACCCGTCTTGACCGGCACAGACTATGTGCACGTTAAATGCCTCCCCGGTAATGGTACTCACCGGGTAGCTCGGAACGGAAGGCCTCGGAACGGAACTGAAACTGGACCGGACTGGACTCGACTGGACTGGACTCGGAACTTCGGAACCTGGCGGGTCTCTGTATACCTCGGATCTTGCTCTCTCAGCTAGGCTCTGGTCGGGATACTTCGCACTTCTCACCGCCTCGTCTGGGTGTTGATCGCAGCCTCAGTCGTCCCCGCTTGGCCGGAGGGAGATACAGGAAATCCTGCGGGTACGCGTTTTTGTCCGTTCAGCTGTGGCAGGAGACCGGGCCTGCAACGCACCACCGGCGCGTGAGATGAGAAAGTGTCCCTATTCGGGCGCCAACTTATGTGGTAAATATTTCGTTACCGGTACTATTTTTTATGCGGTAAAGTCTATTAAGAACAACTCAGTAAAATGAGAGGCAGAATCCGTGGTATTAGAGGTTTTAAAAAGGCTTTATTCCTATACAAAGGAATACAATTCGAATTGTAGGCATTCTATTCCATCACCACGAAAGTTCAGGAAGGAAGGGCATATATTATTGATAGGTAATCATTTTTATAGAAAAGGCATTACAGTGAAACAGATGTAGTAGGCGTAACAACTGATAAAACAAAATAAAATATGCATGCGTAACTAGAATAGGCGTAACTAGAAAAACGTCATTATACATGATGTCACAAGTGGGTGGATCCATAAGGGAATCCTGCAATGTCAGCAGAAATATTTGGCAGAGATGCGCGCGCAGCCGCATGACGTGTGATTGACGTGCAACTAGAGGGTGAAGGGGACTTGACATTTAGCTCTACATGTGGAGACAGAAGTCTGGGGTTATGTCAACCTAATCCCAAATCATATCTAATATCCTATGTTTGAAGAACTGTGTTATCCAAAAAGAGAGGTCTCTTAGGATAGAATCTTATTCTATACTGACTATACTGACTGTTAGTGCGTGTACAAGCGTCTAAGTGTCTACACTAGATGCGAGGGGGTAGGAATATTCCATGGTAACAGGGCTATGAATTACTTGCATGAGGACAGCGAGGCCTGGCCCTTTGCACGGTAGCTGGAGGAATGTTTACCTAAACAGCTAGACAGGAATGCATCGGATGAGGGGCGGAGGAGATAATCTTGAAGGTGAAATACAGTTTTTGGCAGGCGACGGGCTGGATCAGGCACCGTTAGCCGCGCAGGGAGTAAGACAAAGTTCATGGTCACAGATGCAGGCTCAGACTGGAGCTTTCAGAAGCAGAAGGCAGGAAAAGGCTTGATGACAGAATTCGGGCCTACTCGCCTGAATCTGTAAAATGTGGAAAGTGAACCACATAAAGTCGGTGGCCTTTCATACTTAGGAAAGGAATATCTGACCCATTCATGGTGGATCTGAAAGAGGACATGTTGACGGTGGACGCACATATATTTGCGTCTTCAAAACTGGAGCAGGAGGGAACATACATGTACTTATAGCATGTACCTGGAGCCGTTGGGGTCTACGATAGGGGACATAACTGATCACAAAATTCATATTTCCTCAGTCCCTTCCCGCCCCATCTAGCTGGAATATTAAAAATTGCAAAACCGGGGTGGCAAAGATTTTCTCTGGCCCACGTCTCTTGGAACATGCATATATCATGTTCTTTAATAAAAGTTTCCCAGTCAGTATTGCCTAACTTATTGGGGAGCCCAGCCACGTTCCATGACAGAATCTCTAATGCCCTCATAGTTCTGGTTGTAGGCATAGAAGCCTCGTGCGGGGTACTTTCTTCTATCCTTAAAGGGGCACAGACCCCCAGCTCACTTTGTGCTTTGAATGAGGACCCCTGTAGAACTTTGGTCTTTCGTGGAAAGCAACCTCCCACCGCCTCCACCCCGTCCTCCCTGTGTGCGGAACGGTAAGGTTCGATAACTATTTCATCTACGGCCACCAGAGCGTATTCCAGGGGCCCTGTGTGAGTCGCCAGTGAGGACATATGTTGCTTGTCAGAGATAGAATGGTTTGGGCAGAAAGTCGACAGTTTAGAAATCGAATCCATACCCTCAACCTGATCCCCCTGTGTGCTACGCCCATAGACAGAAGAAGTACTAAGTCAATCGCAGTCATCGACTCCTGATAAAGCCCCAAATCTATTAACAACTTCGAGAGGAGTAAATGGTAGCGTGTAGTTCACCCTTCGTGGTCCCATTCTGTGGTTCCCAGGTGGAACCGTAACCCATTCTGCTGCATTTTCATATGCCACAGAACTGGGTGCATGCATGTTACAATGTGGAACAAGGGGAGCAGATGTTGCTACGAATGGGTGAGAATGGGCCACCGTTTTTCCTAGAGCCCTGGGGTGTGCATTATAAGAGACTATTGATCTTGGGTAAAAGTAGGATAATACACGGGGGTTTATAGGCCCCCATGTAGAACCCAAGGGGTAGTCTAAGATGTATTTGACTGCATTAGGGTCTCTAAAATTGATAATGATTACATCCCCTTCAAGGTCTTTGATTCTGCGACCTAACCAAGGAAGTCTCCGAACATGCAATATCTCCCCATTAATGTTAGGAGGGAGGGGTCTGTTTGTCCTAAGCCAGTGCACGATTTTATTTTTTAGGTTATAATAACCCTCATTTCTACCCTTATCCAGAGGTGGAACTTCAGTTAACACCACCACATATGGTACCGCCTCTGGGGGTAAATTAACTTGATGGCTACGTAGGTCACTTGCTCTAACTGAGTGATAATTCTCCCCCTTCTCCTTTAGGGATGTTACTATAATAGGGTTTACTATTTCCTTCCTTAATTCACCATCTACATGTTGACCATAACTTTGATTAGTTGTGGTGTGGGCGGGCTTATCCCTACGCTGAGAATTAGAGCTACCTATCTCGTTAGTCCTAGTGTGCGTAAAAGATGGATCTAAATCCATAGGGGGAGGCGGGTGTAGGTGAGTGGAATCTTTCCGTGTCCCCGGGTGTTTTGTGATTAAAGATTCTAAATTCCCCAGCCGTGACTCTATATTTTTTAATCTTTCTATGATGGGTAAAGTAAATGATCTAATCAATTTCTCGATGCTCTCAAGATGTGATGTCATTGCACCTAATTCAGGTAGGAGCAACGGAGAACGAGACAAGTCAGGGGGGGGAGGAACCAAGGAGGTGGAGGATATTGAGGCCACGTCGTGTGTTGTTAATGGTGGCAATGGAACCTTTGTCAGTGATGCAACGCTCACAGTTTGCATAGGGCCCTTGCCAAAGTCAGTGTGGTTAATATTGCCTCTTGGCAAATTGCCTAACCTCTTTCTTCTCTTGGGCGGAGGGGGCCTTACAACTTTGGACACCAACGCCCTCCCTGCCTTCTTAATAGTGGTCTTAGCCTTCGGTTCAGAGGGAATAGTAACAATATCAGTTTCCTTTCCAAGAGTAATAGTAGTACTAGCAGGGGACAAAGTAGTTAAAACTGGTAACAAGTTAAAATTACTGGGTGTAGAGTCAATTGTTCTCAACAGCTCTGGGACGTTATCCATAGCTAACGCCTCCTGCGTCAAGGTAGAAGGGCTTAGCACAATAAGGGACGAAGTCATAGGAGATGTACTGTCCAATAATGTCCTATTTTTCATACACTCTATGGAACGGCGTCGCTCAGCCCTTCGTTCGGCGAGCGTAGTCTCCTTGTCCGTGGGTACAGTCACCTTTTTAAAATAGTCTACCAATGTACATTTGGTGGGGGCGCCATGTTTAACAGGAGAGTTATTAGCTACAATATCAGCCATGTTATTACTAGCAGTGTCAAACTGAGGACTCACGGTTAGTGGATAGTACGAATAGGGAGTTCCCCCAGACCGGTCTCCTCGTGTCTCTGAGGGCCTCAGAGGGCCCGCTCTTTGCCCGGTCTTCGCCCCGGCTCTCGTCCCGCACGCGTCCCGCTAGCGCGTGAGAGCAACGATGTGATAATGTAGAAGAATGGGGCGGAGATAGAGGAGGAGTCGGGAAGAGGGCCAGGTGCAGCCAATGTGCTACGCGCACAGCTCCCTGGTCCTCGCAGTCCCGAGTGCTTCGTTGTTAGTGCGGATCTCCCCTATGGCAGGTGAATGACTTCCAGGCAGCGTAATGTTTGTCAGGATGCTGCATCCGTTGAAGAGCGCTATGCCCCAGAGACCAACAGGCAGGCAGGCGGCAGTCCTCGAGCGGCTCCCGCGAAGCGGGGGCCGCGAGCAGTCTTATCCTTGGCAGGGGAGGAGTCGGGAAGAGGGCCAGGTGCAGCCAATGTGCTACGCGCACAGCTCCCTGGTCCTCGCAGTCCCGAGTGAATCGTTGTTAGTGCGGATCTCCCCTATGGCAGGTGAATGACTTCCAGGCAGCGTAATGTTTGTCAGGATGCTGCATCCGTTGAAGAGCGCTATGCCCCAGAGACCAACAGGCAGGCAGGCGGCAGTCCTCGAGCGGCTCCCGCGAAGCGGGGGCCGCGAGCAGTCTTATCCTTGGCAGGGGAGGAGTCGGGAAGAGGGCCAGGTGCAGCCAATGTGCTACGCGCACAGCTCCCTGGTCCTCGCAGTCCCGAGTGCTTCGTTGTTAGTGCGGATCTCCCCTATGGCAGGTGAATGACTTCCAGGCAGCGTAATGTTTGTCAGGATGCTGCATCCGTTGAAGAGCGCTATGCCCCAGAGACCAACAGGCAGGCAGGCGGCAGTCCTCGAGCGGCACCCGCGAAGCGGGGGCCGCGAGCAGTCTTATCCTTGGCAGGGGAGGAGTCGGGAAGAGGGCCAGGTGCAGCCAATGTGCTACGCGCACAGCTCCCTGGTCCTCGCAGTCCCGAGTGCTTCGTTGTTAGTGCGGATCTCCCCTATGGCAGGTGAATGACTTCCAGGCAGCGTAATGTTTGTCAGGATGCTGCATCCGTTGAAGAGCGCTATGCCCCAGAGACCAACAGGCAGGCAGGCGGCAGTCCTCGAGCGGCACCCGCTAGTAGTGAGTTTGAGGAGGGGATTATAAATTAAACCTTTGCATTGACGTTCCTTGCATTACTGGACACGCTAAACCTCCTATCTCCTACATAATGCACAACTGTAGTTTCAGTCTGTGGTACTGAATTGCTATGGGTACACTCTGGTGAGGGACGAAAAGTGGGGAAGTTTGTTTGAAGCAGCGCCAGCTTACTGTTATTAGCAATGAAGCTCTCAGCACTCACTTGTGCAGCACAACCATCCTGCTCAGACTCAGGATTGAGTCTGTTTGCCCTTACAGTGGGAGCGGGGGGGGGGGGGCACAGGGGGTGGGAATCAAGAGGGGGGGTGGGGGGAGGAGGTGAAGGTGGGGGGGCAAAAGTGGTGAGGGGAAAAAGCATATCCAGAAATCACTACAAATTGCTGGGTCAAATAAGAGGAACAAATCACAGGCGTATGGGGATGCTAATGCAAATTTTCAATAATGGAATGAGGTTGAGAAGACTTTGCGGAGGTCTTTTGGTTTATGGATCTAATCTAAGATGGGGAAGTTAACTATATGTTCTTGGAATATTGCTGGGTTAAACGATCGGGCTAAGAGGGCAAGGTACGCAGAACTTATCAGAATGAACCCTACCGATATAATTTGTCTTCAGGAGACGCATATTCCATGAGGGAAAAGAGAAGTATTAAGAACAACAGGCTATAATCTACTGGCATGCACCACCCAAACATCAAATATAAGGGTGGTGGCTATCCTTGCAAAATCTATGCTGGGAATGGCAAAACGGAAACTAGTGGATACACAGGGTAGATGGGCAATTATTGAATTAGCGATGGGTGGCATGCTGTGTGCAGTCTATGGCTCTAACCAAGACGATCCTCAGATTTTTGAGGAGTTGGAAGTCGAGCTTGCTACCTGGCCTATCCCCTTGATTATCTGTGGGGATTTGAATATTTCTCTGGATCATTGACCAGGGGTCTACATGGGTCGGAAGCCCAGAGTCAATAGGGCATTTAAATCTTAAAAAATTTGTCATGGCTTAGAAGACATATGGACCTCCAAATCCCCTGATAACCCTGGGTACACATACTTCTCCTGTCCACATCAGAAGTATGTCAGGATTGATTACTTCTTCTGTACTAGGGATCATGCCCCTCTAGCCAGGATAAGGAAACTCCCTAAAATAATCTCAGACCATAATCCCTTGATTTTAGAGTTTGAAATTGCTAGCTTTAAAAAACCACGGAGTAGGTGGACTTTCGATCGGAAACTTCTGGTGAACAGCGAGTATATTACACATATGAAAAAGTGGGCTCAGGAATTATTCGATATAAATAGGTTCAGTGCTAGTAGGGGGGTGGTGTGGGACACCTTTAAGGCTGCCCTCCGCGGCGAGACGATCTCCTTTGTTGCCACGGCTAGAAAACTCCAGGAATCAAAAAAGCAACTAGTGATGCAAGACCTAGCTAGTGCTGAAGAAGAACACACTTCGCAGATAGCATTGGGACGGGAGGGAGTCCAAACTCAGTATCGAATTATTGCATTAAAAGCAGAGGCTACTAATTGGTTAAATCAGAAACTCGCCGAGGAATATCAGTCACATCGTAATATTGTCTATGAAACCGGAGAACAAGTGGGCGGAGGCTAGCGCTACGCACTAGGCAGAAGTTAGCATCAAGCGCCATAACATCGATTAAAATTGAGGGTCAAGTCTATACTGACCAGGAAGATATAATCAGGGAGTTCCAAAAATATTACCAGGCTCTCTATCAAGAGGACATCAATAAAACTCGAGAAGAGGTCGCCCAAGGCATGGCAGGGCTGTTCCCAGGTAATACTCTAGGTGAAAGGATGGCCGATCCCGCGCGTGAGGAGCTCGAGTCGGAAATCACAGCTGAAGAAGTCCAACTTGCTTTGTCATTGCAGGCATCAGGAAAGGCGGCTGGCCCTGATAGTATCCCCCTTGAGGTTTATAAAATTTTGGGGCTATCCATCACACCTTTGCTCTTAGACTTGTTCAAGGGGGTACAATATAGTGGAACCCCCCCTGAGTCTTGGAAGGAGACTACTATAGTTATTTTTCCCAAGAAAGGGAAACCGCTGGATAATCCATCGTCCTATCGTCCGATCTCTCTGATAAATTCAGACATCAAAATTTATTCAAAAATCTTGGCCATTAGGCTAGGGCGGGTCATAGGACATCTGGTCTCCCCATGGCAACATGGTTTATTCCCGGAAAAGGAACAACGGATCACATTCGCAGAGTTGTTTCTCTTTTCGACATCATGTCTGGGACGGGAGGCCAGATGGCCATGATCCTCCTCGATGCCGAAAAAGCCTTTGATCGGGTGTCGTGGGAGTTTTTATGGTTGATACTAGAGCAGAACGGTTTTGGCCCACACCTGCTAAAGGCTATTAAGGCAATGTATCATCTGCCAACAGCTAGACTCCAACTGATGGGGGGAATATCAGGCAATATTGAAATCTCAAGAGGGACTAGACAGGGCTGCCCATGTTCCCCAATTTTATTTGCCCTCTACATCAACCCATTAGTTGAGAAATTGTTGCAGTCTAGACGTATTGCACCAATAAGTACGAGTGGATTTGAGACAAAAGTTTTGGCGTACGCCGATGACATCGCGGTCCTCACTCCCGATCCTGCTGAGTCAATCACGGCAATCGGGGAAATTGCCGAGGCCTTTGGCCGCTTTTCTGGCTATGCTCTAAATTCTGGGAAAACAATAGTAGTATGCACAGACAATCTTGAGTTTGTCGATCCCAGGAGAGCAACCTCAGCAGTCTACCAAGGTGTGCGAATAAGTGCCAAGGTCGATGAAATTAGTAAAATCAATTTCATACCGCTGATCAAAAATATTGAGATGGACTTAAGGAGGGTAAATGGGCTGCACCTCTCTATCATCGGGAGGGGTAATTATTTGAAAATGACTATACTGCCGAAAATACTGTATCTGTTTCGCTCTGTACCTCTGGCAGTTGACGATAACCTATTGAAGATGTTGGAAACAACTTTCTCTAGGTTTATCTGGCAATACGGGAAGATCAGAAGAAGCCTCAAATACCTAACATTACCCCAGGAAAGGGGAGGTCTCGCAGTCCCAAATATTATTAAGTACTATTGGGCAGCATTTCTATTCCAGATTACCACTCTCCTATCGTTTAACAGCAATAAGGAAATAACACAGGGCTTAAATATACCTACAATTTACGAACTCTCGCTCGGGAGAGAAGCCTCTGGGGTGTTACTGAGACAACTTGAACCCAGCTATTTATGGCTCATGGAAAGTCTGGAAGCAGGTTTCTAAGGTTATGGGTATTCCAAGATTTTCTAGATATACTCCTCTATAGCACTCCTCACTGTTGCCCCACCTTGCAAATGATGATCTGGGGAAAAGGTGGGAAAAACAAGGGATCTGTACAATAGGCGTATTTCTGTGGGGGGGGTCCAAGAGGTCCAAGAGGCTCAATTCCCTAGAATACAGCAGGTCTTTGGCATCCTTGACAATCAATACTTTAAATTCCTACAGGTCAAACATATCCTTATCACACGGAAGCCAAAGATCAAGATGGAGGAGGTTCCGCTCTTAGAAACAGCAACCAGGGAAACGAGTAGAATCAGGGATTACTATAAAATACTTATTGATAAAAGCCCGGACGATTTAGAAAAAACCGAAGCAGCTTAGCAGCTAACCTTAGTAACCCCGATGTGGATATTTATATGACCCTGTCTCTAACAGCTGGAATTTTCTTAACATATAATTTAAAAGCCCAAATCTATAAAACGGTATTCAATCTATACTTTACCCCTGCTAAACTACATCAATGAGGTCCGATAATAAATGTCCTAGATGTGGGTCCAGTCCGGCCACCCTGGTCCATATGTTTTATGGTTGTGACAAACTGGCTTTACTCAAAGATGGCCTTTTGGGAATTACTGCTTGGCTTTAGACCAGCTTTAACTCCGACCCTGTTGATCCTGGGTCATGATAGTACCCTGGGCCTCAATACTGAACAAAAATATGGTATGTTCCTCGGCGCGGCGGTCTATAGGTTACTTTTGGCCACAAGATGGAAAGATCAGGACCCACCAACCTTTTATATGTGGCTTGCTAGGCTCCACAGGATATATAAACAAGAGATGTCTATATATGCCTGCAGAGGTAGATTGGCAAGAGCTAGGGGCATGAAGATCTGGGCGCTCGTCGCCAAATGGAGCAGAGAAGTGAGGACGAATTAGCTATGCCCCTGTACGCAATGTATGTATTATTGTATGTATTACTATATGTTCTTTTTTTGTAAAATGTTATCGTCTTGGTCTAAGCTTATGTTTGTATTTGTATGTAATTTTTTCTGGATATGCATTCAATAAAAAAAAAAAAAAAAAAAAAAAAAAAAAAAAAAAACCTCCTATCTCCATCAGCTATTTGTCCGGTCCTGCTAACCAATAAATATTTGGGTGTGCTGTAAGGACTGGCCATCTTGCAGTCGCTCATAAAGTAAGCAAGATCTGCGACTGGCACATGTCGCTATGAGAGGGATGCTGTTTGGTAAAGTCATCCAAGGTTCCCATTCAGTGACCTAAATAGATTTAGCAGGTAAGCGTTGTG
Source organism: Triturus cristatus (assembly GCF_964204655.1). Lineage (NCBI taxonomy): Eukaryota > Metazoa > Chordata > Amphibia > Caudata > Salamandridae > Triturus > Triturus cristatus. Next base: position 163,009,213 of record NC_140590.1, read on the forward strand.
CCTTTAGAGAGCGTACTGAGTTGAAATAGTGTCTGCACGACACTGCTGCACGCAGCACACTGCTGCACGCAGCACACTGCTGCATGCCTCACACTGCTGCACGCCTCACACTGCTGCACGCTGCATTACTCACTGCTGCATGCTGCACGACACTGCTACACGCAGCACACTGCTGCACGCCTCACACTGCTGCACGCCGCACACTGCTGCACGCCGCACACTGCTGCACGCCGCACGCTGCTGCATGCAGCTGCACGCTGCTGCATGCCGCATACCGCTGCACACCGCACACTGCTGCACACCGCACACTGCTGCACGCCACACACTGCTGCACGCCGCACAATGCTACACGAAACACTGCTGCACACCACACACTGCTGCACGCCGCACACTGCTGCACAACACTACTGCACGCAGCACACTGCTGCACGCCGCTGCACACCACATAGTGCTGCATGCCTCACACTGCTACACGCAACACTGCTGCACGCCACACACTGCTGCACGACACACTGCTGCACGACACACACTGCTACACGAAACACTGCTGCACGCCTCACACTGCTGCACGCCTCACACTGCTGCACGCCGCACACTGCTGCACGCCGCACACTGCTGCACGCCACACACTGCTGCACGCCACACACTGCTGCACGCCACACACTGCTGCACGCCACACACTGCTGCACGCCACACACTGCTGCACGAAACACACTGCTGCACGAAACACACTGCTGCACACCACACACTGCTGCACGCCGCACACTGCTGCACGCCGCACACTACTGCACGCCACACACTACTGCACACTGCTGCATTACTCACTGCTGCATGCTGCACGACACTGCTGCACGCCGCACACTGCTGCACGCCGCACACTGCTGCACGCCGCTGCACGCCACACAGTGCTGCATGCCTCACACTGCTACACGAAACACTGCTGCACGCCGCACACTGCTGCACGCCGCACACTGCTACACGAAACACTGCTGCACGCCACACACTGCTGCACGCCACACACTGCTGCACGCCACACACTGCTGCACGCCACACACTGCTGCATGCCGCACACTGCTGCATGCCGCACACTGCTACACGCCACATGCTGCTGCACGCCACACACTGCTACACGAAACACTGCTGCACGCCTCACACTGCTGCACGCCGCACACTGATGCACGCCGCACGCCGCTGCACACCGCACACCACTGCACGCCGCACACTGCTGCACGAAACACTGCTGCACGCCACACAATGCTACACGAAACACTGCTGCACACCACACACTGCTGCACACCACACACTGCTGCACACTGCTGCATTACTCACTGCTGCATGCTGCACAACACTGCTGCACGCAGCACACTGCTGCACGCCACACAGTGCTGCATGCCTCACACTGCTACACGCAACACTGCTGCACGCCACACACTGCTGCACGACACACTGCTGCACGACACACACTGCTACACGAAACACTGCTGCAAGCCTCACACTGCTGCACGCCTCACACTGCTGCACGCCTCACACTGCTGTACGCCTCACACTGCTGCACGCCTCACACTGCTGCACGCCGCACACTGCTGCACACACTGCTGCATGCCACATACTGCTGCACGCCACACACTGCTGCACGCCACACACCGCACACTGCTGCACAAAACACACTGCTGCACGAAACACACTGCTACACGAAACACTGCTGCACACCACACACTGCTGCACACCACACACTGCTGCACGCCACACACTACTGCACACTGCTGCATTACTCACTGTTGCATGCTGCACGACACTGCTGCACGCCGCACACTGCTGCACGCCGCACACTGCTGCACGCCGCACACTGCTGCACGCCGCTGCACGCCACACAGTGCTGCATGCCTCACACTGCTACACGAAACACTGCTGCACGCCGCACACTGCTGCACGCCGCACACTGCTGCACGTCTCACACTGCTACACGAAACACTGCTGCACGCCTCACACTGCTGCACGCCACACACTGCTGCACGCCACACACTGCTGCACGCCACACACTGCTGCATGCCGCTGCATGCCACACACTGCTGCACGCCACACACTGCTGCACGCCTCACACTGCTGCACGCCTCACACTGCTGCACGCCACACACTGCTGCACGCCACACACTGCTGCACGCCACACACTGCTGCACGCCGCACGCCGCACACTGCTGCACTACTCACTGCTGCATGCTGCACGACACTGCTGCACGCAGCACACTGCTGCATGCCACCCAGTGCTGTATGCCTCACACTGCTACACGAAACACTGCTGCACGCCACACACTGCTGCACGCCGCACACTGCTGCACGCCACACACTGCTGCACGCCGCACACTGCTGCACGCCGCACACTGCTGCACGCCGCACACTGCTGCACGCCACACACTGCTGCACGCCGCACACTGCTGCACGCCGCACACTGCTTTTATGCGAGTTTATGCTACTGACATTGTAAATGGCAAATGCCTTTTATTTGTTTTAAAACCAAAACATAAATAAAAGGCATTGTAATTTTACAATGCCAATAGCTCAAACTCTTATAAATGCGAGACCTATTGCATTGCAAATGCTTGTTTAAGCTTGATTCTGTGTGTATAACCTTTTACTTGCCCAACTTCATCTTTAAAAATATCACTGTGTTTCTTCAGAATCATCTCCAAAGAAGACTTATCAATAGGAATGCTATTGACAGCTAAATCTCTTAATTGAATAGGGCGCTCTGAGCCTGGACATAAAATCTCACCCAACTTCCCCAAATCAAACCATCCTACTATGTTTTTACCATCAATAGCCACATGAATTTTTGTAAGCACCTTGCGTCCCTCAAATTCCAATGTATCTTCAAAGAAGCCTAACATGGAAATATAAAAAATTACCAAACGCCAAGGTTAACATCAGTTTTCATGAGTTTAACAACCCTTCAATTATCTTTGAAAAAAATATCGATAGGATGGTAATCGGTGAACCTGAGTCTGCCATGGCTTAAAAAGCTACGTCACCTACTAATACAGTACCCAAAGGATCCTTAAAAGGAATGGTAATATTGTTTACAGAATCATCAAACAAATCATCATAAACAGTAAGAAGTAAATTTCCTAAGTCATGCTCTGCACTAGAAATATTATTAACACTAGAGTTTGAAATTTTCTTTGGTGCTTTGCACACCGATGAAAAATGACCAACTTTGCCACATTTGATGCATTTTCTTTTTAAAGCAGGACAGTCAGAACAATTGGCCAAGTGTGTTTTGGCACCGCATCTGTAACAACTTAGATTACTGTCTCTGTTATTTTTGGTATTTCCCTTATTGGAAGATTGTATGGCACAAACAGGAGAAGAGGAAGCAGCATTTCTAGATTCTTCAGCAGTGATGACCTTCAAGGACAAAATAGACCTTTCAATTCCTTTAGCCAAATCTAACACTTCACCTAATGTAGGATTGCGACAGGCAAGGAGTCTTTCTTGTACTTTTTTTGACTCACAGTTGAACACAAATTGATCTCTAATGAAAAAATCTACATTTGCTCCATGCTCCCAATTCGCTGCCAAAACCCTAAGAGCTGCAACATATTCTTCGATGGTTTCATCAGGAAGTTGTTTCCTTTTGTGAAAAGAATGTCTTTCAATTAAAACATTAGGTTCATCCTCAAATTGTTTCTCTAGTCTTGCTACAGCTTCCTTATAAAACATTCCATCCATCTCCTCCACTACTGGGTGGTGCTATGGGAATGAGATTCTTGAATATTTCAATTGCTGCTGTGTCTAGAAAACTAAATAAAATTGCTTTCAATCTTTCAGGTGAAAATTTAGTGCCATCAATGGCTATTATGTCGTTTTCCAATGATTCCAACCATTTCTTCCATGGCAATTTTGGTTTGCCTGGAATCTGCAAAAATATGGCAGGCTGATTACAAATTTGAGAAGCTGCCATTTTCAAATGAAAATTTAGTACTTGAAAATAAAAGGAAAATATATATATTTTTTTTTAACTACACTGTATAGTGAATAAAAGTATTAATCTGTCAGACTTAAGTACACATATCACTCAAATAAAGTGTGCATATCATTGTAGAAGCGTGGACAAATAATTATACAGGAAATGCACAAGTAATATTCTCTCAAAAGTGTGCAAATCACTGTTGTAAAAGTTAATAAGAAATGTGCTTATTAAACATGTACCTCAATAAGGTACTATTAGAACTTTACTTAAAACCTCCAACCTTCTAGAAAGTGAGCGAATCACTGATTGTACTCAAAGTGTGCGAATCACTGGATCCGCAAGTAAGATTTAAAACACACCACAACTGAAGCTAATCAGCGCGAAGAACTGAAATCTACCAGAAGAAACCGCAGTAAGCCTTTTTGTAACGGATCACTGCGTTTCCGAATGCAAAGCTGGTTATAGAAAATCCAACAACATCAAAATGGCCTCCACGTGATGTAAAACGTGCAAAACGTCCTCCCAAGATGTCCGCCAGTGACGTGAGCTGCGTAGCGGCACGTCAGACACGTCAGCACATAGGTAACTTGGCAACAATCGTCAGGGAGAGACGTCACAAGGATCACTCAGGTGAACAGCTCAGAGCGCGTTACAAGACTTAAGCGCGAGCAATGTCACCAGGGCCGGACTGACTACCGGGCGTTTTGGAATTCTGCCGAGCAGGGAGCTGATTTCACTGCGGTGGGGGCTGATTTCGTTCATGGAGACCTGCGTGTACTTCGAAATAATTAAAGCAAAACGAATTTCGTTCAGTACACGCAGGTCTTCCATCAACGAAATCAGCCCCCACCTCAGCAGCATTCCAAAACGCCCGGTAGCCAGTCCGGCCCTGAATATCACAAGCGAGCAACAGATCCTTCAAGTAATAATTTCAAATTACAGTACCTTGACTTTAGACGAGGAAGTACCCGTGAAGAAAGTGTAGAATCATGAAGAATACCGCGACGAATATATTCCAAATATGTAGAAAAGGTAACTTCAGGGATTCTTTTTCAGATTTTCAAAAAAAAATGCAGTGGGTCGGCACAGATTATTAAAATCAATTGTCGCCATTGTAATGAAGCGAGGAATCCGTGGTTTATATAAAAATAATTCTTCTTTATTTAAAGTGCCAGGAAAGGACCCACTGGTGCAAGAGCCAATGCATAACTCAGTCAACCTCCAACCGCTTCTCAGCCTTTCAAACCCAAGCTCCTGTATCAGTGAATTCCATATTACACTTGCAAATTCCAAATGACATAAACAATAAGGTAGTGACATAAGTAACTCTAAACTCTATAATAGAGATAAAGAAAAGACACAATACCAGAGTCACACACTTACACACACAATCTCAAACCTTGTCGCCTGTGGAAGGCAGTTTATCCACATGTAGAAGGTGAGAGAAGAGGTGAGGAATTTTGAAGCCCGAAATTTCCTATAAACAGATTTGTACCAAGTACAAGAGGAGCACCCACTCATATAACTATTTTCATTGCACTGGCTGCTGCCAGTAAGGTCGTGTTTCCAACAAATACCTTTGTAAACAGAATTGTGCCTCTCTGTTGACACCTCCGGGAGCCGTCGACCGCACCACAGCTCCCAGAATTCCGTTCGCCGGTTATCTCCGCCGTCTGATTTGCGCTGATGGCCTTCAGAAAAAAAAATCATACGCCGTTCGAAAAAGATGTAGGACGATCAATTGCGGAACTACATCTACCAGCATGCCTTTGACCGCGGAGGAAGTCTGCTAGAGAGCCTTTTGCAGCCGTTCGCCCACCTCCCAGCGTCGAACTGTTGTACCGATCTGACAAACAAATCCCGGCGCGTACCGTCCTCTCTGTCAAGGCCACTTACAGCTTGGTTCAGATTGGCGCGCCACAATGCCAATCACGCCAGTTTACCAATCCTAAAAGGCCAGAGAAGTTTACCAATCCTGACAGACTAGAGACGTCACGGTATACAACTTATCCAATCACGTAATGTATTACATTCAACCCCCAGGAAAATTAATACAGCCGTTTCCTTCAGATAAAAGACGCGTAATCTCACAAAAAACTGAGTTAAGATCAAACCAATCAGTGAGGTGGAGAGACCACAAAACAGTCACAATAAAAACAAATATTATATCGTAGCAGACTGTAGAGGTGACTGAAAACGTGTCTAGTTCTGTGGAGGTTTGAGATTTTCCCCTGGATAAGTGACAGGTACCGTATTGTTTTCAAGTTTGGAAAGCTGGGAGTCGTACTCTCTTCAGTTGTATGCTGGGAGACTTAGTCTCCTCGTTTAGGCGAGGCACGTGACGTATACTTCACCAGTAAAACATGGAGAGATCTTGTAGTCTCTAAACTGTGCCTTGGTTTCCGGCAGTTGCCATGGGAACCAACAGCGGGCGGAAGCGCGGGATGTTTAGACTTGGAAAGAGAGAGACAGGAAGCAGCAGTGCGAAGAGGTAAGGCGGATGCACTGGTCCCCGTGTCAGTAGGTTGATGAAGAGAAGTGAGATTGCTACTGTGTATGTTGGAGTGCCAGTGCCACGAGGGTCCTATATAATACCTTGCAGAGTGCTGAAAGGAGAAAACTCTGGACATACAAGTAACCCTTCAGAGGCTACAGGTTGCAGTATGAGTCAGCTGGTCAGGGAGCCTGTCCTTATGATAGGGATCTCTGCTAGAGGATGCGGGGCGCTTGCAGCGATTAAAGATGCCAGGATGAACGAGCTCTTCCACAAGCTGCAGGGAGCCTACAATGACTAAAGATTGCAGCTTCAGGGAGCTTGCATTGAGTACACCCTGCAGGAAGAGGGCGTTGTCCATAGACTACGGGGAGCCTGTAAACACTACAAGGGGCAAAATGTCAGAGGCTGCATGAATGTTACAGTTACTACATGTGATACCAAAGGAGATGATGGACGGAGCGTTTGAGCAAATCAAACACACACCCCCAGTCAACTGATCTGGGTTTAATCCATCACCGTTCTTTAGCCCACTCTGCCACCCCAGTTCGGACTTGGCCATATGCAAATCAGTCTGACCCTATGCCTCATGGGAACAGTCCAGCCCGAACTGCCAAGCCATGCCTTCCCTGGACTGGAAACAAGCTTCCTAGGACCGGTTTCTGGCATTTCAGCCGTCTTCAGCCAGGTTTGCTTGAATCCAGTGGCAAAGTGAGCAAGGGACTCACGTTTGAGCATACCCTGTCAACTTATGGCGAACAAAGCAAAAACCAAAGGAAATGTTGGACGGAGTGTTGAACATTGCAAGCACTCCCCACCCCAGTCAACTGATCTGGGTTTAATCCATCACCGTTCTTTAGCCCACTCTGCCACCCCAGTTCAGAAATGGCCATATGCAAATCAGTCTGACCCTGTGCCTCATGGGAACAGTCCAGCCCGAACTGCATAGGCATGTCTTCCCTGGACCGGAAACAAGCATCCTGGGACCGGTTTCAGGTTCATAACCCCCATCAGCCAGGCTATCTTGAATCCAGTGGCAAAGTGAGCAAGGGACCCACGTCTGGGCATACCCTGCCAACTTGGGGCGAACAAAGAGATACCATGCCCAGACGCGGGTCCCGTGCTCTCCATGCCACTGGAATCAAGCTAGCCTGGCTGCAGAGGGGTGAAAGCCCGAAACCGGTCCTAGGATGCTTGTTTCCAGTTCGGGCTGGACTGTACCCATAAGGCACAGGGTCAAGACTGATTTGCATATGGCTGGGTTCAAACTGGAACGGCATGGTGGGCAAAAAAATGATGGATTTAGGCCCAGATCTCTGTACTGGGGTGAATGTATGATATTGTTCTGCATTCTGTCCATCAACTGTTGTTTTTGCACAGTTACTACATGTAGCATGGTGAGAGAGCTCTGTCAGAGCTTTAATGTGACTTAGCAATGACTTCTGGTATCAGGATTAAGAGAGCTCTTCCATATGCTTCAGGGAGCCTGCAGGTACTAACGATTACAGGATGAGGGAGCTCTGCAGGAGGCTGCAAGTAGCTTGCATTGGGTACACCCTGCAGGATGAGGGCATTGTCTGTAGACTACAGGGAACCTGTAAAAACTACAAGGGGCATACTGTCAGAGGCTGCATAGATACTACAGTTACTATCGGTAGCATGGTGAGAGAGCTCTGTCAGAGCTTAATGAGACTTAACAATGACTTCTGGTATCAGGATTAAGAGAGCTCTTCCATATGCTTCAGGGAGCCTGCAGTTACTAAAGATTACAGGATGAGGGAGCTCTGCAGGAGGCTGCAAGAGCTTGCATTGAGTACACCTTGCAGGATGTGGGCGTTGTCCATAGACTACAGGGATCCTGTTAAACTACAAGGGGCATAATGTCAGAGGCTGCATGCTTGCTACAGTTACTACAGGTAGCATGATACTCTAGGAGGAACTAGCAATAACAGGTAGCAGGATTAAACGTGAGCTCTACATGATACTGCAGGGAGCTTTCAGTAACTGAAGACTGCAGGCGAGCTCTGCACAGACTACATCTTGCCTAGAGTAATCAGGTTACAGGGCAAGGGAGCTCTGCCAGAGGCCGCACAGAGCCTGTGGTGACTACAAGGAAGAGAGTACTCTGTCTCTGAAGTGCCAAGCGCCTTGTCTGGTGGGTAGCAGGCTATACCGTGATAGAGTGCTTAGTTAGAAGGGTGCTATATTTGAAGTGTAGTTTATTTGCCACTCATTTGGGTGTTGTACGTGATTGACCAGAGGGATGCTCTTACTCTGTCTTTGGTCTAAGTGCCTAACAGTGGCGGCCATTGCGGGGCATCACTTGCAGCAAGTGCTGCACCATTCAAGTTAGGATCACAGGCAGACCCTCGGGAAGAAGGGTGCTGGCACATTGTTTTTTTTTCCCGTCTCCTGCTGCCCATTGCTCTTTTAAGAAAACTCAATCTGAATATATATTTAAAAAGAAGTTGCAAACCTTTCTTTTCAACTAATTTAGACGCTATAATGTTTTTCTTCTTTCCTGTTATATTTTTTCTGTTTTGCTTTCTGCTTAGAGCAGGTGTACAAATTGTAGGAAGCTGGCTCTGTATATACTATACCAAAGTAAGGTAAAGTGTGCACCGAGTCCAGTGGAATCCCAAAGGTAGGCAGAGGTAAAAGTGGATAGCACCTTACTCTCTATTTGTGGTAGTGTGGGCAAGCAGTAAGGCTTTATCAGAGGGTAGTGTTAAGCATTTGTTGTACACACACCAGCAGCAAATGATTTTCACACACTCAGACTGAACTCAGACCAATTGGTTTTGTAAAAGATATTCGTTAAGTTATTTTATTTCCTAGAACCAAGCAATCCTGGCAGAAGTAAGTGGTTTATACTTTGCAGTAATAATAATACAGTTTGAATTGCAGTAATAATACAGTTTGAATTGCTGTTGTATATATACTTTGATTTGATTACAGTAGAATAGTAGTAATGCAATGCTTAGAAATATTGTACATATACTTTGTATTGGCTTTTCAATAGGATGTCAAATAGATTACTTAACAGATTACTTTTCCTACACAGTGTAGTATACCTGGATACTACACTGCGACCTATCCTGTAAACAGGTAAGTAAAAGCGTTTTTGTTATTTGGTTACAGTTTTAAAGACTTTTAAAGATTTTCCAACTCCAAACTTAGAAACTTTTCACAGAAAAACAGTCAATGTCATCCTATGGAGGAAAATAGGGTTATCAGTTCAAAGTTAAGTATTCGGTTGTGGGAGTTGGTATTCTGGGGGTAGACTCAGGGGTCCCCCAGGGTCAGGATGCCATCTTGTTACACCCTCAGCTGCCGTAGGGCGGCTGTGTGCAGAGTGCTGAGGCCCAATGTTATCCAATGGGGGATAGGGAGCCTCCGGTTGGTGGCTGCTTACTAGCATGCCACAAGGTTGTGGGAGCAAAGCTCCTGGACTTAAGCACAGGGCAATTGGGGGTTCGAGCCAGCACAAAAGCTGCACCCTCAGCGGCAATGGGGCGATCGGGTGCAGAGTTCTGTTTTGGCATCAGGCGCCCTGTAGCTTTTAATGGGGAGTGTCCAGTTTGCAAACACACTGCAGGCTCGGAAACAAAGGTCTTCTGGGTACGACCACCATTCGGAGAGGTAAGTTGGGATGCTGAGGATTGGTTAGACACCATCGGTTGGGTCACCCAAGGCCGTGGGACGTTGGGTGCAGGGGTGTTTTTTAGGGTTGGATCTTCTAACCAGCTCCTGGTCGCGGTTGGGGGGGACCTTCCGGATTGAGGCTGCAGGCGTCGACTGGAGGCTTGAGGCAGGTCAGGGATCACCGGTTCTCTGGTCAGGATCGCCGGGGAGACCTCCTAGTGGTGTTGGCACACTCGAACTCGGGCTGTGGGCGTCGGGTGCAGAGTGGTGCAGACTCGTGGATCTTGCCAGAGCTGTCGTCTGCTGCTGAACAAATCGGTGTTCACAGGAGACAGATTCTTTTTGTTAGACCTGTCAGCCCTTTGGGTGGTCCCTCCTCATCATTATTTATTTTGTCCCACTTTTGCCTCAAACCCTGTTAGTATTTTTTCCTTTTTGGGAACCACCAGACTTTTTAGTATTGATGCAGATTCAGGGAGCCATTTTATCTACCCCTGGAACTTCTGTCTGAGGGCCTGGAGCACAAAATGGTGGCCACCCATTGTCACCTGTGACATCACTGGAACCTACTAGAACCTTCTGCAACATTCTGGAACCCTGTGACAGTTGGAGGCGGTTTGGAATGTTGGGAAGCTAAGCCAGAGTTGACAGTTGGAGCCGGCGGTTGGCACCTGACTGGTGAAGGGAGAGCAGCAGAAACCTGAAGGAGGAAGGAGTGAGACAGCAGGGGTGGAAACTTGTGCCTGGAGTGGGGTCCATAAACCCACCCTTGATACTAGTCCCTACTGACTGAGCCCAGCCTGGAGCCCTGTGTGGGAGAAAGCAAGAAAAACCATCTTAAGGACCTGGACAGCAGGAACAGGCCTTAAAAGTAAAGAACAGCAAATACCTGACCTGGTTACTGGTAACTACCTGAAGCCCGACGTCGAGAAGCCTAGAGACCTGGAGCCCGAGGTGGAGAAGCGGTGCTGACTGGAAAGCAGACGTCGTACCCGGAGCCGCCAGAGGTCGAGAGAGGGCGCCGACGGAGGTCGTGGAGAGTACCAGAGGTCGAGGAGGAAGTCACCCGAGGTCGAGTGTGCGGCGTCGACGGGGGAGTGAAGTCCGCCCTCCGGAGTCGCCGGAGACCGAGGTGAAGCGTGCCGGAGGTCGGGAGTGGAGATCGCACTCCGGAGTCGCCGGAACCTGAAGAGAATCATGCCGGAGGTCGGGAGTGGAGGTCGCACTCCGGAGTCGCCGGAACCTGAAGGAAGGAGCACCGGAGGTCGGGAGTGGAGATCGCACTCCGGAGCCGCCGGAAGTCGACATCGAGCCAAGACTGCCCGACGTCATTGAACCGGAGCCGACATCGAGCCGAGGCCGCCGACATCGAACCGGAACCGCCTACCGGCGTCGACACGACTCCAGCGGCGTCGGAACTTCATAAAAAGGGCAGTAAGTGGAATAGAGGGCGCCTAAGGCCCTGTGAAGCCCTAAGAGACCATCCTAGAGGCTAGAGAGGTGCTGGAACCAGCTTGATTGTGCCAGGGGTGAGGTGAGACTAATACAGAGGGGTTGTGCAGTGTGGGAGAGCCAGATCTCTAGATTCCACCTTGACCTACCTCAGTTTAGGCCTCAGCCTTGTCCAAGCCAGGGAGTATACCCCTCAGGCCATCCACCTAACCATAAGCTGTGACTGGGCCAAATCAGCCCATAGTATTTTAAATGTGATCTGATTTTACAAATGTCATTGTTGGCTGATATTATTTATTGAGGGTACTGTATTTATTGTATTTATCTAAGTTATTCCTGTGATGTACTTATTGTCCTGAGCTAACTTATTCCTGCACAGTATTTATTGCCTCACAGTATTTATTTGACCTGATCCTATTTATTGCACCTGTAAAGTGTTATTATTTATTTGACCTGCACTTTTTAAGGAAAAGCCTTGTGTACTGTGATTGTATTATTATTTATTTAATCAGCAACTAAGAGAAAAGAAGATAAAGAGATATATTTTCAGTATAATTTTTAAGGTGTAGTGTCGTTTTTGGAACGGATGCACGCATGGTTATTGTGTGGGTATGACGTATGCTTAGCACGTTGCCTGACCCCTGACCACTCGAGCCAAGCTACCACAGTGTATGTCTGGGAAAATCCCATTACCACCCTTCCGGTGTGGGAGTGGGGTTTTTCTAACATAATTGGTGTTCAGTGGTGGGATTGAGCTGTGCCTACGTATACTCGACAATAACTGTGGGTAGTCCATAGGCCTACACCTGGAGTTTTCTCAAAGCGGCCTTCCTAATTGTGAGTTTTTGTTTTTCCAAATTTACTCTGGTGGTGGGAGGAGGTATTATAAAAGGTACCCCCCTGCATTGCTTCTGTAAAAACCTGTCTTCTGTTCTGAGTGGGCAAAATGGAGTTTGTGCTAGAAGACCTGGAAACCTATACTGTGGCCCAACTCAGGGAGTTTTGTCAGCGGGAGGGGGTGTATTGTCCCCCAGGAGCAAAGAAGGGTGCGCTCCAAACCAGCTTAAGGGCTTGGGGGGAGGCACGACGTGAAAGCAAGGCTGAGGAGGAGGACAGGGATAGAGAGCCCGACAGTGAGGGAGCTGGTTTGTACCAACCTGAGGTGGGGAACCTGTTAGCGGGGCCCAGGACACTTTCTAGGAAGGGCAGCAGTGCCTCTAGCGGTGGCTTGTCTGAAGTGGAGCTAACAGACCGGAGGGAGAAAAGACAGCTCACATGGGACTTAGCAAGGCTGGAGAAAGAGAAGGAGGAACAGAGGATGGCTCATGAGCTAAGGCTGAAAGAGATAGATCTTCAGATCCTAAGAGTCGGGGCACACCCTATTCCTAATGGTGGCAGCAAAGACCAAGAAATCACCAGGGAACCCAAACCCTACCTGCCAAAGGACATAGTAGCTAGCTATGGGGCAGGTGACGATATCGCCAAGTGGCTAGCGGCCTATGAGGTCTCGTTAAGGGCCCATGGGGTTCCAGAGAAGTACTGGGGAGGGGGATTGTACAAGTACATGCCTCCAGCTGGTAGGGATGCATTATTGGCCCTAGAGGAGGATGAGCAGACCCACTACCCCACCATGAAGGTGGCGCTCATAAGAAAGTTTGGACTAACACCCGAAAAGTACAGACAGAAGTTCCGGGGTAGTCACAAACTGGGCATAAAGAATTGGGTGGACTTCCTGGACTATGCAAAGAAGGCACTAGAGGGTTGGATTCAGGGCAGTGAAGTGAGGAACTACGAGGGGTTGTTTGATTTAGTATTGAAGGAACACCTGCTCGAAAAATGTTTCCCTGAACTGCGTCAACACCTGGTGGATAGCAAGCTGACCAATCCCCGGAAGCTTGCTGAGGAGGCGGATATTTGGGCTAGTACCCGGGTGTCCACAAGGGGGACTGGAGGAGATACTCAAAAGGCCGGACAGGGCGCCCCCCAGAAGAAAGAGGGAGGGGAAAAGAAAAAGGAGTTCTCCAAAGGCCCCCAAAATAATTTCCAAGGTAAGGGAACAGGATTCACCCCTAGGGCTAACCCACCCAGAAACCCTAATCCTGGCCAGAGTCAGCAGCCAAGGGTTGTCCATTGCTTCGAGTGCGGTGGCGTTGGACACTATAAGGGAGATGCGAAGTGCCCAAAACGACCACCCCCTCCCATTGGAGGAAAGACCCCCGGAGTAGCTAGTGTAGTGCTCGGGGAGGAGATGCCTTTAATTAAGGGAAGGGAGTGGGCGGGTGTCACTTTAGTGTCCCTGGGAGAACGGGAGATGGTTCCTAAGATCCAGGTGCCCGCAAATACCGTAAAGTATGGGCAGTGGGTCACCATCAACGGCCAAAGAGGGGAGGCTCTGAGAGACACAGGAGCCAGTATGACTATGGTACGTAGCCAACTGGTGTCTCCAGAGCAGGTAATTCCCGATGTACTCCACCCAGCCGCGATGGCTGACGGCAGAACAGGCCACTATCCGGTGGCCGAGGTTCCCTTTGAATGGGAGGGGGTTGCAGGTTCACTTCGAGTTGCCGTAAGCCCTGCCGTGCCAGTCGATTGTCTACTGGGGAATGACATGGAGCACAATGCTTGGAAGGAGGTGGAATACCGGACTCATACTGAGATGCTGGGTACACCTGACTGGGCCTGTGTGAGCACAAGGTCCGCGACTACCCGGAGAGGGAGTTCGTTCAGGCTGGAGCCTGGAACAAAGGCCCAGCCAGCTGCCAGACAAGGGAAGAACCGAGGACAGGAGGAGCCTGCCTCGGCGTCCACACCCCGTAGGACGGATAGGCCACCGGAGGTGGTGGACCAGGAGTCTGCGGTGGGGGATGTTACCAAACTGGAGGACCTACCCATCCCGGCCGAGTGGCACGTGGAGGGAGGCCCGTCCAGGGAGGAATTCTGCCAGGGCCAGAGGGAGTGCCCTACCCTTGAGGGGCTGAGGCGTCAGGCCAAAGCCCAGGCAGCAGGGAACGTTGAAGGGAACTACAGTGTTTACTGGGAGGATGGCCTCCTCTACAGTGAACCCAAGGCACCCCTACATGGATCGTCACGAGCCTTGGTAGTCCCTCAACGTTATCGAGCCTTCCTTCTGGAGTTGGCTCACGAGATCCCCTTGGCAGGACACCTGGGGCAAGACAAGACCTTTGCCCGTCTTGTCCCACACTTTTATTGGCCTCAAATGAAAGTGTCGTCCGATACTTACTGCCGGACATGTGTGTCTTGCCAAGCCAGTGGGAAAACAGGGGTGAAGCTAAAAGCTCCCCTGGAACCACTTCCTGTCGTTCGCACCCCCTTTGAAAGGGTGGGCATCGACATTGTGGGTCCGTTAGATCCGCCAACGTCAGCTGGTCACAGGTTTATCCTGGTTTTGGTGGATCATGCCACACGGTACCCAGAGGCAATACCTCTGAGGACCATAACAGCACCTGTTGTGGCTAGGGCCCTGATGGGAATCTTTACCCGAGTGGGTTTTCCCAAGGAAGTTGTGTCCGACAGGGGGACCAACTTCATGTCAGCGTACATGCGGGCCATGTGGAAGGAGTGTGGAGTGACCTACCGGTTCACAACTCCTTACCACCCCCAGACCAATGGTCTGGTGGAGAGGTTTAACAAAACCTTGAAAGGCATGATCAGAAGTCTGCCTGAAAGCCTGCGGAGGAAATGGGACGTCCTCCTACCCTGTCTACTCTTTTCTTACAGGGAAGTGCCACAGAAGGGAGTGGGCTTCAGCCCCTTCGAGCTTTTGTATGGGCACCCTGTACGTGGACCTCTCAACCTGGTGAGAGACGGATGGGAAAGAACTCCCAGAAAGCTTCCCCAGGACGTGGTGAGCTACATGCTGGCCTTCTGGAGCCAAATGGCTAAGTTGTGGAAGCAAGCTTCTGACAACTTGGAGGCCAGCCAAGCAGTAATGAAGGCGTGGTATGACCACAACGCTCTCCCGGTGGAGTTGGAGCCTGGCCAGAAGGTGTGGGTGATCGAACCGGGAGAGCTTAGCGCCCTCCAGGATCGCTGGTCAGGACCCTTTGAGGTGTTGGAGAAGAAGGGTAAGGCTACCTACTTGGTGGATCTTAAAACCCCTCGTCAGCCCCTACGGGTGCTGCATGCCAACCGCCTCAAACCCCACCACGAGAGGCCCGAAGTCATTTTGATGATGGTGACTGACGGAGCAGAGGACGCGGAAAGCGAGCCTCTCCCCGATTTGTTTGCGTCTCAAGAGAAGGATGGGTCGGTGGAGGGAGTGAATCTCTCCCCATCTCTAACTCCTGAACAGCAGGAGGACTGCCGCCAGGTCCTGGGACAGTACTCTTCGTTGTTCTCCCTTGTTCCGGGTAGGACTCACCTGTGCGTCCATGATGTGGACACAGGAGACAGCCCACCTGTGAAGTCCAAGATCTACCGGATGTCAGACAAGGTGAAGGCCAGCATTCACAGTGAAGTCACTAAGATGCTGGAGCTAGGAGTGATCGAACCTTCTAGCAGCCCCTGGTCCAGTCCGGTGGTACTAGTACCAAAAGCTGCACCACCGGGTGCCCAACCGGAACTGAGGTTCTGTGTGGACTACCGGGGACTGAATTCAGTAACTAAAACTGATGCTCATCCGATCCCTAGGGCGGATGAATTGATTGACCGGCTGGGAGCTGCCCAATATCTAAGTACCTTTGACCTTACTTCTGGGTACTGGCAGATCTCTTTGACTGATGGAGCAAGGGAAAGGTCAGCCTTCTCCACGCCCAATGGCCACTACCAGTTCTGTGTGATGCCCTTTGGGCTCAAGAACGCACCTGCCACGTTTCAGTGCCTGGTAAACCAGATCCTCACCGGAATGGAGAGTTTCTCTGCTGCTTTTCTG
Organism: Triturus cristatus; assembly: GCF_964204655.1. NCBI lineage: Eukaryota > Metazoa > Chordata > Amphibia > Caudata > Salamandridae > Triturus > Triturus cristatus. Next base: position 163,025,662 of record NC_140590.1, read on the forward strand.
GATGACATAGCCGTCTTCAGTAACAGCTGGGAGGATCACTTGCGTCACCTGCAAGCTGTTCTCCAGGCCCTGAGACAAGCTGGGTTAACGATCAAGGCCAGCAAGTGCCAGATCGGGCAGGGGTCGGTAGTGTACCTTGGACACTTGGTGGGTAGGGGAGCGGTGCAACACCTCCAGGCGAAGATCGAGGCCATCATGGCCTGGGAACCCCCCAAGACACAGACTGAGGTCCGAGCTTTTCTGGGCCTCACGGGATACTACCGCCGCTTCGTGAAGGGGTACGGAACCATTGTAGCCCCCCTCACGGAGCTCACGTCCAAGAAACAACCTCGACGGGTAGTCTGGACGGAGGCTTGTCAGCAGGCCTTTGTGAAGCTGAAGCAAGCCATGTGCGAGGCCCCGGTCTTAAGGGCCCCAGACTTTTCCAAGAAGTTCATTGTCCAGACAGATGCATCAGAACATGGCATTGGGGCAGTGTTATCGCAACTCAATGAAGAGGGTCTGGATCAACCCGTGGTCTTCCTATCCCGGAGACTACTTCCCAGGGAACAGAAGTGGAGTGCAATAGAGCGTGAAGCCTTTGCAGTGGTATGGGCTCTGAAGAAGTTGCGGCCATACCTGTTTGGCTCGCACTTCGTGGTTCAGACCGACCACAGACCCCTTCGTTGGCTGATGCAGATGAAGGGGGAGAATCCCAAGTTGTTGAGGTGGTCTATCTCCCTACAGGGAATGGACTTTCAGGTGGAACATCGGCCTGGAGTGGACCACGCCAATGCAGACGGTCTCTCAAGGTATTTCCGCCTTAGTGATGAGAACTCCCAAGGGGTTGGGTAGCTCTCCCCACTTTCAGCTGGGGGGAACGCGTGTTAGACCTGTCAGCCCTTTGGGTGGTCCCTCCTCATCATTATTTATTTTGTCCCACTTTTGCCTCAAACCCTGTTAGTATTTTTTCCTTTTTGGGAACCACCAGACTTTTCAGTATTGATGCAGATTCAGGGAGCCATTTTATCTACCCCTGGAACTTCTGTCTGAGGGCCTGGAGCACAAAATGGTGGCCACCCATTGTCACCTGTGACATCACTGGAACCTACTAGAACCTTCTGCAACATTCTGGAACCCTGTGACAGTTGGAGGCGGTTTGGAATGTTGGGAAGCTAAGCCAGAGTTGACAGTTGGAGCCGGCGGTTGGCACCTGACTGGTGAAGGGAGAGCAGCAGAAACCTGAAGGAGGAAGGAGTGAGGCAGCAGGGGTGGAAACTTGTGCCTGGAGTGGGGTCCATAAACCCACCCTTGATACTAGTCCCTACTGACTGAGCCCAGCCTGGAGCCCTGTGTGGGAGAAAGCAAGAAAAACCATCTTAAGGACCTGGACAGCAGGAACAGGCCTTAAAAGTAAAGAACAGCAAATACCTGACCTGGTTACTGGTAACTACCTGAAGTCCGACGTCGAGAAGCCTAGAGACCTGGAGCCCGAGGTGGAGAAGCGGCGCTGACTGGAAAGCAGACGTCGTACCCGGAGCCGCCAGAGGTCGAGAGAGGGCGCCGACGGAGGTCGTGGAGAGTACCAGAGGTCGAGGAGGAAGTCACCCGAGGTCGAGTGAGCGGCGTCGACGGGGGAGTGAAGTCCGCCCTCCGGAGTCGCCGGAGACCGAGGTGAAGCGTGCCGGAGGTCGGGAGTGGAGATCGCACTCCGGAGTCGCCGGAACCTGAAGAGAATCGTGCCGGAGGTCGGGAGTGGAGGTCGCACTCCGGAGTCGCTAGAACCTGAAGGAAGGAACACCGGAGGTCGGGAGTGGAGATCGCACTCCGGAGCCGCCGGAAGTCGACATCGAGCCAAGGCCGCCCGACGTCATCGAACCGGAGCCGCCCGAAGTCGACATCGAGCCAAGACTGCCCGACGTCATTGAACCGGAGCCGACATCGAGCCGAGGCCGCCGACATCGAACCGGAACCGCCTCACGGCGTCGACACGACTCCAGCGGCGTCGGAACTTCATAAAAAGGGCAGTAAGTGGAATAGAGGGCGCCTAAGGCCCTGTGAAGCCCTAAGAGACCATCCTAGAGGCTAGAGAGGTGCTGGAACCAGCTTGATTGTGCCAGGGGTGAGCTGAGACTAATACAGAGGGGTTGTGTAGTGTGGGAGAGCCAGATCTCTAGATTCCCCCTTGACCTACCTCAGTTTAGGCCTCAGCCTTGTCCAAGCCAGAGAGTATACCCCTCAGGTCATCCACCTAACCATAAGCTGTGACTGGGCCAAATCAGCCCATAGTATTTTAAATGTGATCTGATTTTACAAATGTCATTGTTGGCTGATATTATTTATTGAGGGTACTGTATTTATTGTATTTATATAAGTTATTCCTGTGATGTATTTATTGTCCTGAGCTAACTTATTCCTGCACAGTATTTATTGCCTCACAGTATTTATTTGACCTGATCCTATTTATTGCACCTGTAAAGTGTTATTATTTATTTGACCTGCACTTTTTAAGGAAAAGCCTTGTGTACTGTGATTGTATTATTATTTATTTAATCAGCAACTAAGAGAAAAGAAGATAAAGAGATATATTTTCAGTATAATTTTTAAAGTGTAGTGTCGTTTTTGGAACGGATGCACGCATGGTTATTGTGGGGGTATGACGTATGCTTAGCACGGTGCCTGACCCCTGACCACTCGAGCCAAGCTACCACAGTGTATGTCTGGGAAAATCCCATTACCACCCTTCCGGTGTGGGAGTGGGGTTTTTCTAACACTTTTCTTTTGAAGGCAGGGCAGGTCCTGGGGATTCTTGAGGCTGCTGGCTGCAGGACACACCGGAGTTTCGCTTCTGCAGGTTCGAGGTGGGGACAGGACGATAGGGCTGGGACCAAGTCAGTGGGCACCCTCCTCTTCTTAGCTTCGGCACGGCTGTTTGGCACTTCTTGTTCATATCTTCTTGTGGTCTCTTGTCTGAGGAGGCAAGGTTCAGCGGTGTCCCTAAATACTATATTTAGGGGCGTTACAAATAGGTAAAAGGTTGGGACCAATGGGTCCCTTCCCTGGGGTGGGTACACCCCTATTATGCCACCCTCCAGTGGGAGGGGGGCATATGCCTCACTATGGTTGGCTGGGTACCCCCCTCTGCAAGATGGCGGGGACTGAGAGTTGTGCTTCACCTCCCTTCCTCACTTGGTTGTCCTGCCGATTCTTCTACCCAAAGTCAGGGTCAGAACCGGTGGTGACCAGTTGCTGAAAGCAGCAAAAGGCCTGGGGAAGGTCACAAAAGCAGCAAGACTCTGAAGCTTCCCCTTTGTGGACCCTGCCCATCCTGGGGAGGAGGCTTGGCACCTCGTCCCAGGGTGTGCATAGTTTCAGACCCCCAAAAGCAACAGGCTCTCGACCCAGGGGTCCAGAAACATATCTGGTTGTGGCAGCTGAAAGCAGCCACTCAGCCTGGACACTAGTGGTAGGTCGTTTTTCAGGTGTCATCTCTACGATGCCCTCTGTGTGCATTTTTCATTAAATCCCACACTGGCATCAGTATGGGTTTAAAGTGCTGACAAGTTTGATATCAAACTTCTCAGTTGTCAGTGCAGCCATTATGGTACTGTGGAGTTCGTAATGACAAACTCCCAGCACCATATACTCTTAATGGCAGCACCGCACTTACAATATCTAAGAATTGACTTAGACTCATGCACCTGTACCCTCACCACTGGTATAGTGCACCCAGCTAGAGGGGTGACTGATCTATGGCAGGGGAGTGGGTTGTAGGCATGGCACACAGGGATGTGTGCCATGTCAACGCTTCCCTTTGTTCTGCTCCAAAACACGCAGCCTGCAAAGGCAGGGTGTAAGGTGCAGGGCCTCTAAGGATGGCACAATAAGTGCTGCAGCCCCTAGAGGCCTTCCCTGGTCACAGTGCCCTGGGTACCTGTGGTACCATTTGCTGGGACTGACCTGTGGCCATAGCGTGCCAATTGGGTTTGGTCTCCAATGCAGTTTTAGGGAAAGAACATAGGCCCTGGGTACCTGATTGGCAGGAGCCCAGGGCACACTCAGTCAAAGCACATCAGTAGTTCAGCAAAACATGGGGGCAACCATGCAGAATGAGGGCACTTTCTCACACAAATGTATTATAATTATTATAATTGTTTTTTAGGGTTTCTGCTGCTCTCATTGGTCTGGGAAACATTTTTTTAAACATGTAATTCATTCCCCAAGGAGTGTTTGTCAGCCCATTAGCAGTGAGATATTACTATTTGCGTTCAAAAGGCTACCTGTGTGCTCTCACCCACTGGAATGTATAACCTTGGAGAAAAAAAGTCAAAAAGTCAGGAACAAAAGTTTATTTTGCCTTTCATTAGTCTGAGATCAACCTTTCTTCGCTTCTCAGCCAACATCCAATATCATATTGCACTGTGGAGGTTGTGTGTTTGCCTTGACACTTTATTTATGGGTTGAAAAGATCAGAATACAAAGTGATGTTGGCTAAAATGCCAGAACTGACACAAGGTGTACATGGCATGGAGCCACTTGTCAAGTATCTTTTAAAACATTACAAAGTCATATTTTCCATTTCAAAATTTGCTTTTTCACACATAAAATAAAAAGTAAACTCTGCTCAGATATTTTGTAAGGGTTTGCTCTTTATTTCATGTCATGTATTAAAACGAGCATTGGCTATATGAATTGTTTTGTCTTTTGTGTTGTGGAATATTTTAAAATGAGCTCCACAGTACAACAAAGGTACAACATGGACATTATCAGTGTAGCTTTCACTAACAGAAGAATAAATAAAGAGCGGGTCTCAGTAGCAGGAGGAACATCACACGATTCTCTCTCTCTCATTCCGGACAGGTACAACATAGGTAGTTAGTACGCTAAACAGGGAGTGAGAGGATTTATACAACTGGTGTACACTCTCGCCATAAACGTATGCAGACATGCAAAAAGCACAACTGGCCAGGAAGAAAGAGCCAGACCTATATTAGAATTACCATACACGCTCATACTCGTATTGGATGATGAAACCCACCTACCTAGTGTGGCATGGTTCCACATCTGGCATTGTAAACATCCAGGGATACCATTGTTCACTTGTTGCGCAGTCTCTTAGGTTTGGTAAAGTTATGTCCCTCTTTTGTGTGTGTATGTGTGTGTATATATATATATATATATATATATATATATATATATATATATATATATATATATATATATATATTTTTTTTTTTTTTAACTGTCAGACCTATAATAAAAGTGTGTGTGGGTGAGTTAAAAATGTTTTCTACTTGTGTCTCCTCGTCACAAGATTAAAAACAGAGCGTAGAGCAACTGACTCTGCTTCTCTTTTCTGTCATCATGTAAAACATTTGGAAAGCACTGCCTTAGAAAATCCAGTCTAGAACGTGGTCAGGTGCAGATTGTGACTTGCAAGTTGTCCTATATTAAAGTTATCCCAAGATGCCAGCCAATTGCTTATAATATTTTGTAGCACTAGTTGTAGTGACTAGTGATCTCTTTGTGCTTGTAAGCATTACCTCTTGGTATTGTGTGGATTGTTTTAGAGGGTCAATTGTGATTGTCTCGGGTATATGAGTACTGAGATCCCTATAGTTACCACTGGTTGCAGGGAGTCCTGTGTTAGGCACAGGGAGGATTACGTGATATTCCCGAAATCACAGGATGTTTTGCTGAAGGCAGGATTCGAACCTGTTTCCCCAGTTTCAAAGTCAGCAGCTCTAGCCATTTGCCATATCTCCTCCTCTGGGGCTGTATTACAAATAGGGCGCACTTTCCTTGCTAGCGTCATGGTGCACCTTTAAACAGGTGCCCCGGGTGCAAACGGGGAATGTGGACCCTAGTATGATGAAAGCACTGCACTGCGGGCGGCCGTAAACTTGTGCTTCCCCGCAGACAGCACATTCAGTGAAATAGTGAGCAGCTGCTTCAAAGCCACTCCGCGTTTTTCGGTGTAGGCAGCAACCCACCTGCTCTTTGAAAAGGGGGAGAGAGACCCCCTTGCAGACAGGTGGAGTGAGTGACTGCACCTGCGTGCAGGGGGATTACTGGGAGATCCAGACCTTGAATTGAGGAGGCTAAAGACAGGGCTACCTTGACCACAGCCATTTAGTGGCTGGTGGGGTGAAAGATAGGACTGCAGTTTCTAGTGCAGGAGTTTCTGGGTCATGTCTGCCCTTTTGTCTGTCTCAATACTTCTTCAGAGACGCTGAAAGCTATGTGCAGAAATCTCACATTTCATTGTGCCCATGCTGTGGGTGCTTCAGTCTGGAGACAGCCTCCAATGTTACTTGCTGTGAGAAGCATTCCTTTACACAAAGGCTGTGTCTGAAAAGCAGCAATAGTGATATATTTGCCCTCCAAGTGAATGAACATCTCTTCCATTTCCCTACATTCCGCCTCCCTCTTTCGTCTCTTGCCCACCCCGTAAGCTATTATTTGTACCCTAAGGACAGTTTTATAAGCCTCCCATAAGTCGGTTGCACATGGGACAGACAACAAGTTCACTACAACATACCGGTCAGTGGCCGTGACCATCAGTTGTCTGGTAGCTCTGCTCACAAGTTCCCAGGTGTGAAGTCGCCGCGTCCCCCTCAACCCTTGTAAGCCCATATGAACCGCTGTATTCAAAAGGCACAAGCTCCGATATTCTTTGGGAGAAAAAATCTGTGTGGGTGAGCCTGCCAGTCTGATGTGTGGGTACCAGAATATCGTCCAACCTAGACAAGGTGACCATAGGGTTGGCCGCATATGAGGTTGGCGTTACCCTGGGTATGTCTCCCGCCAAAGGTCTGTCAGACCCATGGATTCCACAAAAGTGGCCCATCGTTTGTCTGTCCTGTGCCTTTCTCTGGTTCTGGTCACCTTTTCTAGGTCCCCCTGTAATGTCAGGTTGAGATCACCCCCAAGGATAGTCAGTTCATCCTGGGCCCCTGCCATCCAGGACCCCATATGTTCCAGAAACTCAGCTGTAGGCCTAGGGGAAAGTACCATGAGTTCAGCACCAAATCCTCACATAGTATCACCCATGTATGGCACCCTTGCACCCATTCTCACTTACCCACGTTTTGCTGACCTCTAGCGGAAGGGATCTACGTGCCATTATTTCCACCCCCAGGAACCCTTTGAAAATCCTGCATGTGCCAACAAAATATATCTGCCATGACCCAGAAACCTGCAGTTGATGCCTAGTAGATGAGACTCCTGCAACATTAATATGTTGGGGTAGTGTCGCGTCAGGTATTTCTGTAACACCCCTCTCATAAGCTTATCTTCCAGGCCATTTACATTCCAGGAGAGGACCGTCAAGGTCTCGACTCATGCCTGTATGTGTCATGCTCCCCATGTATCGCTTGACCCACTTCCTATATCTCCAGTACCATCCTGCCCGTACCTACACTGTCGGATCACTTGCTCTTCAACAAACTCCCACCCCCGTAACTCCCTTCTCCCACTCACCTTGCGCTGCAGGCTCGAAACTACCCACCTCCCTAGTGCCCGAGATGCCTGTGGCAACAACATTATAACTGAATCAGAGACTTGTCTCTGAGTGAGATTTGTAGGCGCATGGTATTGCTGTTTGCGCGGCCCTCTGGACTACAATTTGGCCTGCTCTGTGTTCGCCCAGGAAATCGCCCTAAATATTAATTTTATAATAATCATTTCGGTCCCAATATCCTATCCAGGCCCAGCATGTCTTCCTTATAGGGGTCACTACCGGCAGATCCTTGGTTCCTGCCAAACAGGTAGCCAGTGTCACTATGGTGAGAGATACACTGGTTTCCCCAGAGCAACACCTGATGGTAAAAGTTAGCCAGTCACCATCGCCGACAGTGTTACTACTAACGATGCCATGGCTATGGTGACATTAGACTGGGGGGAGAGGGGGGTGGTTACTGCCCTGAAACAGGTAGTGGTCTCTCCAAAGCTTCCAGCTGCCTGTCTGCTTTGTAATGACCTGGAAACCTCATCATAGGCTGAGGTAGAATTAAAATCCCGTGCAGCAATGCTGGACATCCCTGAGATTGTGTGTGTGTGTGTGTGTCAAGACTAGAGCACAGAGCCGAAAGTAGGGTGAAAAAGAAGTGTTGGAGTCTGAAAGAATGTCTCAACCTTCCAAGAGGAAAGGTAAGACGACTGGGAACCCAGCTTTTGAACAGCAAAATAATCATGACCCCTTTCCTCAGGGAGAGGACTTGGAAGCCCCACAGGGAACTGAGCCTATGGAACTTGACCCTTACCATGTTGAGCTCTTAGGCCCAGGGGGAACCACTTGGGAAGAGCTGCGCCTTGGACAGCAGTCCTGTCCAACTCTTGAAAGCCTGAGGCAGCAAGCCGCTGCACAGGAAAGGGGAGATGTCAGTGGTACCAACAGTGTTTATTGGGAAGAGGGACTACTGTACATGGAGGCCAGAGACCCCAACCCTTGAGCCACTAGGAGAGTGGTAGTGCCTCAGAAGTACAGGGAGTTCTTACTCACTTTCGCTTATGACATCCCCGTAGCTGGACATCTTGGGAAAGGTTAGTTAGCCACAAGCGGGGACCCTCTCCTCTAGTCAGGGTAAGGGGTTACACTCCTAACACAACCCCTGCTCACCCTCTAGGTAGCTTGGCGCGAGCAGACAAGGCTTATCTCAGGGCGTTACAGATTAAGCATTTGTGACCACATACAGTAACTCAGTGACAACACCACAAATGGACTCCACACTGGGATTATCAAAAAGAAGTATTTTTATATAGAAAGACTTACCACAAGACCAAATAACGATAAAAAGGCCCACAATACTATTGGCAATAAGCAGTTCTTGTTTCAAGCGTAATTTCAAGGTTCTGTGTGGTTCGTTCCTCTTCGTACGGTTCGTACGGGGATAAGAGATGCTTAAGAACGGGTCTCACAACGCTGCAGACGCTCCGGTGCGAAGTGTACACCATGCGGTGCTTAAGAACGAGTCTCACAACGCTGCAGACGCTCCGGTGCGAAGCGTACACCCTGCGGTGCTTAAGACGTACACAGTACCTTGTCTTGGAGAGTTCGTCACGGACGATGCGGTGAAACCAAACGCGCTGTACGGTGCGATGTCCTCCTGTTATGGTGCGAGCTATGGCTCGTTGGGGGCCTCAATCGCGTTGTTCGAGGGGACGGTGCGTATGTACAGTGCTCTTTATGTTCGTTGCGGCGTACGAGCCGTACCTTGAGAGCGGCGCCTTTTCCTTAAGCGCAGTGCGAAGCAGGCAGTACGCTCCGATTGTGAGCGACGTAACCAGCTACTCTACGTGCCCCAGCCTGCCCACAACAGTGGTAGGGGGCACGCTTGAGCAGTACGATGCGAAGAGGGGAAATCAAAGTGCGGCACGTAGTCCTTCCTTCACGGTGCGAGCTATGGCTCAAAGGGGGGCCTTAGTTGCGTTGTTCAGGCCGGACAGCTTGGCACAGGCTTTCCAGTGTACGCGCCGATCTACGAGACGCACACTTCTCTTGGCTTCGGTGCTACGGGGAGAACGGCGGTTCTCAGCGGCGTTTCTCAAGGCGGTGAAGTCCACTGGTCCTGGGACTTCGTTCAGGGGGCAAGCTCAGTCACAAGCCCTTGGAGATCTTAAAAGCACAAGTTGAAATAAAGTTTCTTAGCAATCTTTCTCCTCTTCTTCAGCAGCAAGGCAACCACTGCAGGCCAATCCCCCAGGTCAGGGACAGTACTCCTCCTACAGCTTTCCCGGTTCCTTCTCCTCAGGCAGAGGTTCGTCTTGTCAGCAGGATCTGATTTCTTAGGAGCAGGGCTCCTATATTTATACTACATTTCTTTTGTTCTTTGGGGCCTTTGCCTAGTTCAGTCCGGTTTCTGAGCACTTTGTTGACATGATGCAGGCTCCTGCTTTCAGTGTGCAGGGCAGAGACATCAGACGCTCCACAGGAGGTGGAGCCAGTATTGTGGTGGCAGAGCACAGCCCTATTCAGAGTCCAGGTGTACTCCTCCCACCCATCCTGGTGTAATCTTCCTATTCACCACCTGGCTGCCCAGACTGTCTCCTGGAATTGTCCAGCCCTGTCACTCACACAAACCAGACAGCAGATACACATCAGTGCAGAGGCGGGCTGAAATGGTTAGGCAAGCAAATGTCAACCTTCTAAAAGTGGCATTTGCAAACACAGAATAATAAAATAAACTTTACTAACGGATGTATTTTATTATTCTGAGTTCAGGCATACTAAACTCAAATTTCTACCATGTTCCCTGGGTCTGTTGGGATCATAGAATGTAACAATTATAACAGCCCATTCTGGCCTATGGAGAACAGGTAGCCTTACAATTGTGAAAAACGAAAATGGCTGTATTTCACTATTAGGACATGCCACACACATCAGGGATTGTCCTACCTTATGCTTACAATGCACCCTGCCCTTGGGCCTACCATAGGGTTGACTAATATGAAGTTAAGGGAAGGTTTAGGGGCTGGTAAGTGGGTGCACTTGCCCAGTCAGCATGACAGTACCAGACTGCCCGCAGGTTCTGCAATGGCAGATCTTAGACACATTTTACTAGGCCGCTTCTGTGGGTGGCACAACCAGTGCTGCAAGCCCACCAGCAGCATTTGTATTTACAAGCCCTGGGCACTCCTGGTGCACTTTACTGGGGTCTGACAGTAAACCAAATAAGCCAATCATGGAATCCAACCAACATATACATTTTATACAGGGAGCATTTGCACTGTCGCACTGGTTGGCAGTGGCACCGTGCTCTGAGCAGTTAACACCAGCAAAACACGAGGCACAGAAACAAAAAGTGGAAGGGAGACTCACGCCAAGGTGCCAGGTCTAACAACCTGGAAACCTCATCTTGGGCTGAGGTAGAATTAAAATCCCGTGCAGCAATGCTGGATATCCCTGAGATTGTGTGTGTGTGTCAAGACTAGAGCACAGAGCCGAAAGTAGGATGAAAAAGAAGTGTTGGAGTCTGAAAGAATGGCCCAACCTTCCAAGAGGAAAGGTAAGACGACTGGGAACCCAGCTTTTGAACAGCAAAATAATCATGACCCCTTTCCTCAGGGAGAGGACTTGGAAGCCCCACAGGGAACTGAGCCTATGGAACTTGACCCTTACCATGTTGAGCTCTTAGGCCCAGGGGGAACCACTTGGGAAGAGCTGCGCCTTGGTCAGCAGTCCTGTCCAACTCTTGAAAGCCTGAGGCAGCAAGCCGCTGCACAGGAAAAGGGAGATGTCAGTGGTACCAACAGTGTTTATTGGGAAGAGGGACTACTGTACATGGAGGCCAGAGATCCCAACCCTGGAGCCACTAGGAGAGTGGTAGTGCCTCAGAAGTACAGGGAGTTCTTACTCACTTTAGCTTATGACATCCCCGTAGCTGAACTTCTTGGGAAAGGTTAGTTAGCCACTTTTACTGGCCCCAGAAGTTTCAGAAGGTAAAGAAGTTTGTCAGCTCCTGTGTCACCTGTCAAGCCAGTGGCAAAACCGGTGGATACCCAAAGGCCCCCTTAATTCCACTACCAGTGGTTGGGATCCCCTTTGAAAGGGTAGGTGTGGACATAGTGGGTCCACATGAACCACCCACAGCATCAGGAAAGCAATTTATACTGGTGGTAGTGGATCATGCCACTATGTATCCTGAAGCATCCTGGGATGGATGGGTTACCAGTGGAATTTTACCATACATACCAAGAGATCGTGGTACCCACGCTGGAATCAGTATATAAACTTGCCTTCGAGACTGGTCACCTTCCACATTCCGCCATGCAAGCACTAGTAGCATCGATACCCAAACCGGGACGGGACGGCTTAGAGCTGTCTAATTATAGACCCTTCTCCCTGCTAGCTACGGAATATAACATTTTAAGTAAGGCCCTTGCTAATCGCATACAGCCACATCTTAATAAACTCGTACACAGTGATCAATGCGGGTTTCTATTGCATCGTAGCACATCCCTAAATAACAGACGGCTACATTACGTCATAACGGCTGCTCCACGTGCGTACCAGTCTGCGGGCTGCATAGCATTAGATCTCAGGCAGGCTTTTGATTCCCTTTCCTGGGACTTTGTTTGCGACCTTGCAAAGTTTTGGGTTCCCAGACACATATCTTAAATGAGTTCGCTTATTATATACATACCCCACAGCCAGAGCACGTACAGGCCGTTAGCACTCAGAAGATCGGCAGACCAACTCGGCATCCCCATTGATGGTACAGACCACTTACTATCCATTTATGCAGATGACATACTCCTGTATTTACGAGATCTGACAGCGGATAATACCCCTCTTCCTGAGGTGTTTGCCAACTTTGAACGCCTTTCGGGTCTGGCTATAAACCCTGAGAAATCTACCGCCTATTTCTTCTGGGAAACACCATACCCAAATACCCTGCAGTTTGGCGACTACACGCTACCCGTGGTCCCCACCACCTTTAAATACTTGGGCATTCATATATACAGAACGCAGACAGATCAAATTGACGGCAACATTGGGCGAGCAATAACAGCCTTGCGTGCCAGTGTGGTCTTCTGGTCATCGTTACCTCTATCGGTGATGGGCAGATTCGCCATCTCGAAGATGGTGCTATTACCTCGCATATTATATTACTTCGTAAATTTGCCCGTCGCTCTCCCACTGTCCATTTTTAACACATTGAATACTATACTGGTTAATGTCATCTGGGGCACAGGCCGCAGACGAATGAGCCTGAGGAAGCTCCAACTGAATACTCGAAGTGGCGGTCTGGCAGTCCCCGACTTCAGGGCCTACTACTACGCTAGTCAGCTCCAATGGATATTGTACTGGACTGCGAGGAAAAATCTGCAGGAGATTGGATTTACAGCCCATAGATTAGACCGGGGCAAGCTGCACTTCTTACTATTGCCTAGGACCAAGATCCCTGCGGATAGCCCTCCCTTATTGACGACAGCTCTACAATGCTGGAGAAAGGCATTATTATATACCTCCCCAGCAACGAACATTCCCCTCTTGGGGATTCCCCCACCACAAGGTAGACTCACGAGGACCAGGCTGTGGGAATGGGCAGACGCTGGGTTAGAAGACATTGGTGCATTCTTCGGCAATGGTACCATGCTAGACCATGATTCCTTCAGGCAGTCTACAGGTGCGCCACCACGCTTATACTTACTACACGCTACTGTGTCCCACTATATTAGACGCACCTGGGCCCCACAGAGGAGTGAACCCCCACAACATAATCTAGTACATCTCTTGTATTCTATGGGAAATGGGGGACACTTGGTCCGATGGTTGTATACCGGTATCCGGACACATGCAGCAATCGCACTCACAGCCCTTAGGGGACGCTGGTCCGCAGAGTCCAATATTGAACTTACTGATAAGGCCTGGGAATGTATGATTGAACACCCCAAAAAAGTGTCACGTAACGCGAGACTGAAGTTTATTCAGATGATGGTCCTCCATAGAGCATACCTTATCCCTGGGATGATTCATCGCATGTTCCCAGAATCCCCCCATCATTGTCCCCGCTGTAAGGGAGATGAGGCAGACTTCCTCCATATGCTGTGGTCTTGCCCCTGCCTTAGTGACTACTGGGTGGGAGTCCGCTGCGCTCTGAGCGAAGTCACACAAATCCCTGTCCCGGACGACGCACTACATTGTCTCACAGGCCTCCGCAGACGCACGAAGGTGCAGAAGGTACAGTTAAAGTTTTTAGACCTGGCCCTTATCCTGGCAGTGCGAGCCCTTACCATGCTGTGGAAGTCCCCTAGGGGTCCCGCGGCGTCTACGTGGCAGGCTGACATGCTTCAATGGGGGAGGGCAGAGAGTGCAGCTCTTCCTAGAGAGGAGGAGAGGGGACTCAGGAAGCAGCCCATCTCGATGGACTGGGAGGCTATGCTGCTTAAACTAGAATCACTTGACTTATTACCTCCACAGAATACCCCAACCCTTTAGCACACAAGTGACTTCTTAGCTATAGGTCTCGAGACCCAGGCACACGCTTTCTAACCCAAGGACACTACAGCCCTTCGAGTTTTATACCTTAGCATCATAGATGGATTGATATGGAAGCCGATATAAGACCGACCAGGAGTAGGGATTGGGTGGGGGGCATGGTTAAATAGGTTTTTTTCTTGTTAATTGGACTATAACAGCTTTATATTGTCATTTTCTATTTTTGGACTCTAATGTATTGATATTCACGATGTCACTGGCGATCATTATTCTCGAGGTTTTTTTTTTATCTCTTAGGGAATGACTCATACAGAAGCTGCATGTAATATGTATAGTGTAATTTCTTTCAAAAACAAGACTGCCTCTGTAGGATAAACATTGCATTATATAACTGGCAAAGTCATTAATAAAGTGTGTTAAAAAAAATGTATCCTGAAGCAATTCCCCTTAGGACTACTAGATCTCCTGCAGTAGCCAAGGCCCTCATTGGTGTCTTCACCAGGGCTGGGTTTCCTAAGGAGGTGGTTTCAGACAGAGGGTCAAACTTCATGTCTGCTTACCTAAAACATATGTGGAAAGAGTGTGGAGTGCAGTATAAGTTTACTACACCCAATCACCCACAAACCAATGGTCTTGTTGAGAGGCTTAACAAGACATTGAAAGGCATGTTTATGGGGCTCCCTGAAAAGCTCAGAAGGAGATGGGATGCCCTATTACCATGCTTGCTTTTTGCCTACAGAGAGATGCCTCATAAGAGAGTAGGGGTTTCCCCCTTTGAACTTCTGTTTGGCCTTCCTGTGAGGGTACCACTCTGACTTGTAAAAGAGGGTTGGGAGGAACCTATTCAAGAACCCAAACAAGATATTGTGGATTGTGGTATAGGCCTATGGTCCGGAAAGGCAGAGTACATTTAAAAAGGTTCAACAAATCTTGAGGCCAGCCAGGAGCTCCAGAAGCACTGGTATGACCAAAAAGATGCACTGGTAGAATTTCAACCAGGGCAAAAGGTGTGGGTTTTGGAGGCAGTGGTCCCAAAGGCTCTCCAGGACAGATGGAGTGTCCCTTACCCCATCTTAGATAAGAAAAGTGAGGTCATCTACTTGGTTGACCTGGGCACAAGTAGGACACCCAAAAGGGTGAACCATGTGAACCGCCTTAAGCTTTTCCACGACAGGACTGACATCACCATGCTGATGGTGACTGATGAGGATCAGGAGACAGCGAGTGAACCTCTCCCTGACCTCCTCTCAAACAGCTCCAAAGATGGGTCAGTGGATGGAGTGGTCTACTCAGACACCCTATCTGCTCAACAGCAGGCTGATTGCAAGCAAGTCTTGCAACACTATGCTAAGCTCTTTTCCTAGACCACTGGTAAGACAAACTGGTGTACCCCTGATGTGGACACTGGGGACAGTGTACCTATCAAGAACAACATCTATTGACAGTCTGATCAAGTCAAAGAAAGCATCAGAGCTGAAGTCAGCAAGATGCTGGAGCTAGGGGTTATTGAACCCTCTGAGAGCCCCTGGGCCAGCCCAGTGGTTCTAGTCCCCAAACCTCATCCACAGGGTGTAAAGAGAGAAATGAGGTTCAGTGTGGACTATAGAGGGCTCAACTCTGTCATCAAGACAGATGCTCACTGTATCCCAAGAGCTGATGAATTGATAGATAAGTTGGGTGCAGCCATATTTCGAAGTACCTTTGACTTAACTGCAGGGTACCAGCAGATTGGCATGGCACCAGGAGCAAAAGAAAAGATAGCATTCTCCACACCTTATGGGCATTATAAGTTTACAGTTATGCCTTTTGGTTTAAAGAATGCCCCTGCCACCTTCCAAATGTTGGTGAATCAAGTCCTTGCTGGTTTGGAGTCCTCTAGTGCAACATATCTAGATGATATTGCTGTCTTTAGATCCACCTGGCAGAATCACCTGATCCACCTGGGGAAGGTTTTAAAAGCCCATCTGTGAGAAAGTGGCTCTGTATATACTGTTCCTTAATAGGTACAGGGTGTACAGAGTCCACAGACCCCAAGGGTTTAACAGAGGTTAAAGTTAGATATAACCTTACTCTCCAAAGTGGTAGCCTGGTCGAGCAGTAAGGCAGTATCAGAGGACGTGTAAAGCATTTGTTGTACACACTCAGTCAGCAAATAGTTCCACACACTCAATAACTGAACTCTAGGCCAATGGTTTGTATATAAAAAATATATGCTTGTTTTATTTTAGAACCAACACTTGGAATTAAAATATACTTTCTCGACAGGAGATGTTTCATAAAAATACTTTTGTATATGCAATAGACTTTTTAGTAAACAGTTACAAATAGTTGCAGTAGGCAACTCTATTTCTAAACACAATACATTGAGCTCAATGCTAAATTCTAATTATATGCAACGGATTACTTTTTAGATTACTTTTGTAATTCCAGGCTTGGATCCTAGATCCAATCCTGGGTCAGTTCTCAGAATCAGCTGTTGAAAGTCGACTTTGGTACTGTAGTGATTTTTAACTAATATTTAGCTATTTCAAAAGTGAGCACTTAGAAAATATTTCAGAGCCAACAATCAATGATTCCCTTTATCCAAAACAGGTAAGTAATTACGTTTTCAGATGTTATACGATTTTTGAGGAATATTTAGAAATTGCAGAAATCAACACTTAAAAGAAATTTCATAGAAAAGCAGTCAATGGTTTCCTATGGAAGAAAAATGAGTTAAAGGTAAGTATAGTTGTGGGTACTTTTCAGAGTCAGTGCTGGGTACCAAGATCCAGCACTGGGAGCTCACCTAAGAGCAGGTGAGTAAATTTGTTTTTGGTACTCGGCTGATTTTTGGTGAATATTTTGAGTTTTGAAAAGTTCACACTTAGAAGAATTTCCAAGAAAAAGGCAGTCAATGTTACCCTATGAGGAAAATGAAGTTAGCGGTTTAAGGGTAAGTTCACGACTGGCAGAGTTGAAGTTCTGGGCATAGACTCAGGGGTCTCCCAGTGTCAGGTAGGTACAGTCAGTTCACCCTCAGCGGTTTCAGGACGGCCGGGTGCAGAGAGAGTTAGGCCCAATGTTAGCCTATGAGGAATAGGGGGGCCTGGTTTGGTGGCTGCTGACTAGCAGGCCACGCGGCTGTGGGAGCTGGGATCCTGGTCACTCACTCAGGGCAAGTGGGGAAGTAGGCTAGTGTAGAGATTGCTCTGCCAGGGCCACTCGGGCTGCTGGGTGCAGGGTGCTTTTGAGCCGTCGGGCGCTCAATGGAAATCAATGGGAATGTTCCGGTTAGGAAAAAGGCTGCAAGCTCGGGGACGAGGATGCTTCAGGTGCCACCACCACTTCGAGAGGTAAGTTGGGTAGTTGTAGGTTAGGTGGGTACCACGGGATTGGGCACAGGGGGCCACAGGGCGCCACGTGCAGGGGTGCCTTTTGGTGTCGGGAAATCTTACCCTCTGATGATCGCGGTTGGGGGGGAGCACCTTGTTCCGAGGCTGCAGGCTTCTTCCGGAATGTCGAGGGGGGTCCTTGGGTGCCGGACTCGGGGTCACAGTCGCCGTGGGGTTGTCCTCAGGGTCTTTGTCCACTCCGGCACTGGCCAGGCTTGGCTGGTGCAGAGTGTGCTGGGTTCGCGGTTCCGGGCTGCTGCCAGGGGTTAGAAACAGGTTTCTGAGTAGAGCCTCTACTCATGGGAGTCCCAGGGGCTTAGAGCCAAAAGGTAGCCAGGTCCTCCGGGGTTGGTGAGGTTGCTGGCCACGAGAGATGCCGCGCTGGTGCAGGTTCGGGAGTCGACAGGCCGGTAGGGCTGGGGCCAAAGCAGTTGGTGTCTTCTTCCCTTTTCAGCAGCTGCAGGGCAGGTCTTTGTTCTTCTTGCTCTTCTTGTAGTCTTTTGAATCTGGAATCTGGGGAAGGAAGGTTCAGGGTGCCCCTAAATACTAGATTTAGGGGCGTTACAGGTAGGTGAAGGCCAGGGACCAATGGGTCCTTGTCCTGGGGTGGGTACACCCCCTATCCTGCCTCTCTCCTGTGGGAGGGGGGCAGTAGCATAATCCTGATAGGGTAGGGCCTCCCATCTTCAAGATGGCGAGAGCCCGGAGATGTGCTTCAGCTCGCCTCCCCCACCTGAGGGGTGGGGTGGGCAGGCTGGCACATCCCCTGTCCTTGTATGGGGTTTCCGGCCAAGCTTCCCGCCAGAGTGGGGGGTTGCAGTGGCCTGGGGAAACTCCAAGAGGCGGCATGCCTTTGAAGCTTCCCTTTGCTCATCCTGAGGGAGGAGATTTCTCACCTCACCCAGGATGTGCATTGTTGCAGGCCCGGGAGAGCAGGGGCTCCCCCACCCAGGGGTCCAGCAACGTGTCTGCTGTGTGGCAGCCTGGGCAGCCTCAGAGCAGACGTGGATTGTAGGTTAGTTGTAAGGGGGCATCTCTAAGATGCCCTCTGGGGTGCTTGGTACATTAAATCCCACACTGGCATCAGGGTGGGTTTAATGTGCTGAGAAGTTTGATACCAAACTTCCCAGTCTTTAGTGTTGCCATTATGGTGCTGTGGAGCTCGTGTTTGACGAGCTCTCAGCACCATGTACTCTTAAATGGCAGCTGTTGGACCTACGTCCTAGGGGTAGCATTGGCCTACGTTAACAGGCATCCTTATCAACATGGCGCTTCGTACTTGCATCCTCCTCAGTCCGCAATCCAGTATGACACCACTCAAAAAGGACACTACGCTGGATATTTTCTTTTTAACGTTTACTAGAATTCTTCCACCTTTCTTACGTTACAGGAATTCTCAGTTCCGCATCACAGAGCACGACATTTCATCTGTATTTAGAATAACATTAATGTTCCAACATTACAGTTCATAGAGTAGTCTCTAAAACACCCTTTGAGTTTCTCCTTCCACCTTAAAACTAGAGGGCCTAGTTACATTTCTGCATGGTAAGTTTCAACCCACATTTCCAAAAGCACATTTAGACTCTCCTGAACATTTCCCAAAAACGCATTTAGACTCTTCTGAACATTTCCCAAAAGCGCATTTAGACTCTTCTGAACATTTCCCAAAAGCGCATTTAGACTCTTCTGAACATTTCCCAAAAGCGCATTTAGACTCTTCTGAACATTTCCCAAAAGCAATACCTCCAGGCTCCTATCCTGCCCACCTGATCTAATCTCTGCCTATGAGATATTCAGCTGGAGGTTGCTTTCTGCTGGCGACCAAAGGGGACCCTCCAAATAGTTCACATGAAAGCTAGGTGTGACATAGGGGCGAAATCACCACGACCTCGCCGAATCCTTAAGTCCCGGTATGTACCAGACTGGAGACGGTTGTCCTTTGCACTGGAGATCCGTACTCTCCTTAGCTCAGTCTCGCGCAAAGCTACTCCAGCGCTCTCTTCCCCTTTGTCAGAAGCCAGTCTCCCCGCCCCTCCAAGGCCCAGCTTACTTTATAGGCTTGAGGTCCTCCTCCGGCAGCGGGACTCGTCGAACTCCTCAGCAAGGGGGCGTCTTGACTGGGGCTAAGGGAGTAACACCTCTCAACTACCCCCACCCTCAAGGGACTTCCCGTGAGGTGAGCTTCACCGGAAAAATTCTCCTGGGGCACTTCCCGGCTTCTCTCGCTCTGCCAGGCGCTCCCGTCGCTGCCGACCGCAGCGCGACTTGCGGGAGCGCAGCCCTGGCTCCGTCAGTCACTTCCGCCGCTCCTAATGCAGTGCGACTCGTGAGGGGTGCGGCCTCGTCTCCCGGCTGCAGGGAGGGGCGGTGCTTCCTCGAGGGCCCGGCTCACGTGACCCGGCGTCAGTTTCCAGGCCAGCCCCGACTCAGCTTCCCGGCGCGGCCTCCTCAATCAGCTGATCGGCGCTGTTGTCAGCTCTCCTCATAGCTGACACGTGCGATGGATGCCGACAACACCGGAGAGCCCCGAGCCTCTCACCAAACCCCACGGCTCTCTCTCAGGCCTCCACCGGGGACCCGCAGTCAGCTCCTCGCTTCGGAATAGCTGGAGGTGAGGTCCTTAGATAGGGGCTAGTGCCGGTAGGCGGGGAACAAGGGGGTGTGGCTCACAGTAACCCAGGTGAGCAGATCCACTAGCCCGGGGAGTATCTGGCACTGCTCCTTGCCCTAAGCCCACGATGGAGTTCCGTTGTTTTGCCACAGAGGGGGGGTCAGATTCCCGATTGTCCACCAAAGAGTCAAGGCAGTCCCAACGGCAAGCCCTCCCCGTGATTCCTCTTCAGGCTTTCAGTTTACGCTAGGGACTCCTGACTAGAAAAGGAACAATGCCTTCCAGAGTCGTCAGCTGAGCTCAGGGACCGGTCAAATGGCAGAGGGTGGTGTCAGCTAAGTAGGGGACTCACGCAGACCCCAGGATCTGTCCACTCCCAGTTCAGCGCAACCACCTCTCCACTCAGGTGCCTTACTCCTGACTGACTCCACAGCCCGACTTGATTCTAAAATGGCCGCCCCCCTGTCACCTCTATTTATCACCTTGGGCTGGTCTTGCCAGAAGGGTCCAGAAGGTTCTGGAACCTCCCATGGCAGTCATGGCCCGGGCGCTGAGGTGACAGTTGGAGCCACCATTTTGTGAATCCTACCTACCACATCTATTTTCCTCAGAGGAGCACCTTGCGCCTTTCCCTCAAGTGACGAGGAAAAGGCGCCCAGAACCTCTACATCAGCACCTAAAATAAAATTTGGTAGACAGAAAAAATGAGAAGGGGACAAGGGACAAAAATAATAAAATGAGGAGGGAACTGCCAAAGGGCTGACAGGTCTAACAGCAGCACTGCACTTACAGTGCCCCGGAATGGACCTGGGTACTGTAGGGGCACAGGGCTCCTGCTCCTGTGCCCACACCATGGGCATAAGGCACCCAGCCAGAGGGGTGGCTGATATATGCCATGGCAGTGTAGGTGATGGGCATGGCACACAGTGAGGTGTGTCATGTCGACTCTTCATTTTGTCCTGCACCCAGACACTCAGCCTGCAAAGGCAGTGTGTGTCTGTAAGGGTACAGGGCCTCTAAGGGTGGCACAATGAGTGCTGCAGCCCTCAGAGGCCTTCCATGGTCACAAGGCCCTGGGTACCTAGGGTACCATTTACTAGGGGCTGACATGTGGCCAGGGTTTGCCAATTTGGAGTTTGTGTGGTTTAAGGAAGGAGCATAGGCCCTGGGCACCTGGTTGGCAGGAGTCCAGGGTACACTCAGTAAAAGTACATTCAGCAATTTAGCAAAAAGTGGGGGCACACCATGCAAGAAAGATGGCACTTTCTCACACCATCCAACTGCAGGCCTAATTATCAAGGCATCTAAATGCCAGGTAGTGCAGGGAACAGTGGTATACTTGGGCCACCTTGTTAATGGAGGCCAAGTGCAACCCTTACAGCCCAAGATCCAGGCCATCCTGGACTGGGCAGCTCCAACAACCGAGACCCAAGTCAGGACATTCCTTGGCTTGACTGGATACTACAGGAGGTTTGTGAAGGGATATGGGTCCATCATGACTCCCCTCACAGAACTCACCTCAAAGAAGATGCCCAAAAAGGTAAACTGGACAGTTAGCTGTCAAAAGGCTTTTGACACCTTGAAAGAAGCAATGTGCTCAGCACCAATTCTCAAAGCTCCAGACTATACCAAGCAGTTCATTGTGCAGACTGATACCTTTAAACTAGAGATAGGGGCAGTCCTATCCCAGACCAATGATGAAGGCCAAGACCAACCTGTTGCTTTTATAAGCAGGAGGCTTCCTCCCAGGGAGCAGCGTTGGAGTACCATTGAGAGGGAAGCCTTTGCTGTGGTTTGGTCCCTGAAGAAGCTGAGACCATACTTGTTTGGTACTCCCTTCCTGGTTCAAACTGACCACAGACCTCTCAAATGGCTAATGCAGATGAAAGGTGAAAATCCTAAACTTTTGAGGTGGTCCATCTCCCTACAGGGAATGGACTTTATAGTGGAACACAGACCTGGGACTGCCCATGCAAATGCAGGTGGACTTTCCAGGTTCTTCTACTTAGACCATGAAGACTCTCTAGGGAAAGGTTAGTCTCATACTCTTTCATTTGGGGGAGGGGTTGTGTAAGAAATTGCTCTCTTTTTGCATGGTTGCCCCTACTTTTTGCTAAACTGCTGATGTAATTTGACTGAGTGTGCCCTGGGTTCCTGCCAAACAGGTACCCAGGGCCTATGTTCTTTCCCTAAACTGCATTAAAAACAAAATCCAATTTGCACTCTTTGGCCACAGGTCAGTCCCTTGTAAATGGTACCAAGGGTACTGTGGCCAGGGAATACCTCTAAGGGCTGCAGCACTTATTGTGCCACCCTTAGAGGCCCTGTACCGTACACAAGCACACACACTGACTTTACAGTCTGCGTGTTTTGGTGCAGGACAAAGGGAAGAGTCGATATGGCACACATCCCTGTGTGCCATGCCTACAACCCACTGCCCTGACATAGGTCAGCCACCCCTCTAGCTGGGTGCACTATACCAGTGGTGAGGGTACAAGTGCATGAGCCCTGTACCCCTACAGTGTCTAAGCCAATTCTTATACATTGTAAGTGCAGTAATGCCATTAAGAGTCTATGGTGCTGGGAGTTTGTCATTACGAGCTCCACAGCATCACAATGGCTTTACTTAAAACTGGAACGTTTGGTATCAAACTTCTCAGCACATTAAACCCACACTGAAGCCAGTGTGGAATTTAATGAAAAATGCACTCGGAGGGCATCTTAGAGATGCCCTCTAAAAACGACCTAACACTAGTGTTCAGGCTGAGTGGCTGCTCGCCAGCTGCCACCACCAGCATGTTTCTGGACCCCTGGGTCGAGAGCCTGCTGCTCTCGGGGGTCTGAAACAATGCACATCCTGGGACAAGGTACAAAGCCACCTCCCCCAGGATGGGCAGGGTCCACGAAGGGGAATCTTCAATGGCTTACTGTCTTTGTGAGCTTACCCCAGGCCTTTGCTGCTTTCAGCAAATGGCCCCCACCGGTTCTGACCTCCACTTTGGGCAGGAGAATCAGTGGGAAAACCCAAGTGAGAAAGGGAGGTGTGCCCTTGCCAACCCCACCCCTCAGGTGGGGGAGGCGAGGTGACGCACAACTCTCAGTCCCCACCATCTTGAAGATGGGAGACCCAGTCAACCTTAGTGAGTCTTATGCCCCCCCCCCACAGGAAGGATCATAATAGGGGCTGTACCCACCCCAGGGAAGGGACCCATTGGTCCCGACCTGTACCTACCTATAACACCCCTTAAATTTAGTACTTGGGAGCAACCCTGTACCTTGCCTCCAGACAAGAATCAAGAAGAAGGCCCGAAGAAGCCATGCTGAAACTAAGAAGAGGAGGACGCCCACTGACTTGGCACCAGCCCTACCGGCCTGTCCCCACCTCGAACCTGCTCCAGCGAAATCCCAGAGTGTCCTGCAGCCAGCAGCCTCAAGAACCAGAAAGACCAGGCCTGCCTTCCAAGTCAAAGACTTTGGCTCCTGTGAGTACCAGATTTGCTCACCCACACACTCTGGCACCAGCCAAAACCGCAAGTCTGCATCACTCTGCACCTGAGGCCCACAGTCCGAGTTCGAGTGGCCCATCACCACA
Organism: Triturus cristatus; assembly: GCF_964204655.1. Taxonomy (NCBI): domain Eukaryota; kingdom Metazoa; phylum Chordata; class Amphibia; order Caudata; family Salamandridae; genus Triturus; species Triturus cristatus. The sequence goes on from NC_140590.1 coordinate 163,049,160, forward strand.
AGGAGGTGTCCCCGGCGATCCTGTGCTGAGATCAGGTGATCTCTGACCTGCCTCGCATCTCCAAGCAAAGCCTGCAGCCTCTTTCTGGAGGATCCCCCCGACCACGACCGGAGCTGGTAAGAAAAACCTGTTGCCTAAAGACACCCCTGCACCCAATGTCCCACGGCCTTGGGTGGCCCAACCAATGGTGTCCCAGCATCCCCAGGCATCCCAACTTACCTCTCCAACCGGTGGTCACCTCCAGAAGATCTTTGTCCCCAAGCCTGCAGTCTTTGTTGCCACCAGAGAATCCCCATTGAAATCAACAGGGCACCAGATGCCAAAACAGCCCCCAGCAACCCCTGCGGGTGTACTTTAGGTGCTAACTCTGATCCCCCTTTGCCGTGAGCCTAACACCAGGAGCTTTGCTGCAACAACCTTGTGGCCTGCCCGTGCGCCGCCACCAATCGGAGGCCCCCAATCCCCGTTTTGATAACATTGAGCCTTAGCACTCTGCACCCGGATGCCCTAGTGCCGCTGAGAGTGCTTTGAGAGTGCATCCTCGACCCTGGGGGAAACCTGGTTTTAACCCCAGAATACCAACTCCCACAAATAACTACTTACCTGTAAATCGATAACTCAATTTCCTTCCATAGGATTGCATTGACTGTTTTTCCTGAAAATTGTTTTAAATGTGGAGTTGGTAAAAACTGCTTTACTTACCTTTTCTCTAGGAAATGTCCCAGTGTGATATTTAGGCTTATCACACTAAGTAGAAAAAGTATCTGTAAAGTAATCAAGAGTAATCGAACGATAATTTCCACTGTATTGAAAAGATTTACAAACCTGTAATAAAGACATTTTCATTCAGCTTGCTTTTATTCACCTGCCTTGACAAGAACCATGTACACTTACCTGTACCAGGCTTGCTTGGTTCTAGAAAATAAATATACCTAAATTATATATTTATACAAACTAATTGGTCTGAGTTCAGTCTTCGAGCGTGTGATATCATTTGCTGCCTGAGTGTGTACAACAAATGCTTAACACTACCCACTGATAAAACCTTACTGATCGTTCACACCACCACAAATAGAGAGTAAGGTGCTACCTACTTTTACGTCTGCCTACCTTTGGGCTTCCACTGGTCTCTGTGCACACTATACCTTATTTTGGTATAGTACATACAGAGCCAGCTTCCTACAGATCCCCATAGTCTCTGCTCTGCTGGGAACCCTGGGAGTCCTCCCCAGAGCCATCTGGAGATCGCACTGGTTCCACCCACCTGTTGCTCATGGGTAAAGGGCAGTGTCGCTGCACCTTCGCCAGCGCTTTCACCCTCTGTTTCTGCTGGATCCTTCATCTGAGCTGCTTTAGACAAGCAGCACGGCCCATGCCGAGACCTAGGTTTTCGTCAGTCTTCTTGTACTTGAGACCCTTGCGTGGCTGGGGGTGTACAGCCCTTGCCCTCCAGCCACATCCGTGCCTTAGCCGCTGTATTGGAAAAAATGAGAGCGGTCTTGATCCATCACTCTGCCTGGCCAGGATGAGGAGTGTATATTTCAGATTCAATGTAAATATGTTCCTATTCCATGCCCCTGAAGGATTCCCTTTATCTTTGGACAACTTGAGTATAATTTGGGTGAATATTTAGTGACTCGTCCACCTTCCAAAGACCATGTGCTTGTTCTTTGTGCACAGGAGTATGAAACTCAGGAGTGGTCATGGACTCTTACCTATTCTTGCTCTCTCTAGGAATTTGATTACAAGATGCACTGCCTGTGAGGAAGTGGCTCTGTATTTACTGTTCCCAAATAGGTACAGTGTGTACAGAGTCCACAGTCCCCAGAGGTTTGGCAGAGGCTAAAGTTAGATATAACCTTACTCTCAAAAGTGGCAGCTTGGTCGAGCAGTAAGGCAGTATCAGAGGACAGTGTAAATCATTTGTTGTACACACTCAGTCAGCAAATGGTCTCACACACTCAAGAACTGAACTCTAGGCCAATGGTTTGTATATAAAAATATATGGTCGTTTTATTTTAGAACCAACAATAGGTATCAAAATATACTTTTTCAGAATGAGATGCTTTAGTTAAATACTTTGCAATAGGCAATTGACTTTTGAATGTAATAGTTACAGTTTGTTGCAATAGGCAACACAATTTCAAACACAATAATACATTGAGCTCAATGGGAATTTCAAGTTAAATGCAATTGATTACTTTTAGGATTACTTTTCTAACTCCAGGACTGGTTCTTAGATTCAGTCCTGGGACAGTTCCTTGAAACAGGTGAGTAAATATAATTTAGTTACTGTTGTGATTTTTAAGCAATATTTTGGTATTTTAAAAGTGGACACTTAGAAACTTTTGTTCACTGAAATCACCAATGTTATCCTATTGAAGGAAATTCACTTAGCAGGTAAGTAGGGTTATTGTTACTTTTTCTAGCTCAGTGTTGGATCCTGGATCTAGCACTAGTGTACCACCTGTAAGCAGTTGAGAGAATGCGTTTAGGTTATACAGGCGATTTTTAACGAATATTTAGAAGTTTGCAAAATCGACACTTCGAAACTTTTTCAGAAAAAACTGGGCAATGTTATCCTATGGAAGGAAATTCAAGTTGCAGGTAAAGTATGTTCTCGTTACTTTTGTAATCCAGTGCTGGGCTCCTATGCTCAGTACTGGGACATCTATCTAACACAGGTAAGTAATTATGTTTTCACAGTTGGTACGATTTTTAAAGAATATTTGTAGTTTGCAAAAATCGACACTTAGAAGAAATTTCACAGAAAAACAGTCAATGGTTTCCTATGGGAGAAAATTGAGTTAGCGGCAAGTATGGTTGTAATTACTTTTCAGGGTCAGTGCTGGGCACCAAGATCCAGCACTGGGATCTCTCCTAATAGCAGGTGAGTATTTTCGATTTAGTTACTCTGTTGATTTTAGGTGAATATTTTAAAGTTTAGAAACTTCACACTTTGACTGTTTTCACTTGAAAATTCTTCTATGTTACCCTATGGAAGAAAAGTGAGTTATCGGCTTTTGGGTAAGTACGTGACTGGCAGAGTTAAGGTTCTGGGCATAGACTCGGGGGGATGGGGGGAGGTCCCAGGGTCAGGTAAGTACAGTTGTTACACCCTCAGCGGCACAGGGGCAGCCGGGTGCAGAGTGAGTTAGGCCCAATGTTATCCTATAGAAGTCAGGGGGCCCTTGGTTGGTGGCTGCTGACTAGCAGGCCACGCGGCTGTGGGAGCTGGGCTCAACGTCACTTGCTCAGGGCAAATGGGGAAGTAGGTAGGAGTAGAAGTTGCACTGCCAGGGCCACTCGGGCGGCTGGGTGCAGGGTGTTTTTGAGCCGTCGGCCTCTCAATGGATTTGCAATGGAAAAGCTCAAGGACGAACAAAGGCTGCAAGCTCGGGCCGGAGATTCTTCAGGTGCGACCACCACTTCGAGAGGTTAGTTGGAGGATAGGTAGGTACCCAGGAGTTGGGCACAGGGGGCCGCAGGGCGCCGGGTGCTGGGGTGCGTTTTGATGTCAGGAAATCTTACCCTCTGTTGATCGCGGTTGGGTGGGGTCCCTGGTTCTGAGGCCGCAGGCGTCGTCAGGAGCATCGAGGTGGGTCCTTGGGTGCCGGATTCGGGGTCACAGTCGCCGGGGGGACGTCCTCTGGGTCTTTGTCCACTCCACCACAGGCCAGGCTTGGCGGGTGCAGAGTGTGCAAGATTTGCGGTTCCTGGCTGGTGCCAGGGGTCAGTTACTTGCTTTGAGCAGTGCCACTGCTCGTGGGAGTCCCAGATGCTCAGTCACAAGGTAGCCAGGTTCTCTAGGGTTTGTGAGGTTGCTGGCCACGGGAGATGCCGGAATTAAGCAGGAGCAGGTTCGGGGGTCGACAGGCCGGTAGGGCTGGGACCAAAGCAGTTGGTGTCTTCCTCATGTTAGCAGCTGCACGGCAGGTCTTCTTTCTTCTTGATCTTCTTTGCTGTTTTGGAATCTGGAATCTAAGGAAGGAAGGTTCAGGGTGCCCCTAAATACTAAATTTAGGGGTGTTACAGGTAGGTAAAGGGCAGGGACCAATGGGTCCCTGCCCTGGGGTGGGTTCACCCCCTATCCTGCCACTCTCCTGTGGGAGGGGGGCAGTAGCCTAGTCCTGATTGGGCAGGGCTTCCTATCTTCAAGATGGCGAGAGCCCGGAGATGTGCTTCACCTCGCCTCCCCCACCTGAGAGGTGGAGTTGTCGGGGGCAGGCACACCCCCTTTCCTTCCTTGGGGTTTCCGGCCAGTCTTCCTGCCAGAGTGGGGGTCAGAACCGGTAGGGGCCAGTTGCTGAGTACAGCAAGTCGCCTGGAGAAGCTCACAAAGGCGGAATGCCTTTGAAGCTTCCCCTGCTCATCCTGGGGGAGGAGACTTAGCACCTCACCCAGGATGTGCATTGTTGCAGGCCCAGGAGAGCAGATAGCTCTCTACTCAGGGGTCCAGCAACATGTCTACTGTGTGGCAGCCTAGGCAGCCCCTCAGACAAGACGTGGATTGTAGGTTAGGTTCAGGGGGCATCTCTAAGATGCCCTCTGTTGTGCATCTTACAGTAAATCCCACACTGGCATCAGTGTGGGTTTACTGTGCTGAGAAGTTTGATACCAAACTTCTCAGTCTTCAGTGTAGCCATCCTGGTGCTGTGGAGTTCGTGTTGACGACCTCCCAGCACCATATACTCTTAATGGCAGCACTGCACTTACAGTGCCGAGGAATGGACCTGGGTACTGTAGGGACACAGGGCTCATGCACCTGTGCCCACACCACTGGCATAGGGCACCCAGCTAGAGGGGTGACTGAGGTATGCCAGGGCAGTGTGTTGTGGGCATGGCACACAGGGATGTGTGCGATGTCGACTCTTTGTTTTGTTCTGCACCAAGACAGTCAGCCAGCAAAGGCAGTGTGTTTGTGTCAGGGTACAGGTGACCAGAGATGCCAGTTGGGTTTTGGCTGTTAGGCAGTTTTTAGGGAAGGAACACAAGCTCTGGGCACCTGATTGGCAGGAGCCCAGGGCACAACAAGGAAAAGTGGATCAGTTATCAGGCAAAAAGTGGGGGTTTACTGCAACAGAAACCCACTTCCTTACACTGCCTACATCATATGTTCACTAATACAGATTTGTCACATAAACTCCAGGCTACCATCTCGCTCGTAGCTTTCCTCTTGACTATGCAAACTGACCTATTTTAGTACTCTGCTCTTTCTGCAAAGAATCCACAACTCAGCTGGTAGACTACTTCTGCATTTTTGTCTGCGTGACCACATCTCACCACTCCTCAAAGCGCTCAATGGCTCCAGACGTTTGGCCTGCGCAACTCTCTGAATTATCCATAGTACCATCTATGGGAAGAGCTCATTCTTCATCAAAGGAAAGCTGCATAGCTCTTCACAGGAGGCAACGCTGCACTTTAAACTGGCCCCCCAGCTGACCATCGTTCCATACGAGAAGAAACTTGTCAGTGGAATCTCCGTCTTTGTATAAGCATCAGAACTTTTTTATGTTTTATCATTAACACCCACAACCACATGAACAGCACTTCCCAAAATTCTCCCACAACGAGTAGACTCAACCACTTGCCATTATTAGGAAAGTGGGGATCACAAGATCTCAAAATCACACCCACCTGGAATGGAACAAATCATTGTAAGGATGGTAGGCGGGACCTCATGCATCTCTGTCTGTCTCACTTTCTGAATGAATGGTCACAGCTCCATGCTATCCATAAAAGCAGCCTCTGTATTATGGCACGGCACAAAGACACTTCCCAGATATGGCACACTGCATTTATGCACTTTCTCTATATCCATGCAGTAGCAAAATAGACATTAAAATAAACATGTTGTACTTGCTAAGTCCTTGTGACTGTATACTTTCACTGTGCAAGATTATCTAGTTCCTGCTTTCGACGTGCTCATGGTATAGGTTGTATGAATCCATGATCAAGATTAAAACCACATGTCAATTACCTACTCCTCACGAGAGGGCACGTCTCAGACATACACTTTATCACTGATCTTTCCACTCATGCATCCATTAATCCACCCACGTATTCCTACATTCGTACACACACACACACACACACTTAACAAGCATATGCAAGGTAAGTTAAAAGATAAGCATAAATTAAAAGAATAAAAGCAACAAAAAAACTCTAGCAGCCTAAATGTGGCAGGCATATGACTCGCAAAAGTAAAAAATTAAATCCTGCTTTGTTAAACAATTTTTGAATGATAGTGTGCATGATGTATCATTGTTCTGAAATTCTAGCATGGCTGCCATCTTTTTAAGCAATGTGTTAGCCATCTTGGAATGGCAATACAGTGTTACACTATTCACAGTCCTGTTGCAAGAGGGTTCCCAGTAACCAAACTGGGCAGCACTCTAGAAATGACGGCAAGACAATCCTAGGCACCCCTCCATTCCATAGTAACACTATGTGCGCAGAAAAGATATTGTGTATCATTTAACGATTTCAAGATGGCCTTTCATTTAGCAGTAGTGGTTGAGCGGGATGTTGTGCACAGCAGATGAAGAGTGGCAAGCAAGCGATCTGCTAGCATCGGCTCGGGAGCTGCCAGGAGCACCATTTTTTTTTTTAAAAGAGTAGCAACAAAAGAATACAGAAGGAATTGAATGGGGACCTATAAAAAGGGATGTCCAAATGCAGTCACTTTGAGGCCAATCTAGCCAATGGCTTAAGTGCGCTGAATCACTGCCACTTGCTACATGCAGACGCAGAATGTGAATGATACTCAAACAGACCAACGGCTGAAAAGGACCCTCCTATGTATGTATGTATGTATGTATGTATGGTCTCACAGCAGATCCTGAAAAAAGAACTTTAAGACACATACAGGAAAATAGTATTGACCAAGTTAAAAGTATTTAATAATTACAGCTGACCCAACAATATAGAACCCCTCTTAAAAGGGCCTAATGGGGAGTTTCATAGTGCAAACCATCTACCCCTGCAGTTTGGTAGGAGGGGTAATCAAGCCTACAGTAATTTATTGTAATTCTATGTAACAAAATATCTGTCTACAGGATTAGCACTACTGATAATCCACCCTTGGAGATCCGTAGGCTATAACATTCGCCTTTCACAATAAATGCGTCAGAGCTACTGCCTTTGTCATGGATTTTTATGGGAAACAAATCCGACATGGTATATGACATAAACTTTACCAATGAAGCAATCAGGTTTGTAACCTTTATTATTGTTGTGTCACCAGAGTCAATTGTGGCCTTGTTTACTGATCACACACTTTCCAATACAGCCAAAGGTGCCATGCAAGAGCTCTTTTTAAGTGGAAGCACACACGTTCCACTCAACCGAATGCTCTAGGGAGGCACATGAACGTGTGGGAGGAGCCAAGACCCTCTCAGAGGTGCTTCTTACAGCTCTTTTAACATCGATCAAGTAGTTCTGGCGCTGGCGAGCCAGACCTAAAAGAGAGAAAGTGTGTGTGTGTGTGTGTGTGTGTGTGTGTGTGTGTGTGTGTGTGTGTGGGGGGGGTAGGGTGACCAACCGTCCGTAAATTTCACGGACAGTCCGTAATTTCGGCCGTCTGTCCGTTGTCCGTGAAGGATTCTTTAACGGATGCCATTTGTCCGTAATTTTAACCGGGCACCGGTCGCACCACCATAAGCCGGCACAGCTTCCACCCACCTCCCTTCTTGACTCCGATGCTGTTGAGGTCGGGTGTAACAGACTCCGATGCAGCACCAAATCTCAGATCCCCAGCAGCATTGGAGAGGCCCAGCGGGATGGCGACCTTCACACCTTCAGCCCTTGATGAGCTGTTAAGAGGTGCTTGAAGGTGACTGAGAGGGAGGGGCTGCAACTTCAGGCTCAGGGGCATCTATTCAGATGCAAACAGCCCTGAACGCCTCATGTCTCTGCAATTTAGAGGGGCCTCACACATTCCCTTTCTGCCCAGGGCCCCAAACATCCTAGAAGGGCCCTGATTACCCCCAAGCAGCACGTGGTTCTCTGCACAGAGCTTAATTACTGTCACTAAATTGTAAGCAAACCTCCCGCTTAAAACATGCAGTCTATAATGTAATAAAATAAAGAAATGGCACAATCGCACCCACACTAATTCAACAAGCATTTACAATGCAATGGTCTCGGCATTGGTAAAGTTAGAGCTATTGGCATTGCTCATGACATTATTTTTGTTTATGTTTTTGTTTTTAAAACATTTAAAGAAACGGCATTGTTATTTACAATGTCAATAGCTTAATCACTCTCAAATGCGAGACCTATTGCATTTGCACCCACACACAGAGCCACCTACACACACACACTGATTAAGCTATTGACATTGTAAACAACAATGCAGTTTCTCTACATGTTTTAAAAACAAAAACATAAACCAAAAAAATGTCATGAGCAATGCCAATAGCTCTAACTTTAACAATGCCGAGACCGTTGCATTGTAAATGCTTGTTCTTTTTTTGGTTCGGTGATCTGAGGAGGAGAGCGCTATACTTCACGTAGGACCCCGGGCATCAACCATTATTCTCTCAATCCAAATATACCTTCAAATACCCATCAAAAACCCTCTCTGTGCCACTCTCACCTACACTGCCACAGTGCTCCTTCAGTCCCTGTCTCACCTACTACTCACCCCCCACCTCCCACCGTCAGGCTTCGGTAACGCATTCCAGTCCCTGCTCATTCATTTACTTTCCCATCCCCGTGCACGCCCTTGTGCTAGCGCCAAAACCGGTCTACGCGCCCTTCAAGGAGCCTGGGAGCTGCCCTCTTTCTCTGCTGCTCCAAGGTCACCCTTTAAGTTAAAATACACTTCCTCTCGCGTGGACTTGTAAACAATTGTCTTTTATCTAGCTTCTCCCTGCATGTATGCTTGTATGTGTATATATATATATGTGTGTGTGTATATATTGTTTTTTACTCTCCCATACTTCACACTTCTCTCTGTCTCTCGCTCTGTATGTGTGTGTCTCCCTTTCTCTCCGTTGGCTTCACGGCGCTGGAGATCTTGACAGTGGGGAAGGTTTGCATGGTGGCTCCCAAGGGTCGCTAGTATCCTTTGCTAAAGCCACTTTACTTTGCAGCGCTCCAACGTCAAGCTTATTGTTGTCGCAAGTTGGCGCTTTACTAAACAAACAGATTGAGTTCATAAACTGACACACCCTCGCTCTCCCCTGCGAACTGGGTGTGTTCATGGGCCCATACTATATGCTGCTAGACGTTTTATTGTGTGTTTCTCCATGTCAGTCTGGGGAAATGGAATTAACTAAAATATTTTTAATAATGCGGTACACATTGAGAAAAAACTATCTTTTAACTCTAATTTGAATCCCAATGGCGTAAAATAACGCCTTATTTTCTGAAGCGGATTTCCAGCCCCTGCCACCCCCAGGACCCCCCCCTCGATGGATTGCATCCCAGTGATTTGTGAAAGTAACGCGGATGTCTGCGCTGGGGGTAGAGCGCGTTCTTGCAGCGGGCACCTCGCCTCGTGGACGCTGTTTCCAGCAGGCTGAAATAATTATCCGCTCCTTTGCTTTAGAGAATGAAAGTGTAGCAAATCCACGTGTGCCTCCTGCACCCCTCCTCCCATCTGCCCAGGAGCGGTCATAAAATGTTTATTTCATGGCTCGAGTTCTACTTGTGTTTTTAAAGGTGCCCGATGTGTCCACTTGATCTCTGACATGCGTTGACTGACGGACACGCATGCAGCGGGCACGGCTCGCAGCCTGGAGATGTGGTGCCCTCGTGTTCGGAGCTGTGAACTGCTGTCGAGTTCCTCAAACTCAGCCCCCGCTGCCCACAAGTTGAGGGAAGCTTAACACGTTTAAGATCCAGCTCTTCGCGTAATACATGCAAACAAAGCGGCCCGCGGGGAAGTGAAATTGGTTTTATTTATGCTTTTTGCGTGGTCTTTATTGCTATTAAAGTCTAAACTCTTGAAATCTGGGGTGATGAAAGGCGGCTTGTCGGCCTACGTCAAAGCAGCAACTCCGTGCACACATGAGCGGCTTCACAAAGAAAACAGAGGGGCTGTCCGGGGTTCACAATAGAACCACAGCCTCCCCGATAGATGGGAGGGGCGGGGGGGCTCTTGCACTATTTACGAGGACTTTCTTGGGGGAGGGAGCGGATCACCGACAGTTCGTTTTACCACCACAGGTTATTAATCCACATTTTTTTTGCCCAGTCTTCTTTCAATATTGCCTTTCCCCGCACCTGCTATGGCACGTAGTATCGGAGTTACGGTACTCTTCTGAAGGGCCAGTACTACTACTGCAGTCCATAAGGGATGCATTCGACACCTGGTTGCATCCGGAATCGCTTCTAGGCGCTTCTCCGCGGAACAAGCGTTTTTCTTTTTAACTACATTGCATAGTTACTAATTTTACATTCTGAATCCTCCGATGTTGGCAGTTGTATAATTGGGACAGAGGGAGGCAAAAACACACTTCCTGGCGCTCTTCGCAGGTATGTAGCGCTATAGCATTTAAGGCTCGCAGCACTTCGAAAAGGGAGGCCTATTGAAACAGCACGCCTGTATTATAGCGCCCACTTACACTGGCTCTTGCTAACCCTGTTCTCTTCAAATTGACCAAGATAGAGGCTCACTAAAATCCGGAGTAGAGGGCAAATCGAAAGGGAAGCTTTACCAACACTAAATATAGTTTCTTTCCATTTCCTAACTGCATCAGTGCTGGAAACATATCTCAGTGGGTTAATGCCCTCGCTACAGCTGTTTCTATGCAACTTTAGTGGCCCGTTACTTCTAACAGTCTTAGTATTACTTTTCTGGTGTACCCAGGGCCCCCAGGTCCAAACTGGGTGCTCTTCGCCCTCTGAGGCAACAGAAACTACTCAGAGAGAAAAACAGCAACCAAGTGCAGTAATTCTGATTATATCTGTATTTGCGCCGACTAACACAAAAACAGTTTGTACATTTGCGACGCTAGCCCCCATGAAAAGGTTGCTATACATAGCCTGAGCCTTTTGTAAGAAAGTTTGTATAGTTTCGGTTTTGTTTTTACAAAATGAGAAAAGAGGAGTTTGCCAGCTGTCCCCTCATGAAAGTTTAGAACAGACTTTAGGGTGCAAGGATGTGGGCTGGGGCGAGGGAAGGGTCAAGAGGTGTTGGCACGGTGTCCCCCACCCCTCCCGACACTACAACACAGCACGAATGAACAGAAGTGTCTGTCCGAGGAGTGACTGCGAACCGCTGCCTCAGACCTGCCGGCCAACAAGTATGAACTGGGCTGCTGCTGCCCTAGAAAATGGCGACCGTTGTGTCGTACTCGGAAGGAACAGCAAACAAGCGCGCCCTTCTTTGCGTAGATACGGTGTCACACACAGATCACAGCAGCGTGTGCATTAGCCCCCTGAGCTATCCATTCCGTTGGGAGAAACGTTCTCTTCTGAAAAGACTGACTGCTCGGCACTGAAGATGGTGTCCATCGGTGAATAGCGAGATTTTTTTTGAGCGAGGGTGAGGGGGTGTCGGTTGGGGGGGGGTGGGGTTGGCAGGATGGAAGGCAGCATGCAACTTGAATTTGCAAGCTAGCTAAACTGCTGAATGGCGGGATTAGTGGAGGAGAAAACTGCATGAAAAGAAGAATCGTTTCATTGTGTCCAGTCTTTACTACAGGGCGGGGGCGTGTTACAGGCAGAGCTCTCTCTAATCGCTGCCTCGGTGTTACAGGCAGAGCTCGCGCTAATCGCTGCCTCGGTGACGTAGCGCTCGCGCTCTGCTCACTACCCCTTCTGGCCCCCTGCAGAGTCCACGGCGCGCGCTTTCCGAGCACTCCCAGGTGCCTATAGTTCCCGATTGAGGCTTCAGACATGACATAAAGTAGTCTCCTTGAAAGAAATTCCCCAAAAGACCGGGAAAGGGTGTTAAATCGTCGAGGTCATATTTGGTTCATGATGATGGCGAGAGAAAAAAAAACAAGGCAGAGCAAAAGGCACACCACTGCCTTTCTCCGAGGCAGAGCAGAAATGCCTCGGAGAAACGCAGCGTCGTTTTCGGATTCGGGGGCGTGTTTTGCTGTTATCTCCTCCTTGAGACTTCTTGCAAAAAACACGCCCCCCGATCCGAAAAGGACGGGGCCTAATCTGAATGACTGACCTCTTCTCCAATGGCTGGCCAGCATTCAAGAGGCCAGCCAATGGAGAACAGGGGAGAAGAGGGGCGGGTTCAAGCCCCTCTTCTCCAAGTCATTAAATCTCGGAGCTAGACTGCGCAAGCGCAGCCTTCGCAGCCGAGACCTAAAAAGTATGGAGGACAATCAGTTAAATCAGTTCTCTTGGAGTATCTCCTTTAAGTACTGTACATCACAGTGGGGGATGGCAAAACTAACATTTTAGAAAGAGAGCCTGTCGTCTCGTTGTCTTGTCCAGGAGGGGGTGAGGAGCCCTACCCCACCCTGGAAGAGACCAAGATGATACTAGAATACTGCATGCCCACCCCTGTGCCCACCCTGGCGGATCCTGTTCCCCCTCCTGTGATGGCTCCTGCCTCCCCCCCCCCCGTGATGGCTCCTCTCCCCCCTGTGGTGCATCCTGTCTCCGCCCTGGGTGGCTTCTGTCCCAGTCCTGGAATGGCTCCTGCAGCGAGGGTAAAGTTCTTGATGGGCCTCTTCTCAAAAAGGCTCAGCTCAAAATTAATATGAAAAGGTGGGCGAATGAGTAAGTGAAGGGATGGGTGGATGGCTGGATGAATTAGTGAAAGGGTGAATGGATGAATGAAAGATTGAATAGCTGGATAATGAGAGAGGATGAGTGGATTGATGAGTGACTGGAAGGATGGATGAGATAAAAGATAAATGGCTGGGTGGAAGGGTAGCTGGATGGGTAAAAGGGTGGATGAATGAGTGAAAGGGTGGATGAATGTGTGAAATGATGGATGAGTGAAAGGATGGATGATGAGTGGGTAGATGGATGAGTGAAATGATGGCTGGATTGATGAATTGATAAGTGCAAGGGTGAATGGATGGACGGATGAGTGAAAGGGTGGATGTAAGGATGGATGAGTGAGTGAAAGGGAGGGTATATGGACAAAAGGATAAATAGATGAGTGAAGGAGTGAAAGGATAGATGGATGAGAGAAAGGATGGATGAGTGATAGGGTCAATGGATGAATTCATGAGTAGATGGATGGGTGGGTGGATGGATGGAAGGAAGGATGGCTAAGTGAAAGGGTCGATGGAGAGAGAAAGGGAGGATGGATGGATGACTGAAAGGGTGGATGGGTGGAAGGAGGAGTGACTGGATGGATGAGTAAGTTAAAGGATGGCTGGATGGGTGAAAGGGTAAATGGCTGGATGGATGAGTGAATGGCTGGATGGGTAGAATATTGGATGGATAAGTGTACAGATGGATAGGGTGAAAGGGTGGGTGGATGGATGGATGAGTGAAAGGATGGATGAAGGGATGGATGAGTGAAATGATAGATGGAAGGATACATGATGGATAGGTTTGCAAATGGTTGAATATGTTTGGATATGGCTGGGCTTACTTATATACTATTGCGCGACCTCCTCTAAAACATACCTATTGTCCTGAAGTTTTGTCCTGAATTTTGACCTCCTGTCCTGAATTTGTGTCCTGAATTTTGACCCTTTGGCCTGAATTTTTACACTCACCGTCCTGAATTTGCACCAATGCCAGTTGGTCACCCTAGTGTGGAGGGGGTGCGTTAATATCACAGATCACTTCCGCCCCCTTGCTTAGGCCCTGCAGGTCATGCATGCTGCTTCTGACTACCTCTTGTCATCTCTCTGTTCCTTCTGCAGCCGGAGATGTCTACTGGAGTCGCCGCTAGGGAGAAGCCAGAAGCCGAGGAAGGGCCTCACAGCGCCCTCGCTCGCCCCTGAAGAGGCATGGATTCCAGGTATGACTGCGCGGTTCGTGTCTTCCGGTTAGGGTGACCAACTAGCATTGGTGCAAATTCAGGACGGTGAGTGTAAAAATTCAGGACAAAGGGTCAAAATTCAGGACACAAATTTAGGGCAGGAGGTCCAAATTCAGGACAAAACTTCAAGACAATAGGTAAGTTTTACAAACACATCAGAGGAGGTCGCGCAATAGTATAAATGTAAGCCCAGCCATATCCAAACATATTCAACCATTTGCAAACCTATCCGTCATGTATCCTTCCATCTATCATTTCACTCATCCATCCTTTCACTCATCCATCCATTATCCACCCTTTCACCCTATCCATCTGTACACTCATCCATCCACTCTTCTACTCATCCATCCAGCCATTTACCCTTTCACCCATCCTTTCACTTACTCATCCATCCACCCAGTCACTCATCCTTCTACCCATCCACCCTTTCAGTCATCCATCCATCCATCCTCCCTTTCTCTCTCCAGCGACCCTTTCACTTAGCCATCCTTCCTTCCTTCCATCCATCCATCCACCCACCCATCCATCTACTCATCCGACCGTTTGTACCTGCATTGGTGGCACATAAACTCTGCCATACCTGTCCCATCTCCGGGGTGTTGTCCTGTGAAGACCGTTTGTCTCCCCCCCCCCCCCCCCGCCGCCGCCATCCTAACGCGGCCGAAGTGCAGTGGGAGACTACCTTACCCAGGATCCCTAGCTGCGGACTGGAAGCGGAACCCGAACCCGCCCCCTGTACTCTCGCGCCTGGAGGCGCTTAAAAGCTAAGAGAGCCTCTGACAAAGTGGGCGACCGTTTGTACCTGCATTGGTGGCTCTTAAACTCTGCCATACCTGTCCCATCTCCTGGGTGTTGTCCTGTGAGCACCGTTTGTCTCACCCCCCCCCCCCCCCCCCCCCCGCCGCCGCCCTCCTAACGCGGCCGAAGTGTGGTGGGAGACTACCTTACCCAGGATGCCTAGCTGCGGACTGGAAGCGGAACCCGAACCCGCCCCCTGTACTCTCGCGCCAGGAGGCGCTTAAAAGCTAAGAGAGCCACCGCCTCGCGGGTCCGCGCGCGGGCAGCGCCGGGCTAAGCCCGGGCAAAGGGCGGGCCGTCTGTGGCCAAAGGAGGTCGGGCCGGGCCACCCCTCTTGGCCCTGCGTTTCTGCCACTCCCGGTAACGTGACTTTTGGCTTTTCATTCTGATTGACCTGGTGTATCATACGTGTAGCATACTGCCTGTTACATCACATGTTGTAATTTGTATGCATATATTCCATCAATGGCAATGTCTACGCGTTCGGGTAAGGGAGGTGCGTCAGGCGGGGCGTCAGTGAGTGGCACCTTAGATCACTTTATAATACGTGCTTGCTCTGTGCTTGAAAAAGAAATTGCAATCACAGAACGCCGACTTTCTCTCGATCTGCTTAAAGACAAACGCTCCTCAATGGGCAAAATTGCATCAGCTGTTTCCCCTGTCCCAGACAATATTCAACCAGATGGAATAATAACGGGGAACACACAACACATGCTGACTAGTGCGGATACAAATCCTGCTAGTTCTATAGACCACGGTCCCCAAACACAGCTTGATTTATCATACTCTCCCCTCTTGGTCACTCCTTTAGTCGCCCCTGAATCTATTAACAATATAACTCCCTCTCCTGAAACTTTTGTCCTCCCCGAGCCATCTACTATAGCAGGCCCAAAATCCGCTCCAAGTAAAAGAAAAAGAGTGGGTAGTGGCAATAACGAGGACCATACAAAATCACCCAAGAAATGCAAAAGTAAATCGCGCAATAATCAAGACAAGAAAGTGGGTCGCATAGCCCCTCCCAAACCAACAGAGGACTAGATTATCCTCTGTACATTCCACCAATCTGGTTCCCCAAAGTTCTGTAGAGCAGCTCTCTCTACATCCTGAATCACAAGAAGATCTAGAATCCCAAGTTTCTCTTGTTGGTCAACTCGAGCTACTCATCAAATCTCTCATACTCCCCTTGATGGAAAGAGTAAGAGCATTGTCCGAGAGGCTTGAGAAATTTGAGCAGGCCTCTCTGGACAACTTCTTTTCTCTCAAATCCCTGATCAAGTTATATTCAAAGATGGGCCAGGATAATCCTGCTATTGTTGACCCCCCTCAAATGATCCACAATGATCCTACCTCCCAAGCCGTTCCATCGCATCCAAATGCTGCTTCATGTCTAGGGCCAAAGAATGGAGCTATTTCCTTCGGTACCAAGCCCCCAGCATCCACATCCAACCTGGGCAGCCTATCCACAAATAAAAAATCAGTCTCTGGTCCGATTGATAGTCCCATAACCCCTGAAGCATCGGGACGCGGGGTAAAACCCGCACAGAACTCCTCTAAATCCCCTAGTAAAGACCCTGTGCAAGTCCAATTGAATGACGTTGTTACCTACCCTGAACAAAATTTACCCCATATTAATCTCCCACCGGAGTGCCTACCCTTTGTTGCCGTTTTAACAGGAGTTCCACACCTTAAAGCTGGCAAGCCAGAATCTTTTACCGAGTTAAAAAACAAAACAACACACTGGCTGAATATCAATAGGCCGCTCCCTAGACATCTGGATGGTTACGTTCTTCATGTTAGAAGGGTTTCTTGGGTGGGTAACAGACCAAAGAAAATGTCTGGCGATTGTGTCATTATAAACTTTAGGGATCCCCGTGTCACCAAGCTAATCTGTAATCATCGACAATCAGGTTTCAATACCAATGGCATAGGATGTTTAGATTTAAGCCAATTCTATTCAGACTCTGTGTACTTTCATCACTCACATTCCCTTCTCCACTTGCCTCATGATGGGTATTTTAAGGGAGATTGGACCCCCAGCGATAATGCCCATTTTCCATCTGTTCCAAATGGATATTGTGAACCCTATGGTCGCTATGATTCTTATTGACATGGAACTTTTGCTGGGGATGGTACTCACCTTTTCGCAGGAGTCCAAAATACTGAAGATGTTAATGTGCTTACTGATTTAGCCGGGGATTCCCCCCAAAACATTCCGAGCCCCCATGCCCAGCAGCATAGTCCACAGCTTATCCCAATTCATCAGAATAGTAACTATTCTCCGCCGCCCTCCTTACACAGCTTGCCGCAGGCTATTTCTAATTCTCCTATTCCTTCCATAACACGAGATGTAGCCATTGACGTTTCCTCTTTTAGGGTTCTAAGCTGGAATGTAGCTGGCCTCGCCAGCAAACTAGATCTCCCATATTGGAACTCTCTAATAGTGCCCTATAGCATCTGTATTTTCCAGGAGACTTGGAGCATAGTGCCCTACCACATGGTCGGTTACACTACCTTCTTCGTACCGGCCACTCTACCCTCGACAGGAAGAGGACGCCCTTCGGGTGGTCTCCTGATTTGGGTTAGTATTTCCCTTGGGTGCACTACTAGGCAGGCCCACATTGTTTCTCCTGACATCTTAAGGCTCACTCTTAAGGGAACCCAGGGAAGGAAGTCTCTTGATATACTCAATGTCTATGCCAGGGGTCTTAATGGTGGTGCCCTGTCACCTGCACTCACACTTCTTGAGGGCGAATTACGTAAGTGTCACCATGCATCCCACGTCTTGGTAGCAGGAGACTTTAATTGCTCCTTTGAGCCCCTTGCCTCATTAGATCTTCCTGATCTATTTGAGGACGACACTAAAAGAGGCATCCCAATACTATCATTGCCCCCTATCAAGAGATGGACCAAATCAGTCGTATTTATGAACACTATGACTCTAGAGTTTGGATTAGGGCGGCAAACGGTAGAACACCTTCTGATCTCCAAGGCACACATACCTATAATAGGATAAACCACACCTCAAGGATCGATTATATACTCCTCGATCTTAGTCTTTGGGCGTATGAGGTGGATATGGAAATAATCCCCTCATACGATAGCGACCACAATCAGCTATCCCTCAGTATTAAATCGCTATGGGAGGAAGCACATGGGTCTTTGCTCCCCTCAGCAGCCAGCCTTATGAAAACCCATGAGGTACGTCCTGCTAATTGCGAGAGGCGCCTTAAATGGCGTAAAGTGAGGCTGGATGATGAGAAAGTCGAATTGATAAGGTCAATACTGCATGCAGCACAAGATGAGCTGGCCTCACCAAGCACCCATGAGACTGCTTGTGATAAGGCTTCATTTGTCTTCCAAGACACTATTAATAAGCTGGGAAACCTATTTCGAGTACACAGCAAAGGCGGCCCACCGAGAGGTGAGGCCAAGCGCACGCCTATGGACGGTTGGTACACGCAAAATTGCAGGAAGAATAAATCTGCCCTGATTGCGGCTCTTAAAACCAGGATTATACCCAAGATCCAGATGGCTAGGAAGGACTATAGGATCACTGTCTCTAATGCCAAAAAGTCTTTGGATGAACAGTATTGGCAGGCATTAAGGGAGGCTTCCCTCAAACGTGACCCTGGTTCCTTCTGGGATACAATTAGATCTAAAAACAGACCAGCCCACGAACTCTTAACATGTAATATCACTAGTACGGCCCGGTTTGAGCATTTTCTCAAACTTTATTCTTCTCGACCCGAAGACGTGGGGATGTTCCCTTCTGATGGGGTGCTCTCCTCTATGGACGCACTGAGCATTGACCCCTTTACTGATAGGGAAGTGCTCTATGCCATCAAGTCCATTGTCCCCCTGAAGGTAGCTGGCCCGGATGGCATTCCTGGTGATGTCCTCAAATTAGATCCACCTAGATGGGGGAGCTCCTTTCTACCCTAATCAATGCCATCACTAATGGTGCCCCGGTCCCCGAATCCTGGAAGGGGGCCGAGGTCGTTCCCATTTTCAAAAGGGGCACTAGAGACAATCCAGCTAACTATCGCCCAATTAGTCTGATTGACTCATCCCAGAAGGTGACCGAGAAAGTGATTTTGGAGAGGATCTTATCCTGGGCGAATGATAACAATATCCTCTCAGACTATCAAGCAGGATTTAGGGTAGGGACAGGCACCATAGAACAGGTCTTTAGACTGTTTCTCATCTATTGGAAGGTTGTCCTTCTTGGAAAGGGCAGCCTTTATCTTGCTTTTATAGACCTTAAAACAGCATTCGACCTTGTTCCCCGCGATACCTTGTGGCGTGTCCTGGCCAATATGAATATTCCTTCTTATTTGCTGGCTCTATTAATAAAACTTCATGAGGGAAATTACGCTCAAGTGCGCTGGGGCCCACAGGGCCAGAAAACAGAGAGAATACCAGTGAAAAGGGGCGTCCGCCAGGGATGCGTTCTTGCCCCTACCCTTTTTTCACTTTATGTGAACGGTGTAGTGTATCATCTGAAAAAAGTTCCTTCTGATGCACCATCCCTGGCGGGCGAACGCATTCCAACTCTCCTGTTTGCTGATGACACTCTCCTGTTGTCCAAATCACCCATGGGTCTACAAATTCTTCTTGATAGTTTCCAAACCTTCTGTAGTGCTAGAGGCCTTATCATAAACGCTACTAAAACAAAATACCTAATCTTGAATCCACCTAGAAAATTAGGGCGGCCCCCAGTCTTGAATGCGGTTACCCTTGAAAAGGTAAAAGAATTCGACTATCTGGGCATTCGTATTACAGATACTATGCGCTGGTCATCCCACTTACAAAAGATGCTTCTAACCCATAAGAGGGTTACTGGTGCCCTCCTTAGAGAACATCGTTCTTCTACGTCTAGGCCAATAGCTCCAGCCCTGGATATATATAAAGCAAAAGGTGTGAGCTCGGCACTCTATGGTGCCGAACTATGGGGCTTAAATAATATTGATGAGCTCGCCAAGTCCGATTCTAGTTTCTATAAGGAACTGATGGCACTTCCGCAGAGCACTCCTATAGTGCCCCTTGTTAGACCTGTCAGCCCTTTGGGTGGTCCCTCCTCATCATTATTTATTTTGTCCCACTTTTGCCTCAAACCCTGTTAGAATTTTTCCTTTTTGGGAACCACCAGACTTTTTAGTATTGATGCAGATTCAGGGAGCCATTTTATCTACCCCTGGAACTTCTGTCTGAGGGCCTGGAGCACAAAATGGAGGCCACCCATTGTCACCTGTGACATCACTGGAACCTACTAGAACCTTCGGCAACATTCTGGAACCCGGTGACAGTTGGAGGCGGTTTAGAATGTTGGGAAGCTAAGTCAGAGTTGACAGTTGGAGCTGGCAGTTGGCACCTGACTGGTGAAGGGAGAGGAGCAGAAACCTGAAGGAGGAAGGAGTGAGGTAGCAGGGGTGGAAACTTGTGCCTGGAGTGGGGTCCATAAACCCACCCTTGATACTAGTCCCTACTGACTGAGCCCAGCCTGGCGCCCTGTGTGGGAGAAAGCAAGAAAAACCATCTTAAGGACCTGGACAGTAGGAACAGGCCTTAAAAGTAAAGAACAGCAAGTACCTGACCTGGTTACTGGTAACTACCTGAAGTCCGACGTCGAGAAGCCTGGAGACCTGGAGCCCGAGGTGGAGAAGCGGCGCTGACTGGAAAGCAGACGTCGTACCCAGAGCCGCCAGAGGTCGAGAGAGGGCGCCGACGGAGGTCGTGGAGAGTACCAGAGGTCGAGGAGGAAGTCACCCGAGGTCGAGTGAGCGGCGTCGACGGGGGAGTGAAGTCCGCCCTCCGGAGTCGCCGGAGACCGAGGTGAAGAGTGCCGGAAGTCGGGAGTGGAGATCGCACTCCGGAGTCGCCGGAACCTGAAGAGAATCGTGCCGGAGGTCGGGAGTGGAGGTCGCACTCCGGAGTCGCCGGAACCTGAAGGAAGGAGCACCGGAGGTCGGGAGTGGAGATCGCACTCCGGAGCCGCCGGAAGTCGACATCGAGCCAAGGCCGCCCGACGTCATCGAACCGGAGCCGCCCGAAGTCGACATCGAGCCAAGACTGCCCGACGTCATTGAACCGGAGCCGACATCGAACCGGAACCGCATACCGGCGTCGACAAGAACTGTCATTGAGCCGAGGCCGCCGACATCGAACCGGAACCGCCTCACGGCGTCGACACGACTCCAGCGGCGTCGGAACTTCATAAAAAGGGCAGTAAGTGGAATAGAGGGCGCCGAAGGCCCTGTGAAGCCCTAAGAGACCATCCTAGAGGCTAGAGAGGTGCTGGAACCAGCTTGATTGTGCCAGGGGTGAGCTGAGACTAATACAGAGGGGTTGTGTAGTGTGGGAGAGCCAGATCTCTAGATTCCCCCTTGACCTACCTCAGTTTAGGCCTCAGCCTTGTCCAAGCCAGGGAGTATACCCCTCAGGCCATCCACCTAACCACAAGCTGTGACTGGGCCAAATCAGCCCATAGTATTTTAAATGTGATCTGATTTTACAAATGTCATTGTTGGCTGATATTATTTATTGAGGGTACTGTATTTATCTAAGTTATTCCTGTGATGTATTTATTGTCCTGAGCTAACTTATTCCTGCACAGTATTTATTCCTTCACAGTATTTATTTGACCTGATCCTATTTATTGCACCTGTAAAGTGTTATTATTTATTTGACCTGCACTTTTTAAGAAAAAGCCTTGTGTACTGTGATTGTATTATTATTTATTTAATCAGCAACTAAGAGAAAAGAAGATAAAAAGATATATTTTCAGTATAATTTTTAAGGTGTAGTGTCGTTTTTGGAACGGATGCACGCATGGTTATTGTGTGGGTATGACGTATGCTTAACACGGTGCCTTCCCTGACCACTCGAGCCAAGCTACCACAGTGTATGTCTGGAAGACCCACCACCACCCTTCCGGTGTGGGAGTGGGGTTTTTCTAACACCCCTACTAATGGATCTAGGGTGCCATGCGATGAAAGACTTGGCAAAAGTACGCCCCTTACTCCTCTGGGCCCGGGTTTGGCGGACTCCTGAGCTAGCCAAGTATGCGGAAGGCCTATCCGAAATACTGTCTATGCCTTCCTGGCATAAACTCAAATGGCTGAAAGACGTAAAGGCCCTGCTTTTTGACCTTGGCCTTAAAGACGCTTGGGTAAATAGAACTTCACCCCCGAAAGCAGAGTTAAAGAAATTATACTGGAGCTGGGT
The DNA here is from genome assembly GCF_964204655.1 of Triturus cristatus. Taxonomy (NCBI): domain Eukaryota; kingdom Metazoa; phylum Chordata; class Amphibia; order Caudata; family Salamandridae; genus Triturus; species Triturus cristatus. The sequence continues at coordinate 163,071,103 of NC_140590.1, forward strand.
GATCGCAAAAAGGAACTCTAGCTCCCAAGGTGGAAGTAGAACTACTGAGTTTCTTATGCTCAAAGACGAAGTGCGTTATGAGCCTTATCCTGACATTATCCAAAAGTCGTATGACCGAGCCCTCTATTTTAAGTTTAGGGTTGGTACTCTTCCGGTCCGCGAGCTGACCGCACGCTGGAAACCACCTTCCCAGACATCACCATTTTGCCCTTTTTGCGAGACCAAAGTTGAGTCAATTGTACATGTTTTATTTGCATGTCCCAAATACAAAACCCCAAGATCTTATTGGCTTAAACCCCTATGTAGAGCCCTGGGTACACGCGACCATCTCACAGCTTTGCGCATTCTGAAATCAGACACGCGATCTCTGCACGACTGCGCTCTATCGAAATTTCTGAGGTGGTCTTGGCTTATAAGAACTAAAGCCCTTGTAGCCCTTAATTAAGTAGGCTGATTGTTTTTATTGTCTGTTTATACTCTCTTTTTAAATTGTCCTATTTATAATGTTTATATGTATTTTTAACTTTTTGCTCATCCTGGGAAACATGACGACATTGTACTCACATGGCCTGTCTTTTGGTCTCACAAAATTTTGTCTTGTATGTCACACTTGTATGTGCTTTTTAAGATATGTTTTATCGAAATAAAGCTTATTTCATTCATTCATTCATACTCATCCACTCATGAATCCATCCATTGACCCCATCACTCATCCATCCTTTCATCCATTTATCCTTTCACTCCTTCACTCATCTATTCATCCTTTTGTCCACCTACCCTCCCTTTCACTCACTCATCCATCCTTACATCCACCCTTTCACTCATCCGTCCATCCATTCACCCTTGCACTTATCAATTCATCAATCCATCCATCATTTCACTCATCCATCCACCCACTCACTCATCATCCACCTTTTCACTCATCCATCCTTTCACTCAACCATCCACCCTTTTACCCATCTAGCTACCCTTCCACCCATACATCCAGCTATTTACCTTTTCTCTCATCCATCCTTCCACTCACTCATCAATCCATCCATCCTCTCTCATTATCCATCTATTCAATCTTTCATTCATCCATTCACCCTTTCACTAATTCATCCAGCCATCCACCCATCCCTTCACTTACTAACTTGCTCACCTTTTCATATTAATTTTGAGCTGAGCCTTTTTTAGAAGAGGCCCATCAAGAACTTCACCCTCGCTGCAGGAGCCACTCCAGGACTGGGACAGAAGCCACCCAGGGCGGAGACAGGATACACCACAGGGGGGGGACAGGAGCGATCACAGGCGGGGGGGGGGTGGACAGGAGCCACCACATGGGGGGACAGGAGCCATCACTGGGGGGGGGGGACAGGAGGGGAAACGGGATCCACCAGGGTGGGCATAGGGGTGGGCATGCAGTATTCTAGTATCATCTTGCTCTCTTCCAGGGTGGGGTAGGGCTCCTCACCCCCTCCTGCACAAGACAACGAGACGACGTCTCTCTTTCTAAAATGTTGGTTTTGCCACCCCCCACTGTGATGTACAGTACTTAAAGGAGATACTCCAAGAGAACTGATTTAACTGATAGTCCTCCATACTTTGTTAATCAGTGTGGGTGTGATTGTGCCATTTCTTTGTTTTATTACAATATAGACTGCATGTTTGAAGAACTGAGGTTTGCTTACAATTTAGTAACAGTAATTAAGCTCTGTGAAGAGAACCAGGTGCTGCCTCTGTGTAATCAGGGCCGGTTCTAGGATGTTTGGGGCCCTGGGCAGAAAGGGAATGTGTGAGGCCCCTCTAAATTGCAGAGACATGACGCATTCAGGGCTGTTTGCATCTGAATAGATGCCCCTGCGCCTGAAGCTGCAGCCCCTCCCTCTGTCACCTTCAAGCCCCTCTTAACAGCTCATCAAGGGCTGAAGGTGTGAGTGTAGCCATCCCCGCTGTGCCTCTCCAATGCTGCTGGGTATCTGAGCTTTGGTACTGCATCGGAGTCTGTTACACCCGACCTCAACAGCATCGGAGTCAAGCAGGGAGGTGGGTGGAAGCTGTGCCGGCTTTAGGGTGGTGCGACCGGTGCCCGGTTAAAATTACGGACAAATGGCGTCCGTTAAAGAATCGTTCACGGACAACGGACAGATGGACGAAATTACGGACTGTCCGTGAAATTTACGGACGGTTGGTCATCCTACTTCCGGTGCGTGTTCGTCCCCGTGGGTGCGTGGCGTAGATTCCCCGCCCTGCGGATGCGCCACCAGTCTGATCTGGAGCACCATCCTCGGACTCTTCACTGTCCATGCAGCACTCGCTGTTGCCCCCCGACCCTGACATTCACAAACCCTCTGCTGGGCACCGCTTGCTGTCCCAGCATTGAAGCACACCACTGCTCCACTAATGTATCTCAACCGCGGCCTGCAGAGCGCCTTCCTTTTCCAGGCCTGGGAGACACGTCCAGTTTACCAGCCGCACTCAGTCCTCACATCCAGCATGCACTGATATTCATTCCATTGCTGTGACTCCAAGGCCTCTCTGACGGGGCTCTTCATTCCTGTCCTGCAGCACGCTGCTCTGCTAATCTACCTCAGCCCTGCCCTGCAGCATGACTTACTGTACGGCACTGAGAGCCACATACAGTTCCAATAATTTACCTTAATCCTGACTATCGGCTCCTCCACGCCCCCTCGCGGTCTAAGGATGCACTTGAATGCTGATAGCGGTACAAAAGGGGGTGGTGATGGACGGAGCATCAGAACCAAACACTCACCCCCAGTCAACAGATCTGGGTTTGATCCATCACTGTTCTTTAGCCCACTCTGACACCCCAGTTCAGACATGGCCATATGCAAATCAGTCTGACCCTGTGCCTCATGGGAACAGTCCAGCCCGAACTGCCAAGCCATGCCTTCCCTGGACCGGAAACAAGCTTCCTAGGACCGGTTTCTGGCATTTCAGCCGTCTTCAGTCAGGCTTGCTTGAATCCAGTGGCAAAGTGAGCAAGGGACTCACGTCTGAGCATACCCTGCCAACTTATGGCGAACAAAGCGGTACAAAAGGGGGTGGTGATGGACGGAGCATCAGAACCAATCAAACACTCACACCCAGTCAACAGATCTGGGTTTGATCCATCACCGTTCTTTAGCCCACTCTGCCACCCCAGTTCAGACATGGCCATATGCAAATCAGTCTGACCCTGTGCCTCATGGGAACAGTCCAGCCCGAACTGCCAAGCCATGCCTTCCCTGGACCGGAAACAAGCTTCCCAGGACCGGTTTCTGGCATTTCAGCCGTCTTCAGCCAGGCTTGCTTGAATCCAGTGGCAAAGTGAGCAAGGGACTCACGTCTGAGCATACCCTGCCAACTTATGGCGAACAAAGCGGTACAAAAGGGGGTGGTGATGGACGGAGCATCAGAACCAATCAAACACTCACACCCAGTCAACAGATCTGGGTTTGATCCATCACCGTTCTTTGAATGCTGATAGGCAGCGCCCCTGCCGTTCAGCACTTATAGTTCCGCTCCCATTCCCGCCCTGAAGCCTCCCTGCCATTCCATATGCTCTGCCAGAGCACAGCATCCCTTACTATTTTGGTACTGAGAGTCACATAAAGTTCTTCTAATGTAATCCATTCCTGGCCTGCAGCGCCCCCTGGTGTTATAGAACTGAAAACCAGATAGAATCCCCACCTCGTACATAACACACAGCTCTGCCAATGTACTTCAGTGCATAAGAAGCACCGAAGCTGTTCAGCACTTGCGGATCTGTCTGTGCACCTTATCCATGGGCGTAGGAAGTGTGGGGGACGCGGGGGATATATCCCCCCAGATTTTGGAGTGGGGGGGACACGGGGGACAAGGGTGGGGGGGATGAGGGGACAAAGGAATTTCCCCTCTCCCTTCTGTTATCGCAGGGCCATTAGCACGCGAAAGCGCTACCTAATGGCCCTGCACTTGACCTGCCTGGAGTCAGAGGCCACCCGCCCTCTGCCTTTTGTTATGCTGCAGGAAGGCTCAGCCGTTCTGGGAAGGGCAGAGAACGGAGAAAAAATAAACGCTGTCTCTTTTCCTTCATGGCAAGGACTGTGTCCACTACTCCTGATCTGCCTCTGGCGGCTGCCCTCCTCTCTTTATTCCTCCATCTCTTTCTGTCTCTGTCTCGCTCCTGCTTACGTGCTGATTTCAAGAGGCAGCTCTTAAGGTACTCTCTCTTGCCTCTCCTTTTCTTTATTTGTTCCCCTGTGAAATTGATCCAAAAAAGGCTGAACACTTTGGCTGTAAATGTCCTCATTTTCTGACCGTTTTCTATTGAAAAGAAAAACTTCGGAATGGAGAGAAAAAATAGTTAAATACCTAAATAAAGTAATACAGAGTGGACAGCAGACAGGCCAGACTGTTATTTACACCCACACACATTAGCGCCACTTTACAGAGTTTGCCAGTGAAAGCGCTACTTTCTTTTTATCTTCTTTCTTTAAACAACATTGTTTTCCCAGGGTGGGTAAGTGCGCCATTCCTAAAGGGACTGCAATACCTGGTTGATGGGTAGAGTGGAAACATTTAATATGATCGTTTTCAACTTTTTAATTATTTTAGCTTATAAAATGCGGCTCTGTGTTTGAGGATGTGGTCTTTTTTAAACCAAACTGCATACATTTTGAAAGGATATAAGCAATGGACATTGAAAGGGGTCCCTTCCTGGTCCTGTAGCCATGTCTTGAACTTTTCAGGCAAAATCACTTACTGATTTCTGAATAATGAGTTTAAAACCGTTAAGGTAACCATGTTTTTTTCTGATTACAGTTCACATGCTTTTTTTATTCTTACATTCCCTATGAGTGTTTGCTTTTTCCAGGGTGTTATTCATTTTTTTTTCAGGCAGCATTTTACTGTTGTCTAGTGCATAATTTGAATTTAGTCGCAGCACAATTGAGTTGTGCTGAAGGCAGTGCGAGTTTCTCTCAGTGGGGCAGTATGGTGTTCAGTGTGGGAGAGAATGTGGCACTCTGGCCAGAGCTGCTGAATTTGGAACTGGAGAACCATGTTCAGACCTTCATGACCAGTTCACCATACCACACTCCTGACAGAGCTTATTCCGATGCTACACCTTAGAAGGCCCGATAGACCTTAGAAGCCCAGGTGTCTTAGCACCCGCAGGTGGACCTGTCCACCACAATCCATACTGCAGTTCACTTCCAGTCTTACGGGCAGGCATATGAAGAAGCACACCCTAGATCGACAGTGAATCTGTCAGTGAGGTCACAAGACCCTTGAGGCCAGTCCACCTCACCCATTGGTACCTCCATTGGCCTTTTTCCAGCACTAGCAGTGCAACTTGCCAGGGGTTGGCAATGTAGGATTTGCATGCACACCAAACTTAGGGGGTGATTATAATGGCAGTGGGACCGCCACGTCACCGCGTCGGTGGCGGTCCCACCGCCATTGGTGACTGCATCACAGCCCGCCATATTACAATGGCGGGTGGTTACCTGGCGGTCGGAAAGACCAACCACCACGCACCCGACGGGCTTCTTGAGCCCGCCGGTGTAGTGGAGGGGCTCGTGGTTCCTACAATGCTGGTGGTGCCTACCATGCACCGCAGCAGGGATTACGATGTCCCTTACCCGCCAGCTTATCAATGGCGGTTCACCTGCCATGGAAATGCTGGCGAAAGGGACATTGGGGGCCCGTAGCATGCCCCTTTACCCCTGGCCCTCAGACATGGGTCCTGGGGGGCATCTATGATGCCCCACAACATATCACTGCACCATGTGGCAGGCACCGATATATTTAACATGTTCCTTTTTTTTTTTACTTTGCGGCGGATGATGCAGCCAGCAGTACCTGCTCCAATGTAAAAGATAGGCACTGCGAACACCGTAGTGGCAGTCGCATTGTAATGCCTATCGTGGGGCCTCCACCTTGAAGGCCAGCGGTCCCATTCCCCGATTCGATGGCGGTGGTACTGAAGTCCGCCTGCCATCGTAGTCAGCCCCTAAGTTTGCATTTTATGACTATGATTCAGCGGGAAATAAATTGATGTTTGCAATTTAATTGACTTTGGTTGGCCTCTTATCTATGAGATTTCCCTGTTGAATGTGCCTTTACATTATACATTTTTGGTTGTATGAATTGATTGCATACTACACTCTCCTACAGGTATTAATTTGAGTGTCATTAGGAGTGTCTGGGACCAATTGTTTTCTTAGGAATTGTTTTCTTTACTAACCTTTGCAAAGGGCCCTAAACTTCACAGCAGCACAAGTCACATTTCTTTTAGTAATTTGGGATCCGTTTGAGCTACAAAATTGTTTTGGAGGAAATCGTTAGATTATGCAGCAGATGATGTATTATGTGGCAAATATGATACAGCCATAGTTAAGTGGAAAACATTTTTCCACTTAATTTTGCCCCAACATTGTAGTTGATTAATTTGTAAGTTCCCCAAACTCAAAAGTCGAGTTTGGGCACAATTTGCATTTTAAAAGCAGCCCTATAACACAGGGCTACTTTTAAACTGACCTCAGGCTTCAGCAGTGCACACATGCAAGCGCAGAAAGGGCTGCTGGCCTCTAAACTGCCATGCCTTATTATATTCTAGGGACTTAAAAGTAGTTCTAATCCCCCTGCCCTATTATGTACTAGGGCCTTATAGGAGAAGTCATGCCAATCATAGGGGTACCCTAACCCATAGTGCACCCTAGTGTATGTAGGTGTTTTCACTGTATTTTAAGTGCCTCTTTCAGAATAGCACTGGCTGTTTAGGCAGAGGCCAGGGTCAGTCAGTCAGGTACCACCAGTCAGTCAGCAAAAAGTTGGGGAGTGCCCAGGGCGGCTTTGCAACACTAGAGAAACACAAACTCAGAATGTAAAACATAACACCATGGTTGGGGGGGTTCTCTTTAATATTCAGAATTGATTTCTATCCTAATGAACCCATTTTCCAACATTAGGATAGGGAAAGACTGGGGAAAAATCATAACGTTCTAATCTATACATTGAAGTTTTTATGCAGCTCTTTGATGACGGTTAATAGCTCACTGTTCAATGTTAGGATTTTAACTTATAAACTTCAAATACCAAAAGAATATCTCAGACAAAGCAGTAACTCACTGACCTATTGAATTAAAACTTTCACTAGACAAGCCTTCGATCTCTCTCAAAAAAAGAACATTAATCACCAAAGTTATCTTCACATTTTTATTGTTGCCTGAAAATTGCTGGAGACCAGGAATGCAGCAGCAGGTACTTTTCAAACCCTAATGCACTTGCAAGCACGACGCCCCCACCCTAAGTCAGCGGCCTTTGTTTGCTTTGTGCATTAAGATGCAAGATTCATATATATGTTTTCTTTAAACATTTGGTCTCATTATTATATGAATGTAAATGACAATAAAGCATACATGCAAACTGTGACTACATGCCTGCTTTTCTCAATATTTCACTTCGAAAGTATGCGATTGTATTTGTTTAACGGGCGGTGATTTGTATAGGGTCACTGGAAAGTGCACAAGGTTGTCCCTGCCCCCCCCACCCCCACCCCCCAGAATTTTAATGTCTCCTACGCCCCTGACCTTATCCCTGCCCTAAATCCACCCTGCTACCCAGCTTAGGGTCACATTGACAACTCTGCCAGTTCACGTATATCCTGGGGTGCAGCTCGGGCTGTTCCAGTGCCGAGATCCACATGCAGATTCTTTTAGGCTATCTTAATCGTAGGTAGACCCACACGGCGCCGATATACCTCATGGCCTACAGAGGTCGCTGTTACACAAGTGTTGAGACCCACACACAGCTCTCCCGGTGTACCTCTTAGAGAGCCGAAGCACCCCCGCTGATCAGCATTGGGGTGCAGGGGCAGCTCTGCCCGTGCGCCTCAGTCCTGCTCTGAAGCCCCCTTGCTATTCGAGCGCCTAGTTTCTGTCCGTGTTCAGCCCTGTCATGGTGTGTCATCACCGGGCCCGCGGGGCGCCCTTACTCACTACAGCTCTCGCCCTGAGTTCCACCACTGGGACTCTTGTGTAGCTCTGTGAATGGACCTCAGTCCTGACCTGCACGCCACGCCCTCTAGGCTTCCAGCGCCGAGATGCACTCCCATCTCTCTTCGAGTGTTACCGGCAGCATTCCTTCGTATTCGGGGACGCGACGCGACGCGCACGCACTCCCTCCACCCCCGTCATTGCACCTCAGTAGTAGAGCCTTTCATCCCCGCGGTTGGTCCAGTTGGACTCACGCTCGACCCAGCCAGGCTGCGCTTCAGTGCCCGGCTGCAGCTCTTCCAACTCCTTTCAAAACGTGCTTTGAAACCTTCCTTTCCTCCGGTACATTTCTGCTGAAGCCCCCGACCCAGGGGCCGGGCTGTACGGCAGTCTGCCGGGGGCCGATGGGCTGCTCTGACAGGCCTCTCTTATGGTCTGCTGGGCTCGTTTTTACTGTAATTACTGTTAATTTTCATGATATTAAAACAAACCTTGCCTGCTGTAAGTTTAAATCCATGCTGTCTCTCATACCTCGCAAAACAAGTTCACAACGTGTCTTTACAATTTCAAAACTGCCCCAATTTTGAAATATGGACCACATTTTTAGCTAATTAACTACCGTGGCCACTTTTATTTTGTTGTCGAGGCCTATTTTCTGTCTAAGTTCGATCATGACCCTAACATGTTTCTATCTCTGTAGTCAACCCGCCCATCCCCACTCCTACACCACCTCCCCCTCGACCCCCTCCCCCTCCAGGGACTATTCAAGCAAAGCTCAATCCGTGGAACAGAGACCAAAAGAGGAGGTTGGAAATAAAAGGCTAACTTGCCACGTGGGGACCAATGTAAGCGATCCGCCGCCTGGGTCTGGGGAACAAGAGAGCGGTGCCCATGCCATGCGCCGGCTCAGGTTTCTGCTGCTATGGTGCCTGGGTGTTTGATTCAGGGCACCTTTGTTGCCACATCACTTATTCATGCCCTCTCGTTGGGCAGAGCCAGACTCTGAGGCCAAACATCTCTGCCACTCAGCAGCGAACCTGCCTGTATGACAATCAGCAGGTGTCTGATACGCGGGTACCTTTTAAAGACTTTTGACTGACTGTGCCCCTCATCTACTGACCTGTCAGAGGAACTGTCTATCTATAGTATGGATTGCGTTCTCTGTGGGGCAGTTCCTGGGTGCGCTCACTACTACAACCCCATACCCCTGGCTCTGGATGTGGACAGTGCTCACTGCTCACCTAGCACTCTGGCTAAAATCAACACGCATTTTTAAAGCCATGAAGCCTCAACTAGCGAACCTATTGTCTATACTAGTGCTTTTTGCCAATAACGTGGAGCATCTGCAAAAAGAAAGAGGAGAAGGAGGGTGGCGAAGGAGCAAAGGAGACCATAGAAAGTGCTTGTTGGGGTCAGGCAGCTAATATCCGCGACCGTGCCCTCAAAAAAAATTAAATTAATGTATTTGAAGAACTTAAAGGGGTTGCAGAGCAACAGTGGCACAGGTGAAGGGGATGCTACGAGTGGGGGCTGGTATTTGAAAACGATAGTTCCCTGGATATGAGCAGTGAAAGAATACAAGTCATTCAATCAAAAGTATGGTGAGAGGCTGTGCTCCAGGGGAGAAACACAAGTAGAGGAGGGCAAGCCATCGAATAAGAAGCAAGCAAATGAGTCACAATAAAGCCAGCCAATGGTGAGCAGTGGGCGGGCTCTTAGTCCCCTCTAAGTTATGGTCCTCAACAGATCTGTCTCCTATAGCCAGTTAAAAGCTGTCTGCTAAGTGAGACCTAGTTAGTAGGCTGTCATTGGAAGCAGTGCAAGAAGGTTCACATGGTGGGGTTTGGGGTATTGGAATTAATGCAGAAACCATTACAGCTTCATATTTTTAGATGCAAGGTAAGTATTTGTCTTAGGGGCTGTTTAGGTCTAGACCTTAATGTATAAATGCCCAAACATTCACATTATCTTGGTCCAGATTTACAGTGGTTAACAAGTTCAGGAGGCAAACGTTCCAAGTTGGGACACCTGAGGATATTGGTACCCAGGCTGACTCCCACAAACAGTAGGTCCCCCTTGCCCAACCAAGCTTGTCTTCGGCAACGCCACAAACTAAGCACAGTAGTGGGCATCATCAATTGATTAAAAGCCCAGGTCTATGCGCACATAGGTTTAGACACCCCCTAACCCTTTGTTCACACACAACATAGAAACAGCTACCGCTGCCCCTGTCCTACCGCACCCTTGTTTTGCTTCACCTTTCTAACCTGCTACAATCGCCTACCCCTTTGTATCAGGATTATTCACCATCCAGTTTTGTTAATCAATCAGTGGATTTGTAGAGTACTACTGCTCCACTTGATTAGAGGAATAGACAGGTCTTCAAGGACTTTCGGAATTCTGGAAGAGATGTGGAGGTCCGTAGCTCAAAGGGTAGCTCATTCATGTCTTCACTGCTAGGTAGGAGAAGGCGCGAACTCTGCATCTGCTACGTCTGATGCAGTGGGTGATGGTTGGAGAAAGGGACGGGGAGTGGGGGTGTGTGGTAGGCTGTTGGAAGTTCAGGCGATGGTTCAAGTAGTTCGGTCCACAGTTGTGTAGAGCCTTGTATGCATAGGTCAGGAGCTTGAGCTTGCATCTTTTCTCTACAGGGAGCCAGTGGAGTTCCTTGAGGTAGGGGGTGATTCGGGTTTGTCTAGGGAGATCCAAGATGAGTCTGGCTTCAGCGTTCTGTATGGATGGATGAAGCTCAGTCGCCTGAAGCTGAACTCAGACAAGACGGAGGTCCTCATCCTTGGACAAACCCCATCCGCCTGGGAGGACTCCTGTTGGCCCACAGCGCTGGGCTCCGCGGCGACACCCTCGGACCACGCACGCAACCTGGGATTCATCCTGGACTCCTCCCTCACGATGACCAAGCAAGTCAACGCCGTCTCGTCCTCTTGCTTCAACACCCTGCGCATACTCCAGAAAATCTTCAGGTGGATCCCCACCGAAACCAGAAAGACCGTCACCCAGGCCCTCGTCACCAGCGGACTGGACTACGGAAACGCCCTATACGCAGGAACCACCGCCAAACTTCAGAAACGACCACAACGCATACAGAACGCCTCCGCACGTCTCATCCTCGACATCCCTCGCCACAGCCACATATCTGCCCACCTGGAAAACCTGCACTGGCTCCCTGTCAGCAAGAGGATCACGTTCAGGCTCCTCACCCACGCACACAAAGCGCTCCACGACATGGGCCCCGACTACCTCAACAACCGCCTCTCGTTCTACGCTCCCACTCGCCAACTCCGCTCCGCCAGCTTCGCCCTCGCCACCGTCCCACGGATTCGCAGATCCACCACCGGAGGAAGATCGTTCTCCTACCTGGCAGCCAAAACATGGAACTCCCTCCCCGCACACCTACGAATGACCCAGGACCATCTCACCTTCAGGAAACACCTCAAGACCTGGCTTTTCGAGCAGTAGCAGCACCCCCCCTCCCTTCAGCGCCTTGAGACCCTCACGGGTGAGTAGCGCGCTCTATAAATGTTTTGATTGAGTGATTGATTGCTCTTTAGTCGCTGGAGGTGGTTAGCTGTGATCCCTGCATAGAGAGTGTTGCCATAGTCCAGTCAGCTGGAGATGAGGGCCTGGGTGATGATGCGTCTTGGGCTTTGGGGTAGCCATATGAATATCTTACAAAGCATGCAGAAGATGAAGAAGCAGTAGGAGGAGACCGAGTTGACCAGAGTCGCAATGGTTAGCTTGTTGTCCAGAATGATGCTTAGGTTCCTAGCGTGGGCTTTGGGGGTAGGAGTAGGTACGAGTTCTGAGGGTCACCATTATGCGTACCATGGGGTGCTTTTGTTTCCAGAAATCTGTCTTGTCCGTGTTGAGCTTCAGGCAGTTGTCCTTTATCAAGTTGGCAACATTTGTCATGCAGTTGCGGAAGTTGGTCTTGGTGGGGTCTTTGGAGATAGAGAGGATGAGTTGTGTGTTGTCAGCGTAGGATATGATGTTGAGTCCGTGGGTTTAGGCGATGCTGACCAGAGGTGTCATATAAGTGTTGAAGAGGGTAGGGCTGAGCGAGCATCCGGTCGGTACTCCACAGGTGATTTATTTGGGTTCAGAGGTGAAAGCTTACTTTTTGCGTTCTTCCTGCGAGGAAAGAGGCTATCTATCGAAGACCTGCTCCTTCGATCCCTATGTTCTGATGAGTGTGTGGTGGAAGACCATATTTGAGGCTGCTGAGAGGTCTGGGAGGATCAGAGCCGCAGTCAAGTAGGGCTCGGATGTCTCCATTAGCCGCATTGAAGGCTGTTTCGGTGGTGTGGTTTCTGTGGAATCCAAATTGGGAGCAGCAGAGTAGGAGGTTCCATTCCAGATGTGAAGAGAGTTGTTGGCTTATGCCTTTATCTAATACTTTGGCCAGGAACAGAAGTAGGGAGATTGGTCGGTAGTTGCTGAGTTCGCCGGGGTCTGCTGATGTTTTCTTTAGTAGGGCATTGAGTTATGCGTGTTTCCGTTCCTCGGGAAAGACTGGCATGGCAATTGAGTTGTTGAACAAGGCGGTGAGTATATGGCTGATTTTGGGTGCGCCTCGGTTGAATATGTGGTTAGGGCATGGGTTGGTTGGTGCCCCTGAGTGGACCGGATTCATGATTAAGGCGGTGTCCTGCGGGATGAGCTGGCTCCATTTGGTTAGTCAGAAGTCTGTGGTGGTTGCGGGGTCGTTCTGTTGCTTGAAGAAAGAAGTCCGTGGCCTTGGGCTGAGGTTTGAAGTTCCTATAGATGTTGGCGATCTTGTTGTGGAAGAAGTTAGCAAGATTGTTGCTGAGTTCCTGTGCGGGGGTAATGTTGTTTGTTGCAGCTGAGGGGCTGGAGAATTCTTTGATGATGTTGAAGAGTTCTTTCCTGTTATTGGAGCTTGATTCGATGCATGAGGCTATGGCCTTTTTCTTCAATTCTCTCAACTGTCTGTGGTAGAGGTTGAAGGCTGTCTTGGATGCAATCTTGTTGGTCATGTCCTTGCTGGTGTGCCATCTCCTTTCCAGTTATTTCCAGTGTTGTTTAGCGGTTCTGAGATCTACAGATCCCCATCTAGCCTATTTGGTGGACCTTCTGTGGGTGTTGCCGATAGGAGTGATGCTGTAGGCGCAGTGTGTGAATCCAATTATTGAAGTTTCTGACGTTCTGGTCTAAGTTGTTAGAGGAGATGTGGTGGGTGGTGTTGAGTTCTTTGAGACTTTGCCCCATTTGCAGTGGGGGGCTTTGGGTATACTGGGGGTAGAGGTCCATGACCTGCTGATGTTGAAATGGATGATGGAGTGATTGGTCCAGGTAAGTTCTGTGGTGTGGCTGTACCTGATGCGGTCGCTGGAGGTGAAGATGGAGTCTTAATTGTGTCCTGCGGTGTGCATGGTGTCGTGGACGAGTTGTATGAGTCCAATGTTGTTCATGCTGTCGAGGGTTGGCAGCGTTGATGGTCATTGAGATGGAAGTTGAGGTTGCCGAGGAGTTGGAGTCTATGGGGAGGAGGGCAATGAAGTTGCAGAAGGGTGGACGTGGTCCTAGAGGACTGTAGGTGAGGGTGCCCTTGATGGTGCTTTTGCTGTCTGTTTGGAGTCTTAAATTAAGGTGTTGAATGGCTGGGGTGCTGTCATTATTTGTGGTAGTGCATTGGAAAGATTCCTAGTGTATGATGGCGATACCTCTGCCAGGCTTGTTGATGCAGTGGCAGATCTTGTATCATTCGGGTATTACGGTGGTGATGTCAGGCGTGTAAGTGTAGTTGAGCCAGGTCTCAGTGAGGAAGAGAACGCCAGGTGTGAGGGTAGAGGGGAGGTCCCAAATCTTGGTGGTGTGTTTGCATAGTGAGCGTATGTTGAGAACACCGCATGGAAGTTGGTAATTTTGTTCAGGTGGTATCTGTGGTGTGTTCACGGTGGGGCTGGTGGGAGTGATGTAGCAGTGGGCGCAGGTGAAATGTCCTACTATGAAATGTGAATCGGTGCAGTGGCAGTGTTTGTTGCAGCGTCGAGGGTGTAGAGCTCGGCGATGGTGTATCTTCCAAGGGCCCGGGGTCGTGGTGCTAGGCACAGTCCAGGCGCAGACGGGCTTGCCTTTGACATGCCTTCAGTGCACCACAGGTGCATCCGCTTCATGGTCGTGCTGTGGCCTGCATTAAGTAGGTCCGGGGGTGGGCGGTGCTTCTGTTGGCAGGAACAAATAAACCAAGTTAGGAGAGTGTGAGCCTACGATCGGAACAGTCCTACACCCGAATGCTGCCAACTCTGAATCCTTGTTCCTGTATTTCTGGTGCGGTATATCCTTCCCCAAGCACAGTCTGACCCCACTCGAACACAAGCAAAACAAAGCCGGTGACCAAGTGCAACAGGATGGCGAAGTGAGTTGCGCCCTTCCCTTCGGAACATACAGTGATCTGGGTGCCACAAGTTCAAATTCTAGCATGTCAGACTAAGCCTTTGGGACTTCCAAGATTGGTAAATTACTAAACAAACTGCAAGCTGCTATTTCTCATTTACAACAGTTGATACAGCTGGAAGCTGGCTGAACTAAATAGTATCAGTTCAAATGTAGAAGTCCAATGGTTAAGGGCGAGCTAAAGAAGTCAGTTTCAGAATGCTGAGGAGGGGGCAGCCAACAGCGGTGGTAGATCAAAAGGGGCCTGGACAACAGGAAGGCTTCTAAACAAACCACAGAGAACTTTTCACTTAGCTGGAGTTATTTAGTTCATACACTTAAATACCCTGGATGCAAGGATCTCCTGATGGTCATTGAGTTCCATATATATAAAATCCAGAAATTAATTTCCAATGACTACAAGCTTTCCAATTTATCTCCTCCCTTCTCTCCACTGGTTCACCTATTGCAGCAATAAGTATTCTCTGCATACAAAGCCCTGCACACCGTGACTTCACGTTTCTAGGTGGATTTTATATAAATTAACTTCAGGAAAGGCCCAAAAATGGAACTGTTCAGGGTCGCCTTCTCCTGAACTCTTCAAAAACAGGGGTAGAAGTTGAAGATCTTCAGAACACAGCACTACACGGGATTGTACCAATGACTATTTGTGATTTTACCACTCCTGTAGGTCTCTGAAGAGGCCTACAGGCAGCTTGCAGGCCTGCTTAAAACTATGGGCTGCACACAGGTGAGCTACTCGGAAGCTACTTGTTGGAGACCCCTGTACTAAATACATAGGGGTGCTGAATTAATGTTCGTTGACAGGTGACCATTAGTGACTCTATCAGATCTCACTCCGGTTCAGGTGAAATGGGTACCATTAAACAGAGTGGGAGTTCATGGCTGGCACTCTTGGAATGCCACAAATCTCTGTGGACTGTACCTTGCTAGCAGTTGGTCACATTCTCAGTTTTTGGGTAGAGGAGGTTTCCGCTGGGCTGCTTGGTACTCGCTGAGGGCACGGGGGCTCTTGGATGAGGGTGCACCTGATCTTTCAGACAGTGATAGCTCAATAACCATAAGTTGTAGGACGATGAGCCAAATGCCTCAGAGTTCATATGTTTTGTCTCACCCAATAGCAGTTTAGAGTAAAGGGAGGGCAGTCCTCAAGTGCTTCTAGGCATTGGGAAGCAGAAAGCCCAACACAATGCCCTTTCTTCCTTCAACCGAGTGCAGAACTAGAAGCAGTAGCTGCAGCTCTAGATTGGGGTCCAGTTGTAGAGCGCTCTGCTGGCCTGCATTCTAAAATAGCAAGTGGGCTGCAGCTCATCTCTGAGGGTTATTGACCTGTGTCGTACAGTGCTTTAATATTCCCCACCTTTTCTCTATCTGCACAGACCAGCCTTTTTCCCTGTAGTATCTTTTTCCTCTTGATAGTTTCAATGTAACTTCTGTTTTCCATACTTATCTGCTTTTCTTTGTGTTCTTTTTCTCTATCTTCACTAGGGAGGGCCAGTAGACCATCTCCTGCTTTGTAAAACTCTTTACCTGTTCCTTCTCACAGCACTGCAGTGTTCTCCAACCAAGGAAACCCCTTTCCAGAACCAGTTCAAACCAAGGGGCACTACCACCCCTCAAGAGCCAGTCCTCTGACCCCTGAACAGAAGCAGACGGTAAGTGAGGTCGGGCGAAAGGCATGACGGGTGGTGCTTGGGATAGGACAGTCCTTTCTCCAGGCCTTGATGCAGTTCTTGATTTGGGTGACCCCTCTGTATTTTCCTACTTTCCGTTTTCTTTTGATTTAATTTATCTGACTATCCTCACCATCATGGGACAGGGATAGAGTGTATAAAATGTCTTACCGTAAAAACATTATTTGTTTTTAGTTTTCCTTAAAAGCAGATACTTGGTTAGCCATCAAAAGATTCTAAAAGTAGAGACTGTGTTAACTTTCTTCAATGACATGTCCTGGTATATTTTTGGCACCCATATCACACTTTTTATTTTATTTTTTAAGTTTTTAATATCTGCCATTTTTTCTTTCTTTTAGTTATGATCGATTTTCAGTAATTTGGCGCAATATTTTCTTTATGATATATATATATTCTCAGCCACTTTTTTTTTTTTTTTTTTTTTTACTTGAATGAGTTTGGTTAGTGCCAAAATTTCATCACTGCTTTTTATTATATTTTGTATTGAATATGTAGTGTCAGTTCATCTTTTAATGTTTTAGTTTGTATATTCCCTGAAAATGTTGGCCACAAAGATCACGATGTATGTTTTTTGTCATCTGACAATGAGATCTGTGATATCGTTTGTAAGGAGCTGGCTCTCAATTTAGTGCACCAAAAGGAGCTGAACTGTGCAGAGTCCAGGCAACTCTTGTTGGTTTACTGAGGCAAAAAGAATAACACGACATGCTCTCTTTTATGGTAGTGTGGACAAGCAATGTAGGCTTATCAGAGGGTAGTGCTAAGCATTTGTTGTTCTCACAGATGGAATAAATGAGACACACACTTCAAGAATAAATTCAAGACCAATTTAGTAAAATAACTCATATTTTTATATACATTTTGATACCAAGAACTTCCTTAGCAAGTAAGTTCTTTAAAAAATATCGACTTTCACAGGTAAGTAAAATGATCACTTCAATGCGTCTTGATTGTAATGCTTTCCTATGGGAGAATAAAACCTATATGGAATACAGATACTTGCAGTAGGTTTCCGGGGGTCCACTTCAGGACTTAAGGTGGTAGGGGGGTGGGGGGGGGGGGGGTAAGGTCCAAAGTACCACCAGCAGTTAGAGTGTACCTGCCCTGAGGCAGCTGGGTGCAGAGGTGCTGGTCGGGTTGGGAGCCTTACACTCTACACCAGGGGTCTTCAAACTGTGGGGCGCGACCCCCAGGGGGGACGTGGAGTGATGCAAAGGGGGTCGCGCATTCCCAAGCACACTTCTGCCGAGGCCCAAGGGATTCAGCACCCCTCTTCCTCCATCCTGTGTCTCAGTCCGGGCTGCTACAGTGAAACTCGAGCTGCTGGGGGCTCAGCTGGGCAGTGTCTGGAGTCTTATCTCCAGCACTCCCTTGTTTTTCACAGGTCTTTAAAGACCATTTGCATATTTACATGCCTTTGCAAACTGGTTACAGAGGCGTAGGTTTTTTTGCTGGTTCCAGTACCCCCTGCGTCCCCACTCAGCCTATTCCTTTCATTTGTATTTTACATTTACTGCTGTAGTGTGAGAATGCATTTCATGGAAAGGAATACAAAGTAGGTTTGCCAAAAGAAAAATGCCTGCCGTGTTTTGTTTAAAGAGCCTGCAAAGATCTCCTCTTGGTACTAAATAGACTTAGAAATAAAAAAGTATGTATGCATTCGTTATGTGACTTTTCTGTCTTTGTTCTCTTTAATTATCAGTCATGGATCATTGAGGCAGCCCTAGAACACAATTCAAAGTGCTTTCTATTTATATTTGCTGTTGGAAGTATGCACAGATAAGCGCTGAAAATACCGCTTTAGGTGACTGCTTATTTTTGTACCGACTGGGCCATCAAAATAATCTGCTGGCAACCCTAACCATAGGACTGGAAGTTTGTTGCAGGATCAGCACATTATTTATTTCCCTCACCCTTGATTAATGCCGCAATAGTTTAACTTAGATCTTAAACTCTTCGCCGCCGTCAATAACATGCTGAGTTACTTCATGGGTCTGGGAATGCACCCTGCATTCAGACAACTCATTCCTCATTCTCGCCCTTCATTTTCACGCTCACCCTGCACTCACAGCGATCACAATGCACTCACACTGATCACCATGCACTCACACCATTCACCCGCTTACCCTGCACTCACACTGATCACCATGCACTCGCACCATTCACCCGCTCACCTTGCACTCACAGTGATCACTCTGCACTCACAATGCACTTGTGCTGCTCACCCTATACCTCAACCTGCAGTCACACGAGTACACTACTCATCCTGCACTCATGTGACACTTCACTCACCTGTCCCCCTCACTGCTCAATATGCAACTCACTCAAACAAGCCCATCAGTAATCATACATTCATCCCATTCTGAACTTGCATCCGCACCCAAATTCATACGCCACCTCACTCACCCTGCAGTCACTCCTCTTGTCCTACTCTCACACTGTTGCATCGCTCATCATGCACTCACATGGGCACTCTTGTCACCCACACAGTGCAGAGGGTTAATGTGCCTGCTACAAAGAATATGTATCGTGCAGATCCCAGAAATGAGTGTGAGTAAACTAGGAGTAGAGCTATAAAAAATGAAATGTTTGTCAGAAAGGTGCTATAGATAGATGCGGTGCATTGTTGGTGAGTGGCAGTGAAGGAATTCATGGAGAAGGAGGAAACGGGGGTGGGGCATCAAAAAAGACTGATGCACCGGGTGCGACCAGCGTTAGGACCAGCCCTGACTGGGAGTGTTAGCCCCCCCCTCTGAAGTTCTGGTCTAGTGGCTCCCCTGCTTCTGCCTATTATTTACATTTGTAGTGTGCTACTGTTACCAAAAGATGTCCTGGGGCTAATAACTATCTACTGCCTGAAGGCAAATGAGAAACACACAGAAGGAGAACCAGCCAAATGTGGTAACCTACAGAGCATAGAGAAAGGTTTTTATATCTTCCTAAAGGATAATATATTCTTGGTGGAACGAAGCAAAGGAGGATGCAAGTTCCATAACTGCATTACCTGCATCAAAACAGCGAGACAGACAACTCATGCCTTCTTGAATTAGGGAACAATAAGCAGAGTGGCACCTGCCGAGAGGAGCATACGGGTCCGACCCGTATGCTTGGTGATGAGAGGATGAGAGAGGACAGCAAGGGAGTGAGAGAATTTGATTGAAGAGGTCAGGGATGAGGAGAAATGTGAATTGCCGAAGAGAAGTGTGGACACACAAGAAGTGAGTGTGATCCAAAGGTGAGGGCTTCTGTTAGAACAAAGGGGAGATGTGAAAGAGGAATGGGGTGGACTGGAGAGGTGTAAGATACAAATAGACAAAAATGTGAATGGAGAGACGAGGTGAATGAGAAGTGCTGAGGGGCACGGGAGGTGACAGGGCCAGAGAGGCCATGAGATAAATGTGAGAGACTGTTAGAGATGAGGGCAGTGAAAAGACAGAATGGCAAGAGGTGATTAAAGGTGAAGTGAGAGGTTGAATGGGGAGAATTCAGAAGTTGTAAAATGGGGTGAAAGAAAATGGCCTGCAAAGTGAGAGAGGGTCCCGGGGTTAGGAGAGGAGAGAGGGATGGAAGGGAGGGGGTGAGAGGAAAGCTGCATGGGTAAATGGCTTAACTCTGCCCAAAACCGCCAGGGTTTTAAGGGACCCCTGCTTCTCCCGGTCAGGGCCAGGTGAGCTTCTAATGTGGCAGCACGTATTGCTGCAGAGTGGAAGGCCCTTCACAAAGGTTGACTTGAAATCTTTCTGATGATAATTGCTGTATTTTGGTTATAAATGGGTACTGATTGGGTGAAATCTTTCCTCAGTGTTACTGTGTCAAAATAATGAAGCAATGCTATCCCAAAATACGCGGCATCACATAACCTCATTTACATTTTCATCCCACGCAATTTAGTCAACAGATTTAGACATTTTTGTCTGGAGGGGGTCCTTACGCCTCAAAATGTTGACAGGGGGGTCTCGGCATCCAAAAGTTTGAAGACCTCTGCTCTACACCAAAGAGGAGGCCACCTACAAACAGGCTGCAGAGTGCGACTCGGGGATAAGTCCTGGAGCTCCCAACAGGGGGAGGAGGGTGGGGGGAGAGACTCGGTTCACAGGTGTCCTGAGAGCAAGGCGCTTAGGTTCAGAGGGGCTAGTTCAGCTGGGCTTGTGTTGCAGGTCCTTGCAGTTGTTGTTCTCGCTGGTTGAGAGTGCAAAAATCTAGACAGATGAGCCACTTTGGAGGTGGGTCTCTGCCATGCTGATGGCCCTCGATGGCTGCTCGGTCTCGGTGTCGTTGAAGTCCGGATTGGACTCAGCCAGGGTTTGGTTGCTGGAAGGGGTCTGGTACCCCGGGTATTGGTGCTGTGCGACTTCGGTTGGTCCTGGTGTCTTCTCACTTGGTGGGGAGACACATTTGACCTTCTGAAGCACAGTGACCCCTTCCTGGGCGGCTGCTATATTGGTACGACCGGGATGTGGCAGCACAGTAAACCAGACTCTATTTTGTTGCCTGCGGACGGCATGGGGAGTAGGTCCTCTACTCCAGGGGTGATTGCTGGCATTTTGCGAAGGGCTGGCAGTTTACCGGGGTTCTTAGCAGATGCTCCGCTGCAGGACGAGTCTCTTTCTCACGATTGTCGAGACTGGTGCAGCCACCAATGCTTGGCGCCAAAAAGTCCACAGCAAGTCTTCAGTTTTCATTTTCGTGGCTCTTCTTTGTCCTGTCCTTCTGGATCCACCGAATCTGAGTTCCTGGCATCAGGGTTGCGGCCTAAATATTCAATTTAGGATCGTTAAGGGAGTGACAGGTAGTAGCCAATGGGCTACTTATCTTTAGGGTGACTACACCCCCTATATGACCACTTACTGTGGGAATTAGGCATAACCCAAACCCTCATTCCACCAAAAATGAAGATGGTGGAATTCTAGTTTTCGTGTTCACATCAGGTAGCCCACCTTTGGTGTGGAACTGACCTGATAGTGAACATGCCTCCTGACTAGCTAATGTTCCCGCCTGTCTTGGAGCCAAATGAGCCTCAGGGCAGGAGGTGACACCGCCCAGGTATGGGGGAAGCCGGAGCCGCATATCAAAGTCGGCAGAGGCCTTTGAAGCCTCTTGCCTTGATCTGCTGATTATTAGCCTTCCTGCTTGGAGGAGGTGACAACACCTCTGGGCTGAGCAGGCATTGTTTCTGCCCCCAGAGGGCGTGGGCTGTCACCTGCAGGGATAAGAAACCTGTCTGGTGGCATGCTGGTCTACACCAGTCAGCCAGCACACTAGAGGTTGGTTGGTTTTCATGGTGTACCTCAGTGGTACCTTCTGGATGCATGTATTTATAAATCCGTCACTGTAGTCAGTGTGGTTTTGTTAATATGAGATGTTTGGTATCCAACATCTTTGGTTTCAGTGAAGCCATCCTGTAGCTGGGGAACTCTTAATCACCAGTGCCCAGTACATATATTCAAGATGGCTTCCCTGTTCACTGGCAATGCCCAAGAATCTACTTTGACATCACAGGGGCATATCTGCTCATTCAGATATGTCCTCACATATAATATAATGCACCCTGGCTTACGGCTGTAAGGCCTGCTGTAGGGGTGACTTACATATATTACATGCAGTGTCTGCAGGCCTGGCACACGGGAGGTGTGCCATGTCGTGTCTTAACTTTTGTCTGCACTATGCCATGCAGCCTATAATGGCAGTTTGCAGGAGTGTAGTGTGGGGGGAGGGGGTCCGTTAGGGTGGCACAATACATGCTGAAGCCCTTAGGGGCCTTCTTTAGCTACAATGCCCTCTGCACGAGGGGTACCATTTACCAGGGACTTACAGAGTGCTAAATGTATTGCCAATTAGCGGAATAATTGTACAGTTTTAGAGAAAGAGATCTGGCACTGGGTACCTGGATAGCAGGAACGCATTGCACTTCTGTCAAAATTGCATCATTTAACAGGTAAAAAGGGGGGGGGCCATGTCAAAGAGGGGCACTTTCCTAGACTGTTTTGAAACCACTTGTGCAAACATAAAACATTTGGCTACAAGGAGCGAGTGTTGGTAGATAGGTGGAAAGGAGCCTCTGTCATGCCTCTTCCCCAGAGAAAAAAAACTGTCTGGATCCACAAAGGTGTGTGGGGATAGTCCAACGTGAGAATTGCGGTTAGAAGTATTCATCAGAAATAAAAATTACTTCAGAGCTCTGAGAAAAGATAGCAACAAACAAATCTTCGAGGTATGCTGCACAAGATAGACAGACTGTGGATTCTATTTTCCTGATGAAAAAGCCACCAGTGACACAATAAGGCGCACAATAAGGCGTTTTTGCACAAGTCACCAGATGTAGCATCTAGCAGTGGGATTAACCAGAAAGTGTATGAGACGCGCAAATAGTAATTGTGGCCATCTTGCGTTCGTAACTTATTTTGCAAGTCCTGTGTTAGACTTATTATTTTCTTCATAACTTTTTATGAATTCCTATGCTGATTCAACAGTTGGGTCAACCACTCTATATTGTGTTGTGCATGTGGGAGAGAGGACGGGCAGAGGTGGGGGAAGAGGGCACGAAGAGGCATAGATCTATCTGGAAGATCTGCGCTAGAGTCGTCCTTCATATGATTCTGAAATATTAAAGAGTGGTTGGGCAGAATGATTAGGGTAGCAGATCTCCAGCCATTGGCTGCCTGTCAATTTAGTTGTCGAGTGGTTGGATATGATGAATTGATATAGGATTTTGCACGCCACTTTATCGTGAAGCAGTTTTGTTATGGGTGCTTTATCCTGGCTGTTAGGGTCTATGGAGACTTTCTTAAGGACAATGTCTTTCATGATGGTGGGAGCACAGTCTCTGGAGAAAACCAGGCCAGCTGCATTGTTGTAGTGCAGGTCACCATTTAATGCATCGGCTTTTTATCAGTCCGCAATGGGCAGCGCTGGCCATACAGAACCAAGCCTATGGGAACTTCGTGGCAATATGGTATCGCGGAAGAGAAAAGATGATCAACCTTGAGGGGAAAGAGGAACTTGAAAGCAGAAATAGTAGGGTAGCGAAGGTAGTTGTGGAGACAATACAAATGTTGTCGGCAGACAAATTAAACTGAGGAGAGCCGGCGGCAGAAAACCATTTTTAGAACAAATGGTAACGCAAGAAAAACCAACCTGATTTGAACAAATTGATCTTAAGCAAATGGTTTCTCAAATTACTTTTTAAAATTAAACATAAACTCTTCTTCCAAGCCTTGAATATCAGCAATCAATAAATGCTGCTCTATCTGGTTGTTATTCTCCGATAAGTGAAAAGGAAGTGCACAGTGGAGAATAGCAATCGGAAACAAAAGGAGGGCAGGTGGCCAGAAATTGAGGAAACGAGCACAGGAGGAGGACAGTGATGAGCTAAAGGGAAAGAAAAAATGAGGCAGAACTCCATAGTTAAAGCACATTTTAGCTGGAAGCACGAAGGTTTAAACTAGCACAACAAATGGAGTGTGAATGAGATGGCTGTATGATTCACCCAGCAGGGAGTGGTTAAGAAGAAACATTTGATGTGAGCTGCAAGAAGTGATTGCGCAGCGAGGAAGACCTATATAATGCTATTGGCAGTGAACAGTTGAGGATGTCCGGAGGCATGAATTATGGTGTGGGCTCTGGGTTTGAGGTTTGATCCTGGCTTGCTTACTTGACGTTCTACGAAACCATATGCAGAGAATGTCTTCTCGCTTAGGCTCAGACTTGTCGTTTGGCAGAGCTAGGCACTTTCAGACTATGGTCAGGTGGTCACTCCGGCCAGAGCAATCATCTGAGTGCCGCGGGGATCAGGCTGGTTGGAGTGGAGGTCCTTGTGCAGGGGACCACCATGCTTGTGTCGGCAAGGCAAATATACAGGTAGTGTTGAATCAAGCCATGGACAAGGTTACACCTCCTGGAATTGCAGCGCCTTCAATTTTACATTTTAACTTAATGGAAACACTTGCTCCTATGGGGTGTGGGGAACTCCTCAAGTGTGCCTGGGGAATTAGCCCTGCAAACCTCTGGCTAGTGTTGCAAATAAGGCTCCCTGATATCCGTTTTTACTGATTTTTACCGATCAATACAGACCAAAACCATTTATTTTCTGGCTGTCTTTATTTATTTCCAAATGTGGATAACAAAGGAAATCGATTATTGTTTGACTGATTCTAAAGTTTGTCAGTTATGAGTGCCAGACCAATAGCTGTGTGAAATGACAGATAAGGGGATTAAAAAACAGGAAGGAATTTTAGCAAAGAGGCAGAAACAGCAGAAGATATGTGCAAGGCTGATACTAAAATGTGCATGTTTTCAAATAAGTGTGTTGATTTATTATCTGCAATTGTGAGTAAACTTGTTGGGTATTCAAGCAAAAAATGCACATTTATCAGTTAAATAAATGTGGAAATATACTAATTTCAGCTTCATCTTTTTTTTCTTCAAACCCAAAATAAATGTGGATAAATACAGATAAAATTTGCAAAAAATAAAAATGGATAAATACAGATGGAAATGTAAAAACAAAATACTGTAAAACTGGGAGCCCTAATTACAACACACTGTGGGACTGTAGCTGCCACTGTTTGCTCACTTTCCTGAGTTTTGTACTGTCTTAAACTTAACTGACCACTTTTTAGGTTTTGACAAGACAACATATGCTTTGCTGGCAAAATCTTTTGTTAAAAAGAACTTAGAACGGGGTTAGAGCCCACCCATTACTTACTATAACTTGCCATTGGTCTGCTTCCATGTCACTCCCACGCCTGCTTTCAAGGTTCTCAAGTAATAGCACACTTCAATCACACCAATATAGTAAATGGCTCAGAATATCCCAATTGGTCAGTGTGTTCTCCATACAGTGTTTTACTTTGCCTGCGTGTGGATGCACGTAATGTACATGACCCTCTTAACGAGATGGACACCGAACCCACTATAAATGTGATTTAATCAAATGCATACAGTTCAGGCATCGGCCTATGTTGCTTGTTTGACTGCCTGGTTCTCAGTCTGCCTTGGTGTGCCCTTCATTTCCACCACGATGGTATCAAACATGGAGATGCAGGAAGCAGCTGGGTGTCCAGACCTAGTTCACCACAAGTAGAGCTATGCCCCTCCAGTTGGTTCTGGCATACAGCGACTCCAGTGCTGCTGAATATGTACTATTGGGAATAGGTGAATCTGAAGATGGTGCAGTAGAACATTCGTCTCCAATGGAAAGACAACAGCAACTTTAAAGGAGAATACAGAGGAAGTTTTTTTATTTTCAGTAATGTCACTTCCACCAGACAATCCACCTACAAGAGCAACTGTGGGCTGTACAATCTTTTGAGTGAGAATAACTGTAGGAAAGTAGGATCTTCTTATGTTTACCCCCACTTTTTGCTAAATGTAATACTGTTTTTGACTAGTCAGACTGGGATCCTGCTAATCGGGACCCCAGTCTATCTGCTTTATCCTTAAACTGTTAGGTTATGTACTTAGGTACACTCCAGATTGTATACTGGGGTACCCTTGTCAGTCCCTAGTATAAGTTACCCAGGGAATAGGTACCCCCGAGGTCTCCCTTTGGCTGGTTATGTATTATGCCACCCATGTGATGCCATTCAAAATGGAACTACAGGGCTGCCATTGCAGCCTGTGTACGTTGGTGCATGCACCGCTTACTTAAGATGTAAGTTTACTATATCCATGGGTCACTGCACTTAAAACCTATAAGGCACCCCTCTAGCAGGCCTTTACAATCCTGAGGGCAGGGTGCTTGGTTCTAAGTGAGAGGGTGCCACTGCATGAGCAGAACACCCCTGCAGCCTACGTGGTACATTCTCCCGGGTTGTCAGTGAAGCAGCCATATACGACATATAGAAGGGCATTACATGACCGCGTGATGACTAACTCTAAAACGACTGATACTAACCCTATCGTGTTTGGTGTCAAACATGTTGGAATCATACCCCCAAACTGGTAACCGGTGTGAGAGGTATGATTATACCCCTCAGAAGCGAGCTTCGTGGGGTGCCTGGTGTTCCCGGTACCAGCCTTCTAGTCCCGGACAGCACAAAATGGTTGCTGCCGACCAGAGACACAATTCTGCCCTCCTTCTGCTGCGCCAAACTCGAGCAGAGGAATGCAGAATAATAGGCATCCTGTTACAAGGAGGTGTGACCACCTCCCAGACAGGATTTAGTGTATTAGGGCTGGGTGGGTGTGCTTGCCAGTGACTGAAAGTCTGCATGAGGGGCACATTTGGTGTCTCTGTGCATAATTCAGTTCAAACCAGTCCTGGGAGCCGTTGGCTCCCGCTCTGGTGCGAAACTGAACAAAGGACCTGGGAGGGTCCCCTGAATCTTGCCAACCCTCTTCCGTGGGTACCTAAGTGCTTACCTGACTGTAGGACCTGAGATTCTATGTGGACAAGATTCTGAACAAGAAACCACTACACTTCGACCGTCTGGACACTCTGGACTTTGCTGGACTTCGTTTGGGCCCGACTTCGTCTCCCTCTCAGTCTGAAGCATCGTCTGTGCACGTGCACCATACAGGATCAGTGCAGGACCTGTGGAGCATCCAGGACAAGCGAAGATAATCTCTCTTGGAGTGAAGGAGTCACTCCACTGTATTCGCAGGCACCTCAAAATTGCTGACCGGCCTGCTGATCCCGTGCTCCTACGGACTCCGAAGGGTCCAGCAACACAGGAGGTGGGTTTCTACGTCCCTCGAGGCCCAAGCTGCCCTCTTACCGAGTTTGAGGCCAGTATCCCTCGTGCGGGCTGCATTAACCGAACCCCTGTGCACCGCGTTCATTTGCAAGTGCATGTGCTTTTAGGCATTTCTTTAACAAGTGCATTGGGCTCTATGTAGCCACAACCTTCACCTTCGCTCCAGGAACCTCAAGTGGCTTACTTCAATTTCCCTGCAGGTACCCCAAATGACCTGGCCTCCCCCCACTCAGTAAAGCTCACTCTCCCTGGCTCCTTCTAACAGGCAATGTGAATACCATTACCCTCTCCCACAAGCAAAGGTTTTTGGCACACTCTCAGGAAGGCGCACCCCTTAGGCCTGTCCTCGCTCCTCTCAGAAAAGCGCACTCTCCCTTACTCCCACTAACAGTACTAGGACTTGCCACTACCCCTACCCTCTCCCTCACTCAAAGGTTTTTGGCATACTAATTGAAAGGCACCTCCCTCCGGCCTTCCCTTTACCCCATACCTTGACACCCACCCTGCATGACCTATACCCCTCACCTTAACTTGCTATCTTGCAAATACGCCACACCACTATGGGCCATTCACTGGTAACCCTTTTACTCCCACCTCTCTATTAATACTAGTTGACACAAGTCACCCCAGCATGCACCCCCCCTCCCAGTTCAGAATTGACTCCAAACTCCAGAAATTAGGTATGAATAGTCACACAATTAATTACCCGATAAACCTCTCCAAAACCGCGACTAAGTCTCTAAAACATAGACTACTCAAAGCTAACCCAGAAACCCTCACCTCTAACCCCTATTTCTGTAAAAAAAAAAAAAAAGGAACGATTACTAGTGACCTGATCTTTCACACTAAAAGAAGAGCTCAGTGGAGGATAACGCTCCACTCTTTACTTAGAATCGCCTCGGCTAAGACATTTCTCCACGGTATTAGACTATTGGCGATATCGTCACCCACATTCAGAGCAAACGCTACTATCTTCATCTATAGCAACGGGACCATACTCATTCAGGCCACAGATCGAAACCTGGCCATTTTTGACGAAAAAATTCGACGTCATTAAGAAATCGCTGTACCATAACAATGCACCTACTCACCCGTTGAACGACCTTCCACAAACTCCAACCCAGGGTCAACTTGATCCCTCTCTATTCTCCCTCAACCACCGTTCAATTGCCCCTCTTACATCAATCAACTCACTTAAAGCTCCGACCCCCCCTCACCTAGGATCCTCATACTCATTCATCGGGACTCGACCACCCATAAGTCCCCTACTCCACTCCCGCCTGGCTGACGATTTTGCTATCCCTAACCCGGATCACCTCTCCCATACCTCCCACTCTCCCCTTTCTCCGAATTACCTCCTACCTAACTGTCGCCCCCCACTACTTCTTGACCCACTCTCCACCTGGACTGAAATGCCCACTAACCACCCCCCCCTCTAGACCCCACTCTCCTTGTTCTCCTCTCCATCGGAGACGGAATTCCTCCTCAGAGGATTTCTCCCCTCCCCCTCGGCCCCTCTCTGTGAACTCACCTACGTCCACCACAGTGAACAGCACTCCTCCTCCCATCCACGTGAGTCCCCTCTCTGTAAACTCAGCTACGTCCTCCACAGTGAACAGCACTCCTCCTCCCATCCATGTGAGTCCCCCCTCTGTGAACTCAGCTACGTCCTCCACAGTGAACAGCACTCCTCCTCCCATCCACATAAACCCCGAACCACATGCAGATCCGGCTTCCAAACTCCATGATATAAACCAAGAACTTCTCAAGCTCAAAACTGCCATCCATAATCTCTTTAAAACCACAGCTGACCTGGCACTTGAGCTCGCTTCCAACAGGACCTCGTAAGATTCCCAGCATTCTACCCAGCACCACCATTCCCCATCTTCCCATTTCATAATACTACCTACTGACCCAGGGCTGAAACCCACTGGTCGGAACTGGAGTACCACCCCATACCCTAATGCACTATCTCGACCCGCCAGATCCAAAAATCAGCTATTAGAAACAGACATTCTCTCCCTCCTACTAGAGTACAACAACCCACATAAGGTCATCTCATCCCCTTCTGGATCTTTTCAAACCCCCCACTTAAATCTTCCAGAAACAAGCAGTACCAAGCAAGACATCTCAGAGACCATACAATGCATCACACTTAACCCACATAGAGCCCCCAGACTTAACGCCAACTCCTTAAACGCCAGCAACCTCTTGCAGATCCCTATGACACAGCCCTCTGTCACTGAACACAAAGCACACCTGAAATGCCTGCTACTTAACTGTAGATCAGCAGTAAAACATGCCACAGACCTCTCAGATCTCATCCTGGCTCAGGAACTCGACCTACTTATCCTCACCGAAACCTGGCTCAATGACTCCTCTGGCCCCATCCTCGACATCCTCGTCCCGCCCAGCCACAACATTATCAGACTCAACTGAGTTAAGAAAACGGGTGGTGGCATAGCCTGTATCCACCACAGCTCTCTCTCAGCAAAACAATCCCCCTCAACTAATCTTTCATCCTGTGAATATCTTTCCCTTGATATAACTTCCAAACATAGACCCATATGTAGCCTGCACATCTTCTACCACCCGCCGGGATACAACCTCCCGTTTTTTGAACAAATTATGGAAACCATCTCCTCCAACATGGGACGACACTCCCCTCAGATCTTCCTTGGAGACTTCAACCTCCACTGGAATGATCCGCATGATCAGGCAGTTAATAGTCTCAAAAACTTCATCAGCGATCTCCACCTGTCTCAAATCTGTGACACTCCCACTCTTGGCTCGACCCTAGACCTAATCATCGCCAATCCCAAATCCATTCAACTTGATTCTATTCTCCCCTGTGACTGATCTGACCATTACTACATCACCTTCCGTATCCTAGAAAGCTGGAACTCCAAAAGATCACAACCACTTAAACATAAACAGTGGAAAAGATTGCTACATAATACCAACATAAATGAACTCATCTCGGACTGCAATATCTCCCTTCAGCCCCCTGCTCACCTAGACAACGTTCACATCCACACGGAACACTTATAACAACTCCTTGTTGTCTGCCCTCGATGCAGCTGCCCGCCTCCAACTAAAAAGGATACCCATCAAAGACTCCAAACCATGGTTTAATGACAGCCTTAATTCAGACAAACTCAGTCTTAGATTAGCTAAGCACGCATGGCGATCATCTCCATCAACTGAGCTACTAAAAACTCTTAGACTATAAAGGAGCAGATACAATAAACTCATCAGAACAGCTAAAGCAAATTTCTTCAAAACCCAACTTGACAAAGCTAAAAACCGCCCCAAAAGCCTCTTTGAGCTGATTAAGTCACAATCTAATAACACTTCTGGGAAATCACCTCACATCTCCCCCTGTCCTCAAACGAACTGTGATGCCGTTGCTGACTTCTTCCTTGCTAAGGCGAATAAGATCGAATCTGACCTCAAATCGGCTCTCATCAAACTCGCTCCCTCTCCGGAATATCCTGACCCCGCCTCCCCTCCTGTGCTGTCCTTTCTCTCCCCTAAAAACAACGCCTCTTTGAGCCAATTCACCCCCCTCAACGAAACTGCCATCCTCAGCATTCTTCCGACCCTCAAACCCTCTAATCACTTCAATGACCCCCTCCCCCGCAACTTCTATAAAGATATGGTTGGAACACTAGTCCCGCTGTGGTCTAAAATCATCAATGCCTCGCTGTACCAAGGGGAGATCCCAAACTGCCTGAAGGCGGGCCTAGTTCTCCCTATTCTCAAAAAACCCACGGCAGGTGACCTGAGTAATTATCGACCAATCACAAACATCCCTACTCTGGCTAAACTCCTCGAGAAATCTGTACATGATCAACTGCGCAAACACATTGACCAATTCCAACTCCTCGACCAATACCAATCGGGCTTTTGCTCTGGCCACTGCACGGAGACGGCTATCACTCATATAGTGGATGATGCTCTATGCTTGACCAGAACGAAGCTTGCCTTCTAATACTACTCGATCTCTCATCTGCTTTTGACACGATCAAACATGACAACCTACTTAACCTCTTGGAATGTAGGATGGGACTCTCAGGCACTGTCCTAAAATGGCTTGCCTCCTTCCTCAACAACCGAACACAAAGAATCCAATCAAACTCTATCCAACTCCAGTCCCTGCACACCTGATGTCCCACAAGGTTCCTTACTCTCCCCCACACTCTTCAACCTTTTCATGGAACCCCTGACTGTAATCCTCAAACTCCAACATCCAATACCACATGTATGTGGATGATGCCCAACTGTACATGAAACTATCTTCACCAAAAGATATCCAATCTCATCAACGGAACCCTGCACAAAACCTTACACTGGTTAACCTCCAACCACCTCAAACGAAATGCCCTTAAAACTGAATTCCTCCTCATCTCACCCACCAGGCAAACCCCCACTGTAGTGAACTTCCTTACTAACCTCACCGCTCTCAACTGCACACCACACATATTCGACTCCACTAAATCATTGGGTGTTGTCCTGGATAAGAATCTAAACATGTAAGACCACATTAGAGCATCAACCAAAGGAGCGAACTACCATCTGAGCATACTAAGAAAACTCAAACCTTACCTCCCACAAGAGGACTTCAAATCGGCGGTGCAAGCACTTGTCATCTCAAGACTCAAATACGGCAGTGCCACTCTATGCGGTCTCCCCAAACTCAGCCTAGCCCCACTCATAGCATCTCTGAATGCTGCAACTAGACTTATCACTGGCTCCAAGAAATCCAACCACATTTCACCTGACCTGAAATCACTCAACTGGCTCCAACTCGAGGCAAAGATACAATTAAAAATTGCATGTATGACCCATAGAGCACTACACTTCAACACCCCTCTATACCTGAAAAATAAGCTTGAACTATCTGGAAGTGCTCGATCCTCAAGGAGCACCACCACTCTGCTCCTTAAGCCAAAGAAATGTAAAAAATGTAAAACCTACAAACGCTCTTTCTCCGGCTCTGCCCCGAGAATCTGGAACTCCCTACCTGTTGACACAATACTGATTCCATCAACCTTTGCCTTCAAAAGGGAAGTGAAGGCTCTACTGATGAACAATTCGCTTAACTAGTTGCCAATCCCCCTCACCGCCCTGCCTGTTTTACCATAAAGTGCTACCAACTTGCCTATGCTACAGCCCTGTATCGCCCGCTACTGTGTTATTACTATTTCCAATGTAACTTGTCGTAACTGCTTCCTGGCCGATGTCACGGCCTACTTTCGCATGTATTGATATCAATGTTGCTCCTGATGTACATTGCCCAATTGTCTTATCAACCTGTATCTGCCTCAACCCACATGTAAAGCGCTCTGATACCCGCTTGGGTCATGTTCGCGCTATACAAAACTTTTAATAAATAAACCTCTGCCACCATTTTCTACCAAGATCTTCGACCACCTCGCACCAAGTGCTCAGTGGCCTGTTTGGTGAAACTGCTCTAGGCCGTCTCGCAACTCCTGTGCCTCTGGCCCGTGGGTTCATCTGAGGGTCAACTTTGCTTTTCTTGGGTTCCCCTGGTCGCTCCACGCCGGCCTCGGCTACTCTTGCTGTGGTGATTCTCTTGGACCTTGCTGGTCCAAACCGTACACTATCTTGACTTTCTGCGTGGATTGCTGTTTCCAAGGCTTCTTGGTGCTCCCGCCAGACACCGACCCCTCAGCAATCGACATCCTTCATGGGACAGCTCCCATCCGACTCCTGGTCGTCTTCAACGTCGCCCGGTCCCCGCAGCTGCAGAGTCGAGAGCACCATCAACCAATCTGAAGCACCCGACACCGGTGGGCATTCGTCTTCCGAGCCCCTGGTCACTCCTAAGTGACCCAGACTCTGTCCCCTCTGCTTTCAGGTACTCTTCATCAAGAATCCACATTTGGATTCCAACGGACATTCTTCTTCCTTCCAGCAGCGGCACTTTCTCGAAGTCCTCCATTGGGTTCGACTGCAGTTTCCGATGTCACTTCACCCCTATGCACCCGGCTTCCTTGGATAGGTAACTTGGGTACTTCGGTATCCACGGGTGGGGTGGCTCTCCAACCTTCTGTCTTCCACAGGGTTTCTTCAAAGCCCACTGGAAAGGGTCCTTAATCTCTAAAACTTCAACCGCGACTGTCCCATAGAGTTGTACGTAGCACGCGGTCGTGTTCCCACACTGCACCCGTCCTCCGTGGGCTCCCTACTCACTCACCTTGGGTGGTTCCTTGGGGTCCCAGCGATTCTACGTCCTCTCGATTATCATCCTGACTCAAGTCGTGGTTCTTATACCACTTATTTAGTATATGGTTTGGTCCCCCTCTCCCCCGGGGCCCACTGTGTATTAGTGCTATTTACTGTCATTTCTGTGCTTAAGTATTGTGTGCTTTGTGATTATCTCTGTGGAGGAGATACTGTGTCGTGCTAGATAGTGTTATATTGATAAATACATATTTTAGAACTACTGTGTGGTTCCCCTTTCATTTAATCAATACAATAAGATTGCATTCTGGTAAAGCAAGCTGCTTAACATTCCTTCAAGACTAAGCCTGAAGGCTGTTCTCCACAGCTACCACTTGGATAGCTTTTTAAGGTTACCTTTGACCTCTTAAATCAGCATAAGGGTTGTCTGGACTGATGCAAGCTGCCCACTTTAATTAGTGGACAGCATATACCAGGCCAACTTCTCACAATAACTCACACTATATTTATTATATCATAGGTTCCTGTGCGCAGATCAGCATCATCACTAAAGTAAAACCCTACACACTTGAAGCTTTAAAGTGCAGATACATTTGGGAAACACATTTACGGGCCTTTTTAAATAAGTATGGAGTAAGAACTGTGGGAAGGTGGAAGCCACTTTTTATTATTTTTGTTTGTTTCTGCTGTGCTGAAGCTAGTAGTCCGCTTGAAGTAACTGCAGGGTCTGTCCTTTCTTCCTAGGTCCTTAGCCCTGCTCGCTTGCACCCAAGGGGAGCCTCTCACCTCTCCGATGACTCTCTCAGCCCTGCCGATACGCACTTTCTAAAGGGATCTCAGCGGCTGGTCGTGGAGCCCCACAACTCTGCTGGCTCTTCAAGTCCTTTCGATGAGTCCTGGCCCTCAACTGAGCTCAGCACCTCCAAGACTCCTGAAGGGGCAACCCGAGAGCCCATGCCTGGGTGGACAAACGAAGGTTGGTTGTCTCCTTCCTCCCCAACACAGGATGTCTCCAGCCTGTCTGAAGATGATGATGGGACTCCTAACGATGGATCAGTGATTGCCAAGTATGTTGTTTGACATTGTATGTCTTTGGAAGAGGCCTCTTCTCAGCCCTGACATTCCTACCTTCTATTTTGCCCCAATGTCTTCATCTTCTTGTAGCACCTGTAGATTCTTTGCAAGTCATGGTTACCATATGGACTTTCAGCCTACATCTGGTTGAAGGGAGAGTTGTGGGGTGTACCCAGTGCAGTAGGGCTGCGTACTTTAAAGGTACTGAGAGGAATAGGTGTAGTCTTTGCCCCATAAAACTGTTCAAAGCACATAATGGTGTTCAGAGGGGTTTGGGGAATAGCCCTAAAATGGAAGACAAGTTGGACTTATAAAAATACAGCGGAGCAGTGTGCACTAGCAAGTTGGTCTTAAGCACAAGAGGTGCAAATGGAGTGTCCCATCTGCATCTGTTTGTGGTGCTATAGACGCGGGTGGCTCCCCTGTTGAAGCGGAGGAGCGTCGGCGCACTTAAAATCCCCCCAAACCCCATGAAAAATAAAAGCTCATTTATTACCGTTTTATTTGTCTTCCGAGCCAAGCGGCAAGTTATTATATTTGTTTTGCACCCCCCTCTGAGCCCCCTCTATAGCCGCTGCTGGCTGTAGATATGAATATCGATAAAATGAAGACTATTTCACACAGGTGCATTTTTTCTGTGTTTGTTTTAGTCAAGGTCTGCAGCTGAACGTTTGAGGAGAGGGCCTCTTCATTGGGTTATCCACGTACATGTTTATACTTCTGACTCTCTGTAAACCTTTACAGTTGGTGTTTCTAGTTACCACTTGTACGTTTTATGTTTGTTTTCCTCGTCTTTGTCCTGTGTTCTACTCTGCCTGTGTAAAAGAATTGTGTGGGCCGCACAATTTGGTTATAAAAATGTTAATATTCAGGCGGCCTAGGGTGAGTGGCAGAAAAAAGGCCCAGTTACTTACTTTTAGGAGATCATTCTAGAGGCCTATGCCTAGAAACCTCCTCACTAAACCAATTGTTCCACTGTGAGCGAGACAATGGAGCAGGGAATCGGAGGTCAGCCACGTGGGTTGCAAGGAGATAGCCAGACAGTGTGCTGCCCTTTTATTGAGAGTTTATTAACTGCTGAACTGTTCTCCGACTCAAAGAAAAGTTTATTCCTCCTTTGTAGTTGGGCTATTCATGCATTCCTCTGTGTTTCTATTGTGGGCAATTTGGTTATAAGCTGTTTTTTAACATCATGCACCCTTACATGTTTGTAAATTAATCAAGCCTTTACTGGTTTTAATTCCCTGAATTGTTGTTTTCATTATGATCTACGTTCAAGTGAAACATTTCTAATCCTTATTTAATGTGTTATGAAATGTGTGTGTGTGTGTGTGTGTGTGTTTGTTTGTTTGTGTGCTTGTTTGTTTTTGAAAGGGTAGGATACGTGACTTGGTCCCTGTAATGTCTGATTAGAATAGAGACGTAGGAAGTTATGCTATGTTTGGTCTGCATTCTGATGCCCCAAAACATGAACATCTAACCTGCTATTTAAACAAAAGGGGCTGATTCACAATGACCTCCGCACTCGTGGCGAAGACAGCACAGTCGTAGGGGAGTCTCCGCACTCGTGGTGGAGACGCGCAGTCATGGGGGAGTTTTCGCACTCGTGGTGGAGACCGCACAGTCATGGGGGAGTCTCCGCACTCGTGGTGGAGACCTCGCAGTCATGGGGGAGTCTCTGCACTCGTGGGGGAGTCTCTGCACTCGTGGGGGAGTCTCTGCACTCGTGGGGGAGTCTCTGCACTCGTGGGGGAGTCTCTGCACTCGTGGGGGAGTCTCTGCACTCGTGGGGGAGTCTCTGCACTCGTGGGGGAGTCTCTGCACTCGTGGGGCAGTCTCCGCACTCGTGGGGCAGTCTCCGCACTCGTGGGGCAGTCTCCGCACTCGTGGGGGAGTCTCCGCACTCGTGGGGGAGTCTCCGCACTCGTGGGGGAGTCTCCGCACTCGTGGGGGAGTGTCCGCACTTGTGGTGGAAACTTTGCAGTCATGGGGGAGTCTCCGCAGTCGTGGTGGAAGCCACGCAGTCGTGGGGCAGTCTCCGCACTCGTGGTGGAGGCCACGCAGTCGTGGGGGAGTCTCCGCACTCGTGGTGGAGACCGCGCAGTCGTGGGGGAATCGCGCAGTCGTGGGGTAGTCTCCGCACTCGTGGTGGAGACCGCGCAGTCGAGGCAGTCATGGGGGAGTCTCCGCACTCATGGTGAAGACCACGCAGTCGTGGGGGAGTTTCTGCACTCGTGGTGGAGACGCGCAGTCATGGGGGGGTTTTCGCACTCGTGGTGGAGACCGCGCAGTCATGGGGGTTTTTCGCACTCGTGGTGGAGACCGCGCAGTCATGGGGAGTCTCCGCAGTCGTGGGGGAGTCTCCGAACTCGTGGTGGAGACCGTGCAGTCGTGGCAGTCATGGGGGAGTCTCCGCAATCGTGGGGGAGCCTCCGCACTCTTGGTGGAGGCCACGCAGTTGTGGGGGAGTCTCCGCACTCAGGGTGGAATCTCCACAGTGAGATTCAGAAAGGGCCTCCTTACTTGTGGTGGAGACTGCGCAGTCATGGGGGAGTCTCTGCACTCGTGGTGGAGACCGCGCAGTCAAGGGGAAGTCTCTGCACTAATGGTGAAGACCGCACTCGGTCGGAATCTCCGCATGAGAATTCTCATTGTGGAGAACTCCCCCCACGACCTCGGGGTCTGTGGTACAAGTGCAGAGGCCCCTTCTGAATCAGACCCAAGTTGTATACACAGAGACGTTTTAATACATGGGCAAAGTGGGCTCTGGCCCAGGGCCCCAGCCTTTCAGGGGGCCCCCTGACAGTCAGCTCCATTCTCCAGAGTTTTGCCCTAATGGCCTTGAATATTTCCTAAACAGTTTGTTTTGAATTCTGTTTTCCTTTCATTTATTTCTTATGTACCTGATGTGTGAGAGTCTAGTACAGCCATTTTGCAGAGAAATTTTGTGTTTATGTTTCATGCAATATACATAAAAAACGTTTATTTTAGATCAAAACAAGGCCTAACATATAAGAAATGGGAGGGCGACACAGAGATTATTTGCAGTAATATTGGTGAGCTGCTGCTGTGTTACAATAATGAAAACACACACAACTATCCCGGAATATTAGATGTAAACACATTCAGGGCCTTATATATGAGAAGTGATGCATCGCTGTGTGAAAACAGGGATGCGTCACTTCTTAGTGTGCCCTCGTTGCAACATGATGGATGTGTCATATTTACTGTATGAGGCATCATGTCGCAAGGAATTACAGATATGTCAGTATTTCTGACGAATCTGTATGCGCAAAAGTGATGCATTGCTGCGGTGTGTCTGAAAATAGACGCAACTCAGCAATGTGTCCTTTCACATGGGGCAAGCCCCATGTGAAAGGGCCTGCATCAGTCTTATGCCTGCTGTGTGGCAGGCGTAAGATATTGACGCAATGGGGTCCTAGAAGTGGCACACTGAGTTCTCGTAGATTTCAATGCGCCACTTCTACGAGGCATTTTGCGGGGCAACACCCACCCTGCATACATTATGCCTGGCGCAGGTATAATGCGGTGCAGGGGTTTACAAAGTGAAGCATCTGCCTAGATGCATCACTTTGTAAATAGGGCATAACATTGCACATATTTTATGCTGCCGGTGCGTCACAAAAAGTGCCGCACCAGCGACATAAAAGTGAAGCAAAGCCTCATAAATAAGGCGCTTAGAATTTGGACGAGTGTTCCTTTGCACTGTCAGGGACCTAATGAAATGAAATTGTGTATTTAATAAAGCGCGCGGCTACTCAGACTAGAGTGTCCTGGCGCATGACAGTGGGAGGAAAACATGCGTAAAAGACCCTTCAGTTATCAAAAAGCCCGGTTTTTAAGTTCTTTCATGAAAGAGAGTAGGTCTGGGGTAAGTCTCAGAGACTCAGGGAGGCTATTCCACAATTTTGGGCCTAGAAAGCCGTGGGATCTACCTCCAATGCGGGCACTGCATATTTTAGGCATGATGGCCAGGTTGGCATTGGAAGAATTTAGGGGTCTAGCTGTTGTGTAGCGATTCACGCGCTTATTTATGTAGCCGGCTCCTAAGCAATGGAAAACTTTAAAGAAGATGGTCATTGCTTTGAAGCCGATCCGTTCTTTTATGCGGAGAGACTTAAGAATAGGGGTCATACTAGATCTGGGTTTAGTTCTCAGGATGGCTCTGGCCGCCGCGTATTGTACCACTTGTAGGCGCTGGATAAGGGATTTGGGAAGACAGAGGTACAAGCTGTTGACATAGTCAAGCTTTGATGTCACCAGAGTCTGCACCACGAGCTTTCTGCTCTCAAGCGGTAACAGTGGCAGGAGTTTTTTTTAGCGTCCAGAGTATGCCAAAGCAAGTGCCATTTAGATTTTGAATTTGAAAGCACATGGAGAGTGTCTTGTCTATGACAATTCCTACGTTTTTGACTTTCTCCTTTTCAGCGCGTGGGGGCGGCAGATCTTTTGGCCACCAAGCGCTCCAGTCAGGCGTTTATGGATTACCAAAGAAAACAACTTCAGTTTTGTCAGGATTGCACTTCAGCTGATTGATCTTAAGCCAGTTAAAAACCTTTGTGAGGCAAGACCTAATCATTGCCCCGTCAAAGTCGGTTCCTTTTTCACACGTAAAAATCAGCTGAGTGTCATCAGCATAGGAATTTGGCGCCCTCTTCCTCTACTAGAAATGCAAGGGGGATAGATATATATTAAAAAGGGTAGGACTGAGAATGGAGCCCTGAGGGACACCTACATTCATGGCCGGAACTGTGGAAGAGAAAGGGGGGAGCCAGATGTCCTGAGATCTATTTGCCAAGAAGGATGACATCCATGTTAAGGCGGTCCCCCCCAGACCGATGTTAGCAAGTCTCTCCAGGAGCCTCTCATGTGGGACCATATCGAAGGCCGCCGACGTATCGAGCAATATCAGAACAGTCTTGCCTCCCTGGTCCAGCTTTCCCTTGAGAAATTCAGTCACTTCCAGCAGAGCGGACTCCATACTGTAGTTAGTCCTAAAACCGGATTGGGACTCATGAAGGAGCTTCCCATCTTCAATGTGTTTTTGGAGGGCCTTGTTTACATGCTTCTCTAGTACTCTGGAGAGGGTCGGAAGAAGGGAGATTGGCCTGTAGTTGGCAGGGTCCGTCGGTTTGCCGTTAGCTTTTTTTATCAGTTGAAGAATCTTAGCATTTTTCCATAATTTCTGCATGGTGCCTGAGGAGAGAGAAGCATTAAAGAGCTGGTTTACTGTTGGGTTTATGGTGGGAGCTAATAGGTTCAAGATATTCCCTGGACATGGGTCAGTAGGAGAGCCAGACTTAATGCTTTAGAGAGGGGTCAGTGACTCTTCAAGCTGAAACTCAGGGAAAGCTAGTAAAGATGGAGGATCCAAGAGGGGAAATTTGCTATTAGAACTAAGGTAGAAGGTCAGTTCTTCCCCTGAGATGTTAGTGAAGGCTTGTTGGATCATGGAGATCTTTTTGTGGAAGAATTCAACTATTTAC
Source organism: Triturus cristatus (assembly GCF_964204655.1). Classification (NCBI taxonomy): domain Eukaryota; kingdom Metazoa; phylum Chordata; class Amphibia; order Caudata; family Salamandridae; genus Triturus; species Triturus cristatus. The sequence continues at coordinate 163,110,681 of NC_140590.1, forward strand.
TTAGACCATTCTTCAGGGCATGGCCCTTCCTTTGTGCCGGCTCTCAGGGCAGTAAAGGATTTAACTATGCTAAAGATTTCCTTACTCTTATTTTGGGCATTTTCTATCTTGGTTTGAAAGAGGTTTTTCTTGGCTGCCTTCACGAGAATGTAATGAGATTTTAAGGTGTCTTTATACACCTTCCTGTCCTCAGGTAGATAGGATTCACGCCATTTCCGTTCAATTGTTCCACAATTTCTGTTGCGAGATCTAAGGGAATCATTAAACCATGGAGCTGGTGGGGCTGACCTCTTTGAGGAGCAGCAAACAACCAGTACCACTGCATCAATGTTGGTTCGGAGCCATGAATCTATTGAGAGGGCGTCCGAGTCCGGGCAGCCAGACAGCTCTGGTGAGGAACGACCGAGGGCGTCTGCTAACATCGGGATGGATATTTTATGGAACGTCCTGTAATTAGAGGCCCTCTGCCCTGTGTTAGCTCAAGGGGCTGTGGCAGAGTTGGGAATGACGAATTTTAATAGGAGGTGGTCAGACCAGGTAATGGGAAGAGGTAGGCTTACTGATATGTCAAAGTTGTGAACGATTTGGTCTAGGGTATGGCCCTTCTCATGGGTGGCCAAAGAAACAGATGGAAACATGTTGCAGGCCTGCAGCGCCTCCAACAAGGAAATAGTTTGAGGGTCTTTTCCATTGTCCATATGTATATTGAAATATCCCAGAATGAGGCAGTTGTTGTATTTTAAGGCCAGGGAGGTGGTGGCTGCATTAAGCGTAGTAATAACATTTCCAATAGCACTGGGAGGTCTGTAAATCAGAAATCCAGCTATGCTATGATGGGGGGATAAGGTACAGCAGAAGCCTAAGCAGTCTAGTTTTTTATTGTAAATTATGGCAACACCTCCCTCCTTCCCATTCGATCGGTCCCTCCTAAGAATGTTATAACCCGTAGGGATGGCCGAGGTGATAGTAGGGTTGGAGGCTTCAGACAGCCAGGTCTCAGTGAGAAATAAAAGATCAGACTGTTAGTCTAAAAGTAGGCCATAAATGTATGGTTCATGCTTTTGTATAGAGCGACCATTTAAAAGGGTGGCCTTTAAGTCCTCTGTTTTCTTATTGTTTTTACACTTATTGTTGCGTGGGAGGATATTGGGTGCGAGTTTCCTGGGCTGGAGGAGAGTCCAGTTGCACTTATTGCATCGAAAGTCTACCTCCAACCTCGTATCAGCGACTGTATAGTGACATAATGGCAGCCGCCTAAGGCTAAGCAGTTTTTCCCTATTGCAATATAGTGGAAGAAACTCACCGGAGGGGAACTGGGCAGCATGGCCGGCGCCGAACGCCTCTGGGCGCAGACAGGCTTACCTTCGGCGCCTGCGGCGCGCCCGCTGTGCATGTCCACTTAGAGCGTCCGTTTGCATCGGGAATATATAGGCTAATGCCTATGATGCAAACTGGATGGCCAACGCAGCTGAGGAAGCGGAAACTGCATAGGCATAAGTGAGGGGCCCGATAGTAGCCCCCAGCCCTCCGCACAATCGGCGTATCAGCCGCGGCGGACCAGGACTGGAGGAAAAGCGAGATGCGAATCGAAGCAGCTAAGGAGGTGTAGACAAGCAGAATCAAGTAAAGTGCAAGTGCGCATAGGTAGGAGAAATTGTTAAAAAGCACAAAGTAATTCAGCCAGACATATACAATTTAAAAAGTAATAAAAACCTAGTAGCAGGGCAGGAAACACTAAATCCTACAGCTATCAGCTGTGCGCATCCGTTTGCATCGGAAATATATAGGCTGATGCCTATGATACAAACTGGATCGCTAGTACAGCTGAGGAAGTGGAAACTGCGTGGGCGGAAGTGAGTAGCCCGATAGTAGCCCCAGCCCTCCACACAATCGGCGTATCAGCAGCAGCGGACCAGGACTGGAGGAAAACCAAAATGCAAATCGGAACAGCTAAGGAGGTGTTGGCAAGCAGAATCAAGTAAAGTGCAAGTGCGCATATGTAGGAGAAATTGTTAAAAAGCACAGAGTAATTCAGCCACACATATACAATTTAAAAAGTATTAAAAATGTAGTAGCAGGGCAGGAAACCCTGAATCCTACACCTGTAAGCTGCACATGTCCATTTACATCTAGAATATATAGGCTAATGCCTATGATGCAAACTGGATCGCTAGCGCAGCTGAGGAAGCGGAAACTGCGTGGGAAACAGGGGCTCAAATTAGATCATAAATTCAAAGGTGTCCTGAAAAGGGGCCCCCAAAATATGTTTGGCCCAGGGCCCCCCAAATCCTTAAGATGTCCCTGTGTATACATTTTCCAGTAATATTACAATGCTTCGCTGAAAAGTATTAATGGACAAATGGGTATTTCCGATTCCATTTGCAAACTAATTTATTATTAAAAATCATTGTGCCAAATATAAAGGTGTAGTATATACATGCACATTTTAATAGCTCTCTCTCTCTCTGGTGCACAGCAGATTCAGAACACTGTAATCGAAACAAGACGGGTGTGATTGGAAATAAAAGTTTCTGTAAAACCAGAGTCCATCTGCCTTGAAGTGTTAGACTTGGGAGTAGGTTAGAGCGCCCTTCACAGGTGTGCAGACCTATTGATGGGTACTATTGAGGAACATTGATTGGCGGTCCCAGTAGGACGCATCCCCAATGTGAGAGGGAAGGCTGTGACACTGACTGAGCTTGACCCAGCTCTTGTGGGAGGGCGAAAGAAGGACTAAGAGAGGATTAGTCCTGACTGTTGGACCATTAGAACCCTGGCTATGAATGTTATGTCTGGCTTTGCTAACTGCTTGCATTGTTCCTGTCTGCAGGTACATTGAAAGATTCCGCCACGGACGTCCCTCTAGCCGCGAGGAGCGCTCCGCACCAGTGCCGGTGGAGAAGCCTTTCTGGTGGCTTCACTCTTCTCCCACAAAGAGCTTCAGCCCTGGAGACGAGTTGTCGGCTGATAGACGAAGTAACTTTGGTAACCTATTATGCTACATAAATCCATTTTGCTATATTATACTCAAAAGGCAACTAGGTTTGTGTCTGTTTCTCGGCTGTAGACTTTCTGGCACCCAGCTCTGGCGCTCTACACGTGTTTCTCAGACTTGTGGTCCCCTGCCTGCTTCCCCTGTCTGAGTTATTGACATATCATAGTTCCTTTCAGACACTTCTATATGTGATCTACCTGAGATTATTGAAACCCCTTCTTCTTGTGCTAGTCTCTCTTGCCTGCAGGTCATTCTGCCTCTACCTGTGCTAGTTACCTGATGGCTCTTCTTGCTGTCCCTGCCTTATTAATAAGCAAGCCTGCCTGATTCTAAACAGTTGCCATGTCTATCTTTTGGTATCTGTAAGTTCGTTTTTTTTTTCTTAACAGAATATGATGTTTCTAATGTGATGGGGAAATCTGTGAGAAATCCTGCCCAGGACACAAGTCAGCTCTGTGGCAAAAGTCTCTCTCGCAAGGTCAGTACTTTGCCACCTGACCCATCCTTACTGGCGTGCTCTCCTGCTGACTGAGGCCCTCGTTGCTCCTTGGTTAGAGATGGAGCGAGCATGGTGCTGCTTTCTGTTGGTGAGCTCAACATTGCTCTCGCCACGTTGCATGCGTCGCTCAACAGGTCTGTGGTGGTGAGCAAAGGGGCTGCTTTGCTGCAGTGGGCATGGGGCTACAGAAGTGGGTTGTTGTACCAACTGTTGCTCAGTAGCAGGCAGAGGCTGGTCATGTTAGCTGCTTTTAGTTGCCCTGAGGTCATTGCTCACTGGGCCAGGAGGCGCGGATCTTTACACATTGGTGGGTGTTGATGTTCTGATATGTGCATCGCTGCTGAGACGCTAATTCATGTGTGGATTCTTATTTATGTATGTTGTGTTATACTATTTAAAATTTTTTAGCCGAATGATGATTCATCACAGGAAGTGACTTATTTGTGGCAGTTATCGTGTGACTGCTTCGTGGAAGTGAGCGCATGGGTGTTTTGTTGCTGTGAAAGAGTTGGTATTTGTGGTAATGCATCTATAGCTTCTTTGGCATTGAGCATGTGACCACATGTATTTTTTAATTTTTTATAATCTTTATTTTTTGCTTTGTCCTCCTATATTTCACCAACCACTCTTAAATCGAATCTTGGTAATGCAAGCATAGCGTCTTATTTTTCCCGCTGCTAACAAGTGACCAACCCTGTTGCACAGGTATAAATTGCTTCTCTTTAAACAAGCAGATTGAAACCAATGTGTAGCATGAATAAAGACACCTGTAATATCACTGCCAGCTCCTCAACTCAACATCGTTCCTGCCACTGTCTCCAAGGTGGAGCTATGGATTCTTTTTTTAATCTCTTAGGCCATCAGTAGGAGTGTGGTGTATTTTAGTGCGGGATTCTGGAAGTACAGAATTCCAGATTCCAGCCAGTATTCCCGCATCCAAATCTGCCAATTACAAGTTTTCTCCCTGGAATGTCAAGGACCACACAGAACTTGAGAAACAAGATCATTTATGTAGGAGAGTGGCATCGACTGCATAGTTGCTCCTAACTTTTTGCTGATGTTTTGACTGTTTTCTGACTCTAGCCAGGCTGTGGCCCTGCTATCCAGGGCCCCAGCCTATCTGCTTCCTCTCTAAACTGATGTGAGTACCCTAGGTACATACCAATTGGATACTGAGGACACCCTATCAGCCCCTTGTAGATGGTATCCTAGGTACCCAGGGCATGGGTCCCTCAGAGGCCTACCACGGGCTGCAGCACTTATTGTGCCACCCCTGGGACAGCCATACAAACTGACACCACCAGACCACTACTGTAGTCTGGGTAAGGTGGTGCTTGCACCCCTTACAGGGATATAGGTATCCTGTATCCCACTTAATACAACACATATATCCTCATAGGTCACCCCTAAGGCAGGCCTTGCTAATCCTACAAGGCAGGGTGCTGAGATATGTGTGAGGGGGAACCCCTGCCTGAGTAGGGCCCCTCTGCAACCTTCGTAAAACTATTGCTGGGTTGTTTGTAGTGCAGCCATACCATATACTCTTAACCACATTATAAGTAATTGCGATAGCGTGATAACTTGAGAGTGGCTGCACAGAACCATGTCCTGTTTGCTGTCAAACATCGTGGAATCATACCCCCAATCCAGCCATGGGAGTGAGGGTATGATTCCCCCTTGATAGAGGGGTGATGTGGTAAAAGCGGCAGATTTTAGACACCAATTTAAAAGTGCACACGTAGTACAAAATGGATGCTACCCGCCACCTACACGGCTCTGACTGCCTGTTGCTGGGCAGAACTCCAGCCACGGCAGCTGGACAATAGGGATCTTGTTGCAGGGAGGGGTTCCCACCTCCCCAGACAGACTATGTGGATTGGAACTGGGTGGGTGCACCATAGGATGTCTTTCAGACTTGCACGTAGGCTTCTCCAGTGCCTACTTCTGCATACACCGCCTCAAACCGGTTCAGGGGCATCCTGCCCCCTGCCCAGGCGGGAAAACCGACAAAGGGGAGAGGGTGTAGCCACCCTTTACCGCCTGAACTCTCATTGGTGGGCTCTGATTCAGACACTCCCCTAATCTCTGGATAAAGGTGGGTGCAGGGTCCCCAGAGCCTTAGATTAATCTTGGACTTCAAAGACTTGAACCTTCGACTTGCTGCCGCACAGCTGAATGAAGAAATCTTCCTTGGGGTAAAGGAGTTACCCCCCTGCTTGGCAGGCACCTGAAACACTGCAAGTGACCCGGTTGGCACTCCGCTGCTCCTACGGACATCGAAGACTTCTGCTTACCCTGAGGTGGGTTTCCAAGCATTCCAGAGGCCAGTGAAGCCAGGCCAGTGAAGACAGCCAAGCTCAGCACCGTGGACACCGTGGGTGCCGAGATCCTCAATACCCCAGGACACTGGCCACCTCTTGCACAGCACACGACCCGACCAGTGGGGAAGTTGTGCTTTGGCCCATTATTGAGCCAACCTCTCAGCATTATTTGTGCCAAAGGACGACGCTCCAGCTCCGGCGACCAGTGGGCTCATCTTTACGCACTCCAAATTTCCGCCTCCCGCGGTCCCTTGTCTCTCGACTGGTGGGCCCTAGCGGAGGTCAATCTTTACTTTAAAGGGCTCCCCTGGTTGCTCCAGGCCTGCTCTACAGTCTCCTCGCTGGAAACCTCGCTCAGACCTCGTGGGTCTGCACCGTAGCTGTTTTGTGATCCTTGCGTGGGTTGTGGTTGCCAAGGCTTAGTGGATCCAATCCGGACACTAACACCGCAGCGGCCTTCATCCTTCGTGGGACAGTCGCTCTCCAGATGCTGGCCTTCCTTGAAGCCTCCTGGACCTCGTGGCTGCTGATCCAAGCTACCCGTCTTCAACCTGAAAACACCCGACATTGAAGGGCTTTTTCTCCTGAGCTCCCTGGTCACTGGCTAGTGACCCAGACTCTGTCCCCTCTGCTTTCAGGTCCTTTCCTTCAAGATCTACATCTTCAATCTGCACGACATCGGTGACGCTTCACGCCAGCAGCAGTTCTTCACCTTTTTCCATTGTAAACGAGGTCGCGACCCGACATCGAAAACGACCTATGCACCCGGCTTCCCTGGGGCAGGTAACAGTGGTACCTCGGCACTGTCGGGGGCGTGGGCACTCCAAAAGCTTAACTCTAAGCTGCTGAACTTGAACTCCTGCTAGAATTGTTTAGATTCTTGTAATTTCCAACCGCAACATTCTCCATAGGGTTTAATAGAGATCCCGACAGTAGTTTATACCACTGCACGCATCTCCCGTGGGTCCCCTTCCTCACTACCTTGGGTGGTTTCGTAAGGGACCAGCGACCCTAAGTGCTCTAGGCACTGTCTGTAGAATTGTCTTGGTTCTTATACCACTTTTTTAATATATGGTTTGGTCCCCCCCCTGGGGCCCTCTGATTCCAGTGCTATTTATTGTAACTATCAATGCTTGTTTGAATTGTATCTTTACCTCATAAAGAGACTAGTGGGATTATTCTTAGAATAAATACATATATTTTATATATATACCTGTGTGGACTACTCTTTCATTTGGTCATTCAAGAGGTTATCCATGGTAAAACAATAAGCTTAACACTCCTTCAAGACTTAGCCTGAAGGCTGCTCTCCACAGCTACCACTAGGATAGCTTTCTTTAAAGGTGGTCTTTTAACCTATCACCTTAAGAGTCGAATTGGACTGGTGCAAGGTGTCCCCTATAACTAGTTGACGGCATATGCTAGGCCAACTTCTCACAATTTAGCATGTAATTTTCCCTGTTTCCAGATAGAAAACCACTTGAATTTTCTGCCTGCTCTATGGGATGAAAATTGTCTGGAAGAGGGATGGTGGAGTGAGGGGTTGAAGTTCAGGGTCATCCTCTCTGGAGGGAGTGTTTTCTTAATCCTACACCCCCAAGGCAGCTATAGAAGTTAGACAGGGCTCCCCGGGTTCATTCAGCTGCCCACAGCCCCTCCATAATCTGACGGGTCTCATGGCTGCTTTGTGGCAGTGAGCAGGTGGCTGCTTTGTGGCAGTGAGCGGGTGACTGATTTGTGGCAGTACGAGTGTGGTTGCATTTTGGCAGTGAGCGGGTGGTTGCCTTGAATGAATGAATGGAATGATCTTCTTAAGTGCGCATTACTCGAGGGTGTCTTTGCGCTGAGCAGATTCAGGCCGGAAAAAAGGGAGTCATAGGTTTGGGGGGGACACAGGTGACCTCACTAATTTACTGTGATAACAGCCAAGTCTTCAGCTGCTTCCTAAAAACCTGCAGTGCCAGCTGTGCACGGAGAGTTCCATAGTTTTCCCCCTGATAGGCTAGCGTTCTGCCACCCCGGTTGGCTCGTTTGACTCTTGGGACCATAACCATAAATGCAGAGCTAGCTCTAAGAATCCTGCTGGGCACGTAACAGGTGAACCGTTCTTGAAAATATGACGGGCCAGTCTTGTAAAGCGCCTTGTGCATAAGGCACAGTGCCTTAAAAGACACACTCTTCTCCACAGGCAGCCAGTGTAGATCATGCAATAAATGGGATACAGGTTTGAATTTAGGAATTTTCAGAAGTGTCCGTGCTACAGCATTCTCAAGAGACTTCAATTGTTTTAGCAGATATTTTGAAGTCACTGGATAAAGGGAGTTGCAATAGTCTATTTTGTATGTGATGAGGGCCATCATCACCGTTTTTTGCAGGTCAAAGGGAATGTACGGGAGGACTTTTTGGAGTACACGCAGCATGAAAAAACTTCGACATTACTGCATTAATTTGAGCAGAAAAACTCAGTTTCGTGTCAAACAAGACTCCCAGGTTTTTTGCCTTCTGCAGGGGCTTTGGAAGGTTGCCCAACCCTGCCGGCCACCAGGACGCATTCCAGAAGGAGATCTCTCTCCCAAAGAGTAGTACCTCCGTTTTGTTTGAGTTTAATTTAAGGCAGTTAGTCTGCATCCAACTTGCCACTGCCGTCTTACAGCTGCAAACATTTTCAGCGTCTTTCTCAACCTGAGATTAGATGGATACCACTGTCTGTGTATCATCGGCATATGACAGTACCGTCCGACCAAAACTGAGGATCAACTGTACCAGGGGGTCACATACACATTAAAAAGAGTAGGACTAAGTGCCGAGCCCTGCGGCACCCCACAGGGAAGCGAGAAAGGATTTGATTTTGCGTCTCCCATCTCCACCCAGTTCTATCTGCCAGAAAGGACCTCAGCAGCGCTAGTGCAGATTTCCTGAAACCCTGAGCAGACAGACGCTTTATGAGTAAAGCATGGTGCACCGTATCAAAGGCGACTGAGAGATCTAGGAGGATTAGAGCCGCTCTGCCTCCTTTGTCCACCCTTATTCCTACCTCCACCAGAGCTGATTATGTGCAATGGTTGGCTCTAAACCCATATTGGGCTGCATCTAGCAGCTGATGATTGTCCAGAAATGCTAGAATTTCTTCATTCATAGCCTTTTCTAGCAGTTTAGACTGGCGGGGAAGTCGCGAGATAGACCTGTAGCTTTCCACAAGCTTTGGGTCCAGGGGGTGTTTCTTCACCAGGGGAAGAAAAGAGGCTTCTTTTCAGCAACTTGGGTAGTGCCCAGAGCTGAGCACCTTATTCAATAGGACTCTTAAGTGGTCCAACCACCGTGCTAGCCACTTTGTTAAAAATCAGGGGTGGACAGGGGTCTGAAGGGGCATCAGATTTAATGGAGCTCATAAGGCTGATAATTCTCTTTTGTGAGAGAGGAGAGAACTCCGCAAATAGTGGAGGAGCTCTCTCCCCTAAGGATGTCACTGAGGTAATAGCCTCAGTCTGATGAGGGGAAAGATCGGATCTACATGAGAACGCTTGAAAGATAGTGTTGACCTTATGTTGAAAGAACTCTGCCAGTTTGTTGCAGAAAGGTACGTCTGGTACGAAGACGTTGCTGTTGTTCCAATTGGCCAGGTGTTTGACCATTTTGAAAAGTTCCCTGGTGGAGTTTGCAGCGAGTCTGATCTCTTCTGAGAAGCTTTGATTAGCTGTTTATACTCCAGGAGACATTTCTTGTATTTGGCTTTTTCCTCCGTCCCATAGTCTCTCCTCCATATACGCTCCTGCAGCCTGCATTTAAGCTCGCCTGCTTTTAGAGCTGGCGAGAACCAAGGAGCCGAAGGATTTTTCCTATAGCTCCTTAGCGTTATTTCGTGCACCACTTTAGAACAAGCTGCATCAAGTCAGTGTGTGAAGCTAATAGTAGCGCAGCCCAAGTTGCTCTCAGGCAAAATAGCTCATTGAGATAGAGCCTCACATAGTGCTGCCACTTTAGTATGCTTCCAGGGCCTGTATTTGATTGTTCTATTTACGCCAATGTCATCCGTTTTGTTGCCTGTGGTTGTGACTGAAAGGGTGGCTGCATTTTTGCAGTGAGAGGATGGCTGCTTTGTGGCAGGAGAGGATGGCTGCTTTGTGGCATGAGAGGGTGGCTGCTTTGTGGCAGTGAGCGGGTGTCTGGTGTCTGCTTTGTGGTAGTGAGCAGGTGACTGCTTTGTGGCAGTGAGCAGGTGACTGCTTTGTGGCAGTGAGCAGGTGGCTGCTTTGTGGCAGTGAGCGGGTGGCTGCTTTGTGGCAGTGAGCGGGTGGCTGCTTTGTGGCAGTGAGCGGGTGGCTGCTTTGTGGCAGTGAGCGGGTGGCTGCTTTGTGGCAGTGAGCGGATGGCTGCATTTTGGCAGTGAGCGGGTGGCTGCTTTGTGGCAGTGAGCGGGTGGCTGCTTTGTGGCAGTGAGCGGGTGGCTGCTTTGTGGCAGTGAGCAGGTGGCTGCTTTGTGGCAGTGAGCGGGTAGTTCTGGAAAAAAGACAGATCCTGCTGAAACTAAATTCTTGATACAGGTAAGAAACCTTCCCTTTCTTCTCAAAGGTCAGTGAGAGCCATGAACAGCTACCATTACAGTGGGTCTATAGTTTGCCTTGTTGGTGCCTCTGCCCAGAGTTTATTCAATTTATATAAACTCAGACCACCTAGAGGGTATAAACTCAGACCACCTAGAGGGCAGAGGAGTAAAATAAGTTGACAGACATAGTTTTGCACGTTCCTTAAAAGGAAGAGCGCCACATGCCCCTGCGAACACATGGTAATGCTGCTCGGGACCTGCCAATGATTTGAGCTGGTTTGTGGGGCCCCTGAATGAGACTGCTTTCTGTTTTTAGGATGGAAGTGCTGGAACATCTCATCTGTTTGCACCTGATCAGGAAACACTCCAGCTGCAGGAGAGAGCTGCCAGGCTCCTGCAGAGAAGGTAGGTGTCTGCTGCCTCTGGGCTCTTCACTGCACACATGTGCGCTCCTGCATGGCTTTCTTTACTCTGTCAAGCTTAGCTACGCCTCGCTCAGCTCAGTGGCTCCGGTTTCCTTCACAGGGTCAGTGCTAGCAGTCTACAGAGAGCAGCACCCCATCACCTCTACTCTAGTGTCCCACTGAGACTCTTTCCACATGGGCCCTAGTTAAGAGTAGGGGAGAGTTTACGGTTTCTGCGGTAAATACGGCCCAGTACCATGCTAATATGAGTAAACCCGCCAAAATCATGTCCAATTCTTAAAAACACGGTAAATCCTGGGTGCAGAAAAACCTAAACAGTAATAATCAAGAGGAGTGTAATGAACGCATGCGCGGGCCTTTGAGGTGGGGCGGACGGCGCAGAGCGCCTTGTAGATGGTTAACATTGAGATCTGTTGTTCCCAGCAGTCTGAAGCAGCAAGGGGTCTACGAAAATAGTTACCCGTATTACTAACCCCCGTTCTGATGACTTGGTGTGGTGGTATTTTCTTCCAAAAGCCTCCATTGTTGCAGCCACTTGCACCGCGATGTCACGGGTGCACCATCGTATGAATAGGTTTATACTTCAAGGGCAAAGCCAGAGATGAGTCTATTGCATCATCAAAATTTAATTCCACATCATAATGTTTTTTCTCTGCATGCAGTAGAACGTTTATCCCGTGCCTACAAATCCCTGCCCGGTAACGTGCGCTGTTCAGATGTGGTCCGTAGTAGGAAGCACTGCCATGACCCTTTCATGCCAGCCCCACCTCGTGACTACAACCTCATTCGTTGATGAGCCCCAGGAATAGCAGCTGCTCAAAAGCGATTACAAAGAGGAGGCTGTATGTAACCTGTCTGAAGCTAGCCAGGATCATTGGCTGCATTGTTAACTCTAGGAGACCTTAGCTGCCTTGGCCTCTGTCCATGGGCAATGTGGATTTCATGGTCATAAAAAGGGGTTGTATATGTCTACTCATGTCTCCCACCCACAGTGGTTGGAACCTGCCAAAGGTGCTGTTTATCAGTTTCCTCCAATACTCTGGGACTAACAAGTCCCATCAACCCAAGAGAATGAAAGTGTTCACTGTATTGGAAACTCTTTCGTGATTTGACATGCTCTGTGTTGTATTTTATTTGTGTGCTTATCTTGCCGTTCACATATCGTACTAGCTGAAAGGTAGTGATTTACTTCATTGTTTGACTCAGAACTTTAAGATTTTTTGAGGTATCAATAGCTACTTGCATTTGTTTGGTCCTTACTGGTGTGTAAGTGATTGCAGCTTTATGATTAATCAGTGTAGCATGTACTACTTTAATTAGTGGTACGACAGGCTGCTTTTCAAACGAACACTTCCACAATTTGAAGTATGCATTTGTGTATTTAATACAATTGTTTGAACTTTTGCCATTTTAAGACCATTTTCCTGTTTCAGCCTAAGTTTTTGTACCGGGTTCTGTATCGATCAGAATGCTAAACTATAGTTCAATCAATGATAATAAGCTTTCCTTCTGATCCTGACTTATAAAATATTCAGTTATTGAACTTTCCTGTGGTCCAGCATTCAGTACTTTTCACTGTCAGAAGCACTGACCTTGGAAGTCCACATGGTCCCTGCTAACCTGTTTGTGTACTAACATGGTATTCTGTTATTATCCTTTTAAGTGAGTCTTCCCTCAGTAGTGCCGCCCCTGTAAGTTCAGAGGGTCTAGGATCATCTCCTCTGTCCGGTACCACCCAGTCAGATGAGGAAGCCATCAGAAAACCGCTGCTTCGCTCCGTGGCAGACTTCTCAACAGGTAAGAAGCAGGACACGACCAAAGGATACAAGCATAGGAAAGAAATTCCCTCCCTAGTTAGTCAATTCTGCAGGAAGAAGTAAGAATGCTCAACTGATATACCTTCTCCACCGAAGGAAATTGGCTTTCCACATGCTCTATTGACACCTTTTTCAGATGCAGAAATCTCTTTCCTGATATTCCACCTCCACAAGAAGTAAGATTCCCTCACCCTGCATAGACACCTCCTCGGGATACGATTCCCTCATGTGTATCGCATACCATCTCCTACACCAGATGAAGTGGAATTCCCTCACATTGTCTTTCCACCTTCTCAGTAGAAGCATCATTTCCCCACCTCCTATAAAAACCTCCACAATCTAAGTAGGATTTCATCATGTTGTATATGCAAACCTGCACAACCATAGATCTACCACCACCGGACCCACCCACTGCAGCTAGAAAAACATCAAAGAAGTGGACTGGGCTTCCGTCCTCTCTGCACCGGCCCAAGCACACCAGCAACTTGCCAAAAGCCATCAAGAACTTTAACAGCTGGATCACGGCATGCGCCGACACCCAGGCTCCCATTAAGCTCAACCAATTGGCAAGAGCCCAACCACAGGCCAGCTGGTACACAGAGGAACTTAGTCTGATGAAATGCCACTGCAAGCAACTGGAGCGGAGCTTGAGAACAAGTCAATTCACTATGAATGAAGATATCTTCAAATCCACCCTAAGACGCTGCCACGAGCAGACACGTAAAACCAAGCACACACATCTTACTGACTGCATTGACACCAGCACAAACAGCAGCGAGGAAAGCTTCGCCAACATGAAAGATTTCACCACTTCTCCTGCTGCCTCAAACAACACCACCCCCTCGTAAGACCTTTGCAACAAGCTCTCGGAACACTTCTGTAGCAAAATCACCTCCATACACAGCAACTTTGGACTTTAACCAGACCCGGTCACCATCGCAACTCAACTTCGCATCATGACCGAAGACCCAACTCTGACCGAGTGGCCTGCCATCACCACTGTTCAAACAGCTGGTACCTTGAAGACCGTCCATTACGCGTTGGGGGGATGTGGTTTCCTTATCTCACCCTTGCCCCTCTACTCCTTCACCAAATGACTCCTACAGATCAGTGAAGCACTAACTCCCATTCTTAACATGAAACATGCCACCGTCCAGCCCCTGCTCAAGAAGCTATCCGTTGACTGTCACACTTTCCAACTACAGACTCCTCTTCGTTCAACTCTTCTCGGCAAAGGCATTTGAGAAACTAGTCAGCCTATGCCTCACCAACTGCCCCAGCAACCACCATGTCCTTGCTGCAACACAACCCGGATTCAGGCCCAACCACAATACAGAAACAACACACATCACATCACCATCACAGACGACATCTGCATGATCCTGACAAAATAGACAAGGCAGTCCTCATCCTCTCTGCAGCTTTTAACACTGTCTCACACCCCATCCTCATCAAGTGCCTGCATGAGATTGGCATTCATGGACCCACTCTCCACTGGATCTGCTCCTTTTTAATTTATAGAACACAAGCTCTCAGCCTGACACCTTAGCCCTAAGAAGCCCACAAACTCCTCCGTGGAGTGTCTCAAGGTCCATCATTCAGCCCTACTCTCTTGAACACATACATGATCTATCTGGTCAGCGTCCTCCGTATATACAACATCAACATCCTCTCCTACGCCAACGACATGCAACTCATAATTTCCCACTTAGATATGACCACCCAACATAAGAACAAATTCACTGGATGAAATCCAATTATCTCAAGCTCATCCTCGACAAGACAGAAGTACTGATCTTCGGCAGGAACAACTTGCCATGGGACTCCAACTAGTGTCTGACCTAACTCATGCCAGGAACCTTGGAATGCTCATAGACCGCAAACTGAACTTCACCACACAAGTTAGTGCATCCCGCTTCCACACCCTGAAGATGCTGAGGAAGATCTACAAATAGTAGAGAAACTATCTCTCACGCCCAAATTCCCAGTAAGTTGGACTACGGGAACACCCTCTTGGCCGAGATCCCCAAGGAACTCACCAGAAGACTGCAAACCATCCAGAACTCTGCTGCTACACTCCTCCTCAACGTCACATACAGAACTTGCATCACGCCACATTTCAGGGAGCTCAACTGGCTCCAGATATAAAAACGCCTTTAACACTTCTCACACACACATTCAAGGCACTACACAACTTAGGCTTCACCTAACAGATGCATCTCCTTCCATCAACCACCTAGACACCTCCACTCCACAGGAGTTCTACTCTTGCACATCCAACACATACACTACCAGATCAAAAGGATGACATTCTCTTACATTGCTCCTAAAGCGTGGAAAGGTCTCCAACTCTTTTTAATTACCCAACACCCACTAGGCAAGGCTAGGTGCAAACACCTGCTCAGTGCTAGGATACCCATGTGTATGAAAGTGCACTTTACAAATACAGACACCACTATATTAAGCAGCTGAAGCCATATGTCCAAAAGGAAGAAATACAATTCTGTAAGCCTTGATAACTACTTCACACATTTGAACAAGATTCTCTGACCTGATCCCTCTTCTGTTAACCAGGATATTCTGATCCTGAATAGATCCTTCCTTATGTAAATACAGAATTCACAGATTCTGTTCATAAATCACTCTACTTATTAGGGCTTCCTAAATTTGAGATCATTTTGCAGGTAAGAACCAGATTAACGGTGTACTTGGATATGAACCTGGATTTCTTTACCTTTTCCTTGACCAACAAATTGAGTTATCAAGGTCTCTAACGTGCATTGCCTTGTTTGTCTCTTGCACAGAAAGTCCCCCCGCCCCCTGTGATGTACACATAGTGTCAGTTCCTGGGGACGGGATGTTTTTGTTTTTATCTCTTGGTTTCTGAAAGTAATGTCTTCTGTCAAACTTTAATGAAAGTAATGTCAACTGTCTAAACTTCAATCATTGCAAAATACAGCAGCTCGAGTGCTGCTTAACATTCCGAAATATCAACATATCTCAAATAGCATTAGGGAGCCGCACTGGTTACCGATGAAGAAACACATTGAGTTTAAGGCTTTGTGCTTGGTGCAGAAAGCACTGTATGGGGGAGGGCCTGCGGACCTACAGAAACTCTTTCAGTGGTATTCCCCAAATAGGAAACTTAGATCGGCAAACAAAGTATTCGTTCTGGTCCCCAGGATCTATAAGGCCAGTGGGTGGGAGAAGTCCCTCATACCGAGCAGCGAAGCTTTGGAATGAGCTGCCATCCAACATCAGATTCCAGAATATGTTTCAGAAAAATGTTAAAGACCTTGTTTTTCCCGGATTGGAAAAGAAACCACTTTTTCTAGTCCGTTACCCACTCACTGGCTACTCATAGTGCCAAGACGCCTCGGCATTCGTTGTTTTCTACAAGTGTCCTACTTACTTTTACTTACTTACTTTCATGTTTATTTTTGCAGGTTGTGTTTATCCTTGTTTTGTGGAATTTTTCAATGTTTTCTTCATGGGGTTACCTATTGGTGTTAGGTTATCATGCCTGCTTGTTGTAGCTTTGTGTTGATTATAGTTTGGTGTTGGAAATAAAGAGAATTTGTCTGTATTTCAAAGTGTGATTCTACCACCCTTTTTTGTTGGTATTGGAATTTATGTCTTAGTTTTCAAGGTTCTTTTTGGTTGGGAGAATGTGATAGCCATGTTTTTCATTAGCATTGCTTCCTTGTTTGAGAGATGGAATGATCTCTGGGTATTTTTCCATTTAATTCTCAGTTTTTAGTTTGTTTGCATGCTGCAACTTTCCTTGTCGTGTTGCCTTTTTTGTCAGGACCAGTTAGCAGTCTCCGATTGCCCATCTCAGTGACACCTTACCAGCCTCTGCAGGTGCCTGCACACTGCCGGCCAGAAGAAGACATATTGTTCCAGTGGCGTCTCCGCAGAAAGATGGAGCAGGCGAGAGATGGCATCCTACCTGTGAGCACCCGAACGAAATCCCTCTCGCCGCCAGTTCGCCTATCGAAGCAGGTATGGAAACCCAGCCTGATTGTTCAGCTACTGAGACCAAATTCTAAGAAGTAAAACCGGTGTCAACCACATAAGAATATAGCATGTGGCTAGAGTGATATGGGGGCACTTCCTCTTAACAATTATAGAAGTTAGTCATGCCGACTGATTGATTTCTGCATGTTTTTTTGACAGGGTGCAGATGGACATGATGTAAGGGTGAGGGAGAGAGCTCTGCAACAAGGGCCTAGAGGTGACACCAGATGGGACAACGTTGCTGTAGCATCATCTGCGCCCCATGCTAAACATATGGGATCTGGTGACTTCCTAAGGTCTCAGCCTGTCCCTCCACACCTGCACCATTCCTGTGACATCCTACCCTGCCACCATCAGGCTTCACAGCCCTCAGAATCCAGAACCGGGAAAACAAGAATTGACAGAGGACAGCCTATAGTTGGATACAGTTGCGGTAATATCAGACTGGAACAGAGCCAGCAGGCAGGCTCCCCTGATGAGGGCAGTTCTGAAGAGCTGTGTGAGAGTTCCATGGATGTCACACCTGTGGAGCACAGACCTGTAGAAAGAGGGCAAGAGTTTCGTACCACCAGGAATCCGGACCCTCAAGACGCCTCTTCCACATGGCAACCAGGTAAAGAGCACAGAGACTATGGCTCCTCGGAAAGGCATACTTCACTACCAACACCACATAGGACAGCCCAAAGGGACCAAGAATCAGGCTTCAAAAGGCAGGGGACTGAAGCTCAAGGGACAAGGAAAGAATCTGAGAAAAGAGCATCAAAACCAAATGCTGCATGGAGGGAGAAACCTCAGGGTGACCCTCTAGAAGGAACCATCTCCTCTCATCACAGGAGTGAGAGACTTAGACCACTGCAGGACAGTACCAGCAAGAGAAATAAAGAAAGAGTGACAGAGGGAGAGCTTGTGCCAGAAGAAGAGACCAGGGGAAGAGAAATCAATCAGCATAAGTCTACAAGAAGAGAGAGTGAGCCAAGTGGTAAGGCCTCAACACAAAAGATCACCCATCAGAAGGTTACAGGGAAACAGTGTGTGCTTGAAGCAGACACCAGGATACAAGAGACTGCCCACAAGAGGACCGCAGGTAGAGCCAAGATAACCAAGGAAGAGTATTCCAGTCACACTTCAAAGGATAGAGGAAGAGCGCTGGCAGATGAGACTGGAGCCCATCAACCGGGGAGAGTAAAGCACAATGTTCGTATCGACAAAACTGGTGTCCAGAAGGGACCTGGAGAGCCTGCTCATTCTCCCATCAGCAGCGTCCTGGGACAGGTAAAGAAGGGGACGGGATACTTTATGGGGCCCCATTGCTGTATCTCCCAATCTCAGTACATGTGAGTCCTCCGTATTATTTTAGGTCTCTTTTCTACAGCTACTGCTTTCTCATTCTAAATATTTATTGTTCTGTGTTCTTTACTCCAAGTATGTCTACAGCTATCTCTTTTTTAGTCTATTTCAATTCTATCTATAGCTTCCCCTCTCTCAATCAGTCTGTTTCTAATCTCTAATCTTTACTGTTGATCTATCTACATCTACCCTCCCCGTCAAACCTTAGGACAATGGTAACATATTTGTATTCATTTATTTAAACACTTCAGTACTAAGGACATGTTGGCACCACCCTCGGCACAACCTCTGATATGCTAAGGATGTGTCCAGCACGTCCTATCCCTGGGAGCTGGGAATTTCTCTTGTAGTCGCAGCGGAGGGATTTTCGTTTTTAAAATCTCTCCTTGAGCTGAAAGGTAAGAGCTTCCCGTTCGCCCAAGACTTATTTTTCTGTTTAAATGACTTCAGCTCGCACAGCAAAGTATGGCTCATGCTGCCACACAGCTTCTGCCAATGTGATTACGATGCCTCGTTTCCTCATTGGCATGGGGCCGTAACACTGGGCAGATGACGGACTACCTTGCCTTTACACCTTAGCCATATAGTAGAAGGGGCACAGAGTAGTGATGCACAGTACACCCCTCCCACCCCCGATGGTGCCCCTGGGGAAGTAGACATGCAGATCCCTTGGAACCCCCAGGCATCCCCCTTCTTGAACCACCCACCTCCAGTGGGAGTTGCAGCTTCAACCCGAGGTCTTGTCTTTCCCCAGTACGCTCTCCTTGGCCCAAATTGTCAGAGCATTTTTTTTTTTTTTTTAGGTCTCGCTTAGCGTTGTAGTGCGCATGCGTTGCTCGCTCGGTGAGACATGTAGTTAGAGAGGAGATTTCAGAAGGGGCTCAAAGCCCCGCCCCTCATTTTTTAGGTCTCGCCTGACCCAGCGCTTGCGCTGGTCTGGCGAGACTTTAAGTAAGGGCTTCAAAAAATGCTACCACCGGCCACAGCTTGCAGTGCATGTGCGCGGGCGCACGCTTGGGCAGACACGCCATATGGCGTGATTACTGCTGCGCACGCAAGACTCGCGCACATGCACTGTAAGCTGTGGCCAGCGGTAGCATTTTTCCCCCGCGAGGCGCCGGCGTTCGGATATTAGATTCCCAGAGTTAAACTTGACCTTTGTAATTAATAGGTGAGCACACACTTCCATTGCTAATGCATTACCCTCTTGTTATCGTAGCGCAAGCCGTCTGCAAGATATGCATTTCCTCTCATTTGTACATTAGTGCTTCCCCTTGCCATTCATACATCCAAATGTCCGGGATTGTAACCCCTTAGACATTCCTCACTGTAACCGTGCCAGCCACTTGCAAGTTGCGTGCTTTGACTCATTCCTTGCTCGTACCTCTCTTTGCAAGTGGTGAGCTTTGTAACGGGGATCATTATATTTTGGGCATTCAATCCACTACTGTTCTCCCAGTATTGTTTAGACGTGGGTAAGCCCAGTGCTCTGTACTGCTCACTGTTTCCGACACCCCTTTCACACACTTACTTCGTCATGGGCGTATCATTAGCTTTTTGCCCTTGCTACCCTCCGCTGTGTACAGGTGGCTTCTGTGGACGTCATTATATCTCTGCTCTATTCCGTCTCTCTACGTCACGTTGTGTGTCCGGTGACTCCATGGGGTCTAGAGTGCTGATGCTGCTATCTCTTAGCTAACCCCTGACCCCATCTTGGAATTCTCGCATCGTAGTCTTGACATTGTGGACCATTCTTACTGTACGTGTTCCCACTTAGATGCCAGTTCCTGTCTGTCGTTCTCTCGGATCTCATTTAGAATTTTAAAAGAAATGTTGTTGCTGCCTATTATTTATTAGACTGACCTTCTTTGTCCAGTCATACTATAGTCACATCCAGTACATTTCAATGTTGCAGAGTCCTGCTCCTAGGATCATCAATCAGCCTTCTTTATATGCTTTTGAGCTGATGCCAGGGTATATCATCATTCTATTCGGTTACGATTATGCCTGTACACCGCCCTTTGTTCTCTTTTCAGGAGTGTAGATTTCACATCTGTCCCTACTTCTGTACCCATTTTTGGTCCTCCACTCTGTTGCTTTTCTAAACAAGCATTGACATAGCCAATAGGTCGCCTTTGGGACCTTATAAGTGTTTAGCCATGCAACAGTTGATGTTGTTGCACCAAGGATATTGTGCTGCATAACTAAATACTTATAAGGTACCAAAAGCGAGACCTATGGCTATGCCAATGCTTGTTATTGGATGACATCATCGTTTATGTTAAACAATGGCCTCCGATTGAAAATAAGGGCTTCTTTGTCACTGCCCTTTCTCCTTTTGGGACGGCCCATCCAGACTGGATCGTTTGCTTCATAGCTTTCGTGAAGCAATTTCTTATCTGAAGGAGGCATATTATCTAAACGTGCCGTGAAGTAAAGGATCCAATCCGTATGGGCCGTCCCAAAAGGAGAAAGAGCGGTAACAAAGATGCACTGTTTGGAGAGCGAACGAGTGTCAGTTCCGAGGAGGGCGGACTGCTGCCAAGCCGCGAGTTCTGTGTACGACTACAGAGTTGTGCGGACTGATTGTTTTAACTGTTACTCGTGGGTGAATTAAACTTTAACTACACCCACTCTCCACATAAAGCAAAGGCATAAAAATCACCCATTTTATAGTTTTTTGAATCGGAGGGAATTGGTTCAGTGGCGTATTCAAGAAGTAATCTCAAACCAGTTTGTTATATTTAATCTCCATCCCTGGGTTCTGGCTCCGAGTCAAAGGTTTGTTGTTAATTACACACATCCCTCCAAAGGCCACATTTGTCGTAAATGCAAGCTCACTGCTTGTTCTCGACGTCTATATGTGTTTTACCTGAATCACAAGTCCTGTGTTCAGGTGTGAAGCTATTAATATGCGGCAGGTTCAGTGGCACCGGGGCCCAGACTGTCCTTTTTTGCACTATGGTCCCATGACAGCCTTACTGCCCCTCTGCCCGTGTTTCTGGCAGCCAGGATTTCATGCCGTCTCTTCTCTGTGGACCCCCGATGGTGACCCCGCCGTGACTTCTTCTGACCCAGAGAGCGCCCACCCTACTGGGGTAGCAAGAACCACTTTGTGCCACTGCCACAGCTGAAACCCCATTCACACCCTCCCGCGTCTGAAAGCGCCTCTGCTCTGTCCCTTTTTATTCTTTCTAAGCAAACTTTAATTGTGCTTTCTGATGGGGCACGAATTTCGAACACTCCACACGCAGCAGCCTGATCCAGTCGGCACCATTTGTAACTGGTCAACTAGAATTTCAGCTCCAGACAATTTCAATTAATTATCTTCACTGTCCGTATCGCTAATGGGGGAAGGGATAGAGGAAAGGGGAGGGTCAGATTTACATTATACCAAACCGACAACCTGTGGTAAATAGTACTATATATGTAACTCCTAGATGTTAAATCGCCTCCCCTGGGGGGGCACCCCTCCCCCTACCTTCTGTGAGTGATCATGTCAGTCGAGCCTCTGTTTCGACTCTCACTCGTTCCCTACAGTGAGTCATTCAGCCCCAAATCTTACATTATCCTCGCGTTTGTGGCGCTACGAGGCTGGGCGTCTGGTCTCGGCTTCGCCGCTTGCCAAGCCGTGTGCTTCTAGACACTCGCCTTGGTTCTCCCTGTGCCTTGGACCCCTTGTTCAGCGCTCGAGGCGCTTCCAAAGGGGCACGTCAGCATTAGGCACTATGAACCTGTTCAGGAGAAGCCGGAAGTCTGCGCCACATTTTGAGTAGGTAGCCGCCCATGCCTACTCCTGGGCTGACCCACTCCTGCTGCCAGACAGCCAGTAGGATGGCAATCCGCAGAGCTTGGCCAAGCTGCGCATTTCCACAATGTACATCTTTTCCCTTTTAAACAAAGAACACACGTTAACTCGTAGGCAAACTCCTTCCTTTGCCCCCTTTAAATAAGGGGCGCTCACTTCGTTTTCTCCTGGAGCAATACATGTACTCCTGCTTTTTGCGGGAGTAGATGTACTTGAGGGAAACGCCGTTACAATGCTTGTGAATACACACAATCGTAGGAGTGAGTCTCTGCGTGGTCAGTGCATCTTTCATGGGCACGCTCAGTCCGGACCCCTCCTGCACCCCCTCCCCCTCACTTGCTCCCACCTCCTGTAGACAGCTGTAAATGTCTGTCCCCAGATTCAGGGCCTGTGCGCTGCGCAGAGGACTTCCTTTGCATATTTTGCGTAAAGCATGCCCTACGGGAATGAGGCTGTAAATGACAAACAGACACTTCCCACACGGACTCCTGGCGGTGGAAGTCACCTGCAGCGCTCTACCTGCACGTAAATTAGTCGTAACTTACCACAGTGCCCAAAGATGGCCTTGTTTTTAGTACCCCCAGGGGCACCCCGCTTTCCCCCCTCCCCCAAATTAGGTTACCCAAAGAAGACACAAGAAACAGTTGTAAATGGGTAACAAATGCTGCAGGATTTATTACATAATTCCAGGATATGTAATAGGTGGGTTATCTTACGGGCGATCCAAGGGCAGGCGGCCATCTACTTCACCTGCCCCGCCTGATGAGCCGGGCAGCACGGGAATGACCCGCAAGTGCTGCCCCCCAAGTGATTCTTTTTTCGATCACGTGCCGTTGAAATTCTACTCACACCCCCCCTCTCGGGGCGGAGCGTCGCATAGCAAGCCCCCGGTTGTTCAGGCCCACAACCGCCCGCAGGCCTAGCGGGGCGCCGACCGGCTTCCGGGACCTCTCTGGAGGCTCCTCGTTTTGGCTCAGGCACCACGTGGTGCCGCGCAGAGGTACCCTTTGTACCGGCCTGCTTCCAGATCGCCCTGTAACTCCGCCTGCAACGAAAAGAAAACATTAAAACGTTCAGCCAAAAACCCCACCCCACCACACCACGCCGGGTAAGCGGTAGGGAGGGTAAAAAGGCGAGGTGGGCGACAAAGAGGTCGCCAGTGAGGGTGGGGGAAGGCTAAATAGCCTTCCCCTCACACCTGGGCCCGGAAGTGACGCGCCTTGCGCGTCACTTCCGGCCCCTGACACGGAGGGGGGGCAACAATCAGGATCCCTGCCCCCGCCCCCCCCGAAGGAGGGAGTGGGGAGGGGTGACCGGGGCCCCGGGGCCACTAAGGCGCCGACCGCCGAGTGGCCCCCTGCGGGGGCCGCGGTCAGCGGCATAGTACCCCCAGGGGCACCCCGCTTTCCCCCCTCCCCCAAATTAGGTTACCCAAAGAAGACACAAGAAACAGTTGTAAATGGGTAACAAATGCTGCAGGATTTATTACATAATTCCAGGATATGTAATAGGTGGGTTGTCTTACGGGCGATCCAAGGGCAGGCGGCCATCTACTTCACCTGCCCCGCCTGATGAGCCGGGCAGCACGGGAACGACCCGCAAGTGCTGCCCCCCCAGTGATTCTTTTTTCGATCACGTGCCGTTGAAATTCTACTCACACCCCCCCTCTCGGGGCGGAGCGTCGCATAGCAAGCCCCCGGTTGTTCAGGCCCACAACCGCCCGCAGGCCTAGCGGGGCGCCGACCGGCTTCCGGGACCTCTCTGGAGGCTCCTCGTTTTGGCTCAGGCACCACGTGGTGCCGCGCAGAGGTACCCTTTGTACCGGCCTGCTTCCAGATCGCCCTGTAACTCCGCCACAGCCCTGGAGGCGGCTAACCGTCGCAGCCAGGGCCCCCCACCAACCTAGCTCTTTACCTGCACCCTCTATTCACCAATGCTTCGCTTAAATCCAATAAAAACAGGTCCATGCCTATTTGGGAGAGGTGTACTCCATCCAAGTCGAAGTACCCCTTTACATTCCCCCGAATCATCTCATGGCGAATAAAGCCCAAACCCCTTTGGGCGGGACTCAAACCCTGTGAGATCCCTTATAACCACAGGCCCAAGACATACCAGTGAGCTATAGCTCCTGGATTGTAGATGGCCCCATCTATGTCCCCAATCCCTAGACGCTATCCCAATCGGATAGGGTCTGTTGAAATAGAGGGGCCTGTGAAGATGTGCGATAACTATTCGCCCCCCAGCGGGAAGGTTACACCTATTCACAATCCTGGGCCTGCCCGCTTTGACTATTATGACGAGAAGGGTTACTTAACATTTGTACAGTCCCCTCAGATAGTTAACCTGGGGCACAGGAGTGCACCTCACTGCCAGCGCGTGACCATGGGCAAGGGGCAACTCTTGCCCCTGCCCACCATCCCTTATACCTTATAGGAATTATGCCCCTACGGATCCCTCAGTGATGATCCCTTAGGCATACCAGCTTCGGGAATCTGTTTGGCTTAAGCGTTGCGCGCTGTCATAATGTCCCCTTGTATTTGCCCCGCTGACACCCCAGATATTGGGACAGCAGCACCAGTCTCCTGCAGCTGCCGTACGCGACCAGTGATTCCGGTGGGGGGTGCCACCAACCGCAATGGACTATCCTGCCGTGGGATAGGCGACATTAAGCACTGGTGTCCTCGTGTACCTGACGTATAGGAGGGGGGGAACAACATGCACAACTACCTGCCCTTTCCCGAGCAGTGGGAAAGCCAAAGCAATCATTCCTCAAACATTGTAGCCAAATTATGCTATGACCCCATGTTCCCCCCCAGCTTGTCCACCGCAACCCACTATTTAAATGGCAACTCCTGCAAATGCCTGGCTCCCCGGCTATAGGGCGGGTGTTTTGTCTCCCCTGAGCAACTGGTAGCATGCCCTTGATATACAGAGTGCACCTACTCTGCTGCATCGACCAGACATTTGCGCAGGCAATATTGTTTTTGAAATGTGTCGAACAACTGAATGGTGTCCCTTTGGTTTGTGTGACTGTATGTCTATTGTGCATCCCCCCATGTGCGCCCTGCCTTGATTTGTGTGTCAAGCCACAAACGCTGTCCGACTACCCTGCTCCCTATCCGTGCTACTTTATCAGATCAAGACGTGTCATAAAATTAAATATGTGCCTTCGATGGATGGGGGCTTCAAATAATAAAGCTTTATGTGTGGCTCATGTAGGCCCAACTAATCTGCAGGGCCACTCAGCTCGCTCAGGCAAAGTGCTGCATATTGCCTGGTATTTAGGCGCTAGGTCATTGCGTCATTGCCTCCCTATATTACTACAAAAGGAGCACTACCCTACAACAAGCCAATCTGTTGGCTTTGACAATGCCTCTTAGTTACATAAGATAGATAAGCCACAAATATAGCTTTCTTGCCTAGCCAACCAAGAGCTAGCCGCCCCCAACCACGGCTGCCAAGGTTTCAACTGCTATATGTGACATTCCCATCATTCCAGCGGACTATGATTGACATATAAAAGACTATGAATGACACTTTCATGCTAGCACTCAAACCATGAAAATGAGGAAGACATACCGATATCAGTATTACGCCTATTTGACCAACAAGAAACTCTAAGACGACCAAGGTTTAAGGCTGCTATTGAGAGATATTCCGGAGCTTGGAGTGTGCATGTGTGAGACAGTAACATATATACAATCCTTTGGGAGTCAAAGTGCCTGTATAGTATGAGACTAACGTAACCCAGATGGAGCAGAGTATCACGAATATACGCAGTCAGTCTGAACAGCCTGGCACCGTAAGTACTGGAGATTGGCACCTGCAAACTACAAGCCTTGCGTGATGTACACACCTTGCGCTGAGGGGGGGAAACAGCTTGTGCCGGTTTCGCCTCATACTAGCACGGCACTCGCTGACCCATGGTGCCATCATCCAGATGCACCCCAAAGGCCCCCCAAATAGCAGCTGCACCATGAGAGAGCACTGCCCTCCCCTACCCGGAGACGGGAGGCCCGAATCTGCCCTTCCCCAGCACAGGACACCAATCAGGCGAACAGCCCTAATATGGCTTTGGTGTAGTAGTATACTGAAAGTGCACCGATTCTGGACAGATGGCACATGTGCTTGCGCAGAACACAGTCCCTTATCAAATTGGCACCAACCAAGTACAAGTCTTGTATTATTCTTCTCAACCTGTGAGAGCGAAACTAACACCAATGGTCGCACTTCCGACCCAATCATTCAGATTCCCGAGCCCAGTATGCCCCCCTGCAAAGCTTCACCATGCGCCGCTTGGGCCATGTGTTCCACCCTTACGACATCACTAAAAGGTTTCTTTTAGTTGGCAGACTCACCTATTATTTTCATTACTATTAGTGAGCTGCTGCTGTGTTACCCTATTGCAAACACGTCACCATCCCTGAATATTGTATAGAAACACATTTAGAAATTGGAAGAGTTTGCCCGTGCACTGTAGTACTTTTCCCAAAGTGGGCAAGAAAGAGCTGGACTGTCTCAAATTCAGAGCTGATCCAAACCGGGGCCCCCAAATGAGTTTCTAGCAAGGGCAACTGCTAATACTACCGCATGTGCTGTTGTGCACAAGTGTGCACCTCTGACCTGGTTTGGGAATGTATGAAGTGTGCCCGGTGTGGCACCACCGCACCCCCTTGCTGAGTGACAACCTACTCAATTCACCCTGCAACTGACCCTGTTGCTTAATACTGCCCCTTGATGCTCTTGCCTGCCAGTCACAGCCCTACCAACATAATGCCCCCGCAGCATGTTGGAGAGGAGAGACCCACGTACCAGTTTGTGCTTCCATCATACCTTTACTGAGGCTCCAGTTCATGTAAAGTGTGTGTCACTGTCCTGGCAAGGCATACCCAGTAACCCGTCCCAAACTGTAACTGTGGTAACTATGGGCATTTGCATCATCCGCTGTATTTCCTTTCTGGAGTGTTGTGGACCTCAGTATTGCTGAACATCCTACCAGTGAACTGATACCTAATTGCATCTGTATCTCGTCTCTACTCTGCTTTTTGGATATCTAATTGATGTGCGGTCCATTCCCAATTTGGGTACACTACTACCTTTCTGTCTAATCTCTCCAAACGCATCTGTATCCTACATGAGTTCTAGCGACATTGCCGTCCGCTAAATCGACTCGCATGGGAGCACTCCCACGTGTGAAGAACACAAAGAAGCGAATTGAAATGCAAAAATGCCTGTGATCACCCAGTTGGGTAAAGTGGGAAGCCTGGACTGGCCTCCAGTTTAAGACTGTGCCGTCTCCGCCCCAGACGGCCAAAACCCCATCACGTCCTCCAAGGGACCAGTGTGCTCACCCACCGATACCATGTCCACGGGGCACCTTCTGTCCCCCCTTGTAGTTTAGCCGATATACTTCTCACAGTGCAATACACAGATTGCACAATGCACCCTGCCCCCTACTGAAAATAATTGGAAATAGAGACATGTGACCACTGCACAAGATGGTGCTGTTCGTATAATGGGGGGGGGGGGGGGGGGGGCTTCCCCACAGGTAGTCAATGGCCCTTGACGAGTGCCCTGGTACTTTTGTTAAAGAAAATTAATGCCTTGCCTTACTGGATTATATATTATATATATTATTTTTTAACTTAACATGCCCCAGTCCTGCTGGTCCTATTACCAGGAAACGTGCCTTGCTTTGCAGGCCGAGGCACCTCGTGTGTGCTTGCACACCGTGACCACACATGAGTGATGCACCCGGTGTCCCCTCTTGTGTCGTTTGCAACCATAAAACCTCGTGTAAACCTGCCCCTGGTGGCACCCCCTGAGTACCTGCGCCCGGGTCCCCCTGTGCTTGAGGGAGCTATTCTGTGCCAATGTGATGTGCCTCCAGACTGGTATTTTGCTGTTTCTGTCATTGCATGCGGATGATGATCCAGCAAGAACATCATACCCGATACGCCAGGGTTGCTGGCTTTGTCAATGGTTGTTAGTTGCAAAGAAAAATAAGCAGCAACTGCGCTTGTAAATAATATTGCAAACTTACACTTGAGCGCGCTGACAGACAATATTGCTATGATGCAGCAAGTACATCATACCTGCCATGAACATTGTTTATACCCGTTTACATTGAAAGCTGCAATGCTGCATTTGCCTATGGCTACTGGGGGGAAGCACCGACTTCCCGATAAAAAATTGTAAGGCTGCTATTGCTGCTGAACATTCATATAATCGCTTGTAACTAGTAACTGCTGGAAACTGTCAGTCATTCAACTGTGGATGGCACTGGCAGGGGAGGGGTCAAACATAGAAGATAGCTGCCGAAGAAAAGGATTGCAAGACTTGACATTTCCATAATTTCTGTGTAACAAGTGTTAATACACCGATTTGAGAGACACTATACGTGAGCATAAAGAAGTAAAGGAGATGAAAGCATGTAGCTGAAAAGCACCAAAAACGGGAGGGCCCTTTGTGCTGTACGTTTGCAGGTTTTTTTTTTTTTTTTTTTGCTCCTAAAATCTGCCCTGTGTAAAATAAGAAAACTAAGGGGGGAAACCCCCGAAAAATGGCACTGCTTGTCTAAACATGGTTAAAATGCAACACCGGGAAAGCACACTTAACCTTGGGAGGATGCCTACCGCACCTGGATTCCCAGTTGGCCTCCCATCCAAATACTAACCAGGCCTGACCCTGCTTCGCTTCCGAGATCGGCCGAGATCGGATGCTTTCTGGGTGAAATGTCCATAATCGAGAGACTGATTGCCGCTTACTCCCGGGCAAAGTACAGCCAAGGAAGACTCCGGACGAAATATCTGAAAAGACACGCATGTTAGCAACAAGACCCGGCGCCCCACACCCCCCACTGCCGGGCCTTGGACCTCCACCCATGGAGGCCTGGCGACCGTGGGAAGCCGAGGTAAGCGCCGCCCCGCAGCCCACAGCAATGCGGACCTCGCGGCGCCCAGCATCCCTAATGTGAAGAATAAATATAAATGACTCCACCGAGCAGCGAGCGGGCCACGTGGCGTAGTATAGCACAAACTCGACCAGAAGGAAGGAGCGCTGTGCAAGAGCACAGTATTTACATTACATATTCAGTCACGGGGATATGAAGTGAATTGCCCAGAGTAACTGGATGTTGACGCGACCACGAGGCTCGATCCCTGGTTTCCTGCACCCAAGTCAGCATCCTGAGCCTCGGAGCACTGCACAAACCAGGTGCTCCACCCCCTCCACTGCCGAGCATCGCCCCTCCACCCCGGGAGGCATGGCGACATGGGAATTTGAATGACTCCACATTCAAAGGGAGCGGTAACATGGCGATATGAAGCGCAACTCGACCCGAAGGATAGGAGCGCTTTACGTGAGCACCGTATTTGCATAGATATTCAGACACGGGGAGATTAAGTGATTTGCCCCAGAATCACAGAATGTGGGCGCAACCTCGAGGGAGGTCTTGGAGCGTGCCTTCAGGAGGCACCTGGATTGCACGCTGGCACTCCCCGCTGGAAAATAAGAGCGCTGAAGCTAAGCGTGCGTGTGTGCTAAACGGCAAGCGGTGTGTGCTATGTAGAGGAGAGGGGGGGGGGGCACGTCCTGGAACAGCAGCAGAGTGCTGTGACCCAGTCCCCCCCATGCACACCCACACGTAAGCCGGGGCCTGGCCCGTGGATAATGACCCACACGCCCGCCAGCTGGGATCCCGAGGGAACTGTGAGGAATCCCGAGAACAATGTCACGGTGAGGCGGGTAAGGCACAAAGAGATGCCCATGGTGTGGAAAACCCGGCCGGTTTTCCGACCTCCGCGACTCTCACCCCCCGCCAGCTGGGGGGAGGGCGTCCCACTCCCAGGATCACGAAACGACAGAGGGTCCCCTCCCGCGACCTGTTCAAGGATGGCGGACCGGGGAGACAGTTCAGCATCCCACCCACCGATCCCCAAGTGGGCCTTTGCCTCCCCCAGCGCCGAATGCCCAGGTGTCCTATGGGCAGGGCCTAGCGCTCATAGCCCGGCCTCAGCCCGGGGGAAAGCGTGCCACTGTGGCCTGGGGACACGAGACGGAAGGAGCACCTGAGCGTACCGGGTCCCAATTACGGGCACCTGGTGCCCCATGCACGGGAGGGAGCCTCCAAGATGCCTGCAACCTCCCCCCCCCGAGGCCGACCAATCGGGCACCGGCCACTGACCACGTGGGTAGGGCCCCACAGGCCAGGACTGGCTCGCAGGCGGGAGCCTCTCTAAGTCTTCCCCGGGACAGATGAATGACAGCGGGGGGCGCAGACACAGCTGCTCCCCGCGACTTCCATCACCAGCGCCCTCAGAGCCCACTGATAGAACCCCCAAAAGGGAGGAACAGGGCGGGTGGGGGGGTATATGCACTCACCGTGCAAACAGATTGGCAGCTCCCGGGCACGACCAGTCGGCGTCAAGGCGAGGTGGGCGACAAAGAGGTCGCCAGTGAGGGTGGGGGAAGGCTAAATAGCCTTCCCCTCACACCTGGGCCCGGAAGTGACGCGCCTTGCGCGTCACTTCCGGCCCCTGACACGGAGGGGGGGCAACAATCAGGATCCCTGCCCCCGCCCCCCCGAAGGAGGGAGTGGGGAGGGGTGACCGGGGCCCCGGGGCCACTAAGGCGCCGACCGCCGAGTGGCCCCCTGCGGGGGCCGCGGTCAGCGGCAAACTCCCAGTCATAGGTTACGATCAAGGGGGGAGGGGATGGAGAAAGGGGGCTTGAAAACAGCCCTCTCCTCGAGCTCCTCTTTTCTTAACATTAAAGCGCCTAAAAGTAGGATAACCAGAATTTTAAAGCCAAAGTCCGGGACATTTCACAAAAATAGAAGGACTAAGCGACGTGTACGCCCCGGGGAGGGCTGGCATAGAAGCCTTGTAGACAAGCCGTAGTGTGGCGGGGGTGGGTTGTGTGTGTGTGTGTGGGGTGGGGGGGGGGGGGGGGAGGGGTGCAAGTGAGAGGAATACTTTGGACTCTGAGGTGGTGTGCATATAAAGCCAGACGACGAAGATGAGTGGCTTGATATAGAGAGTAGAGGCGCCAGGAAGGGAACAGAGGTTATGGAAGGGGGCAATGGAAGACCCAAGAGGGGACACATTCATATCGAAATATGGGTAGAGTTGGCGGCCCGTGCTTGCAAAGAATTGGGGATAGTGACCATGTCTACTGAATTGCGAGGGGTTGAGGCAATGCAAAGGGAGTAACTGGGGATTGCAATATAGAATTTATTTATTTTGAGGGTTTTATATAGCGTGAACAAGACCCTTGCGAGTATCAGAGCGCTTAACAAGTCAAATAAAGAAAGCAAGGTGTAGCAAACGAAGATAAAGGTGAACAGCTATAAATAGCATATACAAGTACACATCAGCTATTGTGAAAGACAAAAGGACAGCTATTGAGCACAAAGACCTAGATAGTTATAATATACAGTAAAGCTAGCAATAGTTCACATGAATTTAGCCATGAGGATCGCTTTCACTTTCTTGAAGGAGGCCGAGGACAGGTTCGCTCATGCTTCAGTGGGCAAAGCGTTCCAGATTGTAGGAGCCATACCAGAGATTGAACGGATATAGTTTTTTTTCTTGGCAAATCGTTGTGGTTTTAGAAGAAGTGTCTTGGCACTCCTGGAGGCTCTGCTGCCCGAAGAGAGCTCCAGTTTCTGAGCTAGGTAGTGCGGGGAATTGTGGTGTAGGGCCTTGTGCATCATACAAGCGATTTTAAGATGAATTCTAGCTTCAAATGGTAGCCAGTTGAGGGCTCTCGGGTCAGGGGATATGTGAGAGTTTCTCTTTGAACCCGTGATGAGTCTCGCAGCTGAGTTGATAGTGGCTCTTAGTGGGGCTGTCGATGACCTTGGGAGGCCGCATAAGGTTACTGCCCCATATTCCACTCTAGGTATTACTAGGGCTTGCACTGCTTGTTTGAAATCGACGGCTGGCAGAAAGGGTTTCAGTTTTCGCAGGGTCTTCAGGTGGAAGTTGGCTCCTTTTGTGGAGGCGCTGATATGCTTCTGCATCTTTAAGTTGCTGTCAAGCGTTCTCCCTAGTGATTTCGCTGAGTCAACGGTGAGAGGTTGTCCTTTGAGAGCTGTTAAGTGCTTCAGCCAGTCCAGGATAGTGGGAGTTTTGTTAGGGGGAGCGATTAAGAGGAATTCCGTTTTGAGGGCGTTTAGTTTCAAATGGTTTTCGGCCAGCCATGTTTGGGTTTTTTGTACAGTGGAGTTGAGAGATTTGATGTCATCAAGTGAGTGGATCTTGATGTAGATTTGGGTGTCGTCTGCATACATATGGAAGTGAATCTTGGCGAGGCTGAGAAGATCGGTAAGAGGTTCCATAAGAAGGTTGAAAAGGGTCGGTGAGAGGGAGGAGCCTTGTGGAACTCCTAATGTGACTGGCATGGGGTTGGACAGGGATTGGTTGACCTTGAATCTTTGGGATCTGTTTTGAAGGAAGGAGGCAAACCAGTTAAATACAGTACCAGACAATCCCATTCTGTGTTTCAGGAGTTCAAGCAGGTTGTCGTGTTTGACGGTGTCAAATGCTGACGATAGGTCGAGAAGGATGAGTAAGCAAGCTTTGTTTTGGTCCAGGATTTTTATAGCGTCATCAATTACATGTGTCATGGCTGATTCGGTACTGTGACCTGCACGGAAGCCTGATTGAAATTGGTTAAGCAGGTTGAATTGATCAATGTGCCTATTCAGCTGCAAGTTAACACATTTTTCCAGGAGTTTGGCTAGCATAGGTATGTTAGAAATCGGACTATAGTTATTTAGGTCCGAGGGGTCAGCTGTTGTTTTCT
This sequence comes from Triturus cristatus, assembly GCF_964204655.1. Classification (NCBI taxonomy): domain Eukaryota; kingdom Metazoa; phylum Chordata; class Amphibia; order Caudata; family Salamandridae; genus Triturus; species Triturus cristatus. The sequence continues at coordinate 163,143,265 of NC_140590.1, forward strand.
TTAGGATAGGTGACACCTGACCTGTTTTCAGGCTGTCTGGAATGAGTCCTTGAAGGAGGGACGTATTTATGATCTTGGTCCAGAGAGATAGTAAAAGGGGAATGAAGTCTTTTAAGTAATTAGCCGGGAGCGGGTCTGTGAAATGATTGGAGGGTTTCAGAGAGGTTAGCACCTTTAATATGGAGTCTTCACTGTAAGTGTTGCAGTGGGACCAAGTTGCGTTGTTTTTGGGAGGATGTTAGTTTGTGCACCAGCCAGGGGCACAGATGAGTTCTTATCCATGTCTGAGATGGATAATAGGTCCTTGAGTAGATCTGATTTTATGGATTCTGTTTTAGAGGCGAAGAAGGAGGCAAATTCTTCATAATTGTGTAGAATAAGAGGGATGGCGTTCCGGAGACTGGGTATGTTGTTGGTTTGGGTTTTGATAAGATCGAATAGCTTTTTGGGGCGGTTCTTGGCTTGGTCTAGTTGAGTCCTGAAGAAGTCGGTTTTAGATTTTCAGATTTTCCTAAAATAGGAGTTTCTGAAGCGTCTTAGAAGCTTGAGGTGGTCAGCTGAGGTTGCGGCTCTCCAACGCCGTTCCAATTAATCTGAGAGAGCGTCTGTCTTCATTTAGCCTCCCATCGTGCCAAGGTTTTGAGTCTTTTGTGGAAGCACTTTTCAGTTGAAGCGGAGCTATGTTATCATGAAGGTTGTTCATGGAGTGAAATTAGTGATTGGTCAGCCCCTGGACATCGTTTAGGTCTTCCGGGAGATGTAGAGGGTTTGAGTTAGTTGATGCTATAGGGTTAGAGCCGACGTTTTTCAGGTTTCTCTTCCAGATCTTAGTTCTCAGGGGTTGTGATGGGAGACGTTTGACCTCTTCCAAGACTTGGAAAGTAATATTGTGATGGTCAGACCAGTCGCATGGGAGGATCGAGTTGAGCTGTGTGGTGTCCACATTAGAGATTACTAGGTCGAGAATTGCACCTTTGTCGTATGTAGGGCTGTTACATATTTGGATGAGATTAAGGTCGGCGAGGAAGGCTTTGAGGCTGTTTACCCCAGGGTCGTTCAGGTCATCCCAGTGGAGGTTGAAGTCCCACAGGAATATTTGCTTATTTTGATGGCTGTAATTTGATGCTAGAATAGCCATGAATTGTTCTATGAATGTTAGGTTTTCTCCGAGAGGGTGGTAGAAAGTGTGAAAAGAACAGATTTGTTTGTTATTACTGGCGATGTTTAAGCAGAGGTATTCACAGGAAGAAAAAGCAGGGGCATTGGAGTTGGACACTGTTAGGCTGCTCTGATGTATGCAGGCTATCCCACCTCCTAGCCTGTCCGTTCTGTCTAGTTTGGTGATGTCATAGTTGGGAGGGTAGCAAGATGTCCATGATGGGTGTAGATGTATCATTTATCCAAGTTTCCGTCAGGATCAGAATGTCAGGTTTGTTAGAGAGTAGTAGGTCAGCTATCTCAGCTGCATGTCTGGCTGCAGGTCTGCAGTTTAGGAGAATACAATTTAGCCGCGTCTTGTTGGATACTGTGGTGGGTTCGATTGTGAGGGGGATTCTAGTGAGGTTATTTTCAACTGTGCCTCTGGAGTTATGTCTGGTGGCTCTGTGAGTGTTGATAGGGATAGATTGAATTTGGGATTCTGTATGTAAGATAACTGGGAGCCCGATGTTTAGTGGCGGGGGAGGAAGCTCCTATGAGCGAAGGAGGGCCCCTACTTCTATAGTAGATAGAGGGTTCATCATCCTGCTGGGGCGGGATAAGGTATTAGGGTGCGGCACTGTACTCCAACGTGGAGACCCCTGAGCCTGGGAGCTTGCAGGTAGATGTTGGGGGTGACTATAGTTCTTGGAGCGAGGGAAAGAACTGTATTCCTGTTTGCTGTGAGTGAACTTGGGTTGTTGTAAGACCAGATCGTGTAGGGTTCGGATGTCAGATTTGACTTGCTGAAGGGCTGATAATATCTGGTCAAATCTGGTGTCGGACGTGAGAGTGCCCTTATTGGAAAGATGGGCTGAGGGAGTAGGCGGTGTAGAGGCATCTTTGGTGTCTTTTGAGGGGGAGTCGTGGTCGGGTATAGAGTAAAATGCTCTTTCTGTGTGTATGTTGCTGGAGGGGGGAAATGAGGAGGTCGGGGGGAGGGGACTGAGAGACGTCCAAGTCAGGGGCAGTGGGGGTAAAGCTGGAGTTGATGGGCAGAAGGGAGGGGTTGAGGGTAATGGTGAGGGGGGAGGAAGTGTAGGGTGAGGGGGAAGAGAGACGGCTAAGTCTGGATCAGTGGGGGAAAAGGTAGGGTTGACGGGCTGGTGAGGGGGCAAAGAGACAGCAAAGTTGGGATCAGTGGGGGTAAATGTGGGGTTGATGGGCTGAATGGAGGTGCTGTGAGAAATGGTGAGGGGGAGGGTGGGGGAGGACGAGTGGCTTGAGGGGGCAGAGAGAGGGCAATGCCAGGATCTGTGGGGGTGAAGGTGGGGCTGAGGGACTGAAGGGCGGTTCTGGGAGTAATGGTGGGGGGCGAGGGTGGGGGTGGAGGTGCAGGGTGATGGGACTGAGAGACGGCTAAGCCAAATTTAGAGGGTGTATAGGTGGGGCAGACGGATTTCAGGGGGGTGCTGGGAGTGATGGTGAGGGGGAGGGTGGGGGAGGTGGTCCAGGGTGAGGAGGGAGAGATAGTGTATTGGTAGGGTTAAGGAGAGAGGCGGATATAAGGTGGGATGAGTTCTTCGGTGGAGAGTCGTTGAGGTCTAGAGTTTGTGTCGGAGCAGATGGGAACAGCAGGGAATCCTGAATTACAACTGGATCGGAATGGGAGTTGACAATTTCGGAACAATTGGAGGGAGAGGAGGGGTGAGTTAGCGAAACTCTCTCCTTGATGAACGGAAATATGTGGTATATCATATTAATGTTGCGGTCGGTAGATTGTATGAGGATGATTCCATTATGATAGATGTTAACGGTGGCTGCAGCATTGAAGAAAATGGAGGGAAGGATAGATAGTATAAATCCGTGTGCTGTTTTCTTCATGAAAGAGACCTTAAAGAGAGCGAGTAAAGAAGATGATGTCGTTCTTGTTGAGCCCTTTGTTCATAGAGAAGTATGGGTCAGAGATTGGGGTTTCAGGATGAGATTTTAATAAGTTATGTTTGAAGTTTGTTGCTGCTTTTTTTTAGAGGTTTGGGGGGTAAGTGATGGAGTAAGTGAAGTTCCCGGTGCGCTCCATAATGTAGGTAAACTTGATTCACGGAGGGTAAACAAATGGAAAGCTGTCTTTGCAAAGTGCTGCTCAATTAGGGGGAAAGAGAAACAAGGTTATGAATGAAGACAGTCCAAGATGGATGCTCAGTTGGCTAACTAGAACAGTGCTGGCAAGGAAGTCCTCTGTCTATTTCAGTTAATGGCCAACAGGGAAGTAGTCCTTTTTCTTTGTTAACCTATTGTGGCCATTTTGTGTGTGAACAGTGGAGGCATCTGAGTTCATCCCCTCTCCAGGTTGTCAATTTCAAGCTATAATATGGGCTTAGGTGTGGGACCGTAGAGTTTCTATAAGTGCCCGATCTGTAAATATCTGCAGAGCTCAATCTTAAAGTTGTATCGTGATCAGGGGAGGCTCATTGTCTTACGACCTCCGAAAGGAACTGGCATGCCTCCCTCTGTACTCTAGAGGAAATCGGTTTAGAGTTTGTGAGTCTCGTGCTGAGGGAATATGGGGGAGGGGGTGGGTGGCGGGTCGCTAGACACTGGTACCTTAGTGATGCTGCTGCTTTCGTGGGCTCTGGAGACTCTGCGGGGACATCTTCCCCCCGTTGCGCTCCTCTGCTCCTGCCGGGCAGGCTTCCTGAGCCTCCGCCACGCTCCGCTCCTGTGCCAGTAGACAGCGAGTGGCTCTGTGCTCCGCGCTGAGCTTTCCTGACGGTCACGAACCTCAACACTAGCCCGGGAGTTGACCCGACCTCCCGAGTGCTCCGTTGTCCGCAGCAGTGTTTGGTCCGTTCGTTGTGCTCCCCATGCATCGGTGTGGGGGGGTCACGGAAGCACAATTGATTCATGGGAGGGGGCGGCAGGGATGCACGAGTGTTCCTGACCCTCCATTAGAGATCCGCACGTCGGAGGAGCCCGCAGCCCAGCAAGGCTCACCCTCCTCAACCAGCGCTCCGCAAGGTACCCAGGTGGGGACCGTCCACGGCAGCAACGGCGGCGTTGTCCCTGGGCATCGAGCTCTGTCGCCGAGTCAGACGGGGACACACTCCGATCTCCAGACTCTGCAGATTGTCCCGTAGTGAACAAACAGTGAGTTAAGAAAATGTTCCTGTTTCTCTAGTAAATGTCCTGTTTCCTCAAAGTCGGTGGGGCGTCAGATGGAGCTATAGGCAGGGATAATAAGCTAATAATAAGATAAAGTGATCCCCAAGCTAGCGGAGCTCTCCTAGGGCCTCATGTAGGTAAATAAATTTTACTGGTTCTTAAATACCGAGCCGTACCGAATCGGTAAATTAGAATCGGTAAGTTACATGTAGGTAAAAATTCGGTAACAGTTACCGATTCGGTAACATTCGGTAAATACGAATCGGAATTCACCGATTCGGTAAATACCGAGGTGATAATTACCGATTCGGAAAATACCGAGGTGGTATCTACCGAATCGGAAAATACCGAGGTGGTATCTACCGAATCGGAAAATACCGAATCGGTACGTACGGATTCGGTAAATAACATCACATGACTTGACGAAACAGCTAATCCTGTGCAACGACAGCCCACCCAACCAGGAACTGCCCACACCCAGGCAGGTGTACACAATTAGCCGAAGTGGCCACACCCAGGCAGGTGTACATAATTAGCCGACCCTGGAGAGGCTTGGAGTGCAGAGGAGAGGCAGGGAGCAGTTGCATGTGCGAGCGGGAAACGAACAGCATGTCCAGCCAGAGAACACAGAAAGACGGAGGGGAAAGGAGGAGGAAGCTCAAATTCAGCCCCAAGGAACTCCAGGTGCTGGTGGAGGAGGTGGTGAAGCAGCACCAGAAGCTGTTTGGGAGGCAATCCCTGCAAGTGCCTGAGGCCGAAAAGCGCAACATATGGCTGGCCATCCAGGCGCAGGTCAATGCTGTGGGAGTGACCCACAGGGACATTGAGGTCCTCAAAAAGCGCTGGTATGACCTGAGGATTGTGACCAAGAGGAAGATGGGCGACATCCAGAAGGAGGCCAGCCAGACCGGAGGTGGAACCAACAGGGCACCTGCCCTCACCGAACTGGAGGAGCTGGTGGCGGCCACACTCGAGCAAGAGAGCGTCGTGGGTCTTGGGGACGCCGACAGCTCTGCCAGAGCCGCAACACACCAAGGTAAGACGAAAGCACAGCAATGTAGCCTCCCCTACCCCTATCCCACATCCCCCATTGTGAAACGAGAATCACACTGCAGTCCACACGTGTCAGTGCAGACAGGCAATGCATTCCGGGAGATGTAGTCAGGGCAACACTAACCATGACGTAAATGTCACAGGGCAACAAGGCATGTCACGCACTCGAGGCACAAGGAGACAGAGGACAGATTGGAATGTGAAATGATTTATTGTGACGCTTGCAATGCAGCCCTTCGGGGACACTGAGCCAATGTTGTTTTTCTGTCCACAGATGTGACATCATGCAGTACAGGGCATGCTGCAGGGGAGACGGCACACCGGCCACAAAAATCACCTCTAGCCAGCACGAGTTCAGACCAGGGAGCAGGCCCACTTGCAGCCGCACCACCTACGCAGCCAACCTCGCCGCACACAGAGCCAGCATCACCACCACCAGAGCCAGCATCGCCACTCATGTTCGATTCACCGGCCACATCTCCGCTTGCAGGTGTGAGAATGAGGAGGCGTCCAGCAGCCAGGCTACGAGCTTTCGACACCTCGTCAGACGACAGCATGGGCCCAGAAGACCGCACCGGGCCCCAGGAAGGGAGCCATCCCACTGTGCCCCACACCTCACAGGCAGCACAGACGGGAGCAAGAGGGCGCCGCAGGTCACGTGTCCAGAGTCCACCAGCACCCACTGACGGCCATGGTGTCTTCTTGGGGCTCGAGGGCCAAATGTTGAAGCAACAGCGCCTGCAATCAAAGGCAGTTATGTCAGTCCAGAGGCACATGCGGGTGATGAAGACAAGCTTAGTCAACATGGACACAAACATTGGCGGCATGGCTGCGGGCATTCGGGACATGTCCCAGTCAATCCAGCAGTTGTGCAGCAAATTAGATGCTGACATCGAAGCACGGCGCCGGGAACGCCAGAGAAGGGACACTACCAGCAGGGCACTCAACCGTCTGGCAACTGCGACTTCCCTACTTTGCCGGCGCTCTGTGACGATGCAGGAGGGCCTAACACAGTGCTGCAGCGACCTGTCTCGGGGGATGGTGCAGGTGACAAGTGCACTAGGGGTGCTATTGAGTAGTCAGGCGTCGACAACTGCTGCAGGGGATGCTGCGGAGAGCATCAACACCAGCAGCAGCATCACACCCCCCGTCCCCGAAGCACGCAGGAGCAGCAGGCGGCTTGGGGTTGGCTCTAGTGAGGATGCACAGGCCGTGCAATCCACCACTGCAGCGCGTATGCGCAAACATTGATGTGGCCCTGCTTATCCACTTGCCATTGGGTGACGTAACCCTGGACATACTCATTGTATAGATGGCATATTGCCAGATTGGCCTGTTCATGTGTTCATGGCGTGGTGCCACATTAAACTACGTCATGACTTCTCACAACTCGCTGTGTCCCCTCACTTACTCAGAAATAGTTGCATGTGATCTCTGCCCGTCTCTCTCTCCCATCGACTGCAGTTGGCACTCTAGCTGCGCTGCCCTCTGGCTGGCCTGACTCATCCTCGTTGTCCTCAAAATATGTTAGTTCCACATCTGTACCTTTTTTCGTGGCAAGGTTGTGCAGCATTGCACAAGTGGCAATTATCTTGCAGCAGGTGATGGGTTTGTACTGGCGTGCGCCTCCGCTCTTGTGGAGGCAGCGGAACCTGCTCTTCAGTAGTCCAAACGTGCGCTCCACCACATTGCGTGTAGATTTGTGGGCCACGTTGTATCGTCTCTCACTCTGGGTTGCTGGGTGTAGGTAGGGAGTGAGGATGAATGAACGGCATGCATATGCACTGTCGCCTGGATGAGTAAAAGGGAACCATCAGTTACATGCCTCTATACACTCTGATTTGCAGGTTTCAAGGGGCGTCACTGTTACTTACCCAGCAGGTATCCCTCTCCGAATTCGCCGGCACTCAGTCGTGTGTAGATCCCACTATTCTGGAAGATGTAAGAGTCGTGGGTGCTCCCAGGAAACTTTGCAACAATATCTGTGATGATGTTCCCTGCATCACAGATCACCTGCACATTGATGGAGTGGGTGGACTTCCTGTTCCTGTAGATGTGCTCTGTGTCAGCTGGTGGACAGATTGGGATGTGTGTACCATCAATACAGCCGATGACATGGGGGAACTGTGCCATGTGATAAAAGTCTGTTTTTGTTTTCTGCAGTGCAGCCTGTGTGTTTGGGAAGCTTATGTAGTGGTGCATTCTCTGCATCATGGCATCCAGGAACTTCCTGAAGAAACGGGACAGGCAACTCTGGGATACACCACCCACCGCAGCTGTCACCACCTGATAACTGCCGGATGCCAGTAGATGTAGGCTGCAGAGCACCTGCACATGTGGTGGTATGGCGTGCGCCCTTCTTGTTGGCTGGTCCAGGAGTGGGTGCAGGTCCCTTATCAGGTCCATGATGGTTTCGGGGTGTAGCCTGTACCTCTCATGTATCTCTGCATCAGTCAGCTGGAATAGTGTGATGCGCTGTCTGTAGATTTGTTCCTCCCGTCGCCACACCCTCAGTCCTGCTGCCTGTAGACGTAGGCGCCTTGCAATGACGTACATGGCGGCCATGTTGTCCACGCTGTTGCATTTTGGGATTGCTTATGTGCATTGTTGATGGTTACCACCTGCTTTCCATCCGTGTTAATTACCGACTCTTATTTACCGATTTTCCTGGATTTCTTAATTACCGACTGCTCCTACATGTCATTTTAAATTTTTACCACTTCATATTTACCACTTCATATTTACCGATTCGTTAATTATGTATTCGGTAAATATGAATCGGTATTTTAGAATTCGGTAACTATGAATCGGTATTTACCGCCTCATATTTACCGAAAAGTGGTTTTTGGACTCCTACATCTCACTTGTCTGAATACCGGTCGGTAACAGTATATTTACCGAAAATCGGCCGTTACCGACCGGTATTTCGCTACCTACATGAGGCCCCTAGTGAGCTCCTCTCTCGTCGGCCATTTTGCGGCAATGGATCACTGGAAACTGTGGGGTGATAATTCATGCTCCGAGAAGTTGGGGTGTCAAACTGAAGACTAACTGTAGAGGCCATGTCAGTTTTGTGTGCTTTCACTGGTACGAGTCGTGGTATATAGTGTGCATGGGACTGAACTTGCATCCTTAATTGTGGGGAACCGAGCCGAAAGCAGCAGGTAGTGTGGGTGAATATGGACTGCCTTGCAGTTGTGCAAGGAACGCTTTTCGGAGGAGTGTTGGATTTAAAGAATGGAAAAATACCCTATTTTTTTCTTAACGTGGAGGCTGGTGTACACTACGAGGAAATGTGCGTGTTGTGGAGAGTGGGCGGATGGGGAGCTCCAGTCATTGGCGACCACACAGCTCTGCTCACACAGACACATACCTCAGCTCAGACCTGAATCACAGTGCACAGCTCTGCACACACAGACACACACCCCACCTCGGACCTGAATCCGAGCACACAGCTCTTCACACACATAGACACACACCCCACCTTAGACCTGAATCACAGCGCACAGCTCTGCACACACAGACACACACCCCACACACACAGCTCTGCACACACATACAAACACCCCACCTCGGACCTGAACCACCGCACTCTGCTCTGCACACACAAACATCACTTGAGCCGTGTGTTCGCAGCAGTGAAAATCCCACAGTGGGGCTTGTGCTGTGACATTGCTTTGCTGCATCTAGACCATGTTATAATAATTTATCTTCATTGTAGAGCTCAAATGACGGTGTATTTTAGTCACTTCAGATAGCTTGTCGATGCTGTGGAGTGCTCACTGCGGTGATATGTCGGTTTCTTGGTTCTTCAAGGGACACACGTGGAAGCCATCGGGTACCTGTCGTGCTGGACGTGCAATGTTGAGGCAATAGGGAAACAGTGCGATAACTGGGCCAGATGTTTACTAAGCATCTGTCCATGACGCATGCACTGCCCACAGTGCTTGATGGCGCCTGGCACGCCACACGTCTAGGTATATAAATCCTGTACATCTAGCAATACGAAACTAATATTATACAGTCCTGTCCCCCTGAACATTGGAAAACAAGCATTGGCATAGCAATAGGTCTCGCATTTTCGAAACTTTAACATATTAGTATTGTAAATGATAATGTCTTTTATTATTGCAGGTTTTGTAAACAAATAAATAAGACATTACCATTTACAATGCCAGTAGCTCAAAATCTCGCAAGTTCGAGACCTATTGCATTGCTTGTGTACCCTTCCTCTTAGTGAAAGGACCAGTACCATTTACAATACCGATAACTCACACTAGTACAAATGCAATGCGATAGATTTTGCAGTTACAAAAAAGTTAGCTGTCGCCATTTTACATTAGAGCATTTTCTTTATTTTTTACAAAGGAATTTTTTTTTTTTAAAACAATGTCATTTACAATGCCAATAGCTCAAAATAATGTAATTGCGAGACCTATTGCATTGTAAATGCTTGTTTTGTTTTATCTGCCATGCTGTCCCAGTCTATGCTGGATGCACCTAAGGTTGTCTCTCGACGCAAATGGGGACAGTGTGTCCGATGTTAGTTTGGGCCCATTTTTATTTAAAAAGAGACTTGGGTGGGATTGATCCTGGAAATTTAGATACCTTTGGGCATGGTTTTGACATATCACCGCCAGTGAGGGGGTAACCCCCACCTTCCCCATTTTCTCTACCCTGAATGACTGAAAAACTATCTGAAGCCCCAGGGTAGGACCAAATGCTTTCTGCACCATAGTAGAAATAAAGATGAACCCTCCAGTCTTCCCTGTAAGGGAGCAGAAAGGCTGTCTGGTGTCCAGGGGTGGGGAGAGGCCAGCCCCATAACGCATTTTGTTTCTCACTTCTTTCCCTGATGTTCTGGTGGCCTTTATGACCACCCTGCCCACCAGGGACTGGCGGATAGGTAGTAAACCAAGGATTGCAATTAAGCATACTAGGGGGAAAAAGGTGAGAAAAGGAATAGGGTGAGGTGCTGAAACATCTTGGTATCGGGTCCTACTCCCCTGTACGAGACAGTATTTTTGCTCTCAGGTAGAGGCAAAATGAGGAGTTTGCTAGCTCTCTGCCAACCCATGTGTAAAACTGTGCCCAAAGAAAGCCCCATTTTCTCTTACTTCCAATTGGAAAATCTGCAGTATTCGGGCTCTGGGTCAGCTGACAAGCAAAGATGCCTATCAAATCCTGGGGATATATGAAACCTAGTGACCAAGGGAAATCCAGGGTGCTGTGGTTTGCATATATCCATGCATGTTTTCTTACCCAGAATGCCCTGCAAACTTGAAAGATCTGCCTAAATACCCAGATGCCTCATTCCTTAGGGGATGGCTGTAGCATTTCAGCTTTGCGTCACTGACCATCAAGGGATCTTATACACTCTGGGCATTTCTGGAACCTAGAGACCCAGGGGAATCCAGGGTGGTTTGGCGTGTGTGGATCTCGGCACGTTTTCTTGCCATCAGTGATGTCATAAATGATGTCATAGAACATGTCATGAGCAATGTATTACGTGAGGGCATAAGCAGTGCATTGGGGGGCAGAAGTTATAGTTAGCTCTGTGGTGTTTTGTTAGTTCAAAATGTTAATTTTGTCACTGACATATTCCCCGAACTATAAATTTACTTAAACCTTTGATTTTTCAATTGAATTTCTAACGTTTTTTTAAAAAAACCAATCTTTTTATCACACCTAACTATAACGTTACTTTAACCTTTTATTTTTTTGGGTGAATTTGTAGTATTTTGCTGTGAAATCCCACAGGCAGCAAACCCCAAACTGCGCACGGCCTTTGACCATACACAACAGGGAGTTGGCAACAGGGCCTTGACCCAGAGCCAGCACTGTTGCTTACTATGAGCGTGGAAAGGACGCGGCCAAACAGGCAGTGCTCTGCGCCTCATACCGGCCAATTGCATTACTCAACAGTGACATGAAATTGTTTGCATCCATACGGGTCCAGAGGCCTCATCATGTTTGGCAAGCATTCATATCCCCCCAAAGATCTGGGTTTATTAAAAATAGGCAAGCATCTGATAACACCCGACTTCCATTGACCTTGATAGAGGAGGCCATAAGGCGCAAACAATTGATGGTACTTCTCTTCCTGGATGCGGAGAAGGCCTTCAATAGAGTTGATTGGCCCTACCTTACAAAGTTACTGGGAAAGATCCATCTGGGACCCAACGTGAGAATCTTCATTCAGGTGAACTTTAAAAAAAAAAAAACCCTCAGCAAAGATCAAGATTAACGGGTGAATATACTTCAGAAGTACCCATCTCAAGGGGGACGATGCAAGGATGCCCTCTTTCTCCCCTGGTCTTTTCTTTATCAATGGAGCCGTGAGTAGCTAACATAGTACGTAATCCCAATATTGGTGCCCTGAAAATAGGCGAGACAGAGCAAAACTAACTTTATTTGCCTATTATAGCCTTTTGTTTTAGTACCAGCCTGGATCGATTGTTTCCACCATGTGGAGTTAGATCGCTTTCCAGAATTCTCAGGCTTTAAGATAAACTGTTCCAAATCCCAGGGAATGGGCATGGCACACCCTCATGAGGAAGGGCGAGAGACAGCTTGGCGGGAGGCATTTTCGTGGACTGGGATGTAAATCAAATATCTCGGAATCCATCTGCCGGCCACACCCACTCACTGTATGAGTGTAACATCCCTCCCCTTCTTCAAACTCTATTTCAAAATCTCTACCGAGATTAAATGAGGGGGGCTTGGGTTTTCCTGATTTTGTAAAATATGTCTGGACGGCCCAGCTACGTCAAGCCCTGCACTGGAACTATAATCCGGATAACAAACCATGGGTACATGTGGAGCAGGCCTTTTCTAAACTTCCCCTTAAATATATTCTGCAGCTACCGAACAGACCTAACTCAGACATACACTCCCCGTCCAGACCACATTGAAGAAGCTTGATCACTGGTAAGTAAGAAGGCATTCCCCAAGTATTTGTTTCCATTTGACTCCCATAATTCACAATGCAGACTTCTCACCCCTCCCTGGCATCTTAGATCCAGGTTTTACCTATTCTGCAAGACGAGAAGCCCTAATTGAGAAATTGGGCTTAAATAGAAAGGATGTGTATCGATTCACATAGTTGCTACATTGTGTATCTGAAAGAGACAATTAGTTATGGATTTCTCACCTTAGAATTACCCCCAGGCGTCAGACTGGATCCGGAGATTTTTTTTCGTCCACAGTATCCCTGCATGCCGATAGGTGGCGTTGGTCGACTCCACATTCGTCGTTGTGGTCGTGAGTATGACATTGCAGTATCTACTTAGATGGCGCCCTCCTGCGCTGACGTCAGTTCTTTCTTTTTCTGCGCCAGCCAGCACAGATCCGGAGAGAGCGGTACCTTGAGTCACTTTTTGACTCTCTTTTTGCTACTTTTGTCAACGTCTTTTCGAGTCCTTCTACTCCTGGTGCACACAGGCTTCAAAGCTTGTGACTCTTGTCACAAACTGATGTCGGCTATGGACCTGCACCTTGTGTGCCTTTTGGTGCTTGGAGTGCGACCACGACAAGAAGTCGTGCTCCGACTGCCAGGCCATGAACCCGAAGTCTTTGCGGGAGTGGTCCCGAAAGCTTCTCAAAGCCCGGCAGTCAGCTCCGCGCTGTTCAAGGTCCCAGTCGAGAGGGAGGTCGCGGACCAGTCACGGAGTCGTCACCGCCGTTCTTCATCCAAGTCTTCGGGTAAGTCGAAGCACAAAAAGAAGGCGAAGAGGCACTGTCCCTCTTCGCGTTCTCCTCGTCCGTCGGTCAACGTGACACGGAAGGTAGTCGTCCCGCGGAGCTTGTTGGGTCGACTCTGGCCTTCTCTCCCTTTCTAGAAACTGAAGCGACCCCCTACCCAGCTTCGAAACTTTTACGAAGCTTTGCATCCTTTCTTCGGGTTGCCCGACTCTGCCAGCGTGCCCCCGGGTCCCGCGGACTCGGTTGGGGGCTCTAGGCCTTCGATGCCAGCGGCTTTGGCCCCCCCTGCTGGTGGACTATGCCAGGTGGCATATGCGGGCTCTGCAGTCGGACCTGAAGTTCCAGTGGGCACAGCATCAGGGGAATATTTCCGATTGCGTCCAGATCTCAGTGGGCACTGCACGCCAATTGCAGTGATGGCTAACAAAGCAGGATTTGGTCAACGGCCTATTCCCTCTCCCTTCCCCAACCAGTGTTCACAGTGGTGACAGATGCGTCACTCCTGGGATGGGGCAGCTACTTGGGAGAGGCGGCGATCAGAGGCCTCTGGTCTCTGGCGGAGTCCGGGCTCCACATCAACCTTCTGGAGCATCGGGCGATTCGTCTTGCACTAAAGGCATTCCTTCCCTCTGTCCGGGGAAGAGTAGTGCAGGTGTTCACAGACAACACCACCACCATGTGGTACTGCAACAAACAGTGCGGGTAGGGTCGTGGACCCTATGTCAAGAGGCTCTCCGCCTTTGGACATGGCTGGAACATCAGGGCATATCTCTCATGGTTCTACACCTGGTAGGTTCTCTGAACGCCAGGGCCAACGAACTCAGCCGCAGGTGCATGATGGATCACGAATGGCGTCTACACTCGGAGGTGGTGCAAGGTCTCTTTCAGCAGTGGGGAGAGCCTTGGTTAGCTCTATTCACCACCGAAGAGAACGCACAATGTCAGCAGTTCTGCGCGTTGGAATTTCCAAGGCTGCACTCGCTATACGACCCTTATTGTCGCGAGTGGAGTTATGGTCTTCTATACGCCTTTCCGCCTATACCACTTCTACCCAGAGTGCTGAAGAAGATCAAGCGCGACCGGGCCCAAGTCATTCTTGTGGCTCCAGATTGGGCACGAAGAGTCTGGTATCCCGAGCTATTACACATGGCCATTGATCCTCCGATCAGACTGCCTCTTCGAGAGGATGTTCTCTCGCAGCAGCAGGGGACGATCCTCCACCCGAACCTGTCCAGCCTCCACCTCCGTGCTTGGAGTTTAAGTGGTGACAGTTGACAACTTTCGACCTTCCTCCCGAAGTCTGTAAGTTTGGCAGCCAGGCATCCCTCCACCAAAATGGTATACGCCTGTAGATGGAACAAATTTGTGGCATGGTGCGAAGCAGAGGCTGTGAATCCCCTTTCTGCATCCCTTTCAGAGGTTCTCCTCTTCATTCTTTCTTTGGCCCAGCAGGGCTCTGCTCTGGGCACTCTAAAAGGCTATCTTTTGGCCATGACAGCCTTCCTTCGGCTGCCTGATCGGCCTTCTCTTTTCAAGTCCCCCATAGTTAATCCCTTCTCTAAGGGCATTACTCACTTTTTTCCTCCAATCCCTTTCGTGATGCCCCAGTGGGACTTGAACCTGGTTCTCACCTATCTTATGTGCGCTCCCTTTGAGCTGTTACATAACTGTCCTCTCAGGCTTCTGACTCTTAAGAATGCTTTTCTAGTTGCCATCACCTCTGCTCGCAGGGTGAGTGAGCTTCAAGCCCTTTCTTCTAAGCCTCCTTTCCTGGCTGGTTATCCGTACAAAGTTGTCCTTCATACTAGGCCTATTTCCTCCCCAAAGTGGTTACCTCTTTCCACATAGGACAGACCATCACTTTGCCCACCTTCTTCCCTCCCCCGCATCCTTCTAAAGAGGAGGAGAGGCTCCACCGTCTGTATCCAAAACGTGTGCTTTCTTCCTATCTGGATCGCACAAAACAATTCAGCTCTTTGTTGGCTATGTGGGCACCAAGAAAGGTCAAGCCGTGCAAAAACGGACCATCTCCCTATGGGTCGTTCTTTGCATCAAAATCTGCTACTCCTTGGCGAAAAAGGAACCTCCTGTGGGACAGCGCGCCCTTTCCACCAGGGCGAAGTTAGCCACTACTGCTTTGGGATGTGGAGTTCCCCTTCATGACATCTGCCAGGGAGCCACGTGGGTTTCATTGCACACGTTTACCAAACACTACTGCTTGGACAGCCAAGTCCAGAGAGAAGGCTTCTTTGGCCGTTCAGTTCTCCAGGACTTTCTGGTGTGAACTTGGTTTGCAGACCCACCTTCGGGGTTGGTATTGCTGGGGTATCTATCCTCACCTTAGAGGAATCCATAACTAATGGCCTCTTTCAGATGAACAAGTTACTTACCTTCGGTAACGATATATCTGTAAGAGACATAGATTAGTTATGGATTCCTCACTGCCCACCCATCCTCCCTGTTCTGCGAACACACTTCTAGGGATAAGAACTCCCTTTCAGGGCTCTTGTTTTGTGCACCAGTGGTCGGTGTCTTGCATGGGTCTGCGCTTCTGGAATCTAAGTAGATACCGCAGCGTCATCCCGGCGACCACGACGCCACTGACGAACGCAGAGTCGACCGACTCCACCTATCGACGTGCAGGGGTACTGCTGCCGAAAAATATTCTCCGGATCCAGTCAGACGCCTGGGTGTAATTCAAAGGTGAGGAATCCATAACTAATCTGTGTCTCTTACAGATATATTGTTACCGAATGTAAGTAACTTGCTCAGATTTGCAGAGATGAGAGACATTTAAAATCCCTTTTTAGCACTAATGTTCGACAAAGGGTATCTCCTGGCTATGCAAGTACATCCTTGAACTTGGCCCCTACACAAAGCATGTGTATGTCTCAGAATAGGAAAAAGATTTCGAAGTCGACATCCCAGGCAGGGGTTGGAGCATAAGTTGGAAGAGAGTAGCAGGGTCTTCCATACGTATACACCATTGAGCTAATACCTATATCCATTGACTAGGCTGAACCTTACCCCCAGCTGATTTTGTGCCATGTTTATCAGAGCAGAGACCTGTGGGAAGGGTTGTGTGGAGAGAGAGACCGTACTGCATACATGGTGGTCCTGTCCCCCATCCAAGCTTTTTGGCACGGGGTTCTTACCCAAATACAGACTATAACATTTGTTGTTCTTCCACGCCATCCCCTGATGATATTTCTGGGTCATCCTGGAGACCCTGGAACTTTCCCCTTGACTATCACAGTGAAAATAGATCTGTCATCTCTTGCTGGCCGCCCAGCTTAGCATAGCCCAGCTAAGAAACTCCCAACCACACCCTTCGTTAATATGTTGTGGGGAGAAGTATAATCAATGGACATCATGGAGAAACTATTGTCACTGGTTGACGATCGTATGTACAAATTTGAAAAAAAAACTGGCGCGGAGAGGGGTGTGCCCCACCTGTAGTTTAACCCGTTGTAGAATGTTATATTAATATTGTTGATTCTGGCCTGTGGGTAATGAACAATATGTATGAAAATGTTTCCAACATCTTGAAAAATTAATAAGAAATATGAAAAACTGCTGCTCCTATCTTGCACAACAGAGACTCGATAGAATATTTCCAAAACGATTAGCATCATGCCGGAGATGTGATGCACAGACTGTATGTTTTTTTTTTACACATGACATGGTTGTGTGGTGGGTTGGTGGATTACTGGCTGGCGATGGTTGCTAAGTTCAGTCAAGTGACCGCCATAAAGTTGTGTGGGACAGTAAAATGCCTCTCTGAATTAATACCTAGGCCCAAGAAGGATAGAAAAATCTAAAATAGGTTTGCTGCGCTGCTACTGCTCTTGGCAAAAATAATTGCTTTACATTGGCTCTCCCGTGTGGTCCCTAGGTTTCAATCCTGGATTGCTGACCTGATGAGTGGGCTATAGCAGAAGTACACTGTTTGTGTGAGGTGAGCTTGCATGTGGAAAAGGATTTTGGGGGCATGCAAAAATGGTTACTCTCTTTATTAGAGACTTCTGATAAATGACAGTTACTTGCCTAACAGTTAATCAGATAGAGAGAGGAATGCAAAAGGGGCAGGCTGGTAGGACAGGGGACTTTGTAATGAGCCACAATGAGAGAGACTGGTTTTGCGGAATAGATCATGGACGAGTGCACTTGCCTGTTATCACCCCTCTATATTTTACTGTGACTATACAGTGCTATGTTAGTGCAATGGGTTGCGAACACCAACTAGAATATGGTATATTTATGCTACCTTCAGTTACTTGTTATTGCCATGCTAATATATAATGCAATGGTAAATAAAGATCCCAAAAATCTTATATTAGCAATTCAAATCCTCAGTTTTGCATCATCTGTTGCCCTTTGAGGCAGGTGGAAACATAATATTACAATACTATCAATATACAAACCTTGAAGATGGAAGCACTGATATTTGGATGTTCTATAGGTTGGTGTAATGCAGACACCGTCTCATCAGTGATGCTAGATTAAAACCACAACAGCACATCAGTCAGTCTATACCATTGAGCACAGTACAGTCTGAAACAGAATGCGCATTTTCACCACTGGTACTGGTTCGAGATGTGTTGCTACTCCTTTCGGATGCAGATCAATACATGTCCTTCACATGGGATGTGGGGGGGAGGGCATGTTAAGAGCCATTGCCCTGAATGGATGGTGTGTCACTGATGAGATTTGCAGAAGCCATGGGCAGGCAATGTCCGAGGACTGTCACTGATGAGGAATATATCATTGTTTTAGGTGATCTCAGAGAGACTGTTCTCTCCTCCCTCATCTCCTCAAACCTCAGGGGATAAATCAAAACAACAACAATTTATCAGCAGTGATGACCCACGTCCCAGCACGAGCACCACAGCTGAACACCCTCACATGCAGCCCCTGGAGGTTGCAACACAGCTTTTGGATGACGCAGAAGGTGAGCATCATCTTCAGAACTGTGTTGGAGAGTAAAATTCACCTGAATTTAAAACTTTGTAGACTTTCCCAAATCTAGGGATGGTAGATATAACGGTTTGTTTGCTTGTGGGACAAGGAAGAAGTGTCCAAATACCGTGGATATCCTGTTGCATTGGATGGCGGACAGATTGCTATAAAGCTAGTATAGTTTGCCTCCACACTAGAAAGTAAGAGTCTTCATGCTGGTGCTTCTTTTGAGAGGAGGATACGGATCTCAAGTAGTGGAATTCAATGGACCTTGATGGTTCATGGAAAGTCTGTCTCTTTGCAGAACCATGGGTAGCAAGCAGGTACTTTGAATGTGTGAGGTATCATAATTGTGTTTCTGCCCTACTAAGTCATCTTGTCACCCAGTTCTAAGACCCATTGTCGCCAGGACACACCTCTGATCTTCAAGGATCAGCCAAGATTTGAGCCTACCATGTCCTCTCCTAGTCAAACAATCAAGATACCACTGGTGCTCTACAGTGCTTTGAGAACTACAAGCCATATGTAGCAAACCATTTTGAAGTCACAAAGGACGTGACTGCAAAATCAGAGTTTGTGTTGCAAAGTGGTTTTGAGCCATGTACTAAACATCTTTTTTGAGTTGGGGAAAAGGCTTTCTGACTCACAATAGGTGTCTTGTGAATCATAAAACCACATTTAGAATGGGATTTAAAAAAGACGGACAACTCCAGTTTGCAATTTTCTGTTGCATGTAGCAATAAGGGGGATGCTAAGTGATTGGAAATCATCTTGGGCAGCCTTAGGGTAAGCAGGGAGTGGTGTTGGAGACTATTACATGTTCCCCACATGTGTTCCCAAAAGGAAAACACTTGTTTTTAAAAGCAGCAACTGCCCATTTAAAAGACACAGGCTAATTTTACTTAAAAATGTGTTCTGTTTGAGAAAGTAAATGCAGGGATGTTGGTCTGCTGCCCGAAGGTTTGGCAATCGTCCTTGCGTTCGAAGCCATTTAGATAGATTCACAATTTACAATTCACCTAGTTAATATTTATTAGGAATGTCGCTTTTCAACTCCTATAAATGTGCAATTCACTTAGTACATAGGTTGCATCCTAAATTGCATACCTATTTGTAAGCCAGTCGGTGTGCAGATTGCGCATTATGAGTTGTGAAAGGATGTTAGTACATCGGGCCCTTGGTGTTTTCTAGCACCTTAACTGCAGCAGGCTTATCTTATTTCAACTTTGAGCTACGCTTTCGAACAAAAATACTGAAAGGGAAACAAAAGAAAGTGAACAAGAGGGAACATTCTCAGTTTACAGGAGGCGGATGCGTTAAAACCCAGGGATAGAAGGCATTGGAGCCATCTTTGGTCATAAAGTGATTGCAACCCAAAATCTTGTCTTTTCATGCAGATTCTGACGGCACAGAGTTTGAGGAAGATCCACTTCTGCATGTGCTACGAGAGAGAAGAAATGGCATCCTTCAACGACTCAGGTTAAAGAACTGCATGTGTTATTTTCTTACTACCCTACCGTCAACTCGCAATACCTCTCATCTTCTAGGTAGCAGGATGCTATGCCATATGTCACCATTTCTTTTAGGTATCTTGATCCTGCGGGGTAATGTTTTGGCTCCATGCACAAGATTTTCTTTAAACCCATCTCTTTGACCTCATATGAGAACTTTGCCTGTGTGCATGATTTATTTGGTACTCCTCATGCTGGCCGGTGTGTCTCACCATCTTCTAGGTCACAATGCATGCCTATTTCTATAGGATTTCCATACATTTCTGTTCACATATCCTCTTTTTACTGTTCAGTCAGCCAGTCTAAGCCTCTGATCCCCGCTTATCTATTTTGCCTGGCATAGTTCCTGCCCAGCTTGTCCACTTCATTCTCCTGCCACAGATATCATGTGTTCTGTGCCTTTCATAATGTCTTTCTTTTTGCCTCGTGCCCAGGAGGATCTTTAGGGTGCAGATTCATGTTAAAAAGGTTTCCTGAAATGCAGACCTTTGCTGTTGGCATTAGCATTTTTACTATGGCTAGGTCCTCAAGCAAAGCAATTGACCTGCATTGTCCGTCTCTATTCCAAGATAGTGTGAAGGAGATCAAGGGTTGGAGAGCTGCATGATCTTTGTATGTTTATCATGAACCATATCTGCTCCAGCTTGACTGTCACAGCTTCACCTCCAACACATGAACTAATGCTGCCATCTCCAAAATCACTTTTTGACTCGTCAAGCTCTCACGAGTACAAATAAGTTTGTTTTGTGTCACTTGCATTCAACCATGGAATTCCATCTTTGCTTCTGTTCCACCCTAATCTGCTTTGTCTAACAGATTATGTTCTGTGCCTTCTGCTGAGTTGCAAGTACGTAGCTCCTCGTGATTTCTCTGAACCATGACCGCTTACTTCCTCACATCTCATTTCTCCTTTTCTGGCTCAATACTTTCACGCAAGAGGAAATGCTCTCAGTGTACTCAACATGTGTGTTTACATTGTTTTAGAGTGTCATCAAGCGTAGAACATCATTTGTTTACCAGTCCCTTCTGGTGAGCCTTGATTGCCCAGCGAAAAATGTTCCTAAATTGCTGAAATAAGGCTTTATGGCATTTAGATGTTCACGTTTTGAAAGGAATGGTTAATCCATCTGTGTTTTGCAGAATTTATCATTGAAATTGTTTGCTGTTTGACACAGTATAGCTTTATATTATTAAAGCGGGTCTGGTTAGATCATGCTGATGAGCCCAAAACAGAGCTACTGATGCAGGCCATTGTTGCACGTCTATGAGAGATGTATGTTTTTATATTATAAAGACCTTTTTAAAGTGGAACTACCTTTGCATATCAACTGCTTACTGAGCTGTTGTTTGGAATCCCAGAAGTTAGGATTATGATGAAATGTCACTCTGCGTTAAGGCTCAGTTCCATGTAGGATGGCAAGTCATCAGAACATGTATGTATAGTTCACTGAGAAGTGCTCAAGGAGAAGAATATAATTCTAGCCCAAAATATTAGGTTCCACCACCAGACCCTACCAAGAAGAAGTGATGCAACAGAAGAAGTTAGAAGTAGACCATAGACCTGCAAAGCTTGTGAACAGCTAGGGACAACCTTAAATCTGGCGTTGAAGCTAACAATGCAAAATGTTTGGGACCCTAGGATACAGGTAAAATGTTATGTACCAATGACCCGTGTACTGAGTGAGCCAGGAATTAAGGATACTATATGTAGAGGAAGATATTGAGCGAATAGCCCTGCTGAGAAGCAGTACTCAGACAGGGCATTGTTGGTGTACTGGCCGTTGCCCGGGCAAAAGTTGATGCTCTCCTTGAGACAAAGATAGGAATGTCCTAGGTTGGAAGCAGTTATAGATTTTAGCTAACATTAATTTAGAAAAACTTAAGTCCATTCAAGCTACAAATATGTTGAGAAAAAAGATACATTGTCAGACTCAGCCAATAGTATAATACGGGGGGATTGGAAACTCATGGCAAAGATAAGGCAAGAACAGACATGAAAGAGAGCAGTGAAACCAGGGACTCATGGACAATCCATGGCATACACCATCAAACAACTAAAATATTACTTATAGTCCCACATTTTAAAAGGTGCCCCAGACACTATAATAAAACTGCTGTAACTGTCTTGAGGGTTCCGAACTTGATATTTTCTTTTGTTTTTTCAAAAAATTAAATTTAAGAATTTGAAATCTGTTCAGACAGATAGATTTCATAAACATTGTTCAACCCCTTTATCGTAATGTCTGGGGATTTTTTGTCTGTAAATAATTGTGTTGTTTATTTTTTCTATGTTGCATGGAGTACGTTATGGTGTGCATTGCCTTCCATAACTAGCAAGTTTTAAGGGAAGTTTCAGTTTTGTGTTCGCTGAACCATAAATAACACTTAGCTTTGGTTTACTCACTGAATTTATTTTATTTGGGCTTTTTCTTAGGCACTATAAACCATCTAAAAGTCAGAGCACTAAGGAGGGCAGCAATGGGTGAGAGGAAAGTGGTAAATATCCAAGTGAGAGGGACCACTGTACACTGCTATCTAACAGGACCCACTGATATGATGAGGAAGAGATGACAGAGACTTTTCTAAGGAGAAGTCCTAAGCCAGAGTGGAAAGGGGTAAACTGGCCCTACTCCTCTGTCTGCTGGGACTTGAGAAAGTCAGCCAGGAACCACAATGCAGCTTGGTCTATATTTACGAAATAGAGTGTGTCTTCAGTGATTTTCTGAACTTGATATAGTCACTTTCAAGTCTTATTTGGGTGGGTAGAGGTTTCCATTTGGGTGGCCCTAGTGGCAGAGAGAATGTCCTAAAAATGTTTTGTTTCTGGCTTGTTAGGGAGTCTTCAGACCACAGTTGATGGCCCTGAGGTTCCAGGATATATAGTAAGTTACTTATATAAATAAGTTACAGATGGATTTAGGGTTTCGATCATGGAGGGCTTCATGAACCATGTAGAGAGTTTTAAAGCAAATCATATTGATCAAAGGGAGATATTTTAGGGATCTGAGAGATTCAGAGTAATATGATCATGATGTATCAGTCCCAGAACCATAGTAGCGGCCTGGTTTTGGACTCGTAGCTTGACAAGGGTTATGTTGGGGAGACCGATATAGAGGCTGATACAGTAATCCTTGTTCGCACGCGTCGGGTCATCAGCATCCAGTGGCATCAGCCTCCTGGATCTGGACGCGCTTCCCTCCTGGGTGCAGGGAGCTGAGGGCAGTGATGTGCGGGACAGAACTACCCTGAACCACACTCAGGAAGGCGGAGGGCTGACCGGGGCAGGTGGAGCAGGTGACAAAGGGGCAAGGGGGACAAGGCACACTAGAGAGGGAGAGACTTAGTTGACAGGAGGGGGTGCCCACCCAGTGAACGCATGCTCGCGGCGAGCCGTGATGAGCTAGTCACCGTGGCGCTGGGCTTGGCTCTGACTGGTTTGGAGGTGGCTGGCCTAATTCTGGTGTAGCTTCTACTGTGGTAAGCCCCACCAACCCCCTTGCCCAGCCTAAGCTATGATTTGCAACGCCTCCCTCGTACTATTACCCTTGCCTCGCTTCACCCAGTTCGGGCCATTGTTTCAGCACCCTGCTCCCGCTGCTTTGCCAAGTGATCCACAGAGTCCAGGGAGCCTTAGACCCTATGAGGCTTCTTTGCAGTACAGGAGCCAGTCACCAAGGAAGATCAACGAGGACTTTTGTGAAGGCGCACAAAATCGTGCAAAAAGTCAGCCACCCACCTCACACTCTTAGGCCCCAAGACCCAAAATAATTCTTACATGCTATCAGCATCTTTTTGCCCTGGCTCAGCAGGAACATTTCTCACACAGTAACATTGCAACACTCCAAAATAAGTTACAATAAGCCACCTTGGCAATGTCCAAGCCAGTGGATGCCCAGCGGACGCCCTCCAGAATTGCGAAGCAAAAAACAATTATTAAGGAATACCATCTCAGTGACCTGAGGCATTTAGTGAGTGCTGTGCTTGTGCCCTCCGACAAGCAGCGCCAGTCCCCTCAGCTCTTCACCAACTGACATTCACTTACCCCTAGGATTGAAAGTAGTGGCGCGGATTAGCTGGCGGCACCACCCAGCAGACGCAGCGCTTTGTAGCCAGGAAAAAGCCTTTATTAAAAAATCCACGGTGCCCCATCATATCGCATCTGTGCTGCTGCATCCATGACCATCAAAGTTACATCCAATTTGAAAGTGAAGAGTCACTGTGGCAGGAGACCTTCAGTAGCGTCTATCTCCTTCCCAAACAGTTGGAAACTTGAATATAGGTATTCAACAGTCGCGTCGCACCCAATTTCTGAAAAACACCAACCATTCCATAAGCCTCCGGGAGATCACTGAACCATGGAACTCTCCCAGCAGGTCACCAACTTCACTATCCGCATCAAGTAGTAACTGCCCATTCTCAAACCATCTATCCCCTGACTGCATGGGCCGGAATGACGTTCGGATGAGTGAAGGGCAAGACATAATTAAACTTTCATCCACATTGGAACCTTCCCCCATGCAAAATAAAATGACCTTTGAGTCACGGGTCCACAATTCTGCGCAACTACATAGCGGACACGTTATAAAAAGTATGGCGCTAGTATGCCAGTGCCCCAACACTGAGAGACGATGAACCCCACATAGGTAAAGCTTCAACTCCACCTGACTGCATGAACGTTCAGCTTATGGCCTTCACAAGTTTTCTACTGAACGACTCAAACGTTACTCAAAGTGTTCGAACAAACAACTACTGGCACTTCAAACGGCACGCTTACAATAACACCAATATCCACTCTTGATAGCATCCCTTCAACCAATGCCTCCTTTATGTCAAGCTACTCAACACTGTTGGTGGTAAAAACGCGCAAAAGTGGTAGTCCCATCAATTGGAACTGTAAGCAGATCTCTTGCAAACTCCTTATCCAGCTTCGACTCCAAACTTTCTAACCCTGAGCTAAATATAATCACTCTTAATCGACTTTTCATCAGTAAAAAGTGCTACTGCACACCGATTGTCGATAAACTATGTACACTGCCAGAGTTACTGTCACTCTTAGTAGAACATTTAAAAAGTGAAATTCCTGACAAATTAATGTGCATCAAAAATGAAAACTCCATGGAACCTTCCACGACCAATCCAGTCAGCAAAGCAGTAGTCAGGCTCGTCACACTTGCATCCAATGCCGTAGATTCCTTTGAAGTGTCTTAGGCTCAGCCTGATGACAAGATGAACCAAGACGGTGGCCACACAGGCTGGCAAACTGCCCCAGGAGGGGCGACACTTCAACACGTCCCTTCCTTAAATAAAATGCAGGTTGCATCGCATGTCCTAAGACCACTTACACGAAGGGAAAAAGGGGCTGAAGAAATACAAAAATAACCCGCAGAAAATCATGTGCCAGGTGGGGGCACACAAGACAGTCCCACCAGCCAATCAAATAACCACCACACAGCCAAAAACTATCCTATTTTCGGCTCTGCTGGGTATTCCATAACACTGATGGCAGAGCCCACAATAGCCCAACCATCTGGGACGGATTCTCCATCAGCATGTATATGGAGCGACCCAGACTCCATAGAGCTTTCAGCACAACAGGACATGTCAAACACAGATAAGGCTTTAACACTAAGGCCCCGATTACGATATCAGACGGACCTGAGTCCGTCCGACATTGTTTGGGAACTAGGACTGAACAACCTCCCATCATGGGTCTCAGCCCAGCAATTAGGATGCGATCGAACACAGTTCGGTCACATTCCTATTCTTTACAATAGGAGCATGCATTCCGACTGGAATGCATGCTCTCATTGTAAAGAGCAGAGCTGCAGTTCATCCCTGCACCCCATGGCAGGCACCTCAAGGTGCCTGCCACTGGGGGCATTGATCAACAGGGGGGTGCCCCCTAGGCCGCCATCTGGTGGCCTTGCACCCATGGGGGCCCCCAAAGTGGAATTCCCACAGCCGTTCTGTGTTGGAATGGCCGGCACAGAAAGGCTGTGGGAATCTGCCATCGTAATCCCTCAGGCGAATGGAGCCGCCCAAGGATTACTGGAGGCTTTCTGAATGGCAGATCGGCTTTCCAAGCCCATCGGAGGCCATTCGGAACTCTGGTTCGTATTCCTTTCCGACCGACCCCATCAAAATAGGTCGGCCGGAAAGGAATCCGAGCAGTCCATTACGATGCCGTAGAAATGACTCCGACCGAGGGTCAGAGTGGTTTCCTATAGCATCGTAATCGGGCCCTAAATCTGAACTCACAGAAGATTTGACCCAATATATCTCACAACCTGAACATAACTTCCTCACACATATATTAGTGAATATGACAACACAACCCTCCAGTGTACAAACCAACAATATCTCTGAAGTCTACCGTATCTCACACACACAACAATCAACACGGAGAAACCTGATTCGGACAAAAACCATAGCCCCATCCAGCGATCAGAGATTTTCTCACAGTCTTGCTCAATCAACAAGGAACAATCCTTACAAAGTAAACCAGAGCCAACTGGATTAGCTCAGCTCGCACCCTTCTGAACTAACCTTGAAGCGCACCCGATATTCACCTTAAGACCCACTGAAGATACACCGGCTGCTCACAAGACCCTTTCCATGCACTGTGCCGCCTTAAAGATGTTGAGCTCACCTGGCATTGGGAGCCGCGAGGCTAATCGTGTCCAAATTATCCTCTGTCCCCAATACATCTCCAAAGGGAAAAACAACATATTAAACAGGGCAAACACAATAAGTCTACTTAAACACGTCCCCTCATTATGACATAAACAATCAGAGGACAAGCATAGAGTCCAGTCTGAACCATCCTATCACTCCCCTCATTCGGAGGTGACTATGTTGACTTGGAGGTCACCGTTGCATGCTGATTTCATCATGAAAGACAGAGGCACTTTTGCAAACTGTGGCATCGACATCAGTGCAACACATCAAGTGATATACTCTTTTCTACTGGACAGAGCTAGTGAACCTGAAATGACAGTACACTCATAGAACAGCATTTTGAGGAATGCACACAGCGCTTAATCCTGGCGCCCTCAAAAACCTCCATTTGATTGTTGAGTTCTAAGCGACAACAAAGGGATGCGCTCAGTGTTTTTCAACACATCTACAGGAAAATGTCATCGAAATACACAATATTTACTTAACCCTATCTCCATAAAAGTTGGTGATCAGCCTACAACAAGGTATCTGCATTGTGCCATCTATAAAACCAGCTTTTTGCCTTACAAATCAGAACCAACATTAATATCATGGAATATTGCACACCATTTTATATCCTGTGGGGAAATACCATGCCTGTAGGAAGTATGGGCCATCAAACCAGTACCCTTACCATGATATTATGAACTACAGTTACCTGCTACGAAAAATAATTACTTTAGAGTGCATTAGGAGGCTTGTCAATCTGTCTCTCCTGCCTTGGATTTTAAATTAAGTCCCGTCGACACAGACAACCCAGCGCTACAGCCCGCAATACTAAATGGCTGCCATATTGGGGGCAAGCCAGGATCAATTTTACTAATCGACATTTATTTAAATCTGCACAGGACCAGCAAACAGACAAAACTTAAAGCATTCTGCAACACTCTTGTAGATCTCCTATGCGGTTAGTCCACCCATGAAGGTCATACTGGCAAGTGACTTCAATATGACCCAGATATGTCAACAATTACTATCGGACACCCTGACATGCCACATGATCCAGCTAGTTAACAAGATGAATATGTGCCTGTCAACCTCTAATCTAACTACACGACATTCGCTCCACCGTCCCCCCAAGACATTCTACTGAAAGCCTACATTCTTACAGCGACATCTCAACCCTGGAACGTTCTCTTGTCAGCACCTCCATACGCGACCTATGCTTGCACTATGAAATCCAGTTCGTAAAAGGGAGTGATTACTATCCCCAAATAACTTACCTGCAAACATCTGTGCAGGCGTGCGCACATAACACAATCATAGGCTCCTCACAGTAAGCAGAAAATTGTCAAGCCAATGGATAATAAAGCTGACCACACCTGACTCTGGCCAAGCTCTACAGTTAGCATGGGGAAATATCTCTGAATAACTATGCCAAGCCCTAAAAGGTATTGCTAAGTCTACGCAACCCAAACCTACATATATCGGTCCTCCAAGGAACCTTTGGTTTACTCATACCGTAGGGCACTGTGTCAGGTTTTTATGTGTCCGCAATTAGAGGAACATAAAATATAATAAAAATAGAAATAACGAAATGCTGCGGAAAAAACTAAAAATCTTGAGAAATGCACATCGCAAGCTTCTGTGGGCAGCTAATTCCAGACACCGGGAAGCTGAATGGATCCATGTATACACCTTGCTACAACGTCACAACCAGGCAAAATCCTGGGAGTATATTAACAAGCTAACTAACAATGTCCAACCAAAGAGGAATAGGGTAGCAATCAGTAACTGGATCATGCATGTCTCAGTCCTGTACAGCAATCGGGATACAATAGCAAACCAACTAAAGTCACCCGCACCAGCTGATTTACCCGCAACAGATCTAGTTGTGTGTAGCCCAACAGAGGCAAGACGCCATCTCAATCAGAACAATTTTGAGTCCTAACTCTGTAATATAACCAGTGCTTTCTGTGCACCCAAGTCCCACACTCTTGGAAAGATCCATTTTGCAGCCCATCCATAAAAAAGTTTTGAACACTAACCCAGTAAACTATCGACTAATTGTTCTGTTAGACATGGAAGCCAAAGCCTATGCAAAAATCATCTTGCATGAACTAGAAGCATGGGCACCAGTTGAAAATATCTCTTACTATCAAACAGGCTTCCGTCAAATTTCATCTACCATAAATAACACGATCGCCCTATCTTACCTTGCTCATCACTCTTCCTTGGCTTCCAGTTCTCCCCTTTACGCTTGCTTTATAGATTACTCAGCTGCATTTGATACATTGGACCGTAATATCCTGTGGCCCAAACTCGCACAATGGTGTATCCCTGGCCCGCCTTTAAAAGCGATCATCTCTCTTTATTCCAACACATGTGTGCAGATCAAACAAGGGAATAGAAGCATGGCAACATCACAAACACCAACAGCAAGTGGTCTTAAACAAGGCTATGTTTTGTCCCTATTTTATTCAGTCTCTACACTACAGATCTTGCCAAAGCAATAGGAACAAGCATTTGCAATGCAATAGGTCTCGCATTTGCGAGAGTTTGAGCTGTTGGCATTGTAAAAGACAATGCCTTTTATTTATGCGTTTGAAAACCTGAAAGCTGTGCGTAAACAAGCACTTTGTACTTATATCCCTTGCTTATGAGAAGCAAGGCTGGCAGTCTCTTTAACTGCCAGCCTTGCTTCTCGTAAGCAAGGACTATACGTACAAAGTGCATGTTTATGCACAGCTTTTAGGTTTTCAAAACCAATGAATAAAAGGCATTGTCAAAGTGCTCTATTCTTAGTGATCTGCTCCAATTATAAGTGCACTCGTTCTTGGGGACTAGTACTTATTTTTCAACATCGGGCTTTGACCTAGAGCACGAGAGAAAGAAAGTTGGAAAAGGCGTGAAGAAGGAGAGAGAAACTTTAGGAACCAACAAAACAGTAATAGTGAAGGGGGAGCCATGTTTTACAAATGATCCTGCCCAAAAGGATTCAAAACGACACAATTACATCACGCAATGCTTCCTGTAGTCATACCACACTCTATTGACCATTTCTACTTGGCCACACCAGTTGTATAACACAGCAAGGACTCAACCAGGCGCCCCTCGAAAGGGGGGTTTCATACACTGTGTGAAATGGAGCCCTCTAAATAAATGTCCCGAGTGCAATCACACCAGGCACACTAAACACACAGCCCCAGGAAGACTAAATAAATCTCCCCAATGCAGGGACAGAGCACACTAAATGTCACCATTATAATAAAATGTGGCAGCTTAAATAAAAATCCCGATTACAGTGACATCGAACAAACGATAAATAAATGTCCCCATTGCAGCGACATCAAACACCTAAAATAAATGTCTCCACTGCAGTGACATTGAACACAAGATGAATAGCCTCATTGCAGAGATATCGGACACAGCACATGCATGTCCCCATTGAAATAAAATGTGGCATGTATTTAATTATCATATTTATAGCACGCTGAGTTCACTCGAAGTTATCTTGGTGCTCGTCACAAAAGGTTAAAAAACAATCCATCTACACTATTCCAAAGAAGAAAACTCGTATTTTCCCTGCTGATTATTACCTGGTTCCCTGGGCAGTGAGGACTGACAGACAGCGCCCACAGGGGTGCATGCTGCTGCGCGAACCCGATGTAAGGTATTTTTAAATCATGTTTTTCCTCGTAATGCCGTCGTCCGGACGGGATGGTCTTTAACGCCTAGCATCCATATGATGGTCAAGACCAGTCCACCTACGATTAAACGAGAGACTTTCACTGCCACCCACGCGCTGCAATCAGAGCGATGATGCAAGTGTCAGGACAAGCGTCTTAGGAACAGAACATCAAGGAAAGCCCTGCTAATGGATCGATGCTACAGAGTCAATGAACGGCGGGCTGGCGTGCAGCAAACTGTATCATGACTGGACTGATACAATGCCTGAAATGCCGCGAGCAAAAGAGATGCCGTGCGCGTGTACATCTACTGTTCGGGCAGGCACGGCAAACAGGGAGGGAACAAACATGCCTCCCTTGCAATCAAAAGCGAGCTCTTTTTTGATACGCGCCAATGAAGAGCATGGGTGCAGCTTCCACCCCGCTTCCGAAGCAAAACCAACGACAATAGATCTCTCAAGCGAGCATCGCGTGCGCTGTGTCGCTAGGCGAGACCTAAAAACTAGATCTGTACCACCCAGAATCGGTTCTCACTGCCTTTCAATCTTACAATACGCAGACGATCTAATAATTCTAGACCACACTAAAATTGGCATGCAACGTGCACTGGACCAGCTGCACTTGCATAATCAAAGGAGCTAACTGACTGCAAATGCCTCGAAAACTAAGGTCATGATCTTTGGTAAATATAAATACAATTCCAAGCAGACCTGGAAACTCTGACACCAAACATTTGTAAACATGCCTAAATATAATTACCTAGGCGTATGGTTCGTAGAAACAGGCAATGTCAACATACATTTACTATACCTAGGAAAGAAAGCAGCAGCGGTCACATACGCAGTATACAAATTTATATCATCCTCTTCAGATCCCTTCCGCTGAAGCAATCTTGAAAGTAACGAGGCAAAGTTATTGCCATCCATCACCTGTGGCCACCAATCTTTTTCAGGGAAACTTTCCATCGCTCTAGATAAACTACAATGTAAAGCTTACAGAAGATTCTTC
This sequence comes from Triturus cristatus, assembly GCF_964204655.1. NCBI lineage: Eukaryota > Metazoa > Chordata > Amphibia > Caudata > Salamandridae > Triturus > Triturus cristatus. Next base: position 163,174,145 of record NC_140590.1, read on the forward strand.
AAGTTTTCTAACTACATGCGACAATTGGTACTCCGGCTGGAGTTTGGCTTGAACGGGCAAGATCTGGAATGCCTGGCATTATTCATCAAATACTATCACTCATTAGCTGCAGCCATCCCAGGAATCCTAAAGAATGCACTTGCTGTGCTATTTAGGGCTTCTAGTAATCCCTCGGCAAAATATTTAACCACTTCGGTCAATTCACTTCATATCGACCGGGAGACGCTAATTTCAATCAACTCCTACCATTCTGATAAACTGATTGTAAAAAAACAGGTGATGGGTGTATCTGTGAATTTGGACATGGCTAACATTTGCAGCGTCACAAGCATCTATTACTGCACTAATGCATTACCAAAGATGCAGCTCTACCTAAAACAGGCATAAAACATAAACTGCAGACATCTCATATTACGAGCCAGACTATTGATCTTACCAATATTTGAATACCGATCAAGCTGTCAAAATAGTCCTGGGCCAACACCTTGCAGGTTCTGTGGCTATGGTAGTGAAACCCTGCTCCGCCTTTTATGCTGCTGCCCTGTATTCCTAACTGCATGCCGCACCTTATTGAGACCAATGTTTTTAAATCATGGAATCACAACCTGCAAAGAGGCCTTGAGCTACTGCTTTCACACCAGCCGGCCATCGGACCTCGCGAGATTTGGCAACTTTGTAGATATTATGTACAATGCGATGAAGCATCTAGACAATAGTGTGCCACGATGACGTCTGCTAGCTGCTGTACCTCAGGACTTATAAATAGTATTCATCTGGTTATGTTCTAAATTATTTATTTCCATAGTAACACTGTTACTTTATAACCGCTTTTAGGGCTCGGTGCTTAACTGGGCTGTATATTGTACCAATTTGTATTGAAACAAAAAGATGTTATTATGCGGACTAGTTTACTGCTATCCAGCAATCCAGGCTGGATTGGAGAACTGCCACCACCAAAGTGATTTTCTGGGAAAAAGTAAGGAACAGCAGAATCCCTTGCAGTCGTTGGCGATGGCAACATGCAGTTTTACAGACTGAGTTCATCCACTATAAGAATGATAAAACACTGTTAAAGAATAAGATCACACTCAAATTAGGACTGGGTTCACAGTAATGCGGGTGGGACCCAGGGCTTTGTCGGGGGAGGGAGAAGGAGGATGGGCTGAACATCCCAAAAAGCAGGAGTCCTGTTTACTCAATATTATAGGAAGTCAGGATGGATATTAAATAAGATGGTAAACAATGCGGAGACCCCCGAGTTGCAGCACAGCAGTTTTGGAGAGGAAGGGGCCCAACTTGACTTTCTGCGTGCAGTTGTGAAGGAATCAATTGAGTGATACTAGTGCAGTGTTGTTAATGCACGCTATAATTGATGACATTTAGCATATCGTATATTACGATATGAAATTGCGGCTGAGAGATCTAGAAGTATCAGGGCACAAGGATGGCCTAGATCGCAGGCTTTGCAGAATTCCTGTTTAAAAGTGTGTTTTGGTGCTTCTTCTTGGCCTAAATCCTGATTGGGGATCATTCAGGATGCTGTTGCTCTCCAGATGACAGAGGTGTCAGAGATCACTGTTTCAACAACCTTAGCAACACAGGGGAGCCTGGAGGCTGATCTCTAATTTGCCAAGTAGCTGGGATCTGCAGTTTGATTCTTTAGCATGTGTGTAATAATTGCATTTTGATGTCCTGGGGGATTATCCCACTATCTAGGGAGCTATTTACAAGGCATGTAATCAGTACGACTGCAGGTAGACCCAGGTTAATGCCTTTGGCACTGATTACATCCCATAATGGTGATCACTTCTTGAATGAGGACCAAATGTTTTTAACTTTTAATTCTGTCCCTGAAACAAGCTCCAGTAATGTAAGGACATTGGGTTGAAGGGATGGAGTTGACTCAAGTCCTGTAGCGGTATCAATGGTGGATTGAGAGTCATGTGCAGAAGATCTCGCACTGGAGTCCATAGTATGTGACCTGAGGGAGTCGGTGTTGTTCTTGCAAAATGACAGGAGGTGATCCCAGAGTCTAGGATAAAGGGAAAAGTCATTTTTGGGGGCACCAGCTGATATTATCTCATTAAAGATTTGAAAAACCTCCTTGGTGTAGTTGTTGGATGAGTTGATGTGAGATTGGTAAGAGTCATTTTTAGACCTAGCACATATTGCTTCAGACTCCTTGGCAAATGGTCTGCAGGCTAATCATTTGTTTGGCAGTTTGGCTTTAGACACCTTTCCAAGGGTTTGCCTATTCAGTAGTCAGAGATTCAGCTTCATTTTATTAAGGTTCTTCCATGAAATTGCCCGGGCTGGAGTTCTGTCCAGCCTTGCGTGCCTTGGTTGTCACGATGTCAAAGGTGAATTTGATTAGGAAGTGATCTGAGCAAGACAGGTGTTCAATTACGAGCAAGTTGATTTTAGAGGAAAAGGTGAACGAGCGTTAGAGGCTATGGCAACCTTCCTGAGTTGGTTCCCTGATCTGCTCGGTTACACCAATAGCATCCACGTCCTTTAAAAAGGTTTGGGCATAGGTGTTTGCAGGATCATCAGTCCAGATATGCACATCATCAAAGATGTTAATGTGATTGCTTCACAGTAGGGTTTGCTAAATAGGCGGTAAATGACCGCACAGATCATGGAAGAGATGGAGGGGAGGACCTCTTTGGTTAAGATATGCTCAAAGGAGTGAACAGATGCACCATTGATAACCTTGAATAGGAGAGAGTCGTGTACCTTGGCTATCCCTCCTTGGTGTGGCTCTGTTTCTAGATAGGATGTTGTTGTTAAGTGGAAGAAGGTTGCGGATGTCAGTTACAAAGTTGTTTTTGAGCCATGTTTCAGAAATGGTCAAGAAATGAAAACGAAATGGCTGTAATGAGTACACTGGAAATATGAATTTTAAGTCACCAATGGTAAAAGGCTTCCCTCACAAACCCTGCCGGTCAAATATTGATATTTAGGCTTGAATCACTTTATGTTCGCCTTCAATGCACTTAGTCAGCCTTGAAGAAGGCTGGCGCTCGAATACCTAGCCAGTGTGACCCAGTTAAGCATGAACGATGGGCTAGGCTCACTGAGTTTGTAGTTCGAATCAAGATGGACACCACTGCCTTCCCAAGAGTTAACCAGCTAGTTCGTAACAGTCATTTAGTCCACACGCCTGGCCAGCACAGAAAGAGAGAGCATCCACAGCCACCAGACACTGCCACCAGTGATCACAAGGGTAGCACCACCGCTTGTGCAGCATCATTTCAACCATCAGGAAGACATGGGTTGCTTCCAGAGTGCATCATGTGTAGCCTCCAGCACCAAGTCAATTGCTGAAGAATGCAATCAGTAAACCTAGTATATGAACCGCCATTGCACTCAGTGTCAGGATCACCACAGGATGGCAACAAAGAGACTGCTAATGGCCATGAGGTTCACCTCTCCTTGATCCACCATTCAGCCACCAAACCATCAGGGGGACCGGGACCGGAACTGGCACTGCAACAAAGCAGGCTAGAAGGGCTTCAATTTAGGAAGTAAAGTGAATATACATATTTGTATATGAAAGAGTAGTATGCCTTTTAACCATAATGCCTTCAATTTAACGCCTTTGCTGCTAGGCCTTTTCCCCCCTGTGCTAGGCCTTTTTTTTGGCTATTTGGGGTAGTTCGCACTTGGGCCCCTGTAAATTTTTGACCACATAAGGTATCCACAATAAATTTGCGTCCTTTTCTTCCAACATCCTGGGGATTCTAAAGGTACCCAGGATTTGTGGATTTCCCTGGAGGGGACTCAGAAATTAGCCAAAATACAGATAAATATGGTGGGTTTTTTTTAAAAATGGGGGAAAAAGGGCTACAGATGAAAGCGTCTGTTTTTTTCACTGCAAATGGTATCAACGAAGGGGTTGTGGTGCTGAAATCGCCATCTTTCCAGCTTTCAGGGACAAGCAGACTTTTGTCAGAAAACCTAAATATTTTACACAGTTTTGGCATTTTTCTGGGAAATAGCCTATTTTTGCTATTTTTTGTGCTTTCAACCTCCTTCCAGTGAATGGTAAAAATGGGTATGAAAGCAATAATGGATCTTGGAAAACTATACATTTTAGAAAAGTAGACAAAATTCTGAATTCAGCAAGGGGTCATTTGTGTAGATCCTTCAAGGTTTCTTTATAGAAACTAACAGTTGAATATAGACACAAATTGAAAATTTGTTGATAAAAACAGCCATTTGTGTCAACGTTTTCACCTGTAACTTCTTCTAATTATGACTGCTGTTTGAAAGCAGTATACTGTTACATTCGCTGGACCTTTCTGGTTGTGTGGATATATAGGACTTGTAGGTTCACCAATAACCCGACGAACCCAGAGCCAGGGTCTTGCAATGTTTTTTTTAGCATGTACCGGGTATATAGCAATTAATTTGGGAAAATATATACATGGAAAAATCAATATGAAAGACACCTATGTATTTCTGAAATTGAAACAAAATATAGAGTTTGGAAACAGTAGATATTTGCACATTTCCGAAATTGTGAGTACCCAAACTAGCATGAGAATTATAGGTCATTTTTCAAAAAGACTTATTTTTTACACATTGTCTTTCATTTGGAAGGCAGAAATGCATCGAAAGTCAATAGGTAATAACAGTTGCTCTACATTTCTGTGTTATCCTAAGTCTCCAGATAAAAATGGTACCTCACTTGTGTGGGTAGGCCTACTGCCCGCTACAGGAAACAGCTCAAAACACAACATGGACACACTTTATTTTTACAGTGAAAACTGACCCTTTTTTTTGCAAAGTGCCTAGCTGTAGATTTTGAACCCTAGCTCTGCCGGCACCTAGGGAAACCAAGCAACCTATACATTTTTGAAAACAAGACACCCAGGGGAATCCAGGATGGGGTGACTTGACTGGCTCTCACCAGGTTCTGTTACCCAGAATCCTCAAAATTTGTCACAACAAACACATTTTCCTCACATTTCTATGGTGGAAAGTTCTGGAATTTGCATGGATTCACAAAATTCCACCCACCCCACGTTCCCCACAGTCTTCCGAGAAAAATGGTACCTCACATGTGTGGGTGGGTCAAGTACCCGCGACGGGCAAGGGCCTAAAACCTATTGAGGGACATCAAAATTACCTATCACAAAACAACCTGGTTTTGCAAGGGGGGTCCCATGAGTTTTTTGGCCCCGGGGTCAGCAGCCATCTAGGGAAACCTACCAAACCCACACATTTCTGAAAACTAGACACCTGGGGGAGTCCAGCAAGGTATGGCTTGCGTGGGTCCCCCAACATTTCCCTACCCAGAATCCCCTGCAAACCTCAAATATAGCTGAAAAAACCTAATTTTCCACATATTTTTTGTGTGGAATCACTGTACCGGCACAAATGTCCTACCGCAAAGCATTCTCCTGAGTGTCCCGAGTAAAATGACACCGCACTTGTGGTGAGATAGCCCCCTGAGCACATAGAAAGTGAAACTGAAATGAGCCTATAAGCAGTTTCGGTTTCTATAAAATTACGTCAGGGCAACGCGTGCCCTGATCGTCATTTCCTAGAAACCACAGGGGGGGGGGTGGCTCAGGAGCTGGGAAAGGTCTTCCCCCAGCTCCCGAGGTTTTGGGGAGAAAAAGAGATCCTGTTCAATGGCGTCGCGCGGGAGCCGTCCGATGCACATTAGCACTTGTGTCGGAAGGCTCCCGCTCGTCCGACGTATGCAACGGGTTAAGATACAAATAAAGTGTTTACAATCACCTCTGATACCAATAAAGAATTTGTTTATGCAGTGTGCTTTTTTCAACTGCATAGCCCATGTTTGGTCACTCTTCATTCTTAATATGTATATAGGATGTTCTACAACCTTCTACTGCATTCCCATTTAGAATAAATAAAATATTGCCTCTTTCGTTAGACTGTGCTCCCTAAACATGCTATGGGAAAAACTCCTCCAGTGATGATGCCTAGCTCCACTTTAGCTACTTTAACTTCTGCGTGCCAAGGATATACCAAAGGCGGTGCAACCTTCCCTGTATCGTCGGTGTATTATCTGTCCCCCAGTTTGTTCTGTAGAGCTGCCCCTAGTGCTATACCCATTTGCGTGCCCTTGTGGGACTTGAGGGATAGGTAAGCCTGTGAAACACTCCCAAGACCACATATGCAGGAAAGTGCAGTAGTGTGGTGTCAAAATGGCTGTCAATCTTGTCCAGCACTTGCGACCAGTAGGCAGTGAGATTAGGGCATTCCCAGAGCAAATTCAAGAGAGTACACTCGGCTTCACACCCTCTCCATCAAGTAGGGAAACTGTCAGGGTCGCTATTATGAAGTCGGGAGGGTGTAAGATACCAATAGGTCATGATTTTAGTAGCTGTTTCAATGCTAGATGTGATACGCGTTGAATGTCGGGCTCTATAGTAGATATCAGTCCATTCTTTAGGCGTCGGGGTCTGCCCTAGCTCAGTCTCCCACCACTTTTGGCCTGCGGACTTAACCGCCGGTTCCGGAGGACCCAGGATGTGGTAGAGTTCTGTGATTAGCTGCTTTGTAGATTGTTTCGACAGCACCCAGCGCTCGTACCGAGTGAGAAACCTCCCTGCTCCTGGGCGGATTTGGGGTTGCAGGGCCAAGTGCCGTATTTGTAAGTAGTGGTAGAGTTCCGTTTCAGGCATGCGAGAGTCTGACTTAACGTCCTCAAAGGATCAGGGGCCCTCCAGGTCAAAGAAGTGCCCCACCGACCTACAGCCAGCTGTGTCGCACCGGCGAAATGCCTCCCAGTCAAGGCCCGGGGAGAAATTCGGATTCTCAGTAATAGGGGTGAGAGGCGAGGGAAAGGTTGTCAGACCACTGCGAAGCGCGGTCGCATCCCAGGCTTTCAGTGTGGCGTGAGCCACAGGAGAGCCATATAGCCCCGGGGACCTGGAGGCCTTGCGAAGAAAGGGGACCTTCCAGAGGGCCTTGTTTGCTAGTGCACGTTCCATGAAGAGCCAGCTCTTTTCAGATTCTGGATGAGCCCACTTCATGAGAGTCCACAACTGCGTCGCTTTGTAATCGGGAACCCCAACCCCCCTCCTCGTGTGATCGAAAACCCAGGGCCCTATTAATTTGCGGCTTCTTGTCCGCCCATACAAAGGCGTTGAATTTGGATTGCAGCTGCTTAATAATGCCCTGGGGGGGTGGGGTCCACTGGGAGGGTTTGAAAGAGATCGAGAATTGTAGGAAGTATGCTCATTTTAAGAGCTGCTACCCTACCCAACCACAAAAGATTGAACTGCCGCCAACGTTTGAGCTCCTGCCTCTTCTGTTGCAGAAATCTGGAATAGTTCAAAGACGTCATCTCCGAAATAGATAAAGCCAGCGAGATCCCCAGGTAGGGCGTAGCCTTTTGATCCCACCAAATAGGGCATGCGTGGGTCAGAGCGGTAATAATGGCCGGCTTCAGAGAGAAGCCCAGTGTTTGGGATTTGGTCACATTGACCTTAAATCCGGAGGCTGCTGCGAATGCGTCTAGTTCAGACAGAAACGCCGGGACGGAGATGTGAGGAGACTCTAGTGTGGCGACAACATCGTCCGTGTAGAGGCTAATGGTGTGCTGTTCCCCCCCCCCCCCACTCCCTCCCCCGAACAGGATCCCCCAAATATTCTTGTTCTCCCTGACCCGTTGGGCCAAGGGCTCCATGTAAAGCGAACAATAATGGGGAAAGCGGGCAACCCTGCCGCGTTCCCCGGGCTATTGGAAAAGGGGCCGAAGTAAAGCCATTGACTCGGACTGTGGCTGAGGGACTACTGTAGCCGCTAAAAACCCATTGGCGGAAGTGACGTCCAAAGCCAAACCTCTCCAAAACGGTCTCCAGGAAGGGCCAGTGGACCTTGTCAAATGCCTTCTCAGCGTCTATTGACAGGAAAACACACTCCTCCGTTTGACGGTGGGATTTGTCCAAGAGATGCAGTAGCCGTCTTGTTTTGTCGCTGCACTGCCGTGTCGCAACGAATCTAGCTTGATCCCGGTCTATCAAGCCCGGCATCATTGGCCCCAGTCTGGTCGCAAGGATCACCGTGAGGATCTTGAAGTCAATGTTCAAGAGAGATATTGGCCTATAGGAGGCGCAGAGTCTAGCGTCTTTACCGGGCTTGGGCAGGACTGCTACTGATGCCAGGAGCATGGTGGGCGGGAGCCCCCTAGTGCCGTCAATGGCATTGAAAAGTTGCACCAAGATTGGGGCTACAAGCGAGCAGAAGGTTTTGTAAAAAAGGGCAGTAAAGACGTCGGGCCGGGGGATTTGAGGCGTTTAAGTCGAGCTATGGCCGAAATAACTTGCTCAATTGTAATGGGGCTGTCTAGGGCCGCTACCTGGTCGGCTGTCAGCTTGGAATGTGTTCTGCCCTGACAGTAGTTAGAACGGTTATGGGTGGCAAAGACTGTGCAGTGCACAACTTTTCCTAAAAATCGCGGAAGGCGTTTGCTACATCTATACCCCGCGTATTCAAGAGTAGTACTGCTGCAGGAAGGCCGTGGAGCGCATTCTATAAGTATCGCTTGACAACAGGTGGATCTCCTGCAGTAGACAGAAATGGGCCCCATAATTTTCCAAGTACGACAGGATAGCCCAGCGTTTAACTGGGTTGTTGAGCCCCTTTACATTCAATGTCACTATCTTAACACTCCTCACTTCCAGAGGAAGGGGTGGACGCTGCGTTTGTGTAAAGGGCAGCTAAGCTATGCGCATCTAAGAGCCAATGTGAACCTATGGAGTCACCTACCGCATGCAAAGAGTGCCGTCCTATGCGCGCACAATAAAACCCAGCAGGGGGGAGGAGAGTCCAACATTGAAAAAAACAAAACCCCATAATGAACCAAAACACAAAGTGCTGCAAAAAGTCAAATTAAATGTCCAGAGCGTTCTGCTCTTAGGGAGAAAGGAAAGAGGGTACCTGTGGCCCAAAGCTCCCCGTTCCAACCTGTGGACCCGCCAAAATCCTTTTTAACTCCATCAGCCGAGAGCGAGGGTACGCTCTCCAAGAATTGAGAAGCAAGTGTGGGATGTGCTGCCTTATTCCGATGATGCCCCTGCAAGATAGCACAGCCTGCCTCTCCTTGGCCATGGTGACAGAGACCGGGCGTGCCGCAGAACCCGGGGGCTTAATAGTTGTCCAGCCGTGGCTGCTCTGGCGTCGACGGGTGCGCACCAATTTGGCACAGTTCCCCCTTGTATGAGAAAATCAGCCCCTAGGAGTACTTTATGCCAGAGTCTCGCAGGTGGAGCGTGGCCGAAATGACTTGTGCTTGAGTAGCATAGACGAGGCTACATCCTGGGATAGGGTGGGTTTCTGCCCCTGGTAGGTGAAGTCTGGGTTCCGCCGAGACTCACGGAGAATCCTCTCCTTCAGTTTGTAGTCATGAACGCAAGTAAGAATGTCCAACGGAGGGGCGGGGCCTACTTTATGAGTACGGTCCAACTTGACCGGAAACTCCGGGGGCTCTCCCAGGATGGCGCGGAACATGCCTGCCACGAGGGCCTCGATGTCACCATTTCGTCCGCACGCCCCAGGCTCGTATGGCGCTCCGACACCTGAGCGGATTTAAGCAGGAGCTCTTTGACAGACCTTTCCTTTCTGCCTTTGGGGGCCACCATGGCCACTGCGAAGGTTTGGTCCGCTGCCGGGCTAGAGGCTAAGCGCGCTGAGATCCACTAATGAAGGGGCCCCAGGGGAGCCACAAGGAAAATTGTCCGGCGGAGCGAATACTGCCTCTAGCACTCCAACTCAGGCTCCTCTCCCCCCACCCCCCACCCCCCAGCCACTACATGACAAACCGTACGGCAGAGGCAGGGTGTATCACTGTAGCGCTCCGCTGGGCCCTCTCTCCACAACGCTGGCGCGGTGTCGCCGCTTCTATGTCTGGGGTGGCCGGGGCAGCGCCACTCCTAGTTGGGGACCCTGCCGGACACAGGGAATGACAGTAGGACAGCTTGTAAGGGGGTCTGCGGCTCCTTCCAGCCAGGGGAGACTGCGTCAGTTGATGGTTGCGTGCTCTGATCTACTGTGCAGGCCCGCGTCCCCATAAGCTCTCATAGAGAGAAGCCAATCGCCACCTGGCCAAGCCCCAGGGAATACACAGCACCAGTCCAGGGCCCTGGCTGGGGCAGATGAGGCCGAGCTCGGTAGAGAGAAGCCAAGGCGCCTCTCGCCTTATCGATGCGCCGGAGGGTTCGGTTAGAGTCGCTGCAATGCAAGGCCCCTCGGCAATACAGGCAATTCATGTGATATTGTACTGAACCAACTGCTGTCCTCTTGCCTGGGTGAGAAGGACTGGATCTGCATCTCTTGAGCCCAGAGTGACTCCAAGAGCTAGTTCGCTGGCCTCCTGATCTGAAGCCTCAGGGACATAACAGGCTTCCAGCATCATTGCACCTGCACTCTATGAATCTATCCTGCAAGTGGTGCCACCCCAGTCTTGGACCCTTGGAAGTCTGCCTAAGTTGCTTGCCAACCTCTGTGGATCCAGCAGAGCCGATGCATTTTCTCTGCCGCACAAACCCGAGCAGAGCTGATGCATCGCTGCTGCTGTGTGGATTGGACCCGTTGCAAAGACTCATCACCGCCACATCCCGCAACCTCCTTCAGAACCACCACTGCGCAACTCATCCTTGGCGTAGGCCCTCGCATCCCTCGTCGACGGCAGCCTAAAAATTGCAGCCTCTTAGCTCTTTGGAATCGACACATCTACCCAACTGTGCACTGCATGCCCGGCGCTGGATTTCACATCACAACCCTCGTATCGCAGCTTTGCCGCATCTCGGAACCAAGGCATCGTTTCGGCTGAGTAATGCATCTTCGATGTAGATCTGAGCAACAATCCGCAAACCAGGATTTAGGGTGCTTTGTTCCGGCAGCCTAACTGGGTCCCTGTAGCCGGCCCACGCTACATTGCGGTCGGCCTGAACTTGTTACTTTGTCCCGGTCTGTCACAACCAGATATCTACAGTTGGCACTTTGTGGTTTTTGGTGCTGTTTTCACTAAAACCTTTAAAATTAATAGGTACGTTTTTACTAATTGGATTTGTGTTGTTTTGGTCTTGTATTTATTAAAGAAAGCTCTATTTGTTTAACTTGGTGTGGGGACCTTTTTGTGTTGTGTTTTTCACTTTATTACAGTTTGAGGTTTTGCACAAATTCTTTCACATTGCCTATAAATTAAGTCTGACTGCTTTGTGCCAAGCTACCAGAGGGTTGAGCACAGATAGGGTTGTGCCTCAACCCCACAAGGATTGTGGTTTCTGCTTGACCAGGACTCGCACCCCAGTCAACTAACAGCCCAATTTTCCACACTCCGGCTCAGCTGAAATCTTTTGCTTGCCTTAATTACAAATTCTGGAACTAGACACAACATCGTAGCATACTGTTTTCCTTTTTTTCATGTCAGATATGTCATAACATATCCATCCATCACCCTCATCTGAGGTGGTCTCATCGCACATTTTTTCTCTTCATACACTAAGTATTCATCTGGGTCTCCAGTTAGTATGTGTTCCATTTCCAGAAAACCATAGATCCCCTGCATCTCAAAGAATCATTGTTGTCGATCACCACACTCATCTAAACTGGGATCTGAACAGCAAGTGCATGGGTGGAGCACACACAAAACAGAGGCAAGATTATTAGTCCAGGTCAAAGGCTAGATCTTAATACTGAAGTTGTACGCATCATAGGTACCCTAAGAGGGTTTGTTTGTTTTAGTAGTAGTTTGTGCAGCCTCTGTTGTTCATGTATTTAAAGTTGTTGCTGAAATAGAGTAATTGGATTTATATATAGCGCTTACTACCCCTGATGAGGCATCAAAGCGCTTTAGTCGAGTAGCACGCATATTTGTCGTTCTCTTTCATTTCCTCTGGCTCGACTTCAACATGATCTTGAGATCCCTGTTTTCCCCTTAGAGGCCTTTGTTGTATCAGATTTTTCCAGTTGCCCTATAGGGTTGTGTATTCTATAAGAACATGTCCTTTTTCCTTGAAAGTTTGGGTACTTTAGCACTTTGGGAACAAGGCAGTGAGGGTTATTACGACATATTTCATTGTTCCACTCACCGCATTTGTTTCCTGATCCTTTTAGTTCACTGACCTAGGTTCCCAAAAAAGCAGCAAGTCTGGGTCACGCTCTGAGAGCTGGTTATTTTCTCTTCCTTGTGTGAATCAAATGCAGGCTCTTCATCGTAGAGCTCACCAACACATTTTGCTTTCCTTAAATAAAAACATTACATAGTCAGCTTGATGGTTTAATAGATGGTTTAAGAACAATTTCCAAATTTCATTTTTATTATGTTTCGGCTTCGTTTGTGCTCCTCTGCCCTATTTTCCGTGGTATTGCCAATTACCACTTATTATCTCTAACCAGCTGTTACTTCTCCCTTCCCATTGTGTTAAGAAAAGTTGTAGCAATCCTGGTATTTAAGGTTTGTGTTGACTGTTTTCGAGTTTCCAAAAGGAACGAAGCCTTGTAAGGCATACATATATCCATTCAATGAGACGCACAGCCATGCGAAACCCCCAGGGCTACCGTCCTCGATGTCCATAGCCTGTTTAGCTATACCGCCTCATTTATTCGATATCATGGATGAAGGGTATCCAAGTATTAAAGAGTTAAGAAACGCATTCTGCTCTTTCACAGCTTACGTGATGTCCTTCACACCAGGTGCCAGTCAGTGTGGCTACGGTCTCGAACCCTACCCAAGCACAAGTCACTGATTGTTTCTAAGACATCTCTATCTACACTGGCATTGTGCTGTATATATAGTTTACTCCTCTGGAAATCCATAATACTTGATTTTGTGCCTTGTTTTGCCCATTAATCAGATAATTCAGCAATTCCCAATGTTTCACCAAAACCTCGAGGACACATTTGTGCCTCTGGACAAGCCAGAAATATCCTATGCAAGCTACTGTCCATGCTGTTGCTTCAGCCTGGCCTTTCGGGGCCAAATGGCTTCCCCACAATCTACGCTTGCTGGATCCCTCGTTTAATCTACTGAGGATATCTTTAGTACCCAAGTTGTTCACGACACTGTATTCAACTACCTCAATACTGCATATGCGCTACTCTAAGTGTTGTCCTGCGCACTGTTGCCAGCTTTCTAATTTACTCTCTCAGTTATATCCGGGACACATATTTTGCGAGGGTAGACTTAAGGTCTCCCAGTCCCATTGATTAATCCACAGTTTTATTATAAAACTATACCATTGATTAATCAGTATACAGATGTTTACAGGCAGCAGTTGCTACCCGTTACATCAGCTGGCAAAACACATGAACAGTGTCGGACATTCAACACAGATTTCATGGAACTGCTAAGCAAGCAATCAAGCTAGCTGTGTTCCACCACAATGCTCAAGACAAACTTTAAAACATGTCAAGTAAGTATTATTGGAACAAATGCAGGACAACCAATCATTGAGCAATTGAAAATAAAGTTTGGAAAAACAAAGCAATAAGCTTTCCCCAAAAAATATCCCTTGTGCAGGGATAAGCTAGAAGTCTTTAGCCAATGAAGGACGTGGTACAGTGAGGGGCTAAGTGAGCAACAACTCTACACAAGCAGTCTCTCAATGGCTTGCTGTACAGACTGAATCTGTGGTTTGAGCTGGGAGCCCTCCTTAATTGTGGCGGAGCAAGCGATGACCGGCCGTGACACACCACAGGCTCTGCCTAGCGCCTGCTTGGAGCGCACAAAGACGTACGGCACATTCTTGTCTTCACACAACAACGGTAGATTCAAAATGATCTCCAAGGGCTCTGCGTCAGCTGCCATCACAATGAATTCAGCAACGCCACGGTTCAGGGTTTGCGTGTCTTCGTTGGCGCCCTTGCGCAACTGCTTGTAGTTGGCAGCCAGCTGTACCAGGTCCGGAAGTGTCTTGTTTAGCTGGGCATCTCCTAAAGGATAGGTTTTGGGGTTCACTTCAGGTTCAGTCATGACTGCAGCAAGTCCCTCTCGGCCCGACTGGAGCTTCACGGAGGACTATCGTACAGAAGCGCGCTGAACTCTAGGGGAAGTCCCAGTCCCATGCATTATTTGCTCATTTGTTGCCTCCATCAGCTTCTATGACTCTGTAATTAGTAGTCTCCTCCAGCTCTGCAGTATCTACACTGGAAGCGCACTACAGAAATTGTGTGTCCTTGTGGACCCCTTAGCAGATCTATACTTTAGCGTAAAGAATTAGCATCCACCCTCTATTGCATATATTAAGAAACAGCTGAGCATAGTTGGAATAATGACCTTCTGTGCTTTCTGCTTGTATACATCCTCGGTTACAGATTGGAGACTGTCAGTAATACGGGGCAGAGTTAATGGCTGCACTGACTGGGGCCAGAGAGTGACACGTTAGTTCACCATGTAAACTCCCCTCACTAGGGAACATCTAAGACTGCACAGGGTCTGCAAGATGTAGTGGGACAGACCCCTTTGTTTTTTGCTGATGGACTCTTTAACTCCCCCATCCCCAAAACCACCAGTGCATGCAGGGCTCGGGCAACTCCAGTGTTAAAACACTGCTGAAGGCTCTAACGTTCTATAGTTTTTTCCAACACACTCCCTTTCTGACTAGGACTGATGAATCAAGCATTTGGTTTAGGGTGGGATGGGGTTAGGATGATGAGAGCAAAGTTAAGATCCTAGGACCCACTGTGCCTTGGCTAGCCTCTGGGCACTTCTGCATATCTCGAAAGTGAGATATATCTCTGGCCACTTGTGCACATTTCTGAAAGGAGATGTACCTCTGACCATATGTAGACATCTCTGAAATGAGATCTACCTCTGGCCACTTCTGCACTTCTCTGAAATGAGGTACATTGATGTCTTCTGCACCTCCCTGAAATGAAATATACCAGAGGGCACTTCGACTCCTCTCTGAAATGACTTGTCGCTTCTCACAGCCCCACATCTCAACCTTCCAACCCACATCTGTGCATCTGCTTCTTTGACTTTCTCCTGCAGTGTTCGCTTCCACTTTCAAGGAAGCTTCCCATCTTCATCTTTCTCCCATCTAAGTCGCTTTCACCCACCTTCTTGATAAAGCTTGAGGATTGGGACCCTGGATGCAGGCAGGCGTTGTTGGGTTCAGGGCGTGGGCATAGCTGGGCTGTACATGAGCTGGGGAAATACTCTCTGTGCTGAAGCTTGTCAGACCTGACATCCCATAAGACCAGGGCAATGACTACAGGTGCAGAGTAAGTACAGTGAGTAACTTGTTCTCTTTTCCCCAGTGGAGGTTAGAATGCCCACTGGCAGGATTTTTTTCCCTGTTCCTAAATGATTGTTGTTGGATGTTTGGTTAGTGGATCTGTAGGAGATGTTTAGTGTGCTTTGCAGAGTGTGGCCAGTAGACCTTTCAATGTTCGTTTTCTAGTCTTTGGTCTGTGTTTGGGGTCTCAAACACTGTAGATTTTGTGTATAACTTCACTGCGAGATCTGATGCATTATTTACATCCTTTCCATCTTTCTCTGTGTGCCTTCTCTGTCTTGCTGCTGTTCCTATTTCCTTGCTGGGGCACTGAGTCTTCTCTCTGGACCCTGTCTTTTTCCTCATCGAAGCAGGAGCATCACTGTTTTCTGTGCCTCATTGTCATATTTGAGTGCTAAGTCATGCCATTGGTCTTTTTTTTCCTCACTTGGACACTACACCACACAGTCTTTTTCTGCCTCTCATCCCATCCGAGCACTCCATACAGTTTCTGATTTCACTTAACTCCTTTTCTGCTTCAGGGACGTGGATGCTTTTATTACCAAATTGGAATCGCTGGCGTCTTCAGAGCCCCCTGAGCCAGACTGACACTCCCTGGTTAACTGTGAGTAAGTGTAACTACTGATAATGCACAGCTTGGTTTCCTGTACCTCCTACCTGTATTAACTAGCATTGCGTCTTTTACGTCAGTATTCCTTGCGCGTATGTTGGGCATTTTGGCTTGGCACGACCCTCTCAAGCTCTGCTCTCGGTGTAGGCGTGGTGGCGGAGTACACGATTACTCAATTATCTTGCTTCTGGTAGACAGCGGTACTCTCCCCTTCTCAGTATTGCTCCCAAAGCGGCATAGTTCCCACCACAGTCTTGAGCCAATTATAAAAGCATTATTTGGCAGTTTTCCTGAAAGCTTACATCCATACTAGATATCCAAAGAAAAGGGGCGACCCAGTGTCCCTCAGAACCTGGGTATAAAGTTTATCAAGAAAAATGGGTTCTGTAGGGTGTCCAAAGAGTTATTTCATATACGTACAAAGTATTGCACAATCAAACTATTCATAAGACATGTATATCGACCACGCCTATATATATGTATACATTGATTGTAAATAATCACGGAAAGACATTGGTGCCACTCACTAAATCCGAGTTACTGCTGCGTTGAAGGACGTTTGGGAAGCGGACTAGCGCCAAACTTGCCTGGAGAAACCTTTCGAGGTCGCGCTGCTGGTGGGAGCTCCTCCTTGATCGACGGAGTGTCCAATAGCTCCCAGCGTGCGCTAGACCCCACTCTAGTTGGCTGCCTGCACCGGGGGACTGCGAGGACCAGAAGCCTTTGCTTCCACCACCTGGTGCCTCTTCCCCCGGCGGTAACGCCCTTTTACCCCCCCTTTAAATTAAACCATACTTCACGCAACGCGGGACGCGCGCGAGGAGAAGCGCGAGGCGAAGCCCGGGCCAAGGGCGGGCCCGTTTCAGCCCGTTACAGACTGTGCAGGACTGGACTGGGCCATGGTATTTCTATTTTTATTTTTGTTTTCATGTTTACATTTCCCTCCGTCCACTTGCTGCTCTGTGTGGTCATAAATTAGTGGGACCTCATATTCTAGTTGTAACAGCGACACTAGTTTTGCTTGCGACCCACAAGTTATTGCCCCTGCGACGCAGAGCGCTTAATTATGTCCAGAGTCACTAGAAGTAAAAAAACAGACAAAACCACCGATATAACGGGTCCACTTGACCTATTCCTACACAAGGCCAATGCAGCCATTGACAATACTATCCAATTGATAGATCGACGGGTGTCTCACGAATTGGAGATGGCCAGAAAAAGATCGTCTATGGGCCCGCTGGCCTCAGCACAAACCCCTATACAAAAGGGGTCGATCATACCCCTGCTGAATCCAACAAGTGCACTAGTTCACACAGTTTCAAACACTGTGGATTTGTCAGCAACACAGTTGTCACTAGGTTCCGATTCTGATTTTAGGGAGGATCTGGAAAAAACACCAGATTTACAACCCCTACATAATCATGAAATGGCCACAGAATCAAACACCACGGGGGCCAGGGAGGGCGCCATACCTAAGAGGTTAAATAAGGGGTCGAACCCACATGTGCATTTATTAGCTCCACCAAATGGTGGGATTCCCAGCAACCTGAACATAAACAGTAACAACACCGTAGTGTTGCAAACACCATCACCAACCAATAGTGTGATCCTAAACACGCCCCCACGGAACATCACGCCACTGGGGAACCTAGATACACTAGGCGCAGTAGGGGGCATACAAAAACCCTGTACCTCATGTGTGACACTACACGATTTTCTCACAAACAGCATGGGGGAACTGTTAAAACACCATCTGAAACCCCTGGAGAAAAGCATAAGGGTAATTGAAAAACAACTCGCCAAACTAAATACTCCTGCATTTATGCAGAAGTCACTTAGCACCCTAGACATGGGGGAGGGGAAGACCAAACAACCAAGTAAACCGGCCAAATCGGCTAAATCAACTCAACCATCTACAACACCAGCTGTTTGCCCAAAGTCCTGTGGACCAGATAAAGAAGGGAACATCCAGACCACTAAAAATGTCAAACAGAATCCACAAAATACTCCTAAACCCCAAACTGCAGAGGGAAAGGGCCAACTCGTCACCACTAGTGATAACGCACAACCCACCCCAGCCCTAGTAGCCCTAAATACTCAGCTAGCAAACCTAAAGGAGAATACACAAAAACTCCAAAAATCTCAGCCCTCTCAAGCCCAGGGGAAACAGAGGACGGGATCTAGACCTAGACGGCCATTCCATCTTCCACCTGAGGCCACCCCGTTCACTGTTATCCTAACAGGGGTCTCAGAACTAACAGAGGGCGCGGATGAGCCCCAGTGGTCACTGAGAAACAAAGTTCTGCAATGGCTTAGCCAAAATAGACCTATACAGCCATCGCATCATAGCAGAATCAACTCAGTTAGAAGAGTGTTTTGGATTGGGGAAACTAAAAAAAGCTTACAGGGTGACTGCGTTATAGTCAACTGTGACGATCCTGCTATGGCTGACTATATCTCTTCCTGGTCAGCACTTGAAAAAAGGGGGGGGGTGGATGTACAGCGCCTTTCCTTTTTTTATCCTCCGTTAAATACCCCGAATTATGAAAACAGAACTGGATGGGAGGATGCTCAGGATTGGCCCTGGACACAGGTGGGGTACACTAATAGAAACAGAAATAGGAATAACAATAATAATGGATGGAATAGAGGCTGGAATTCCCGACCCTGGTACCATAGTAGAGGCAACCCACATTTTGATTACTGGGAGGGGGTTCCCTTGAGGAACAGATTCGACTATCTAGACATGGTCGATTGACCAATAAAGGTCACCACAGGGGTTTTAGAAGTCACTGTTCCCCGACATAAGATCCATGAAGTCCCTTCCCTAGTAGAAAATACTAACCCCGTGATGTCAGAGATTATACTAGTGCAAGACACGTGTGGAGGAAACCGGCTAAGCCAGCAGTTAACAGAAAAATCCAGCAGGTCACGGACTGAGAACGGAACTGGGCCAATAACTGAAATTATCAACATAAAACCATATCTGAGTACAGTAGATAGGACTAAGACCCAACTCGATAATGAGATCGAAGCCTTGCAAGAGGGCATGGTCTCACAACTTAGGCAGGAAGAACCCTGCCCCATCACTGAGGGGTTTTGTCTGCTTAAGATATCTTCCTGGAATATTGCTGGGCTTTCGAAAAAAGCGCGTGACCAGCTATTCCTAACTTTTATGGAAAAGCAGGATATAGTCTGCCTACAGGAGTGTTGGGACCCATATGAGACATCAGTAGAGGGTTTTAGCACTTTCTACGTTCCCTCGATCCAGGGTAACCGAGGCAGGGGCTTGGGGGGACTTTGTATTTTTACCTCTAACCTTTGTAACATAGAACAGAACATGTATGAGGCAAATGGGCCAAAAGCAGGTGTAGGGAGTTCACTGCAAGGATTGTCTTTTAAATTAAATGGGCGCTCCTTTTTTCTGATAAACCTTTATAATAATATGCCAAAAGTAGAGGTAAAAATTCTAATAGCGGAACTGGATTCTCTGCTAAACAAAGGCGGCCAGGCGGCAGACTGCTTACTTATAGCAGGGGATTTTAATTGTCACCTATGTCCCTATAGCCAAACAAAAAACTGTGGCATTTTTGACTCACAAGGGGATCCCACCACACATTTTGAACATTCCCTAGCGGGAAATCTGCTAAATCAATTCATGCATGAATGGGATTTGGCTTTTGCAAATGAACTTTGCCAGCCACCCGTAGTGTTTCAAACAACCTTTTTTGGTCATGGGGCAGGTACTGTAATAGACTTCATCCTGGTTCCAAATAGGAACCAAGGTTGGGTGGGCGGGTTTGAAACGGAGGGCCTAGCAATAAGTGACCACTTTCCCATTAGTATTTCCCTTAAATTAGGGAAACGGGGCACGCAAAAAAGAAGCACCACGGATATATTGCATGGCCGTTCAGTGGCATTGGCCAGGAAAAATGGCTATGCCATTAAATGGGCAAAAATTGAACCCAGGAACTTTCTGAAAGATCTATTACAGAAAGAAACTAGTCAATTTAACACCTGCCTGGAACTAAGCATTAACCCAGAACAAATAATACAGGCATTCGATGAGATTAAAGCAGAAATAAACGCTAAGCTAACCAAAAAATTAAAGGCAAGGGAGGAAACGAGAATATATGGCTGGTTTAACCGAGCCTGCACAAGTGCCCATAAAGCACTTTTACAGGCTTTAAAGACTATACCCAGGGATAGCAGACAAGTCAAGGAGGCTAGACAAGCTTACAAGCTGACTCTCCTGACAAGGAAGAAAGAACTCAAAAATGCAGCTTGGGAAGCCTTGATAAAGGCAAGCGCACTAAGGGATAATACGTCCTTCTGGAAAGAGGTAAATGCCCCCTTTTTTCTAGATAGGAAGGTAGACTCCATGGAAATTGGCATAGCTGAAGACGTCTGGGTCAAGCATTTTACTGCGCTTTACAAGAAAGACTCACTTATGTTGACCTCACAAGAGGAGTTGGCTGAGGGGAGTGAGATCCTTTTACAACCACAGGGAAATTTCCCATTAAAAGTAATGTTCACCCCTGCAGACCTGGAACAAGCGATTTCTCAGAGTGCAAGCCTAAAAGCTCCAGGGCCTGACGGTGTACCCATTGATCTATTTAAAGGGAATGTAGATCTCTGGGCACCCTTACTGGCAAATGTCCTAAATGCTTACACTAAATTAGGTTTCCCCAACACATGGAAGGAAGCGATAGTCATTCCAATATTTAAAAAAGGAGATAGACAAGACCCAAAATGTTATCGCCCCATTTCTCTGTTAGATAATTTAATGAAGGTTGCTGGCAGGGTGCTACTAACCAAACTACAAACTTGGTCCAAGACTAATGGGATACTCTCAAAATTTCAATATGGTTTTAAGTCGGGGGTTGGAACCATAGAGCAGGGTTTAAACCTGTCCCTTATAATAAACAAATATATTGGATCAAAAAAAGGGAACTTGTTCCTGACATTTGTAGATTTAACTTCGGCTTTCGATTGTCTGGATCATGGAACCCTGTGGAAAACCCTGACTAATATGGGGATAGATAAAAACATCCTAACTTTTATCCAGGAACTTTACAGAGATGCAGGAGCTACGGTGAGATATGGCAAAAACGGCGAGCAAACCAGAAAATTCCCAATTGCAAAGGGCGTTCGCCAGGGTTGCATCCTTGCACCGTTTTTATTTAATCTGTATATAAACGAGGTAGCAGACTCGATGAATGACCTGGAGGTGGATTACCCCAAGATAAACGGACTCGCAGTCCCGTTATTGTTATACGCTGATGATGCGGTGATTATGGCCCGCACTCAGCGGGGACTCCAAAAGGCACTAACAGGCTTTGCAACCTTCATGAGCTCTAGAGGCCTTATAATAAATGTGGGGAAAACTTTCACGATGTCATGCACAACGAGAAAAAAAGTACCAGACTGCAAAACCTTTGTTAATAATTCAAAGATAGCAATGTCGAAAACTTTTTCCTACTTGGGTATCATTTTTAATAATAGGGGGACATGGTCTGCAGCGGTTACCTCCCGAAACCTGGCTTTTGCCCGCGCAATAGGGGCGGTTAAGCAATTTGCTAAAAAACAGGGCGGGAAACCGGTAGACACACTACTTAAGATCTATGCAGCTAAATGTGTGTCCACAGCTGTTTATGGGGCGGGGATTTGGGGACTTGCAGACAGCTCGGAAATTCAAAGGGTGGAGAATGCTTTCCTGAGGTACCTCTTAGGAGTCCCGCGTTCCACATCTACTACTATCTGCCACAACGAACTGGATAGATCTCACATTAGTGACATTATAAAGATAGCGCCAGTTATGTTGTGGCATAAGATCTGGACATGCGAGGACACAACCTTCAATAGGGAGGTAATTCAGGATTGCCTGCAGCAAGGAAATGGCGCTAAACAACCTTGGCTAGCCTACGTTAAAAAATTCCTGAACTCCATCGGCAACCCAGAATTCTTTTCAGACCCAATATCATGCGCCCAAATCCCCAAAAAAGCACTAAAAGAGACGTGTCTTGGCCTATTGGAGGAGAGGAGATATTATTTAGATGGGAATAAGTCCACCATTATAGCCCACCGCCAGATTTTGCATGAACATGGTTTACATCCTTATCTGGCGCCAAATATCTCCCCTTACCATAGAATGCTGTTGGCCCGTCTGAGGACAGACTGTTTCTTCAGGTTAATAACGTTCCCTACACCGAATGATTGGTCAGTGAAAATGATTAATTGCCCGTGTGACGGAGTAGCCACTCAGTCTAACATACATTGCATACTGTTCTGCAAGTACTATCAATGGGGTAGGAAAAAACATCTATTGCCTCTGTTAAAACTGTGGGGCCTGAGAAGCTGTAAAGCAGCCCTCCACAGATTGTATCTGCTTCAAGACGAATGTACTATTGGAGTGATGATAAAATTCCTGTCGTTTATTATAAAATGTAGAGGGTCTATGAGAAGCGATTATTAGGTTGAGGGTTTGTAGAAGTATTATTCTGTGCCTAATAACATCATATAATACATAAATATGTCATATTTACCTCGACCCTTCTATCATGCAAATGTAACGATACATATATCAATCGCTTTCTAGAAAAAAAATTTTAAAGGGTTTTTAATATTAGATTACTTGAATGACTAGGGTAATGAATATGTATTTCTTCTTAGTAATCTCCTTTTAGTAGGTAAATGTTTAAATAACGTTGTTTTAATCGTATTTTTGTAATGTTTGCTTATATGGTGTTTGTCAAATACCGAATAAAGCTATCTTTGATTTGATTTGATTTGACATTGAATGCATATCCACTTTGCATTTATATCAGAATTAATTCATTCAAATACGCTCATTTTGTAAGGTTTACAGAGAGTGACTGTAAGCAATGGGTGAAAATATATGGTGCTCTTGTGACACATGTGCTCAAGTGGGTGAACAATTTGTGCAGAATATACAGAGTGGTTCAGGAATTATATACAGGGGACAGGACTAGATTATTTATACAGTGGCCAGCCTAGTAACCATGAGCCCTGGTTGCTAATAATGCTTCTCTTGTGCAGGGCCGTGGTTGGTCTGAGCCTAGGTGTATCGTCGACGTTTCAACCTAAGAGGTGCTCCTTTCGGTAGTCACTACGGGTCGTCATCAGGACTGTGTGTGGGGGTGGGGAATGGGGTGTCTTTTAGCAGCCCAGTCTGGACAAGAGTTCTGGCTGTAAGTGTCCCTAAGTGACACTTGTCTGAAAATTGCGCCAGCAAGCGAATGGCTCAAGTGATAGTCGGCAAGCGGGATGAATCGGCAGTGGCTGGCATAAAACCAATCAGAATTAATAAAGTTAGGGCATAACACACATCTAAACAACAGGGACATAGCGGAACTGAAGTGAGATCATTAGTTTCCCATGCTCCAGGGTCTTCTAGGGCTTCCTGTTTTTAACTGCACAGTGTAGGCCTTGCATGTGATGGTTGTGTTTTCAGCAGGGTCCTACACAAACAGCCACTGCTCCCAACTCCAATCACATGACTTAAAACCATTCCAATCCTTCCCGGCAACAGCATCGCTTTACACAATGTAGAGTTGTTCCGAGTCAGGGCTCGCCAGACACACAGCTATCTTGAAAGCCCTTTCGGGCTAGTCAACCTCGCATTTTACTTTTCATGTTAGAGCTGGGACTAATATGATGGTTTTATGTCATACCTTTCATAGCTGCCAAAGTTTGAACACCCAAATCCTTTCTTGTAGAGTAGAGAACATTACTGTGGTGTCTTCATCATCTTTGGCTCTCCATCTGACACAATACTTGGATGCAATAGCGCAGTCCTTGTCCAGGCAAGAGAACAGAAGCAGACATCCAAGTGAAATGCTGTTTAGATCACATAGTTCACCATTGTGTGTATTTTATAAATTCCCCCACGCTCTTCATTGCACACTTTACAAAACAAAGGGGTGCACAATCTGATTCATGCTGCGTAAAGAATACAAATGGTGCCACGTTGGAGGATGGGGAGAAGTGCAAAGAGGCTTTTTATGTGTGGGCCTAAAATTGAAAGCCCTTGACTTTTTTCAATGGACTAAAAATAGTAAGACTGTGTGCTGATCCAACTATTGAGAGCGGGATCTCAATGCAAACTGCTGCTCACACCCCTAAACCCGTTGAGGTTCATCATGAATATTCAACTTCATGCTGATGCCATCTTATGTGCACATGATAACTCATATGACACCTCCCCATCAGAACATCTGTGTGTAGCTCCGTGTTTACACTCCTTTTCTGATCTCTCACTTGTTGTGTCTTTGTGTTCACAGGTCGCCGCTTGATGGGCTGTACTCAAACACTCCAGTGAGTACCGCTATCTGGAAGTTGCCCTCTGCAGATCAGGATCAAAAAGGAACATTTCCAGCCATTTATTTATTTTTTAAAGTAATAAAAAGATTATAATTGCTTATTACTCTGTATATAAACATTTTATTGATCTTCCTTCTGCTATAATCCCCTCTCTCCTTTTTCTTTTTACTTTCCTTTCTCATCCGCTTCCGGTCTCGATTCCATTGTCTAGTTAGTACAACCTGTAGAGTGTTGTGACAAAGGTTCTCTGACTTCCCATGAGAATATAAGTAAGAAAGAGTAAGGCAATTAGGAAAAAAAATACCTTTCATCAAACTCAAAAGTGGCCAGTAGCCCACCCCCTGGGTTAAGCTCTGCTTCTTGAATCTAGACCCAACTGCCCTGCTTCTCGGGGTAAGTCCTTTATGTCCTCTAAGACTAATGGTTTGGAAGTGGTAATACCATTAGTGATTTTAGTATGCCTCCTCTTTCCTCATACCCTGTGCACATCAGTGCCTTTACAGTGACATCAGTGAATGTGGCGCTACACAAAGAGCTAGCGATGTAGGCTACACGCTTCCCTTGGGGGATTAAGTCCACCCCTACTGATCCAGACTCCCACAATACAGTATCCAGAAAGCGACATCACTAACTGTGACCATAAAAGAAGTAATGCCAGTTATTGATATCATTGTCCAGGCCCCTTGGGGTTGGGCAAACTACATGCCTACTACCCTGTAATCAACAGTGCAATGCCAAAGAAAATACATGGGGCCATACATAGGGTGACCAGACGTCCCGGTTTTGCCCGGACGGTCCCCGTTTTTTGTGAAATGTCCCCGTGTCCCGACACTGTACTCCAATGGAGTCAAATGTCCCCGTTTTAGAACAGTGTCCGGGTTGAACAAAGAAATGTCCCGGTTTTTCACTGTTCCGGTTGCGCGCATGCTCTGTTTGCACAGCTTGGTGACATCACTGAGGTGAGCGCTGTAGCAGGAAGGGAAATCCTTTGAAGAGAGACATGTTCTCTCGGGATTTCCCTTCTCTTTGTCTACACAGCGCCACCTACGTTATCATGCAGCTGGTTAGAACCACCTGTGACCGGCATGACCCTGATTTTACAGTCTGCAGCAATCCACCGTGACCCTGCTCTGCCTTAAAGCGAGCGAGGGTCGGACAGTCTCAAACTACAGCAGAATCCAGCAGCAGCTTCGTGACGCCTCCCCAGCCCTACCAGCACCGTCGGGACACTGCCTTGCATCAGAGCTGCATCATCCAGGAATCCTTGCCCTCCCAGCCTGCAAGCCCGCAACGTGTATTTTAACCCTGAGAGTTTTATCCGCACCAGTGCTGGCTTCCTGGGGGCGCCGTGTAGCGTTTCTTTCCCCCAGCAATTACCAGGCCTCACATAAATGTCAAAAGTGTGATTAATTATTTTCCTGGAGAGAGATCAGCATTTTGTATAGTTGAGGTTTTGACTTGGCTGAAGTTAGTG
The DNA here is from genome assembly GCF_964204655.1 of Triturus cristatus. Classification (NCBI taxonomy): domain Eukaryota; kingdom Metazoa; phylum Chordata; class Amphibia; order Caudata; family Salamandridae; genus Triturus; species Triturus cristatus. Next base: position 163,199,796 of record NC_140590.1, read on the forward strand.
CAGAGGGTTAATATGCCTGCTGCAAAGAACGTGTACCAAGTAGATTACAGAGTGCGGTATGATGTAAACAGATCAGCAGGTTACTGCTTTCAAAAGAGACATCCTTTTGTTACTTGCAATTTATAACTTAAAGTCCTAATATAGAATAGTGAGCTATTAACTTTCATCCTAGAACTGCATACACACTGCAAAGTATACATTATTAGAACATTGATTAATGTTTCAAAAAGGGTTAATCTGGCTAGAAATCGATTCTTAATATTAAAGAAAACTCCCAACTATGCTGTTTCTTTTTCGACTCTGCGTTTGTGCTTCTCCACACCAAGCACTCTTAAACTATACTGCCTACCAGTATGGATGACATGTGACTCCTACACTTTCAGTCCTTTGGCTTATGTAACATTTCCTATACACTGATTTACACACGTATGATTGATTGTCTCTGTGTAATGTGTGTGTGATGCAAAGTGCTTGGACACCCTACACTGGTATGAGTGGCGCTATATATAATGCATCTGATAGAGTGTGGTTATGGTGACTTGGTCACTGTTAAAGGGTGCTAGTGAGAGAATCCGTGGTGGAGGTGGTCATTGGGGGGGGCGCCAACAAACATTGTCGCACAGGGCGCCACCAGCACTAAAGCCAGCCCTGTCTTATATGTTCTAAACTATTTACTATGCTAATGTGCGTAAATGTTTCCACGTAAATAAAGCAAACATTTATATTTCAGTCAACTGCGCTGAACGTAGGGGGAGTGCTTTATGGGAAGGAGTATTCTACAAACAGCAGTATCTGATTTTGACGATGACAGAATGTGTGTGTGTGTATATGTGTGTATATATATATCTATCAAACTCGCTAGCGATGCACTCGTTCACTTCCTCGTGGCAAAAACAAGAGCACAAACTCCTCTTCGATTGTGCAATTTTCTTTATTGTTCAGTTAACAATCCCAATATATATACTTATCTAATAAGAAAACAAACTTTTACCACTGGTTATACATACTATAGCGTAGCATTACCCCCAACTGTAGAATGAATTTCAAGTCAAAGTCTATGTATGTTTAATACTTTTTTATTGATCTTAACCTGTTATTTATTAAATAGCTTTTAGTCTCAATTGTTATAAATAATACATTAACTTTTTAATTGTATTTGATGAATTTTAAATGTCTTTTAAGATGAAATATTCGAAATAAAGACTGTTTTGACTGACTGACTGAAAACAAACTTGGACTAAAGCAAATGTTGAGGCAAAGTCTGTTTAAATGGAATTAATGCTTACTGCCGATAAAAGACCTCTGATTTGTCATCTGTAATGCTTCATCTCGGTCTTGGAGGGAGCTGTCGTAGTCCTTTTTCTATGTTTATCACAGCTGTCAAATAGTCCTACTTTTATGTCGGTGGTTACTGCAAATCGTAGTCCTACTTCTATGTCTATGACCTGTCCCCGTTTTTTGTTTTGAGAATCTGGTCACCCTAGCCATACAGCAAGTAATTTACCAGACGAGAAGTAATTTAAGGCCCCAAGAAGTGAGGTATAGCACACTCCGGTTTTGGCCTGCATGTTGAAGGGGAAAACTCGCCATAGTCTGTACATTCAGCATATTTTACCCAGTCTGAGAAAAAAGCGATACAGCTATTGTCTGTCAGGTTCACGGCTTCCTTGCCTGCTGTTCTCCCTGCTTGCCGGTCACGAACGAATGTATGCGGGACGACCTCCTCACTTCCGGGTTTGTCGATAGCAGTCTAGTCGTTCAGGATGTCAGCGGAACGTCACCAGCACTTCCGGGGAATCCGCTTATCAGCGGCGGCTTTTTCCCCGGCCGGTGCTTCTGATTAACGACCTTGCCTTTGCAGCCGTCGAGACGCCGTCCCTGGTGGGACTCAACAGCCCGTTGGATCTTCATCCCCGCGACGCTGAAACAGCCACAGCCCCTGAAGTTGCTCTGTTTGCCTTCCGCATATGTACTCGCGCCTGTAGCGCCTGGACCTTTTGCCACAGCACCTGAAGCGCTTGCCTTTGTCACCGCGCCTGAAGCGCTCGCCTTGCCACAGCGCCTGAAGCGCCTGCCTTTGCCACAGCGCCTGAAGCGCTTGCTTTGCCACAGCGCCTGAAGCGCTTGCTTTGCCACAGCGCCTGAAGCGCTTGCTTTGCCACAGCGCTTGAAGCGCTTGCCTTCGCCATAGCGCCTGAAGCGCTTGCCTTGCCACAGCGCCTGAAGCGCCTGCCTTTGCCACAGCGCCTGAAGCTCTTGCTTTGCCACAGCGCCTGAAGCGCTTGCCTTGCCACAGCGCCTGAAGCGCCTGCCTTTGCCACAGCGCCTGAAGCGCTTGCCTTGCCACAGCGCCTGAAGCGCCTGCCTTTGCCACAGCGCCTGAAGCGCTTGCCTTTGCCACCGCGCCTGAAGCGCTTTCCTTGCCACAGTGCCTGAAGCGCCTGCCTTTGCCATAGCGCCTGAAGCGCTTGCCTTGCCACAGTGCCTGAAGCGCTTGCCTTTGCCACAGCGCCTGAAGCGCTTGCCTCTTTTCCTCCGTGCCTGAAGCGCCTTGCCACTAGATCACGGCACTATACGCACCTACAGACAGCGCTCCCACACCGGTGCGTCAGTGCTGATTCGGAACTCTTGATCAGCGTGGTGTGGATTGGCACCTTCCTGTTTTCTCTTATAAACCTAGCACGGACGTACTTCTATTCCTCAACCGTCACCAGTTGGGGGGTCCTTATTGTTTGGTTAACCCATAGCGCAGGAGCGCTTGCCACATCAGCGAAGCAGCCTGGTAGCCTACTCCTTCTGGAGGAGTCACGGAGGTGAGTGTCGTTCCACATGTGTGCATGGTATGAATGGTCCCCGGTCTGCCATGCGGTAGTAACCATTTCCTTATCTTCCTCTGCAGTTGGGGTTCCCTTTCCACCCGCACCGAGGGACGTTCACCACTCCTCGTGATCCCGCATCACTCTTATTGGCTACCATCCCAGCTCCCATCCTTGTCCTAGTTTGTATAGACACTCAGAGTGGGATAGGGTGGGAGTGGGAGAGTTAGCTCCTGCCGTCTCTGCGAGATATCTCCACTGGTAACAGGTAATCGGTGGGGAACCTGACATTGTCCTAAACAGCCAACTACTTGTAATGACTATATCGTTGACCGCTATTTCAAGAGACGGATGTCTCTGCAGAAGATTGAAGATAAGTATCAAAATCCTTTTTTATGCCAACAGCCTTAGTTGATCTATTATGTATTTTGTATCTTTGGCATTTGCCAGGGGTAATATATCTATTAAGTCTGAGGGGGTTGGTAAAATTGTAATGAATCTTATTATATGCGAATGAATGATGCCAACAGACCTCTAAAAAGGCCCCACGTTTCCAGATTATAAAGATGTCTTTTTTGGAGGTGCTCGTTCCTGGTGTTTCAATGTCTCTGGTATCTGTGGTGAAACTTAAAGAAGGGTTTGCGGTGATGGACATAAGCAGCTCTTAAGAGGAAAGAGTTGTTTGGCGGTGAATACTTCTCAGACTTCATCAATCAGTCCCCACCCAGTCATCACCCAGTCCTGCATATGGTAACAATCTCGACTGCTCACTGGGAGCCTGCTCTTGACAGTATTTCTGTCTCTTGGTAGGTCCCAGTGAGTACTTCCCACTCAACAGTAAGTTCTGTGTAGGAATTAATGGCATGGAGGAGCACAGACTGAAATGGCCAGTGTTTGCTGAGATCTGCACAGTGCACTTGGGTACCAAAGATACCACGACACTGCACATGCTCCAGAAAGCGATCTTTCAGACGGCGCATGCTCCCCAGCCACAGCGCATTAATAGGAGTTAACTCCTTTTGTTCATGCTTCACACCTGTGACTTCTCAAAAGCAGTCCTTTGGCTTTTCCTCGATGCCTTCTGTTTGTCTCCACTTTGCCTCCAGGTCATAGTCCTTCTCTTGCCCTTTCTATTGCAGTCCTGTCTCCAATCTTCCTGTTCCATAGCTAGTCACCATTTTGTCTCCTGCTCTGCATCTAGAAAGCGATTCTCCTTTCCTGTTATACGGCTTGCCGTATAGCCTGCATTGGCTTATCCTCTGTAGTCAAGTATTTGCATATTTACCTTACCTGTTCAAGAAGCTCTTTAAAGATTGATGGGCACACTCTCCATGAGACTTGGTGCTTCTCCAGCATTGGGACTTTCATAGATTCACATATTTGAATCATTCTTTTAAATAGCAGTACTAAAGGTCATTGTGCCTGGAGGGCTCCTAACAGTGCCCTTTAGTAGCAGAAGTACTTCATTGAAAAAGGCCCAGGCTTCAACCAATAACGTGAGAGTGCACTGATCTCTACTCCCTCCAGAGAACAATATACTGCAGATTTCAAGCAGGAGTGTGAAGCAAAGGGAGGGGGCAATGATTCATGTGATTCTATGGAAGATAAATGTAGTTGCAGGTAAATAGCTTTGCTTCTTCTCCATTCTGGACCTTTCACAGTTTCACATCACTGAATCAGGATAGTAATAGCAAGCAGTACAACTCAATGGTAAATGTGTTGAACAGCGGATTGTGGGAATAAAGAGAAGAGGCTCAACTTACTGAAACAGATACTGAAAAACGTCTTGTCCCACCACTGCTAAATGCCTCTCTGCATCCAGGCAATAGTGCACTAAGAAAGTGTGGCGAATGTTTGGTGGCCGCTCATTGTTGTTACAGCTCCATGAAGGAGTGCAGATTTTGCACCCTCCTCGTTGGATGCTCCATAACTGTGCCCTGAAGTAGGCGACCAGGCTTAGTATGGCGCAAGGTTATAGCTGCTGCTATCCGGCTTGCAGTGCCCTATTTGTAGAGAGGTGTCCCTTTTGAAGATGTCTGAAGGTCACCAGATGCTGGGTGGATTTTTGGAAGTGCTTTGTCCTGTTAATTTAACTGAACCTCAGACAGCTACTGAAGTCCAGGTAATATAGCAATCAATTTGCTGCCTTCGAGAGATGGTGGAAGAATGCTTTAATAACCACACGTCTTAAACGGAATGAACAAACCTTAGGGTGGCCCACAGGGTGAATCTATCCTTATGAAACATTTTATGGTGAAATCCTGGACAAAGAAAGTGACCTGTGGGGTTCAGAGGAATAGAGATGGAAAGGAATGGCAAGAGGCACTAGATTGCTTTTAAGCCTCACAAGGATCCTTCTAAAGAGGAAGACAAGCAAATGTCAGAGGAACTCAGTAAGGGTAGTGCCAAGGTTAAGCGCGCAGAGCAAACTAGCACAGCCTGTCAACTGATGGGACTTCAATCACAGTTGTGACGAGATTTATTACAAGATTGAAAGTTAAGGAGTCTGACTGGAGAAAGATCAGAAAAAAGCTGAATTACTTAACAAACATTTCGCAATGAACTATTCCCAATGAAAAGTACATGGCTAAGTGACATTCGACATCACGTAATATTGAACAGAGGGGTGTGGTGATAGTTGGGGTGCCACAAGAACTGTATTGAAGACAAACCTTTTCAGAGTCTCTCAACAGCCTGAATGCGAGTCGGGAATAGAAGGTGTATGCACTTTTGTAGTTGACATAAATAACTGATGCAAGTTGCTGTTCCAAATAGAGTAGATCATTTGAAAGGCTCTAAGATGGGGTGATATGGTGTGGAATGTGCAGGAATCTTCAAAAACACCTTACACAGTGCGAGCAGTAGGCAGAAATAGTCCAAGAGATGTCTACAAGACTATTTTATTGAATGCCTTCGCCGTTGGTAAGCTGCTATTCTAAAATCACGTCAATGGTGTGGTGCTGGAGAAGAGTTCTATCTGACAGAAAATTATGCTATGCCTAACCCAGGTGAACAAACACTCGATGAGGACACTTCTGGGGTGTCCAGATTGGAGACCACATCTTGAGAAGGACAATTATAAGACTGTCCATGGAAGAGGTCTAACGATGATTCAAGGAAGAGAGTGCGAACATATAACCTCTGAAGGAGCACAATAATGTAAATACAGAACAAGGACATGGAAGGATCATAAGATACATTGAAACAACGCAAGGAATAGAAATACAATAGAGAGTGTAAGGCTGTTCCTGTGGAGGTTTGGCTCATGAGTTAAGACTCTTATTGCTAGGTGCAGGTTCTTCACTGAAATTTGGACTGTTCAGCATCAGTAGTTGAGAATAATGATTAATAGAAAGCAAAAGACTCTGAGATGAACCCAATTAGGATGTATCTATTCCTCCTCACTCTAGATGCAGCAATGTAGCTAGGTGGTCCTGAAGAAGATTAGAGGAGGAGTGCCTCCCTGCCCAAATACCGGAGGCTAGGCCTTGTCTGGCCAGTTAATGACTGATTCTCTCAGGGTGTATGAGTTCCAGGTGCAGTGGTGTCAAAAGATCCCTGTCGCACCTTCAGATCACTAGACACAGCCAGCTGGCCTACAGGCAGCCTTATCGAGACTTTAAAGGGCTGGTTGTGGTTCTCTAGGGTCTTCGGAAGAATATAAGGATCTGCTGGGGATGACTGAAAAAAGACTGATTGTCTCCTTCGGAAATGTCGTAGGTATTTTAGATGGGGCAGTCTGAAGCTTTCTGAGAGCACATTCATAGATTATGAGTCCATGTCTGAGGTGTCCTAAAGCACATAAAGGGATGTCTAAGATCTGGCCTGTATTTTTTGTCTACTGGTGTTATTTGAAGACAGGTAGGTTTCTGAAGGGAGAGTGAGGTTGTCTAGCTGAGGATGTGTTGATCACCTGCTGAGATATCTGAAGGCAGGCTCCTCATGGGATCACTGTGACCCTGTGGGTGTGACCCTCGGAGAAAAAAATAAAAGAACATTCAGAACTGCACCTACTTTCCTCCACAGGAGGTCTATTATGCACCTTCATCCAGGAGGGGGTTGTGAAAGTCTTTAAGAGTGACTAAGAGGGAAGAGTCTCAGCTTGTAGCCCACATGCTGTGCCACTACTGTCCCAACCTCCACCACCCCACGGTGAGATAGGATATGAAAGGTACTTGCTGGAAGCCACGCCCCTTCTGGGTCGTGGCAGGGAGAGTCTCACCGCCCTCCTCTTCTCCGGGTTGACCAGACTTTCTTGCGTTGCCTCTAGGCGGTTCCTGATCCGCGTATAGGTTTCTTCCTCTGCGCCGTCTTCTCCACTCTCTGGGACTTGCGGCAGCCTTCTTGGTTCCGGGTCTTCTGTAGGGACGGTAAAGGCCGTTTCACCCTCCTTGGCGTTCTTTTCTCCCTCGCCCTTCCTCCTCTCTGTAGCCACACATTACGTCCTGCGTAGCGTCTGGAACGCTCACCTTTCTCTCCTGATGTTCATTCCCGGGAGCCATGTTGGAATTCCCGCTCTGGAGAAGCGCAGCATTACATAATAATGCGATACACAAATGTTGTGGCAAAAATATTGTACCAAATATAAAGTTGGCATACTTGCACTGCAAATTACAAAAATATGCACAAAATGTTGTAGTACTAAATATCCACATTATATAGATGTGTATATATTTAAAATGATTTAAAAATATAAGGTAAAACATATATATGTAGTAGTGCAAAATTTTAAAAGAGAAGTAATTCATTTTATAAAATGTATTAGAAATAAATAGATATATATCTATAAAAAGCAAATACTAATGTAATGTTTTCTTAAACAAAGCTATATGTCATAGATTTCTAATAAAACTTAATACAAACTTCAAATTAAACAGTATAACTAAATAATTAAATAACGTTGTGCAGGTGTTGGAAATTCTCCGCTCCCACACCGGTAAGGGTTGGTGGTAACGGGGTACTTCCAGGACATACAGTGGTAGCTTGGCTCGAGTGGTCAGGAATCAGGCACCGTGCTAAGCATACGACATACCCATACAATAACCATGCGTGCATCCGTTCCAAAAACGACTCTACACCGTAAAAATTATGAAAATATCTTTCTTTATCTTCTTTTTCTCTTAGTTGCTGATTAGATAAATATTAACACAATCACAATATACAAGCTTTTTAAATAGTGCAGGTCAAATAAATACTGGCTTAATGATTCAATAAATAGGGGTGATCATAAGTAATAAAGGCATAAATATAAGTGCAATACATACAGGCAATTAAATATTCTGAGGCAATAAATACTGCAAACCAATAAATATTGTGCATCAATAAATACTGTGGACCAATAAATACAGTGAAGCAATAAATAGGTTAAATACAATAAATACAGTGCCCCCAATAAATAATTAAAAGCTGACAGTGACACTCATATAATCAGATCACATTTGAGATTACTATGGGCTAATTTGGCCCAGGCACAGCTTGTGGGGATGTGTAAGGCTTGAGGGGGTCTACTCCCTGGCTTGGACAAGGCTGAGGCCTAAACTGAGGTAGATCAAGGGGGGAATACCAGAGACCTGGCTCTCTCACTCTACACAACCCCTCTAAATTAGTCTCAGCTCACCCCTGGCACAGTCCAGCTGGTTCCAGCACCTCTCTAACCCCTAGAGTAGTCTCTTAGGATTCCACAGGGCCTTTGGCGCCCTCTATTCCACTTACTGCCCTTTTTCTGAAGTTCCGACGCCGCTGGAGTCGTGTCGACGCCGTGAGGCGGATCCGGTTCGATGTCGGCGGCCTCGGCACAATGTCAGTTCCTGACGACGCCGGTAGGCGGCTCCGGTTCGATGTCGGCGGCCTCGGCTCGATCTCGACCTCCGATTCGATGGCGTCGGGCAGTCGTGACTCGATGTCGACTTCGGGCGGCTCCGGTCCGGTGGCGACCTCAGCTTCGATGGCGTCGGCCGGCCTTGGCTCGATGTCGACTTCCGGCGGCTCCGGAGTGCGATCCTCACTCCCGACCTCCGGTGCTCCTCTCCTCAGGTTTCCGGCGACTCCGGAGTGCGACCTCCACTCCCGACCTCCGGCACGATTCTCTCAGGTTCCGGCGACTCCGGAGTGCGATCTCCACTCCCGACCTCCGGTACACTTCACCTCGGTCTCCGGCGACTCCGGAGGGCGGACTTCACTCCCCCGTCGACACCGCTCACTCGACCTTGGGTGACTTCCTCCTCGACCTCTGGTACTCTTCACGTCCTCCGTCGGCGCCCACTCACGATCTCTGGCGGCTCCGGGTACGACGTCTGCTTTTCCAGTCAGCGCCGCTTCTCCACCTCGGGCTCCAGGTCTCCAGGCTACTCGATGTCCGGCTCCAGGGAAACCAGTATCCAGGTCAGGATCTTGCTGTTCTTGGATTCTAAGGCCTGTTCCTGCTGTCCAGGTCCTTAAGATGGTTTTTCTTACTTCTTCCCACACAGGGCTCCAGGCTGGGCTCAGTCAGTAGGGACTAGTATCAAGGGTGGGTTTATGGACCCCACTCCAGGCACAAGTTTCCACCCCTGCTGCCTCACTCCTTCCTCCTTCAGGTTTCTGCTGCTCACTCTTCACCAGTCAGGTGCCAACTGCCAGCTCCAACTGCCAACTCTCTGTCTTAGCTTCCCAACATTCTAAACCGCCTCCAACTGTCACAGGGTTCTGGAATGTTCTGGAAGGTGCTAGTAGGTTCCAGTGGATGCTGGTGATGTCACAGGTGGCCACCATTTTGTGCTCCAGGCCCTCAGACAGAAGTTTCAGGGGTAGATAAAATGGCTCCCTGAATCTGCAGCAACACGAAAAAGTCTGGTGGTTCCCAAAAAGGAAAAATTCAAACAGGGTTTGAGGCAAAAGTGGGACGAAATAAATAATGATGAGGAGGGACCACCCAAAGGGCTGACAGGTCTAACAGCAGGCATATTAAAAATTATTGTATCATAGAAATCTACAACATAACAAAAATACATTACGATTCAAATATACTGTAAAAAAAAAAATCACAAAAATATATTATAAAATGTAAAATTATTCAACAATTATATGAGCAAATTCAAAAACACTAATTCAAAAAAATTCAACAAAAAGGAAACAAATATTTTAAATGCTATATCCAAAGAAACTAGCATTAACAATTGAAAATAAATATCAAATAAACAATCAAAATCCATTAAAATAAAGATTAAAACAAAATTAACATTGTAAATTCTCAAAACATAAAAAAAAAAATACATTTGGAAGATTAAAATTTGACGCTCCTTCAACTTAAAAAAACAGAATTAAAAGTATTGCACTTCAAAGATAAAACATTGACTATTCCCAATCTTCTCACTCCAACCTAAGCAACATTGTTTAAAGTATTGGGCTTTGGAGAGGTGAGGTGTACTGGTCCCACTCCATCCTAGGCCACGGTAGAGAAAGTGTTGCACTTTGGAGGAAAAGGGGGGGACAGGTCAGATTTACTGCTCCCACTACAACATAATCAGTAAGGGAATTGTATAAAAATATCAAATTATTATTATAAAATATGTTTTAAAAAATCACATTACAAATTAATTTAAACAGCATTTAAAATACATTGAAAAGTTATTTTTCATTAAAAAATAATTTTTGAAAACTATACTAATTGACTTACATTTTTTAACCAATTTAAACATTATTTCTGAATTAAACACTAAAAACATTTAAAATAAAAACACCTCCCACCATCCTCCTCAACTCTCCCAACTTCCAAAAGAAATATGAAATAGTACTAAAACACTTAAATCACATCAAAAAAGTTATGTTAAGAAAAATACATGCATGGATGAAACCAGTGCCTTGTCATACAAAAAGTCTTCATGAAAGCACCACCTCCTAATTGCAGAATAGTGGCATACTCTTTAAATCTGCGTAGTAGAGGTTTGTATCATTAAAGCTTTACCCTCTTCATCGCCATCATACCCATCCCCAGGCCAGCCCTGCAAGGACAAGACTGGAGCACCCCTCTGGGCCTTGTGCTCTACTCTTTCCACATTGGCCACACAGTAAACATGAACTCTAACAGCCAAACATATAAGGCTGCTTTGCGGCAAACCAGAGAATGCACAGCGTGTTGGCACCTCTCCAGTGGTAGTAACATGTTATATCATTAGGGTGACCAGATTTAAAAAAAACAGGATATTTAATAAACATAAAAGTAGGACTACAACTTTTGAACTGACTGACAGAATGACCTCTGACCGAGCTCATGGACCTAGAAAACACAGGTTAAGAGATATCATAATATCACAAATGCACAACACATACACTGCAGGACACCATACTTTTTAACTCTTGCAACAAACCAGTCTCAGACAAACGCTCTTACCTCTACTTCATTCCCTCCTACACAAACCATACTCTACTCATAAACACATCACCGCCCCCTCCACCTTACACTCCTCTCACAAACAATATTATACAAACAAATCCATTACATGTCACAAATACACCAGCACCTCCCTCTTTTCACTACTCCTCAAAAACAAAACCTATCACGCACACCAACACAACAAGATCTTCCAAGCACAACACCTCATAATACTTACCATCACAAAATACAAACATACACCCACCTTTCAAACCACACAAAGGAACAAACACCAATGCCAAGCTTTCTCTCTTCCACCACATCTAACACAGATACAGCAACACAGCAACTCTTTTCCAAACGCCTCTCATCCATTGGACAATTTAGAACCTTACTACATGACCCACATGCTACACCACCACCCCTGACTCATACACCTTCCGCCCTAAACACATTCAAGCAATATAAGCGACCTGCCACTCCTCACAACTTCGCTTCCTCATGTCTAGTGCACAACAATGTTACAGCACGAAAACAACACTGCACACCAACTCACTCTCAAACACTGTCTCCACCACCTACACACGCAGACCCATGAAAATGCCTTCTTAGCATGCTGGATGAGGAACATGATACAGAACAGCTCCACGATTGCTATCCTAACACATCTAATACCAGCACTAAAAACACACCTGCTACAAACCCACACAATACTAATCACTCTTCTACAAAAAAAAGTCTCACTATCACCAAAGCCCTTCTCTAAACTGTCTATTATTAAATGGTCGATCCCTTTCTAAAAAGAAACATCACATCTACGACCTTCTCACCGATGCAAAACCAGACCTACTATTCGTAACTGAATCATGGTTGGGAGATAATATGGCTCCAGTCCTGCATGAAGCCGTTCCTCAAACATTTTGATGCCGAGACCCCCTTGGCACCTTTTTTAGGCGCAAGGACCCCCTCTGACAAAAATTTCTAGAACCTGGTACTCTCAACCATAAGCGCCCCCTATTCCCATAGCAAATCATTTTTATGGTGGGGAAATCATATTAAACAGTGTTTAGCAAACCAAAGATCAGTGAGCGTGGGGGCATGGTCTAAAATGTAGCTAAAAACAAAGGATCTAATTTATGAGGAATTGGCGTAGGGCAGCGCCACAATGTCTTCTTGCCCCCACGCTCACTGATCTTTGGTTTGCGCTTCTTACCCTACGCCAATGTCAACGGGCAGGAATGCACCATATTTGTATAAAATATGGTGCATTCCTGTCCTTTGCCCTTGTGTTGACGCACAAATTGCTGCCTGGCACCAACATGGGCAGGTTTGCTCTTGAGCAGGAATGGGGCACCCTTCTTCACAAAAACAATCCAGAGAGGCATTTTCCTCCTTCTATGGGAGCAGCAAAAAGCAGCACACATGAAAAGAGGAGAAAACAAGGAGAAATAAAAACATTTCTCCTCGTTACGCCTCCTCTTGGGAGGCGTATGTTTTTGGCGCTGGCCCGGCTTTACATGATTGTGTAAATATGGGGCAGTGTCAAAATCCACGGGAACCCCCATGCAACGCCTCCTTGACGCAGAGTAAGGCAATATAGTGACTTGTGATGCTTTGCCATACTCCATATCTATGAGGCCATGCAAAGCCATGTAGGGATTCTTTGCAGCGCCTCATAGGTATGGTTGAGACACTTGGGCCGCCGGAGAGTCAAAAAACGTTTTAGGTCTTTCACTTTCAGGCACCTACATATAAAATAATGAACGGTGTGAATGAAAAATACATGTTAAAAAGTTGTTACTCAGTGGAAAATGCACTGTAGTACATTATGAAACCTCCATTAGTTAATGCACTGCAGAGGTCTGTGTGTCACCAGAGAGCCACGCATTTAAATCTTGGTGGATTCAGTGGAGAATAGTGACTTGTGTATTTTTGGTGTTACAAGGTCACAGCCGGTGAAAAAAGCACTGTGAATATGTAAGTCATTATTTTATACTTGCATTGCATTACCCGTAGTAGAAGATAGACTGATACAAAAATTGTAAATCGTTTTATGATAAAATGGTGCTTCCAAAATGTAGATTTTAATAATACCAGGGCGTATGTCATGCAATTCTTATTTCTTTTTTTTTTTTTTTTTTTTACACATCTGTCCCTTCACCTCCTTAGGGGTACCAAGGGCTGTGTAAATACAGTTATGATTAAAAGCTAGCACTTCATAAACCAGTTGTTAACGCTTAGCACTACCACTAAATAAAAAAAAAAGCAAATCTTTGTCATCACAAAGCTGGTAACGATTCACAGGTCCCAAGCACCCTTTACACTGGCAGATTAACTAACAAAGCACATTTGCATTTCTTTCAGGCAACCAGGTACCCTGGCACGAAAACTTTTCGCAGCACAGGAGACTCCGCTGGATTATTTTAACAATCAAAATTAGCCATCATTTTCCAAGACGAAAGCAAAAGTTTTGGATTCCAGGCACAAGTGAGGTTGGGGAATGTGTAACCCCCTTCCCAGAACTCCACGGTCCCCCTGGAGGTCACGCCACACAGAATGAAGACCTCTGTCCTAGGGCATTAACAGGGTGCAAGCCAACTAGTCCTTGGAGTCCACTCTTCTATCGTGGGAGAAGGTCCAGGCCTTGGGGCTTCTCTCCACAGGTAAACCAGTAGCCTCAGTTCCGAGTTCTAGTCCTTTGGTTCAGCAGGTGTGTGCTCAACTTCCTCAGGTGGCAGCAACACTCAGGCTGGTAGCCACCATGCCAGTTTAGAGTTTATGGGTGGAGAGGATCTCTGAACAATTAAGAATCTTTCCACAGGTAGGCCTACCTAGCCATGCATCACTTTCTGGGGGATTAACACTAAATACTAATGTGCATCTGTCCAAAGTTAAGATGTCAGAATCTTCCTCCCAAGGTGTCTGCAGAAATTAACTTACAAAAAAAAGAGTTGTGACAGGGTTTTCTCCCCTACTGGCTTTGCTGCCACTCTGGCTACTTCAAAAATGGCATGGTGAGAGTTACATCTGCCTAGACAGGGGCTGTTCATGGTAGTTGGGCACAGCCCCATCCCCCCCAGGCAGGGCACTTTGTTCCTTTGCAAAAGCAATTTACATGTCCCAGCATTGTCTGAAAATGCTACAAGAGTATTTTCAAATGAGTTTCTTGTTGGTTTAAATTTTAAGTTACTTATTGAGTCCATGAATCATGCTTTTTGCTACTACTAAACTGAAGTTATTCATTATAAAGTGCCTATAACATAATTCAGTGCTTTTCTATGAGAATCACTCTGCCGTAAATATCACCGTCCTGAATTGTAAAGCTTAAGTTGACATCTTTAAGTAGCATGCACCAGCCATGTGACTGGTATAGGAAAGGTTTGGCCCTGGCAAAAAAATTCTGCCATGTCATATTTGTACTTAAAATGACGAATTTGATAGTGCACCCTACATTTGGGAGCTGGGAGGAAGGAAAAGTACAAGATGAACACTAGGTACAGGGGCAAAGAAAATCAGTAGTCACAGTTAAAAATGTAATGCTTCGGCCCAGGGTCAGCGAAAACACCTACTTTAGTAATATCAGGCCACCCTGTCATTAATGTACCTATATTTCAGACGCCATGTACCATGTAATGAAAATGTACCATGTTAACGCTTGCATTTTACCATAGCAATCCATCCCCCACAACGAGATGCTTACCCAACATGCAATCCCTTCAACATGGGCTGTCGTCCTGCAGCCTAGTGACCTGGTTGGTCTTCATGAAGCTAGTCACATTCACTTTTAACATAAGTACTTTGACGGTCACTTGTTTTTCCCCACAAAAAAAACTAGGGTCCTATGGGCTTGATCAGTCAGTTTATAGGCCATTTATTTGGCTTCTGCCAAAAGATGGCCAAGAATTTAAAGCTTGAGACAACTTCTAAACTCGGCCGCCAATCCCTTTTAAATGGTGAAAATATAGAGCGCGAGTGCAAACAGGGAAGGAAGAGCAGGTGGTTTAACATTTGGGCTGGCTGAGTTAAAGCTATACATTTCTGGCTTCACAAGCACCGTCCAAGGACTACTCACAGGAAACAGTAAAATCAGAAATTACATGCAGTAGCATCAGCAAGTGGCAGGGCAGTCCAAGAAGCAAGATTAACTGAAAAAATCATGAAGTCTCGGAACATTTACAACAGTGCTCGTCAAGATTTGCTTGGGCAGCTCCAGTATTCGCTTTTCTCCCCTCCCCTTAGTAGACATAGCAGTGGCGGCTGGTGACATTTGAAAGTGGTGGGGCGTAAAAGTATTGGCATACTGCACCGCAGCGAGCGAGCGTAGCGAGCGAGCCCGAACAACCTAAGGGGGGTTCGGGGGGATTACCCCCCCCGAGAAAATTTTGAAAAACGAGTGGACAAATGGTGCATTTTCAAGCAAATTTGAGAACGCAGGAAGGTTAATAAAGCAATTGTGAAAGTGCAGTTATTACATTAATAAAGAGATGTCAAATAACATAGGTAGCTGCTTATTCAAGCTTTCTTTCACCCCATAGTCCAGCAGGGTCTTGATACAAGACAGATAAGAGAAAAAGCAGTGTGGTCCTCGACCAGGAAGACACTCATATTTCGGTGGTAAGAAGTAAAAAGATTTGTCAAATTGAAAACCTGAACTGCAATACGCAATCCAACAATTATTTTCAAGTACATCTCATCTATGTTCAACAAGCCATGTTTTACCCATGATTGGAATTGTGAATCACCAAATAAACTGAGCCACTGCAATCAAAATCAACCAAAACTGTGGCTCAATATGTAGGCAGAAACAGTATAAAACAGAAACACAGTCTAAATAACTATGAAAGTGACACACAAATATTGACCATGCAGCTCAAACTCAGAAATTCCAGATCCAATTCACTGCCAAAGCAGGCCTCCCATGTGTCATTTCATGTGTGTTAAGTGCAGTCTACAATGCATGACTTGCCAAAGCAAAGTAACATTCTCTCATATTTAAAAATTCCTGTAGCAGACAAAATTTTAAGTTACCCCAAAGCGGGTCAAGATTTTACATTCCAACATTCAATGGTCTGTTTCAGTGTCTGATTATAGTAGAGATAACTGTGTACGTATGCTCATACCTATATCTGTCTTACTTCCTATGTCCCTCTTTTTCTCTCTCTAGCTCAACATACCCGTTATGCCCCTCTCTCTTTCTGCCACACTCTCTCATTCTGGCTCTGCTTAGCTCCATCTCTCTCTGTTCCTCTCTTTGTAAAAAGTGCAAAATAAAGTGACAAAGGTAAAGCAAAGCCATTGTGATCAGGAAGTCAAGCTTTGGCCCCACACAGAAGGTAATAGAAAGTAGAGTAGCCAGCAACTCACTCCCCCTTGCACAACCGCCATATTAACAAATAAATAAATGTTCCCTGTTTCCTGACATTGGGAAGCGCCATCTGAAAGGCTGCCCGCTTTGACAGCAGCACCTCCGCGCATATTAATTCTCCTTATTTATTGGACGTGTGCAGAGCTGCAGCCGGGCTTGTGCGCCCATGGGTGGCGTGGCCAGACGGTGTACTCTTCAGGGTTCAATGGGGACGGGGTTCAATGGCGTCCTATGCCGCTCGTTGCAGAGAGGCCTTCCTGGGAGAGCCAGGCCCAGGGTGCGACAGCCCAGCTTCAGGCACACACACACACAAGCACAGCACTGCGCGCTCACGCACAGCACATTGCACCAAGGGCACTTAAAAGCGACGGAAGAGTCCAGCACAATCACACATGACACTGTGACTGCACCAAGGACAAATAAGCACTTGCAGGGTGAGTGGCACGTTGGCATACACTCGTATATCATACTGCACAAACAGGTACGCATAGGTATAGTGACACAATCGCAGACAGAGGTTATGTTCTGGATAATGCCGCTGCAGCAGTTTCTCACCAAGATTGTGTTTGCCCTTCTTCCTGTACATAAACAAGCATGGCGCGTACTGTACTTTGACAGAGGAATAGGTAATGAAATATGCCATAGTGAAGCCTGCTACAGGAGCACTATTGAATAATACAGTCAAACTGAGCTGCAAACAGTGCCCACTCACTTGCCAAATGCTACTGCATGCTGAGCTGAGGCAGACAACCAAAGCGACACGTCAGGGGGATGGCCGAAAAGCTGAGGAAAGAGCTGGAGATAATGGCTTTTCAAAGCTAACATTTGCTTCATAGCTAAGAAATGTCAAAACGAATAAAGCACGGAATCAACTACTGTAGAAAACAAATTGATTTTGACCTCTTCCCTTTTCCCATCTTTGATGATGCATTGTTTCCCAAACTGAAAGAGATCTGTAAACTTAAATGCAACTTACTGGGAAATGGAAACACACATTACGTCTGTGTTTGACATGAACAGTGTGTTTTCATGAACTACATGCTTCCTTTGGTGTGTCAAGTTCCTTCCCTCCTCTTTCCTTCCTACTCCCCAACACCTTCTGCACTTTCTTCTGGAATGATCCACAACACACAAACGGCTCGAACTGGCCAGCCTCTGAACAGCGCCTAGAAGCCCAGTCACTTGTCAAGACTGCGCCATGCAAAAAAAATGTCAAATATAAACTTTCACTATATTGACAAGACCAAGCCAGGCTATCGTTCATCTAAGCAGGAAAATTCAGACACCAGCGCAAACACAGCACGTGGAATATCCCATGGTGATTTTTATAGTGGTAGTGGCGACTCAGAATGATGGCGTAATGGTATCTACAGACTGCAGGAGGGCCTGTGAAGGGCGCACAGCTGTCCCTCGAGCCCCCCCCCCCCCCCGAGTAATCACGCGTGTCTGCATAGCACCTTACAATTAGAGAGAACAAACAGAGAAAGTCATTACCGCGCTGCATTCTCCGAATTACCGGAAATAAACCCCACCAGTCACTTTATAATTATAGACAGGCTCGGCCGGCATGAGAGGGGGAAGGAGGGGGGTACACGCGGGGGGAGGGGGGTACGCGCTGGGAGGGGGGGGGGTAATTTAATGAATTAAAGAACTTACCAGGCAGGCATCTCCTGATTCTCCTCCGCTCCGGTCCCGACGGTCGCATCACGTCTCTGCAACGTGGTGGAAGTAACTTCTCCCCGCTCTTTTCAATCATTTGCCAATCAGGAGACTGGGGGGCCGTGCGGCTGAACCTTCTTTAATTTCCTGGAATTTAATTGGGCATGGGGCAACTTTGCGTAAAACGCATCACCGCCCGAACAGGAGCCTATCTACAAACGCCTGCTCTACACAGGGCATGCGCAGCAAACCTAATGGTTTGTGAATGTGAGCGAGGGGCTTTGCTCCTCGCTCACATGCGCAGACCATCTTATTAACTCCTGCTCGTCTCTGCCTGCGTGCGCTGTGCGTGACATGCGCACAGCGCACTTTCACTGGCATTGAAGCGCACAGGCGGCCCGGAAATGTAAACAGACGAATTGTAAGCTGAGCCTGTCAATTCGTCTGTTTACATTCCATCCTGTAGTGTTCACTGGCCGATTCTTTTGTGGGGCGCTGCCCCAACGCCCCTAATGGACCAGCCGCCACTGTCTGTCTTCCATATGGGGTCCCCAAAGGGGCCTCACTCAGCCCCACATTGTTTAACTTGGTATGTTAAACCTCTGGCCTCCTTTGTAAGATCTTTTGGGCTGGAACTTACTTCATATGGGAAGAGGTGTGGCGCCGCGGACAGGGCGACTGACTCCGGAATCTGGGGATCACAGTTCGATCCCCGGTGCCGGTGGCAGATTAGCCCAGCACCATGTGACTCTGGGCAATAGCTTGCTTAATCTTCCCGACGGCCTCCAGCGCCTAGAGACCCTTACGGGTGATTGTTCACACTTTACAAATGTGGATTATTATAATTATATGCAGACGACACCCAATTGGTTGTAGCTATGTCTTCCTCCAACAACCAAACGGGTGTAAATTTCCATGACTGTATGGCAGCCATTGACAAATGGATTAACCTCAATTGCTTAAAACTTAATTTAAGTAAAACAGAGGTCATCCTGTTTTGAAATAACCTTCTTTATTGGCCCTGTCCTGGTGGCCAGAAAAGCAGGGTGCCCTTCCAACCCCAGTTAACAAGGTCAGTACCTTAGTGGTGGTTATGGACAAACATCTAACCTTTGGACTACAGGTGAAGGTGGTCACATCTTCGGCCTTCCTGATTTTAAGGATGCTCAAAAAGATTTTTAATTTTGTCCCGATCAATGGCTAAGAAATAGTGATCACAGCACTATTGCTAGCAAAATTAGATCACTGCAATGCCTTATTCTCTAACATGCAGCAGCAACAGATTAACAGACTCCAGGTTCTAAAGAATACAGGGGCCAGAATGTTAACTAGGGTTCCCAAACACAAATCAGCATCTCAAGCCATCAAACGTCTTCACTGGCTGCCCATTAGGCAGGACATTAAGTTTAAGGCTCTTTGCCTTGCCCATAAAGGTCTGCATGGAACTGGCCCAGAGTTCCTTAAACAATCTTTCAGAGGGTACAGCCAAAAGAGAAATCTGAGATCTTCAGGAGCTGGGAAACTGGTGGTCAGAAAATTTAAACAAACCAATTGGGGTGGAAAGAGCTTTCCGAATACCACATCAATTCAATAGAACCTACTTCCCCTTCATATTAGATCTATCTCTAACCTGCTCCAGTTCAGGAAGGCACTGAAAACTTGGATTTTCACTAAGCAATTACTTTATGGGTTATGTATGTTCTCTCTCAGTTGCTAGTGCCTTGACCCCTTCGTGTATTTGTTTGCGCTCTACAAGTCGCTGTGACATTAACAATAATATTAGTGAAGAGCAGGTAAGATCTGTAATAAGTAGGACAGTGTAGGGACAGATTGCTTGGAAAAAAGTAAAGCAGTACCCTATCAGAATACTATGTTATTGTTTGCCAATCTCAGCTGAAAATAAATTACAGTTTCATTTGGTTTTTGGATAACTTTTAGTTTGAATACTTGGGTACCACCCTGGCAACATTACCATTAATGGTCCTTAAGCTCCGTTTCCACGGCAACATTCTGCCCTTTTTCCACCACTCCAAACTATCGCTTGCCACCTGTTGCGTTATTGAGAATTTTATATGCCATACAATGTTTGTAAAAGTGCACAGACGATTGTTAACTTTGTAATGTTGTTTATGAAGGATACTCAGAGAGAAGATAAGTTATCTCCGCTTGTGCTGTTTGGTCTGAAGCAGAGATGGTAGATGGGTGAGGTGACTTCAGTATAGTGCAATGACATTAGGTACCTGGCAATTAGGCTATGCACTACTTTACCCAGTACAAGCCCTGTAGGAAATCCAACTTTTTTGCATGGTCATCCCTGATTTTTCACCTTTTGCCGGACCCTATATTTATGCTTGCTGTAGAACTCTGCACACTTCACCCCTGCTAACCAGTGTTAAAGTGACTTTGCTCCTCCTTTAACCATGGTTGAATTGGTATTCTCCTTATTGGTATATCCAAATTGTGTATAAGTCCCTTGTATATGGTACAAAATGTACCAATGGCTTGGAAGTTAGATGGCACTAAGGGACTACAGCGCCTATTGTGCCATTCTCTATAGTGGCAGTGCAACCATGGCGTCACACCTACCATTGTAGCCTGAGTGAAGCACAGTATGTGTAACGCACGGAGCACCTTATAGAGTAATATTGTGGAATTCTATTGTCTTAAAGTATCTCATAACAATATTTACTTGTTATATACAAACCAAGTGGTTCAGACTGATATGCTTTCCAGTGCTTCATGGTAATTAAATCTTGTTTTGGTAGAGGATTGTTCGACCTCTTACCTTGAAATCATTGATGGTTCTTAAGTCACATCTGACAGAACAGAGGTTAAGGCGCACTAAAAGAGTTGTGTTAAGGGTGGGGGCAGGGGTGATTTCCACTTAATACTGTGCTGTGAAGTGTGACCAAATAAAAGCATGCATTCATACATTTATAACGTTTCTATTTCAAGTCCAAAGTGCAAACTGTCCACCTCAGTACAACTCCACTATAATCCTCTGAAGAACGAAATGCTCCGAGAGCCCAACCAAGATTTGATTCTGTTACCTTCATGTTACAGACAGATGTCTGCAGCAGATGCATAAACACGCTAAACTACCTCTCCAACCAGAGAAAAGATGCCTCCCCAAATCTACCCCACAAGTAGAGAGCTCGTGATCACCAAGGTTAATATGCTAAGTTACTATGAGCACCCCGAAGAACCTGGTGTGCTTGACAAGGCATTTGTAGATAAGTGTGTTGGAAAGCTGCCATTACCGACCACATGCTCTAAGTTGCAGCATCTAAAAATGGACGGTGAATCACCACCAGTTTTCAGTGTAGTTGTTATTCTCCCAGTAAACATCAGACGCTCCCCCACTCTGCACACCTTCAGGAAGAGCCTCAAGACCTGGCTCTTCGACTGATCCGGAGATGCACCCTCCCCACCCCCAGCTCCTTGAGACGCTCACAGATGAGTAGCGCGCTTTATAAACGCCTGATTGATTGATTCATTTTCTGAGATGAGAAGACGTGCAGCTGGTCCTGCCGTAGCAGACGAGAAGCCACTTTCTTTCCCAGATGCAAATGCATCATCAGGTTTTCAGGCCATGTGTATGGATGATGTTTAAGAAACCACTTTTGAGTAGGCCGCAGACAAGTATAATACACACACTTGCCTCCGTAGGAGGGCACACTGCCCTCGCAGAGCACTTTGCAGAAGTCACAGTTCTGACCTCCCAGTTGTGTAGGGAAGGCCTCAAAGACAGAGCAGCCTATGGACTGACTATGTCTACAAAATATGTTCTCTCAAACTGAATCCCTAATATAGAAAACTTCGGAAGCTCTGAAGGCTGGTTCGATGTCTATTTTCTCCATCGCTGCCCCTACTCTGCAATTTCTCTCTAAATGTGTAGCCTCATTTATATACGAAGAACACAATGAGCACTCACCCGCTGCTATGTAGTTGTTGACCAAGTTGCCTTCAGGCCAGGACAGGTGGTGTATCAATCTGCATTCTCTTTTTGTCTTCTTGCACACAATCCCCAAAAGGGAAATCATCAAATTCGCAATGGGTAATTCCCAAAATGCACCTAGCATTGTTCCCGCCCATATTTATTTTCCCAATTTGTCCCACAGAATGTCTTACAGTCCTTTGACGAACTCCAGGCTGTCAGCCCAGTTCCTTCTCCGAAGCTGCCTGGTATATGGGAACACCTCTGGAATAACTCCTCCTCAACTTCTCTGCAGGTGGTGTGTCGGGGTTTAAGTGCAGCCATAGCTCCAAGGCCTCTACTTTAACAGGTGTATTGGCCCCTTCAGTGCCCCTGCCATTTCCTGCCTGCCCCATAGAGCTTTGTGCCTGCAGCACTCGTGCCTGAACCTGCATTGTACCTACTGCAGCTTCCATTGTTAAAATTCCAGCTCATGCCTCCTTGTCAAATCCTAATCAGGGCGTCCTTGAATTGGCCCATGCAGGAACGGCAACCCATTCGCTGCATCTGCAGCTGGTACTGATCTAGTTCGTTATTGTGCAGCCATAACTCTTGGTCAATCTCGCCCTAAGATTTTGTGGTGTCTAATTCTATCCTGGCCTTCATCTCTTCATTATATCTCATCCACACTGCCTCACCAAACATATACGTGCATTTAAAGGCATAGTTGATGAAGCAAGACCATTTGTAATGCAATTGTGATGTGTCGACTTGAAATATTTCAACACATGACAAATACTCCATATTTTACAGAATAAAATTGTTTAGTAACTGTAGTGTACACATTTTACAGTACAAGCAAGGTTTGTAATAATCTTACCTGCACACATGGTTTTCTTGCCTTTCTTTTGTTTGCAGGAGAAATACGCCCTCTTGTTTGCATTGAGCCCACAATATGTTGCGATAGCAATAGGCTAAACTATTGTGCATTGTGAAATGCTCAAAGCCTGAAGCTTGCAGCTTGTGAGCCCAAGAGCACACTTTGCAAGACAAGAAACTGAGCCCAGGGGCAGGTCGAGAGAGAGAGGAATGTGCAGGGCCCACTCCACACTAGGTGCATGAGAGGGCTGCCTGCTCTTTATTACCCTCACTGCCAATTTACAACGTATTTACCACCTTTCACGAGTTTGGCCAGGCAGGTTTTTTTTTCCCTTAACGGGGAAAGTTTGATTGTTTGGCCTTTTTTTTTAGGTCCCGCCTGACCCAGCGCATGTGCTGGTCTGGCGAGACTTATTGAGAGGGCTCCAAAAAGTGCTACCAGGCCAGCCTAGAGCTACAGTGCATGTGCGCGGGCGCGCGCGCCGCGCCTTACCACGATTACTTTCACTTTCACTTTCGCGGCCACTTTGATGTTTGATCGCGATCACTTTGCATAGCCAATAGGTCTCACTTTTGGAACCTTATAAGTATTTAGTTATGCAACTGTTGCATAGCTAAACACTTATAAGGTCCCAAAGGCGAGACCTATCGGCTATGCCAATGCTTGTTTCCTAATAGCTGTCTGTATCCGTTCTCTCTGTGCAGCTCAGTTTTGTGTACAGCAGCAAGGCAAACGCTAGACATATGTTCCCATCAAATGCCTGACTTAGTTGCTGGGGAACTATCGCAACACAGAGAAAAGCGCAGCCTCGTCTTGTACATGGGACGACAGGCACATGCGATAAAAGGAGGCAGTGGAGCTGGAAGGAAGCAGAGAAGAAAGAAAGGAGGGGTAATAAAGGAAACCGAGGAAGCAAGAAATGAGGTGCGAAAGGAGACTGAAAGAGTGTTGAAGCTAGGGGAAGAGGCATGGAGGGGACAGGAAGAAATGGCGAGAGAGAGACATGGAGAGAGAAAAGAAAACAAGCGTGAGGTAGAGGCACAGAAGGAGTAAAGGAAGGAAGATAATGTTAGAGGCATGAAGGAGGGACATAAAGTAGAGGAGAGTCAGATGCCTGGAAGGAAGGAAGGGAAGGATGTAAGGGAGAAACTTTGCACATCACAAAACCCTTGTACTCTCGTGCACACACGCACAGCATAGCACTTACCTTCATTGTAACGTCTAAGTTAAAAAACACTCTGCAATCTGCATTGGCCGAGCAAAGGGCAGGCACCCAAAACCCCGAAAGAAAAATTAAGTTACATCCCTTCAAATACACACGGCTCACAGCACTGGGTATGTAGCAACCGTGCTGGCCTCCCCCTTGCATACACCCTGCCCTCGGAGCCCTCTGGAGCAGCTAGTTAGCTGAAGGGCTGAAGTCAGGTCCCTGATACCAGCTGTGCAAAGCGGAAGATAATTACAGCTCATTAAGTTCCCGCCAAACTAACCAAAACAAAGTTTTACTAATTATCTGCAACAGAGAACAAAGTCACACTTAAGGATTGTCTCACCTGATTACGGGTCAACTGGCCCTCTTTGTCCACCTTGGCACAGTTGTTAGACTGCTTGTCTCCGGCCTCTAGCTGTGCTCGAGCTGGGAGTGTGTTAGATTGAAAAGAACTTTCTGGAGCGTTCCTGTCAGCTTTCCCTAACGCAGGTAGAAGACTGAGGATTTCGTCAGCTGCGGAGTCGAGTCGGACTTCTTACTGCAGCACTCATGAGCACAGAGTCGGGGGCCGGAGGAGACCCTGGGAAGGGACTTGGATGGAGAGAAAAGGTGCACATAACAGGTGTGAGGTAGGACATGGACAGAGAGGTGCGCCATGACAAAGGGTGGTCAGAGCCTCCCACTGAAACACCGGAGCTGCAAATGAATGATGGCAGCCATTCACACAACCCTGCACCAGCAGCGCGGGAAGCAGACACCTCGAGTCTGCGCAGTTAGTATTCAAGCGTCCAGATGACAAACTGCGCAAACTCGACTTCCCACCTGCAGCCTCTACTACGCCTTTCCCAGCTTGTCAGAGGGCAGCACCCACCTCCCTGTGACGTGTTGGGAAAGGGTGGGATGTCATCCTCTCCACTCCCTGACTGACGTGAAGCCCCTGGCGATACAGGGCTTGAGCCTGAAGCGCCCGGGGCTAACTGTAGTCACACGTCATTAGGGGGTGGAGACTGCTGCCTGAGGTTATGTTTTTGCCGAGCTGATGACCTCACAGGCCTCAGGGCTGTGAGCTCGTCAGCCCGGCAAAGAAGACTCGGGGCCAAAATGGAATGCATAGGCTTGGCAGCCAGGGTCACATGACATGACACTCGTGATCACTGCTGGTCGCAGCAACAACAGCCCCGGACTGGCCCCAAGCAAGAAGAGGTGTGTGTAATTTATTTAATTTTTTTTACTGATTATTTGAATTTGGTTTTATTTTTGTAGTAACCAACCCAGGGGGTGAAAGTAAAGGGGGCGGAGCCCCGACGCCCTCACGCATAAACCGCCACTGAGACATAGACCTGTTACATTAGCTTGTAAAAATTCACACACCCTTTACGCTTGCAGATTAACTAACAGGGAGCATTTGCATTTCTTTCAGGCGACAAATGTACATTGGCACGAAAGCTTTTCACAGAACAGGACACTCAGTTGGAGCATTTTAACAATCAAAATTAGCCATCTTCTACCAAGACGAAAACAAATGTTTTGGATTCCAGGCTCAAGTGAGGTTGGGGAATGCGCGACCCCCCTTCCCGTGACTCCACGGCCCCCCTGGGGGTCGCGCCCCACAGATTGAAGACGTCTGCTCTAGGCTATCAAACGATCACCCAAAATCGTATAGGCAAAAAAGGAGGTGGTCTATCTGTTGTGTTCAGGCAAACATTACATATCACTAAAATTGACGACATTACCATAAAGAATTGTGAGGCTCTTCTCACCAGATGCAATCCTACACCGTCTTCCTCCTGTAACTTCCTGCTCCTTTACAGACCTCCACCTAGCTAGGTGACATTCCCAGACGCACTTCTAGACACAGTTTCAAACCTGACAACAATACACTCCAACCTATGCGTTCCGGGTGACCTCAACATTTGCTTTGACAAACCCAATATGACCCATCCCAAAAAAATAATCACTGGTCTAGAGGCACTAAACCTGCATCAGATTGTCCACAAACCCACACACATCGCTGGACATATCCTAGATGTCATTTTTGCTAATACCGAACTAGTTACCTTTCAAACTAGAACTGCAGTCACATGGTCAGACCACCACTTACTTGCATTCCAACATAAAACAACACTAAACGACTCACCTTAAACTACCTTACATCCATCCACCTATCGACCTTGGAACAAACTCAATTTGGAACACTTAGAAAAACAACTAACATCCAGTACACATCTGGAAATAATAAATTCTGTTAAAAAATTGAGTGGCTACAGGAAGCTTTTGACATCCTGATGCCACTCAAAACCACACAACAGAAAAAAAGAAAAAAGTGCCTTGGAGAAACATAGAGATAAAAGACATGAAAAAACAAATTAGAAAGCTCCCTTCAGCGCCTTGAGACCCTCACGGGTAAGTAGTGCGCTTTACAAATTCCTTGATTGATTGATTGATTGAAAGCTGCAACGTACCTGGCTCAAAACAAACGCCAAACAAGACAAACTTCACCTACAGAAAATTAACCGATTATACAAGTCCGCTATCAAAATAGCTAAGAAATTGTACTATTCAGACAGAATTCAAAATGCTAAATGTGCAGATAAAGTATTCTATTAAATACTCCATAAATTTCGCAAACCAAATTGCCTAGAAGGAACTCATCCTGTTGCTCAAGATTTCACAGACAAACTGGCAAATCATTACACTGACAAAGCAGACCTTTTGGACTCATACTTAAAACTGAGACAAAGCACCAGCACTAACCCTTGTACAAAACAACAATCCAAGAATACTCTAACCCAGCCTCTCTGTTCCTTCCAACACATCTCACACAATGAATTTATGGACCTGGCCAAAGCAAGCAGGCCTGCCTTCAGCCCTTCTGACCCGTGTCCACCACAAACTTTCAAGACAATTATTTTAACAACCTCTGCTGCCACTCCAGTAAGAAGAATCATCAACGATTCCTTAACTACCGGAATATTTCCAGAAGAACTCAAAAAATCATACATACGCCCATTACTGAAGAAAACAAACATGGGCACGCTGAACCCTGACAACTACAGACCCTTTACAAATGGATCTTTCCTGGGAAAACTGATAGAAAGAGTAGCGTTCGCCCAGAGGTCATAATTAATTGAAGAGAATGACATACTTTCAGACTTCCAAACAGGTTTCCATCTGGGAAGAGGTACAGAATCTGCCCTCCTTGCCATCTGAGAACACTGTAGACCGCAACGGGGTTGCTGTGCTTCTCCTCTTGGACATCTCGGCTGCCTTTGACACGGTTGACCATGACACACTGAAAGAAAGACTCTATGAAGCTGGCATAGAGGGGACTGCTCTAGACTGGATCACGTACTACCTTAAAAACGAAACTAATGTCATCCATACCCCACCTTTCTCATCCAAACCATACTTCACAAAAGCAGGGTCCCTCAAGGCTCTGTCATCTCGCCCATGCTTTTAAATATCTACATAAAGTCATTACCCGTACTGATCAATCAATTTCACCTCATGTGCTATAACAATGCACATGACACACAAATACTCCTTCAACTGGAATGCCCCAAAGACATTGGAAATTCCCCAATTTTCAGTTGTCTTAGAGCTGTGGATCAGTGGATGACTTGGAGCCACCTCAAACTGAATGCTTCCAAAATGGAAATACTCATGTGTGGCGATTGGAAACATTCTAACCCGCTTGCCGCCTGGCCTGATGAACTGGGATCACCACCTAAAGTATTGAAGGAAGTAAGAAACCTCGGAATGACCATGGACTCGTAGCTGTTGATGAATGCCCAAGTGGACAAACTAGCAAGATCAAGCTTTGTCACTATAAAAACTCTGCGATTAATTTTCCCTCATTTGAGATTTCCACACAAGGTCCAGGGTACCATCGCCTTTGTTCTGTCCAAACTCGATTAAGCCAATCGCCTCTACCACGGATCACCTTTTATGACCATTAAAAGACTACAACGGATTCAGAACTTGGGTGCCAGACTACTCTTGCCTATCAAACCGCGAGACCACATCTCACCTGCCTTGAAAGCTCTGCATTGGTTACCGGTTGCCAGAAGATCCACGTTCAAGCTGCTTTGTATCACCCACAAAGCAATACATGGAATGGGACCACTCTTCATCGGGAATAAAATCACCAAACACATTCAACAAAGGAATCTCCGCTCTAAAATGGCACCTCGCCTCAAAATACAAGAAAAAAACAATGGGTGGCACATCCTTCTCTGTTCAAGCAGCCAAACTATGGAACTCTTTACCCCCCAACATAAGATCCACGGACAGCCACCTTTTCTTCAGAAAACTGCTCAAGAATTGGCTCTTCCCCACATAAGCACCATAAGCAAATAGAAATTTACAGCATATCCCTCTGTATATAATCATTTATTTTTACTATAGATATGTACCTATCTTTGTGTATTGCTTTGTATAAATATGTAGAACAATTATGTTGAATTAAAAAAAGAACAAATTAAAGTACAATAACACTTGAAAACCAGAGTTTATCTGGTGCATCTTTGGTCTACATGTACTTCTTCCGTTATGCATCTATGTACTTTCCATGTACTTGGATCTGTGTGTTTGTTACTTTCCTCCTGAAAAGCATGTCCAATGCACTACTCTATTTCTCATCATGTACCTCTATCAATATCTTTAATCTTAATGTACCTACCTATATACTTTCAATGTACTTATCGATCTATATATTTATCACTTTCTTCTAATTCAGCATATCCAATGCACTACCCTATTTCTCACCCTATACTTCTCTCAATATAGCTTCTAACCCAACTTTCTGACTCATCTCAAACTTCTTTCTACTACTCTTTCCAATGCACTACCCTATTTCTCACCCTATTCATCTATGAACATATCCTCTACACCCACTCCCTTATTTATCATCCCAAACCCCATACCACCTCTATGATCCCCTCCTTGCATCATCTGACACCTCTTTTACTATACTGATCCCCAAAACAAACCTTTCTAAACTCTTCCCTCTGACTCTTCCCCTCCAGAACCCCCTTTTTAGGTCTCGGCTAGCGAAGGCTGCGCTTGCGCAGTCTCGCTCGCGAGATTTAATGACTGGGAGTAGTGGGGCTTTAACCCGCCCCTCTTCTCCATTGGCTGGCCTCTGAAATGCTGGTCAGCCATTGGAGAAGAGGTTTGTCTCTCCAAACAAGCCCCGTCCTTTTGCGATTCGGGGGCGTGTTTTTTCCGATTCTTTCTCTGGGCGTGTTTGAGAAAGAAAAACACGCCCCCGAATCCCAAAACGCCGCTGCGTTTCTCCGAGGCATTTCTGCTTCACCTCGGAGAAAGGCGGTGGTGTGCTCGTCCTCTCCCCCTGCTCTCGGGCAATCCATGTGCTGTTTGCCACACGTCGGACCCTGCGTGCAACCCTGCTCACCTCTGGTGCTGATCTTGCTGAAGATGTCCCTATCGAGTGGTAAGACTCTTCTTATCTTCTTCACCCCACCGACATCTTCACTCGGCGCTGATCACACCACGCTTCCCGCACCTCTAGCATGCTTTTTCAACCCTCAGCATTAGTGCGTGCCTCTACTTTTTGTGAACTCGCTTCCTATGCCTCACGCAGTGCTCTGCCACGGTTTACGACTGTTGTTGTGGTTTCCGCTGGCATATACGCTACTTTGAGGCACTTGTTTTCCACAAACAAAGACGTTTAAAGCTGTCTCGCGCATGTGCAGCACCAGGCCTCAATCTGCCTAACCTGCCTGACTTAATATATCACCCCTCGACGTTCTATTCTCTATTGGCGCAACTAGCTGGCGTTTCGAAGCTGCTACTTAGCAGCGACACGGCTTTGTGTTCACAACCTTCTTGGTGTCTCGTAGCACCGCCTCGTTTTGCTCCTGCGACCTATCCTTCATTGCTGATCACGCTGCCGATCGCGCTGCCCATATTCAGCTACAGCGTCATTGGGGGTGGGATGAAGCGGGGTTTCCTCCATGTAAAAGTAATTCGAGAGGCAATAACCTACAGTTACCTCTTTAAAAATGTAGGTCATGACTCACGCATGTACGGTCCCCGCATTCGAAGACACGCAGTTGTAAATATAATCTCACCGAATAATAACTGCTCTGTAATTATGACCACGTGTAAAATCACCACAGTGCAAGTCAGAAACTAAATACCTTTCTTTCCACCCGCCGCGTGAAAGACTGGGATGTCGCATCACCGAGGTGAAGTATCAGAAGGTAACTGCGTCATTGGGGGTGGGTGGGGGGGATGAAGCGGGGTGGGGGTTGGTACGCTCACGAGCAGGCGCCATGATTTCTCGCAAAGTGAAGCGACTCCTTTACCGATTTCTTTTTATTATGTACAACAATTCTAATGAGTTTATTTTAAAGAAGAGCTCGCTTCCATCAACCACCCCTCTTCCGTGCAAAGCAACCGCCTTCCTTCAGATCCCAAGTACCCCATTTTTTAAATTATTATTTTCAGATACCTCGTTACTGATTTAAAGGAAAATATATGTATCTGCTAGCACCGTTTTACCGGTTGATGCATATTGTTTCATCAGTTATGACTGGCCATTCAATGGAAAATGCAGTATCGAGGGGATACTGTGAATGATCTCTAATATTTTTCTGTTTGTTTTATGTTTTCAGTATGCAGCACACATCATTCTGCCATTCGTTTCTTAGTATTGTCTGGATTACCTATATTGCAGAGTTTTATTTTATATAACGCGAACTTGACCCGAATCCAATCTGGTGTCAGAACGCTGTTCAGTGTCATTACCGAGACTCAAACCCAGTTCCCTGTGCTCCTTGATGGGGGAAGGTTTCTCTTAATCTTGATAGAGCCTGATGAGGGGTTTGTCAGTTGATCCTGCAAAAAGTAAATATGTGGCTCTGTGTGTGTGGCTCTGTGTGTGTGGGGGTGGCTCTGTGTGTGTTGGGGTGGCTCTGTGTGTGGGGATGGCTCTGTGTGGGGTGGCTCTGTGTGTGTGGGGGTGGCTCTGTGTGTGTTGGGGTGGCTCTGTGTGTGGGTGGCTTTTTTGTAGGTGGCTCTATGCGTGGTGGGTCTGTCTGTGTGTGGGTAACTGTGTGTGTAGGTGGCTCTGTGGGTGGCTCTATGGGTGGCTCTATTTGTGTGTGGGTTGCTCTATGTGAGTGGCTCTGTGTGGGTGGCTCTGTGTGTGTGGTTGGCTTTGGGTGTGTGGCTCTGTTTGTGGGTGCAAATGCAATAGGTCTCGCATTTGAGAGTGATTAAGCTATTGACATTGTAAATAACAATGCCGTTTCTTTAAATGTTTTAAAAACATAAACAAAAATAATGTCATGAGCAATGCCAATAGCTTTAACTTTAACAATGCCGAGACCATTGCATTGTAAATGCTTGTTTACTCATCCAAAAGCCTCCTCCTACTGCTATGACCCACCCCCCCCCCCCCAAAAAAAATGCTTCACTCTCCTATCCCTCCACTATCCTTTTCAATCAAAATAACAGACTAACATGTTCACTTCTAAAATTTCATATTTCTCTATACTAATTCACCACTAATCCTTTATGGGTTCCAGAGTAGTGTGCTACTCACCAAAAAAGTGCTTCAACACCTCATCAGAGGTAAGCAAGCATTATATAAATGCAAATCTTTTTCCCTCTTCTATCCCTCCGCTACCTTTCTCTATCCAACTGAATAACACATCCACCACTCAAACTACTTCATATTTCACTATACTAATTTTCAACACTAATCCTTTATGTGTTCCGTAGTAGCGTGCTACTCGCCTATAAAGCGCTTCAACACCCCATCAGTGTTACAAGCGCTATATAAATGCAAACTGTTTCCCTTTTCTACTCTTCCCCAACTCTTCTCAATTCAAATAACTGAATAACATATCCACCACTGAAATTACTTCATATTTCACTATACTAATTTTCAACACTAATCCTTTTATGGGTTCCAGGGTAACGTGCCACTCTCCAGAAAAGCACTTCAGCACCTCTTCAGGGGTAACAAGCGCTATATGAATGCAAACCTTTCTCCCCCTTCTATCCCTCCGCTATCCTTCTCACTCCAAATAACTGACTAATATCCACCACTCAAATTACTTTCAAATTTCACCATACTAATTCACCACTAATCCTTTATGGGTTTCCGGAGTAGCATGCTACTACCCCCCCCCCCCCCCTCCCAAAAAGGCGCTTCGACACCCCATCAGGGGTAACAAGCGCTATATAAATACAAACCTTTTTTCCTCTTCTATCCTTCCGAATCCAAATAACTGACTAACCTATCCACCACTTTAATTACTTTCATATTTCACTATACTAATTCAACACTAATCCTTTATGGGTCCTGGAGTAGCGTGCTACTCGCCGAAAAAGCGCTTCGAGCCCTTGTCCGGGGTAGTAAATGCTATATAAATGCAATTACAATACAAGGAGTACAAATTGAATGCAATTTTTACTCGGAGAATTATATGTGTTAATCCAATTGATTCCTGAAACGGCTTGATGTCTATTGTGCATTGCAACATATAAATCATGCCTCCCTCTTTGTTCACTTGACACTTCTTAAAAACACAAGTTGAAATCAGTTAAATATGCTAGGACACATGATGAAAACCCTGGGCTGTCCCAGCAAAACCAGGACGTCTGGTCACCCTATATATTCATGCTAAACTCAATACCTGGAAATTATACTGTTGTACAATTTTAACGCTAGGAAGGAGAGTTGAAAGGACATCATTGGACCCCAGTGTGGTAGGTGTAAAAAATTTATTCAGCTTCCAAGAAGTCAATCGGCAGGGAAAAGGCTCTTCAGCACTTGCATAACCAGCTTTGAGAGATAGTGCTCTGTCCACACATTCTACTACACCGCAGTAAGACCCAACACATCTTGCCCCAGCCCACACAACAATACAAAATACACACATAGAACCTTACACAGACACACTCAAGCGAACAATACATACAAACCACGACCACCAGAAGTCAGACACAGAAAATTATCACTAAGTAATCTGCCAGTTTATTTGGAGGAAAATGTTTTCTAGACAATCTTCTTGGAACACACAACGCAGATGACAAATCCTTAGCAGGGCTGGAGAATTGTCACCTAAGTTCTACAAATAGCTATTTTGTACCTTTTTAAGATCAGCAGGAACAATTGACAGCATTTCTTGCTCCACCACTTTCCATCCTCTAATGCCACCACACAATCCTTTACACGATCTATGCTTTTTGGGGGGAGAAAAGCGGGAACTCCCTCTCACGTGGGTCCTCATTAGTTTTGCCCTCACCTTGTCAACCGCCTTCACTTGCAACCTATGATTTTCGACAGATTCCTACTTCTCTTGAGCCATACTCTTCCTACAGCTTTTTACACTTATGAATTCTAATAGTAACTGTTTTTTTGTCTTTCACACCCATTCATTTTGAAACCAGGAAGCTGTCCCTTCAGTAATACAAAAGAAACGTTAGTGTCCTAGTGACAGCGTTGGGAGTTTTGTGACTCACCCACATGAGACACTTCAACTCCCGTAACCAATCTAAACTGCTGACGAGGGACAACCGAATGTTTTCTGTGATGACTCTGTGGCACCGTTCTACAAGCACACGACTCTTAGAATGATAGAAGAAAGTATTGAAATCCGTGATGCCTTTTCCCCTGAAAATATCCTTGAATTTCCTCAAGACAAACTTAGGGCCGTTGTCAGTCACAAGGTCAGTGTCATCTGGCACCTGGACCATAATAATCAATGACTCCATAATCAATGGGTCCTGCACTCAGCTTTTCTCTGCCTGTTTGCTCCGTGTGGTGGGGGCAAGCACCACGTCCCTTCGTGGCAGGAGCTGCCGCCAGCCAATTGAAGCGCTCGGAGGCACTTTAAAACTCAACGCGGGCTCCCGCAGCGCGGGCCCCGCACTCAGCTGTTCTCTGCCTATTTGCTCCATGTGGTGGAGGCAAGCACCACGTCCCTTTGCGGCAGGAGCCGCCGCCAGCCAATTGGAGCGCTCGGATGCGCTTTAAATCTCAACGTGGGCTCCCGCAGTGCGGGACGCGTGCGGGCGAGTCCCGGGCCAAGGGCGGGCCCATCATCGCCCGGAAGAGGCTGGGCCGGGCCCCCTCCTTAACATCTGCCTCCTGGACTTAAGGTAATCACCCATTTTTCAAATTTACCCTAACAGTGCATGTGGACATTATGGGGAGAAGGAAGGGGGTGGGAAAATAGTCACAACTCTCTACGCTCCATCTAATGATCTCCCACCTGGCCAACGGTTGTCCTCACCTTCTATTGAACCGTCCCCTGCTCTTAACGGGAGGACTGATGTGTCATCATCCCCCGTTGACCTTGCGGTTACCTGCCAACAAGTCGATCCAGGGCTCAAGCTGGTGAGAAACCCAAAGCATCTAAAGTTACCCGAGCTACAAAACCTAGGGCAGCTCGCGCTAAAACGATCATGGCAAATAATCCGACAACTGCCACACACCCTCCAGCCAACATCTTGAGTTGTGACATAGCTTCGGACAAATCTTTTTGGCAGGAAGCAACTAAACTCATGTCCACCCTACTTGATCCAACTATGCTGAAGCTGACTCAAATTGAGGAGAGACAAGCCAGTTTAGTGACTCAAAATTTGAGCGCTCCTCCAAAAATGGCGCCCCTCAATGTTGACCATCTCCTTGCAGTCACAGATAAGTCTAAACCCACTCCACCCCCTAGTCGGGGCGCAAACCCTTCATCGTTCTTGGGTATTCCAACATGGCTAACTGTGCAGGGGGGTTTTGTTCCCCCAGCCTGTGCACCATCCATTGATCAACTGGAGGTCGGCGCCCCAACTCCTCCTTTGGGCACGGGTAGAAACGACCAACGGGCTCCAACAGTACCGGGTGAAACAATCCAGGGACCTGTTCCATCGGAATCTCAAGTTCCTCCCTGGGAAGAGGGGGTCAATCATCAACATCAACCTTCTCATCTTCCACCAGCAGCCTCACCTCTTGTGCTGGTCCTGGCAAATGTGCCTCCTTTGCGGGTCAAGCAACGTGAATCAACGACAGTTAATGGACAAATGTTTGCACTGGCTATCTAATCATTTTATGGACCAGGGCACGGGGCGCTACCAGGTAGCAAATAAGATCATTATGGCAAGAAGGGTGTCGTGGGTTGGTAACTCTAACAAATCCTTTGCAGGGGACTGCGTGGTAATACATTTTAATCAAGCGCACTTTGGTAGTGCGCTTCTTAAAGATTTACACAAGACATCTCTTAGGAACATGCAGATAATTCCCCTGGAACTGGAGTAATTTTACAGGCAGGGTTGTAGGCAGGGTCCTTTGCCAAGATTTGTGGGGTTGGCCTATCAAATAGATATACCCCCTCTCAGACCTGGAAGCATGCGATTGACCATTACCACCGAGTGATTGTAGTAATCCCCGCTCTGCAGGTAACTCCCATGCCCCTTTTAACGCAGACGCTGGTGGATGGAAATAAGATAAATTTGGCATCATGGAACGTGGCAGGGATCGTTTCCAAGATGGGTAATGCCGAGTGGCAAAACTACTGGTTAAATCAGGATATCATTTGCTTTCAATAGCCATGGGCCAAAGACCCAGTGTATATTGATGGGTATCGTACCTTTTATACACCAGCTGTGCCCTCTGCATCAAGTAGAGCGAAAGGGGGTTTAGTAACCATTATTTCTAACACCTTACTGATTCAAATAAAGCAGATAGGCTCTCCGAACAATCACTGCCAAATGTTACGATTAGAGTTCACAAAGGAAGATTACTGTATTTTAATACATTTTTATAATAACGAATTTGGGGGTAACCTCAAGAGACCAGTAGTCGACTTGGGCAATGAGCTGGGTCGCCTTAACCCACGCACCTTTAAGCCCTCCTGCAGTTTAATCTGGATGGGGGATTTCAACAAACACCTGTGCAAGTATAATGAGGCTAGGTTGTGTGGGCTGGAGGACCATCAGGGCAACCCTCTCTGTCACTTCTCATACACTGAATATGGTGGCACTCTAAACCAATCACTTTACTCGAGGCATATGAGTGTAATTAATAGCTCAAGGACTGGTCAAATGGGGAGTACTTTTAGGAGAAACAATACCGAGTCAATAATCGACTTTGTCTTAGTTTCTCTGGCTACACGAGATAGAGTAGACCACATAGCCACCCTGTTTACTCCCTATAGTGATCACGCTATTTTATACTCCCATTTGATCCTCCCATATAAAATGAAAAGAGACCAGCAGGTAGTGGATGACCTCATAGGAGCCAGGAAAAATGATTACCAATTAAAATGGACCCAGGTTGTTAAATTAAATTTGACCGACTATAATAGCCCAAGTAAGCGATAACATCTTATACTGCCTGGCAGTGGACTTTCCTCCCTCCCAAGTAGTCACATAGTTCGGAGACTTATTAATAAAAATTAAAAGGTGCAGTTACCCGTCTCAAACCAGCCAACGACTCCCTTCTGAACCGCTGGTTTGATACAGATTGCTCTATAGCAAAGAGATCCTTAGTAGGTGCCTTAAAATCTAACCCCAGAGACCCGGTACTGGTAAAAACACTGAGAATTGAGTACAAGCAGGTGAGATCCAAACGAATAAAGGACATAAGGGAGAAGGCCTGGGAGGACCTTAAACAAGCTGCCAGGTTTGGGAACAGCCGGGAGTTCTGGAAAATCATAAATACCCCCTACTTCAAAGACGTAAATGATCCGTCACTAGATACGCATATAGGGGAAGAGGCGTGGATAAAGCATTTTGAGGGCATTTTTAGTTTAAAAGCCATCACCGAATCCACGCAACCCGTCCCAGTACTTCCCCCTAGTAGCTTCTTGACGTTTTCGATCCATGAAGTAAGAATAGGGTTGGCAGCCTGCGTCCCGGGAAAAGCCCCAGGCCCAGACGGGGTTCCCATTGACCTCTTTCAGGTAAATGGAGACATGTGGGTCCCACATTTAACAAACGTATTTAACAGCATAGCCATAGAGGGCCCACCCTTCCTGGAAACAGTGTTCTAGTCCCCATCTTCAAGTATGGAGATAGGGGCTGTTTGACCAACTATAGACCCATCTCCCGTCTGGCTACAACGGCAAAATTAATGGACCGGCTATTATTGGCCAGACTGGAGCATGGGCACTGGAACGAAACATCTTAATGCAGGCACAATATGACTTCCAGAAGGGAAAGGGGACGGTGGACCAATGTCTTAATCTTTCGCTATGCATAGACAAGTACACAAAGGCCAAGTTCGGAAAACTATACATGGCCTTCATGGACTTGTCAGCCGCGTTCGATTGTGTGTCCCATCAGAAGTTGTGGCCCATGATGGTTGAAATGGGGATCGATCCTCCAATCATTCACTTCATTTATCAGCTATACGCTAACGCCACGGCCTGTGTGAGATATGGCCGAAATGCAGAATGCACATGAGTGTTTAAAATCAAGAAGGGTGTTAGGCAGTGTTGTGTCCTCGGCCTGTTTCTTTTTTCCAGCTATACTAACGGGGTGGAGGCGGCCCTGTCTGGCTCAACTCTCGACATTCCCAGATTTGATGACTCCCCCTTACCATTATTGGCTTACGCTGATGATGCAGTGTTACTAGCAAGGACAGGCGTAGCTCTCCAGAGCCTTTTAACTGCGTATGCTGCCTTTATGGCCTCGCTGGACCTCCGCGTTAATGAAGGTAAATCTTTTATCATTATAGCTGGAGCTACCTGAGGTGCAAAAGTGCCTCATTTTCATTTAGCCAACAAAGAAATCGAGGTAGTTGATTCCTTCGCATACCTGGGTGTTCTGTTCGACAGCAAACAAACTTGGTAGAAATTGGTGGCAGCCAGAGCCCTGGGCATGGAAAGAAGCCTACTAACGTTAGGCTTTATTAAAAAGCTGGGGACCATCCCCGTGGACATGGTTAAAACCATCTACCTGCAAAACAAACGCGGCGGTAACCTACGGGTCTGGAGTCTGGGGGATGGCTCATATCGAGAAACTGCAGAGAATGGAAGACACCTTTTTTAAGTCTAGGGTCTAACTACCACCGCCAGCATCTAATTTTATCTTAAACCTTGAATTAGGACTCCCTTACTTGTCATTAGGTTGGCACCGATCCTACTGTGCCTCTCCATCTGGTGGAGGTCGACGGTTAATTTAACCCAACGCATTATTGGTGATTGCCTCAGGTTATTTATTTATTTATTTATTTGCATATTTGTACCGCGCTGGAATCGACTCCCTGAGGAGTATCTCCGCGCCCTTTAGCACCATCAATAAACAAAAGAACAGACACTAGCCGTGTACCATTATACCATTGAAGTGGTATCCTAATTCTGAAAAAGGAAGGTTTTTAATTGTTTCCTGAAAGGAAAATGTTCTCTGTACAGTCTGATAGCTATGGGGAGGCTGTTCCACAACATAGGACTTGCCACAGATAAAGCTCTGGACCCCTGTCTTGCTTTCCTAGCTCTGGGGATGCATAGCAAGGCCTGTTCACTAGATCTGAGAGAGCGTGTGGGGACATACGGAGTAAATTTGTTGGCCAGGTAGGCCGGGCCTCTCCCAGTCAGGCATTTCTGTATGATACAGCATGTTTTAAACTTCACCCTCTGTTTCACTGGTAACCAATGAAGCTTAACCAACAGGGGTTTGGAAGGTGTTCGAGGGGGTGCATTTAGTACAAGGCGAGCAGCAGTGTTCTGAACCACCTGCAATCTTGAGATGACTCCTTCGTTTGCTGATAGTAAAAGACCGTTACAATAGTCTAGTCTGCTCAAAACTAGCGCTTGCACCAAGGTCTTTCTTGTGGCGTCTGGAAGTAAAGGAAACACTTTCCGAAGCAGCCCAATGATGTGAAAGCATGAGCCCACCACTTGATTACCATGTTGTTTTAAAGAAAGCTCCTGGTCCAGCCTGACACCCAAGTCCTTCACTACCAGTTTAGGCTCAGGTTGGAGGGTCGCAGTGGGATCGGTTGGCTTAGTTATGTAGAAGCAGAGGTAAGAGCCATCGGGCAGGAGGAGCTGTTCAAAGACTCAGCTTCCTGCAGGAACGTCTCTAAACAGAAATTGACTGATCTATACATGCAGAGGGCTGCTTTTATTCGTAGGGGGAGGATTCGTCACCAACAGGCGCTTATCGCTTATGCCTCTGTTCCGCCTAGACCTGCGGGAGAGCATCACTATTTCTATCTCTCACGTATTACTACGGCTCAACACAGATTTATTCTGGTGCGTTTTCGTCTAAATTTTATCCCCCTGATGCTTGGGTTCCCGGAGCGGAAGTTCAAGCATGCTGATCTCATACCGTGTCCGCGTGACAATGTCTCACCCCAAACTGATTTACATTTGGTACTGTTTTGTACATTTTATCACAGAGAAAGAGAAGTTTTTATGTTACCCATTTTAAAACTTCAAAACTTTAAACAATGCAGGGTGACACTGTACTTTTTGAAGTCTTTACCCAATCAGTACATCTGTTTTTCAGTAGCATCTTTTTTGTGGGCTTGCATGAAAAAAAGAAAGTCGATGGGCACGATAACTTGAATCATTGTAAAGGTTACTTTAAATCATGATTGTAAATTGATTTATGGTTTTAATAGTTTAATATGATGAACTTGGGCTTTTATGATTTTTTTTTTAATAGATCGAATAAAGATTTTAAACTAAACGACTCCAATACCATACTTGAATACCCCCCTTCAAAACATTCAAAGAACCAACAATATCAATCATTACCTTAGACCAGGCTCTCTCTAAACCGGAACAGGGTCCACAGGACTTGGAATAGTGACCTGTGACTTGTCATTGACTGCACAAGGTATACACTGCCTCACAGCTTGCTTCACTGACTTATTCAAGCCTAGCCTCCAGAGAAGCCTCTAATCCTTCTTTTCATGGCTCGCATGCCAATATACTCTTTGTGGGCCAGTTGCACTACCTTAGTTCCTATGGACACAAGCATTACTAAATTATCAAGTCTCCTCAGAAAACCCTTAACTAGAAATAGCTCAGAAGTGATGTCCTGGAACTATTTGGACATTGGGATCAGAAATATTTAAACGAAGCCAACCATTACGTATTATCTTACTTTTCCCAAAAGCCCAATCCTCATGTAATGCTTAAAACCACTGAGTCTCTGAGATTGCACCATTGGTGATGCGGTTTAAAGCCCACACTACCACTTAGTCAACCCCAAGACTATACTCCTCCATATGGACAGATTCTAATGGCAGCCATGACAGACAGTCAGCCATAATAATTCTCACTCCAGGTATGTAGTCTTTTTGATAAGGAAATTCCTACAACCTGAACTGCCATTTGTCAGTCCTAGGAGTGCCTTTGCCAGCTCCCTTATTAGTAAACAAATCAACCAACAGTTAGTGGTAAACCTGAATTGTAAACTCAGATCCCCACAAGTAATGGTGAAAATGGCTGGCTCATTGATTTAAGGTTCAGTGTGTGCATCACTGTGCAATACTGTGCAAGGTTCTCTTTCAAGTATCTCAAAACAAGGTTTTAATTATATACATCATAAACATTCTTATATTGCTAATCAGGTGAGAAAGTCACAGTGATAAAATAGAAGTAGGCAATTATTCAGACAATGATAAGGGTGTGTGCTTGAACAATTACGTAACATAACCAACATATGCCACAAGTAGAAGCCACTCCGCAACAAAGACTTCTACCTCGTAGGTGCCTTGTAATTAGTGACCTGTAAGATTGCATCCTGCTTTCAATACGTTGACTGATTGATCTTTAAGAGCATCCAATCAATCGGGATATATAGAGCGCACTACTCACCCGTGAGGGTCTCAAGGTGCTGGGAGTAGAAGGGATTCGGGCAGCTACGGTCATCCGAAGAGCCAGGTCTTGGGCTCTTCTAGAAGACATGTAGCATGGGGCTTTTGAATGATGCTGAGGGGGAGTTTGTTCCAGGTCTTGGCTGCTATGTAGGAGAAGGCCTCAGTCACAAAGAGAGCCCCCTTTGAATAGATGTACACTTACCACACCACTTATACTCAGACAGCCTCACACCAGTGGGATGAGAATGGACAAAAAGGATATGATTAAAAATAAATAAATTGCGTACTATACACGAACTCTCCTTTATAAACTCAAGCAGACAGACTCACCCCTCTGTCTTCGACGGTGCGGGCAGGAAGGGACCCTCTTTCATACCCTGTGGACATGCCCCATAGTGAGCCAATACTGGAAGGCAGTCATGCGTACACTTTCGCAGGCAACACACATCACAACGCTCCCGGAGCCCAGGAGGTGTCTCCTCAATATCTGGGAACCCACTGATCTTAACCGCGCAATGCAAACATGGGTAACAATAGGTTTGATGGTTGCAAAACGAAACATAGCGCAGAAGTGGGGGTCTAGCCAGTCCCCTACCCTTCCCCAGTGGTGTAGGGACATGGACTCCATCATGGTTGCTGAAAAGGCAGTATATATCCATAGGGGATGCCCCAAGAAATGGGCACAGATATGGGGGGCATGGAATAGTTACTGAGGAGACGTATGCGAGCCCCCGAGGGAGAACTCTGATTCAGAACTTGGTGAATAGACATACGGAGGGACGAACTGGTAGATGGGTAGGCCCCGCTGTGGCCCTGGCTAGAGTGCTTACACTTAAAGCAGAGATACTGTACCTGACACTGATTGTAGTCCTGTTTCTAATGTGGAATGATGCTATTTACACTGATGTAATGATTCTCAAGGTATGCAATGTCACATATTGTTTTTATGTTATAACAAAACCAATAAAAAGTTTTTCAACAAAAAAAAAAACATTGAAAAAGGATACAATTTATTCACAAATCATATATACCATATACATCACAAAACAAAATCAATTTAAGAAATGTAACAGTATCTGAAACTGTGCCAAAATATTAAAAACATCAAAATAATACATAAGACTTAAAACACAAGCACATTTGTACACAGTGCTATTCACAATAGTTGGGAACTAAGAGAGGAAAAATGGGGGAGGAGCCTAGCGCGCATCCAAGATGGTCGCGTGAGCACAGGGCTCCCCGGACCCTCGCTGCTCCTCGGAATTTATCCTGACTTTATCCTGACTTGGTTGATGGAATCTGGAAGACGAATGTCGGCTGAACACTAAACTCCTTTCGGAAACCAAATCGGACCTGGTAAACCTGAGTTATGGTGGTTTGAACTTTTGAGGCCCAACCGATGGCTGTGCCCGACGCGAATGTGATCTGTGGAGCCGGGGCGTAGTTGAACAACAACGGCAGCGGGGCTGTGCCAGGGGCCGTCACATCACTTTCGGTTTCACTTTTGGATCTCTGAGGGGCTGGACAGTGGAATTGCTTGGTGCGACTGGGCTTTCACTTTGCCTTCGCTTGTTGCCTGTGTCTTCGCCTGCTACCAGTGTGCCCATCGACGGTGGTCCCTTCGCTCCGCCACACTGCTGCCTCTGGTGCGGCCCACGTCTGCTTGGCCTGTGCCCCCTCGACGCTTCCTCGGTGGTCCCCTGCGGCGAACGTGGTTCTCATGGGAGGCAAGGGAGACCCCAAGAGGTGTAAGACCAAGACGTCCCTACGTGGGGGACCGGTCCAGACGAACAACATGGACCGCTACACTCAGGGTAAAGGATCCCCCGGGACGGCCAGTGTCCCCCCGGA
Organism: Triturus cristatus; assembly: GCF_964204655.1. Classification (NCBI taxonomy): domain Eukaryota; kingdom Metazoa; phylum Chordata; class Amphibia; order Caudata; family Salamandridae; genus Triturus; species Triturus cristatus. The sequence continues at coordinate 163,242,650 of NC_140590.1, forward strand.
TGATGCCAGTGGTGGCCCGTCCGTTTCTCCGGATCTGTCCCTGCAGGACATCATGGGCGCCATTAATGGTATCAGGGAGACCATCGCTACGCAGTACGAGGCCTTGGCCCGTAAAATCGACACGGTGGCCATCGATGTTACGCTAATCCGGGCGGATCTTTCTAAGACCAACGAGAGGGTTCAATCGCTGGATGTGCGGATGTCCTCCCTTGGTACGGACGTGTTGGACCTGCAGACTACTCTCGGCGATCTCAAGTCGGCCAACGATCTGATGGCCCGGCGGCTGGAGGACTTCGAGGGACGGGCTCGACGCAATAACATCCACGTCATAGGCGTTCCGGAGACCTCCGACAACCGCCCGGTTGATCTCATGGTTGAGGAGCTCATCCTCGAACAGCTTGCCCCCGCTGGCCTGAGTAAGTTCTTCGCCGTGGAGCGGGCCCATCGAGTTCCAGGTGGTCGGCCGCGACCGGGGGCCCCCCCGAGGCCTATTGTTGCGAAACTTTTTCATTACAGAGACCGAGATGCGATTCTGCAGGCCTCACGGGTCCATGGCCCGGTCCGATATGAGAACTCGTCCATTAACTTTTTCCCGGACTTCACCCAACTTGTCCAGAAACAGCGGATGGGCTTCCTGGGGGTGAAGCGTCGTCTCCGGGACCTCGGTCTCAAGTACTCTATGCTTTTTCCTGCTAGGCTCCGAGTGGAATATGAAGATCGGACTACCTTTTTTGACTCTCCTGTGACTGTGAGTGACTGGCTGGATTCGCTGCCGGACCGGGGTGACCGGACTGGGCCCTCTGCCGGTACCGAGGGTGGCGGGTCTCCTTTGGAGTGACTTTTGGTCCTTGACTTTGCCATTTTGTATTGTTCGGCTGGGTTCTACTTCTTTTGTACATTTTGTTTCATTATGTTCTGTGTGGGGGGCGGGCGGGGACGGGTCCCTTTCCTCCTCCGGGGTCTTTTCGTAGAATGGGGTTTGTAAGGCGACAGGCACACTGCAAGTTGGGGTGGTTTTTTGGACCGCAGGGGTGCAGGGTGGGGGGTGTTGGATTCGGGGGGGGTTGGTGGGTGGGTGGGGTTGTTTGGATTTGTGTTTTTTGTTTTCAAGGCGAGGTATTGGCTATGGTTCATTTTCGGGTGTTGCGCTATCTGCTAGGGGACCTTTGATCTACTGGAGGGGATGGGGGGGGGACGGGTTGAGATTGATGTCTTGGAACGTCAATGGATTGGGGGACCGTATCAAACGGGGCGTTGTGCTGCAATATTTGCGTCGTCTGACTCCTGATGTGGTGTTCTTACAGGAGATGCATCTGGTTGGTAATGTTTGTCATGCCATGAACAGGGGGGGATATCGACTTGTGGCCCATTCTGGCTTCACCACTGGTTCTAGAGGGGTAGGCATTCTTCTGCGATCTTCACTTCCGTTAGAGATCACCAGGGTAGTCCTAGACGATAGAGGGCGCTATGTGGCTCTGACTGGGAGGTGGGAGGGGCAGTCCCTTTCCTTGATCTCGGTCTATGATCCCCCGGGCCTCCAGAACTCCACCTTCTCAGACTTGGGTCGTATGCTGCTTGGGCTTCCTGACAGTCTTTTGCTTATGGGTGGGGACTTTAATTCAGTCGTCTCGGGTGACCAGGATCGCCACCCGCCCAGGGCCCTCCCTGCTGCCCAGGCGTGGCTCGGCGGACTCCTGGAGACCTTCGGTCTGGTGGATTGTTGGAGGTTAATGCATCCGACACAGTGTCAGTACACATTTCACTCTGGGGCCCATGGGAGTCTCTCCAGATTGGATCATTTCCTTATGCCCGCGGCCCAGGCCGCCCGGATTCGAGAGGTTAAACACCTGGCCCGGGGTATCTCTGATCATTCCCCACTGTGGTTGCTTTTTGACACTGGGACGCGGTCCGCTGGGCGGATCGCTCCTATTAACCCTTGGTACCTGCGAGACCCCAAGATCCGTGATAGCCTGATTAAGTCGATTGATCAATATTTTCTTGAGAATGAGGGGTCGGTGTTGTCCTCCGTGTCCCTGTGGGAAGCTTTTAAAGCAGTGCTCCGCGGGCATGCCCTGTCCCAGATTGTGGAGTCTAAGAGGGTTAAGAGAGAGGCGGTGGTGACGCTGGAGACTGAAATATCGGGGCTGGAGGCAGCCTTGGAGGCGGGTGTCACTCCGGATGGGCTGCATGCCCTCAGCCTGAAGCAGTTTGAATAGAAGTCTCTTGTTACTGACGCTGCCAAGACCATGTATAGGGAGCAGCAGGGTAGGTTGTATGATGCCGGAGACAAGGCGGGTAAGCTGATTGCCTGGTTGGACAAGAAGGAGAGAGTGAATCGTGTGGTCCCGGAGCTTCGGGCTTCGACTGGAATGTGTGTGACTGAACCTGGTGAGATTGTGGAGTGTTTTGCTGACCACCTCCGGGCTGTGTACTCCCCGGTGTCTGATAGAGACGAGGACGACTCTCGTCTTCTGCTGCGGGATATTGCCCTGCCCGGCTTATCCGTCGAGGACCGCGAGCTGATGGATGCCCCTTTGTCTGTTGACGAGATTGCTACTGCGATTCGCTCCCTTCGCTCGGGCAAGGCTATGGGCCCCAACGGCCTGCCGATTGAACTATATAAATTACGCCCGGATAAAATCGCGCCTTTCCTCCGTCATATGTTCCAGGAGTCGCTCGAGAGGGGTTCCCTTCCCGACGACCAGCGTCTGGCTACTATAGTGGTGATTCCCAAGGATGGTAAGCCACGTGACCGCTGTGCCTCATATAGGCCTATTTCCCTACTAAATGCCGAACCCAAAATCCTTGCTAAGGTCCTCGCTAATCGCTTGCTGAGCGTTATATGTGACTTGATACATCCGGATCAATGCGGCTTCATCCCTCATCGTAATACCGCTCTCAACTTACGGCGTCTGCACGGCGTCCTCGCTAGGGCGGAGTACTTCTCTGAACCGGCCATATTGGTTTCCTTAGACGCCACGATGGCCTTTGATACCATAGAGTGGCCATTCCTTTGGGCCGTCTTGGCGAAGTTTGGCTTTGGGGAGGGATTCCTTAGCTGGGTGAAGCTTCTTTATGCTGGACCAATGGCTCAGGTTGTTGTCAATGGGCGGGTTTCTCGGCCGTTCGCTCTCGGGAGGGGAACTAGGCAGGGGTGCCCGTTGTCCCCGCTGCTCTTTGCTCTCGCCTTGGAACCGCTCGCTGCCTGGCTCCGTTGGGAGCCCTCGATTAGGGGGCTCCGGTGGTCCCCGGGCTTCGAGGATCGGGTCTCATTGTACGCTGATGATATTCTCTTGTATCTCACCTCGCCGCGGAAGTCGCTCAATGTTCTCTTTGATGTCCTTACTTCCTTCGGGAAAATTCGGGTCTGATAATTAATTGGTCCAAATCTTGTGTGTATCCTATCTCGGGTGGCCTTCCTCTCTTGCCGCCTCGGCTTCCGCTCCAAATATCTCAGTCCGGCTTTAAATACCTGGGGGTGTACGTTTCGTTGGATCCGGCGGTCCGCTACGAGCAGAATCTCCTGTCTCCACTTCGGCGTTTGAGGGCGGATACGGCTCGGTGGTGTAAGTTGCCCTTGTCTCCACTTGGTCGCGCGGCGCTGTTTAAAATGATGTCCCTTCCCAGATTTCTTTATGCACTCCAGAACTCCTTCGATGTCATTCCGGCGGCCTACTTTAGGGAAGTGGAGAGTTTGCAGAGGAGACTGGTTTGGGACGGGCGAGCGCGTATCGCTTTGGCAAAGCTGACTCTCCCCTGGTATGACGGGGGCATCGCGCTTCCTGATATTAGACGGTACTATTGGGCCTCCCAGCTGTCTGCCATTAACCATGCTACGTACGCCCCTGGTTTGAACCCGGCATATGAGATGGATAAATTCCTGCTTCCCGGCGGTAACTATAACAGAGCGCTTTACTCTCGATCCGCTGGTAGGACCCTTACGGGCCCTACTAGGATTGCGGTACGTGTGTGGCGGGCGGCGAACGTGGCGATGGGCTGGAGTGATCGTTTAACGTGTGCCACTCCTTTATTCGCCTCAGAACGCTTGGGAAGACTTTGGACAACGAAAGGCTTCGAGCACTGGGACACGATCGGCATCAGTAGAGTGGGGGACCTATGGGTTAAAGGTGCGGTTAAATCCTTCGCGGCGCTCCAGAGCGAGCACGAGCTTAGTGAAAGAGAGTTCTTCCGTTATGCGCAGGTTCGGCACGCCCTGCTCTCGGTCTTTGTGGAGGGGACCACGGTCCCTGCTTCTTCGCCTCTCGAGGACCGCATACTCGATGGTCACATCCCCGACAGTACTATCTCCTTGATTTACAAAAAACTGATAAATAATCGGGCTGACCTCTTGGTGCGTCTTCGGGAGGCATGGACGGGAGATGGGGTGGAGTTGGATGACGAGGACTGGCAGACTGCACTGTCATCCCCTAAGGAGGTGGCCATCCCGGCCCGTCTCCGTCTGGTCCAGCTTAAGATTCTCCATCGTGTTTACGTGACGGGTCCCCGCTTGGTCTCGATGGGGTTCTCTGACGACGGACTCTGTAAGCGTGGCTGCGGGCTCAGTGCCACCTTTCTCCACATTCTATGGGAATGCCGCGAGGTGGCGGAATATTGGCGCCAGGTGCATGATGTTATGAGACGAGTCACCGGGGTCGCTCTGCTGCCGGAGGTGCGTCGCTGTGTTCTGAATGTATGGGAGCCCAATGACTATAATGCGGCTCAGGCTCGGTGGGCGGCCTTGGGGAACATGATCGCAAAGAGAGATATAGCGCAGCTTTGGGGTTCCCAACGGCCTCCCACCGTGTCCGTATGGAAGGAGAACATGGACTGGTGCATGTTCAGGGAGAAAACTGTGTATGTGGCTCGTGGTAAACCGGGGACATGGGGTAGAATTTGGGGGCAGTGGAACGTGTATCGTGGGTCTATCTGTGCTCCCCCCCCTGGTGGATACGTCTGGGGTTGCCTCGTCCCCCTGATCCTTGAGGGTTCCTTGCTTATCTCGTACTTCGGAGTACAGATTTGGTTCTCCTGTGGCCCCCCCCTCCCTCTCAGGCCTCCTTTTATTGACCGCCCTCGGGTGGTCGGGTGTGGACTCCCCCGGCTGTGGTTCGACGCCCATTTCAAGTCGTTTCGCCTTGCTTTTTGTTTTTCTTTATTTTTGTTGTTATTTATATTAAAAATGTGTATCCTGACTTCCCTTATGTGCAGTCTGATCTACTGTGATATAGTGGAGCCCCTGTGGGCCTGTCATTGTTTTTTGATCTGCTTGACCACTTTAATTACTAGCGGCCGGCCCTGGTGGTTGTAGGCCCGTGCTTGTAACCTTTTCTCTGCACAATAAAACCTTTTTAATAAAAAAAAAAAAAAAGAGAGGAAAAATGATTCCTATATCCAAAAGGGGAAACCACTAAATCAAACATAGATCAATTGTAACTACAATGGATATTTGTCCAGGTGCAATTCTCCTATACAATTGTTATCACAGATTTTACGTAGTTTCCACTTCAAAGAGCATCGACGCGTTTCGGTGGGCACTAATACACGGCCATTACCTTCTTCAGGAAAATAACATAAAGTCCCAATCCCAATATTAACAATCTGTTTCTCCAGTGCATGAAATCGTCACCGCACCGGAGCTGCTATCTGGTCCTCAAGAAAAACTGTGCCTTGAGCAGGTATGATACACACTACACCGCTACAGGTTAGGCCGTCAGTGTCCTTAAATACAATCCTCCAGGATAATGCACACAAAGCAATCTGTGTCTTAAGCAGGTAGGTTACACAAATCCCTGCTACCAGTTGGGCCGTCACTGTGTTAAAATACGATCCTCCAAGATAGTGGACGGAATTCAATCTTAAATGTTAGAGTATCACCCGACAGGCGGTCCAGTTCAAGCCTGCAAAGTCACGTTAAAAACAGTCCCAGAACAGAGTCTTAAATGTTAGTGTTACCCGACAGGCGGTCGAATTCAAGCCCGCAAAATCACGTTTAAAAACAGTCCCAGATTAGGATCTGTGTAACACTGACGGTATCCCTCGGGGTGTATGCCTCCGGTCGATATCCTAGAAGAAGGATCTGCCTCCTGTTCTGGCTCTGTGGATGCAGGGGATTTCGGCCAAGGCTAGTTCAGCGGAGCGGCGGTTTCTCTTGGGGGTGTATAAGGAGATTCTTTCGTTGAGGTATTGGGGTCCTTTGTTGTGGAGGGCTTTGTAGGCGTGTGTTAGCAGCTTGAAGGTCACTTTTTTTGACTGGGAACCAGTGGAGGTCTCGTAGGTGCTGGGTGATGTGGTCTTGTCATGGGATGCTGAGGACGAGTCTGGCTGAGGCGTTCTGGACGGTCTGGGGTTTGTGGAGCAGAGATTTGTTGACTCCGGCATAGAGTGTTCCCTTAGTCCAGCCTGCTGGTGATGAGTATATGGGTGACCGTTTTCCTGGATTGAGGGGAGATCCATTTGAAATTCTTGCGGATGATGCAGAGGGTGTTGAAGTATGTGGAGGATACAGCATTGATCTGTCCGTTCGTGGTGAGGGAGGATACGAGTATGATGCCGAGGTTGCGAGCGTGGTCCGGGAGGGTTGCTCAGAGAGGGGGGCTACCAGGTGTCATCTCATGCGGAGGGGTGGCTCCGAGGATGAGGACTTCCTTTTTCTCTGAGTTGAGCTTCAGGCTGCAGCTGCTCATCCATGTTGTGACGTCTTTCATTCCTTCCTGGAAGCTGTGTCTGGTGATGTCTGGTTCCTTGGTGAGGGAGGGGATGAGCTAGGTGTTATTGGCGTAGGATACTATGCTGACTCCGTGTTTTCTGACGATGGTTGCGAGGGGGGCCATGTAGATGTTGAAGAGAGTGGGGCTGAGGGAGGATCCTTGCGGAACTCCGCATCTGATCTCTGTGGGTTCGGAGAGGAAGGGCGGGAGTCTAGTCCTTTGAGTTCGGCCGGCGAGGAAGGAGCGGGTCCAGTCTAGGGCAGTTCCCTGTATACCGGCGTTGTGGAGTGTGGCGGCTAGTGTGCGGTGGGAGACGGCGTCAAAGGCTGCTGAGAGGTCTAGTAAAATGAGGGCTGCAGTGTGGCCTTGGTCAAGGAGTGTGCGGATGTTGTCTGTGGCAGCTAGGACGGCGGTCTCGGTGCTGTGGTTGCTGCGGAAGTCAGATTGAGATATGTCGAGGATGTCGTTGGATTCTATAAAGTTTGTTAGCTGGATGTTGACGATCTTCTCGGTGACTTTGGCGGCAAAGTGGAAGAGGGAGATGGGCCTGTAGTTCTTGATGTCCGTCGGGTCTGCGAGGGCTTCTTGAGTAGGGGTTTGACTTCTGTGCATTTCCAGTCATTGGGGAATGTGCCTGTTTCGAGGGTGCAGTTGCTTGTCCGTTGTAGTTCTGGTGCGATGCCGGAGGCAGCCCTGTGGAAGATGTGCAGCTGGCAGGGGTCCGTGGGTGCTTCGGCATGTATGCTCTTCATGGTCTTTGCAGTGTCTTCTGTGGTAATGGGCTCCAAGCGAGGATGGTTGGCAGGGTGGAGTTGCTGGAGGAAGGTGTTGGGTCGGTGCCTTGCTTCTGTTCGTCGAAGTTGATCTTGTGGCGGAAGAAGGATCCAAGTTTGTTGCAGAGGTCCTGGGAGGGAGGGATGTTAGAGGGTTTCCTGGGGGTCTGGTGAATTCTTGTATGATGTTGAAGAGTTCCTTGGAGTTGCGGAAGTTAGAGAAGATTCTGTGCTGGATGAAGTTCCTCTTCGTAGATCTGATGAGTTGGTTGTGTGCTGTAGTGGCCGTCCTGTAGGCGGTGCCTGCTTACGGGGTTTTGTTGTTCCTCCACTCTTTCTCGAGTCGATGACATGAGCGCTTGAATTCTCGGAGGTCCGTGGTGAACCAGGTGGCTTTCATGGTGTGCTGTCTGTCGGAGTTCTGGAGGGGTGCGAGCATGTTGGTGCAGTCGGCGATCCATTTGTGGAGTTCGTTGACTGCAGAGTTGCCGTCTGTCGTGGTGGGGCAGGAGTGCGGCTCAGGGCGAAGGCGAGGTGCTCTTCGGTGATCTTGCTCCAGTTTCTGCATGGGAACGTGGCTTTGGCTTGTGTGCAGTGGGTTTTGAGAAGGAGAAGTTAACGCAGTGGTGGTCCGTCCAGTGGGGTTGAGTGGTGTGGCTGAAGAGAATGTTGATTCTTCCGGCGAAGATGGGGTCAAGGGTGTGTCTCGCCTTGTGGGTTGGGATGGTGACGAGTTGCTTCAATCCGATATTGGCAAAGTTGTCTAGGAGGGCAGTGGAGTTGGGGTCGCTGAGGTTGTCAAAGGGAAAATTCCCGTCTCCGAGCAGTACGTAGTCCGGGGAGGCGAGGTCGTGGGGTGCTAAGTAGTCTGCGATGGTGTTGGTAAATGGGGTGCGGGGTCCAGTAGGTCTGTAGGCGAGGGTTACGCGTTGAATTGTTCTGGGGTTGACCTGGATCTGGAAGTGGATGTGTTCCATAGGTGGCGAGGAGTCGTTCGAGATGGAGGTGGTCAGTCAGAGGGAGTTTTTGTGGACAATGGCGAGGCCCCTCCAGGGTGGTTGGGGTGGTCTTTCCTCTGGATCTTGTACCCGTCAGGGATGGTGGTTGCAATGTCAGGTGTGGAGTTGGCGTTGGTCCAGGTCTCTGTGAGGAAGGCGATGATGGGCGAGAGGGTGTTGAGGAGGTCCCAAATTTCTACTGCATGTCTGTGCAGGGAGCGTACATTGAGGAGGATGCAGCTGAGGGGTTTGGGTGTGTTGGGGTCCGGTGGGGTGGCGGTAGCGGTCGGGGACCGGAGGTGGGTGTAGGTGCGGTGTCAGTGTCGGCAGGAGAACAGTCCTTGGGAGTTGCTCGGCATTGAGATCTGGCAGTTGTTGTTGCATCCCGGGTTGAGTGTGTGAAGAGTGCTGGAGTCGTAGCGGCTGGGGGTCGGAGGACCAGGGTCCCTGGCGCTGGTTACGGATGGTCACAGATGATTATGATGTCCACCTCAATATGAAGTGAAACACATACGCGTTCCACTCAGCACTGCCACAGAAGATCAAAGTGATGATGTCACAGCATAACATGCAGCTTCCAGAAAGCATCACGTGCTGTAAATGGTGCGGGCATCAGATAAGGGTTAGTAATTGTGAGGATTGTGGTGTATTATATAAAGTGATTGTGTTACCTCACTGCCTAATACGCTGACAAAACCATCTTGGGTCCGTGGGGTTTGTTTGTAAAAGCTCTTGCTCAACCCTGGGTGGCATTAACCAGCAAGGCATAAACAATTTAGAATAATGTAATATATTGTTATCAATTGTTAGACGCCAAAATGAATATAATCCACCAAAGGATGGTATGGATTTTTAAATAAAACGTAAATCTCAGCCTTCTAGTCCAAAGCGCAAACAAGCATTGGTAACTGCAAAGCTTGAAAACAGTTGTGTTTGACTGCTTCGGCCCGGACTGGGCGACCAATTCTTACAAGGAGAAAGCCGGGAGGGCCAATAAAGAGTATTTTGACAGTTACTTGGTCACCAAAGCAATCTCAAATCCAGTTCCACACTTCAATGGAGTGGTCCTGATTCCGAGGATACAAGATGCGGAGTATGCTTAAAGATCCTCTGGTTGTTGTGTAATCAAAGGTGCCTTCCTAGAATTATCCTTCAGTCCATGGTTGAGGGGTGTTGACTTAGGCCACAAGGGTCCATGTCTCTTAAAGTTCTCTTTGATCCATCAGAAGTCCAGTTATGACTAGGCTGGTTTCCGGTCACAACAGGTCCAGCGGTTTCCTTTGGTGAGGGCTACTGTTCGTTTTTGGCAACCAATCTGCTCTCTGATGACCCGATTGTAACATGTGAGTGCTGAGGAATTTGTCTTCTTGGCTACACATTGCCGGTCAGCAGCGATTCGATGAAAGCGGCTACTGACAAGCCAGAACGGGCTCCTTAAGCTTTTATGGCCCTGATGCTAGAACAGGGAGTTACCCAACTGACTCTTGGAGTTCACCTTTTCTGTCTGGAGCTCAGAAGCGACTTTTCCGAGTGCCATGCATCACAGGTACAGTCCTCTCTTTGCTAGTCCAAAGAGCGGCATGTGCACTCCAGTGGTTGGTGCAACCTGTCTTGCCCGGCTCAGGGGGCAGTAGGGCAGTCCTTCTTCGGTCCTTTCTGCAGTCCAGATGTGATCAGAGGTTCAAGATCTCGGAGACAATAGGAACACGTGATCTTTACTGAAAGCCCTGCTGGTTGCTCGTCTCCAGTACTAGAATATCACATGGGCCGTAGGTGGAAGACATGTACTCCACATCTAAGAACTAGGCAGGGAGCAGACTCTTCAGCGACTGCCACCCAGCTTTGAGAGTTAACATTCTACGCTCTTCTTTCTACTACATCTTAGTAAGACCCAGCAGGAGTCTAGCCTGTTAAAACAAGATACGAGCAGTTGGGCTGGTAGTCCCCCCCCATGCCATCAGTTTGTGTGCATCTCCCCTCTTTCATGGAGGTCTTAACATTTTAATAAGGATGTTGCATCCAGTGACAAATCATAATGTACTTTAGTGCTTAAGGGTCACCTCCGGTCTGGTCTCCCTGAACCAGCCTTCTCTTCTCCCCTTTCCTGAGACAGAATAGCACCCCCTAAACCCCTTTTTTTGCCTCAGTACGTTTTGCTCTGGATGTAATGCGTGGTGATGGCATAATGCTCCGCACCTTCTGAGAACTTTGTATTGTTACATCGTAATGGTTTGTCAAATTCGTGTTTCACGAAGTAACAAGAGACCCACATTAGCAAATACGTGAACGTAGCAATATTTTCAGAAAATGAATCTGAAATGTTGGCTTCTGTTTCTGATGTGGTTGTGGCTCTGGACTTCCTCTTCAGTGAGCCTGTAGCTTCTTGGTTTCCTCTGTACAAAAGTAGGTACTATTAATCGTGTGATTGTTAACAGTGCGGCACGTACCCAATTCGCAGTGAAGACCTCTTTGGCCCCCGCTTCTTCCGTACTCCTACATAGCTAGGGGTGTGACCCTACTTAAATATTTTCTTTTACCTTGTCTTTTCTAAGACTGACTCCCACGCCTTCCTTCTTACGTGTAAGTAGCATTGTGGGTCACTTACCACTTTCTCAAAGTAACATGTGCTAATGAGGCTACTTACGTAATAAGTAGAAACCGACAACTTCCCTTCTGCCAGCTGTGGAGCAACAGCAGTCCGTGGAACCCACGCTCCCGAGCACTCCACAGAACATAGAGGAAAGTACAGATCATAACACATCTTCCCCCTATACAGACATAATGCACAAAAAAAAAACAAGGTTGACAAACCAACAAAAACATGGAGAGGCGAAATCAAGACAGGAAACTTAGCAAAAGGCATTAATAAAATACAATATGACTTATTGAAAAGAGGTGAAGGAGTCTGTAATTTTGTAGTAAAAAGGTTTAATTAATTAAAACCATAAAATGATCCATTGGTGCATCAGTAATACATGTCCAGCTTCTACCAACTCCAACCGCTTCTGCCCTCCTGTTCCAACCCATGACATGAATACATTCCATATGACATAAAAACATTCTACATGACAAAGAGAAACAATGGTAACTTCAAGGCTGCATTAACTTTATTGAAACATATAGTGTGAACACACCACACTTTTCCACTCAGCAAAGGTTGGAAGTAGTAAAATGGACACTGGCTTACATATTTTTTTTTAAATGTATTTATTTGTAGGTTTTAACATACTACCTGACGATACATAGCGATACATTATGCAGTGAGTCACAGTGCAATCCCCATGTTTCACACAGGTAGGTACCACATGTGCAAACGGATGCAGCAGAGTCAATCTTTGAACCAATCCGTACAATCAAAAGGTATACATGACACATAGAGATGAAGCATTGTGCGCAAACAGGTAGGGATTCACCAATCAGGAAACGGCCAAGGGGCCGGTAACCCGAGCCTCTGGCGACAATGCTGAATGGGCATGCGGCGTCCAATCTCGACGGCCCCAGTGAGGCTGAAATCATCAATAAATACATAACCAACAAAACACCTCCTATCAGCATTTAAGCAGTTACATTTGGAGCAGAGTCTCCATCTGCGGATCTAAGTAATAGTAAGTACCCCTGGAGAGGTTTCCATATATCTCTGGGCCTGGAGGTGGTTGGCACCGTCTCAGCATATATAGCGGTCTGTTCTCGGCAATATGTTAAGTCTGTCAACCAGTCTTTGAATTTCATGGCCCGGCCCCGTCCCCACCTACATGCCACTCTCCGTTTGGCTAACAGTGATATAGCAAGACATTTCCTATGGGCGCTAGGTATCTGTGCCGCGTACCCCAAAAGTGCCATCAGAGGGTCTCTCTCGAGTTCTCTGCCAGTCATCTTTTCTAGTGCCACTAACACCTGTGCCCAGTACTCTTGTATTTTCGGACACTCCCACGCCAAGTGTAGGAACCCCGCTCCTGGTTGGCGACATCTCTCACACCTATCAGTTGTAGCCAATTTAAATTTGTATTTCTTCAGTGGTGTATAGTAAAGGCAATGCAGGTATTTATAGTGTATATCTGTGCCGTCTGTAGACAGCAATATTTCCACTGTTAGTCCGTGAGTTCCCGCCCGATATCTTCCCCCCACTGCACTCGTGCCGAGCTGTGAACTCCTTCCCTGTTGGTTCGTATGGCTGTGTATAGGGCTGATACGAGATGTTTTCTAACTTTGGAGCCAAGCATGTTGTGAAGCGGCACTAGACCTAAGGGTTCCTGCAGGAAATCCGGAAGGATTGACCGCATTCCCTGCCTTAAACGTACATAAAGGAATGCATCCAATGGTGTATATTGCGTATTCTGTAAAAACTGCTCTAGTGTGCGAAACTTCCCAGCATTAAACAGGTCTCCCCACGTGGAAACTTTTGCTCATTGGCATAGCTCCAAGAATCCCTTCTCCTGCAGCAATGACAACTTGGGATGATATGTCAGCGGTAGCCTAGGGGAGTAAAGGACAGGCACAGCCAGCAAAGCCATTATCTTGTGCTACGCGTCTACCGTGCCTGTGATGGTAGTGGGTGGCGTCGTGCGTGAGCACGTAAATCCATGTATCAAGCCACTCGGTGGTACCGGCTCTGCCAGCCAGTCCTCCACAGCTATTTGCGGCATGTATTTGGGGGGATGTATCCAATAGTAGGCATAATGTGCCTGTGCGCTGAGAAAATAAAGTTCAAAATCTGAAATATCAAAACCCCCCTGGTGGTATTAGAGTCAACCATTTAAGTCTTGCTTGTTTCCCTCCCCTAATAGTCTGATCAATTTAGAGTGCAGCGTCTGAAAGAAATGCTGTCCAGGATGGTATGGAATATTGAGAAATAGATAAAGCAATTTCGGTAATATAATCATCTTTATGAGGGAAGCCCTCCCTGCCAACGAGAGCGGTAACAAGACCCAACGTGTAATGTTTGCTGTGAGTCGTGTGATAGCCGTACCATAATTTGCCCGTATTGTTTCTTCTTTATCCCTGGTGATCTGTATGCCAAGATATCGCAAGTCACTATCACACCAGTCCAGTGAGAAGTCCAGCGGAAATCTAGGCACTGCTGGCGTGAGGGGGAAAAACTGCGACTTCCCCCAGTTAATATTAATGCCCGATAAACTTCCAAACCGAATGAATTCTCGCAATATAGGATTGATATTCTGCATGGGGTCCCTGACGTATAGCGTCATATCGTCAGCATACAATGAAATTAGTATCTGACGCATGCAGCAGCGAAATGCCTTATCCATGTGGATTTGGCGTGATCTGGAATCTAGAAGCTCCACAGCTATGGCAAACAGTAGTGGGGACAGGGGACACCCCTGTCGAGTGCCTCTCGAGATCACTATTGGCTGGGACAATTGTCCATTAATTAATATCCTGGCAGTGGGGTGTTGATGTAGTAATTTGATCCAAGATAAGTAGATATGTGGGAAGCCCATTCTCTGGAAGTCCCCAAACAGATAGTCCCACTCCACGGAATCAAATGCCTTAGTGGCATCCAAAAATACTGCAGCGAGTGGGAACTCTGGATCTACTGTTTGAATTAAGGAAAATAAGGTTCTGAGGTTATGGGATGTGTTTCTCCCCGGTAAAAAAACCTGATTGGTCCGGGAGTATTAGTTTATCCATTAGTAAGGCCAACCGATTAGCCAACGTTTTTGCTAAGATTTTGGTGTCACAGTATGACAACGGACGGTATGAGTAACAGGACTCAGGGGGTTTGCCGGGTTTCAGCAAAGAGGTAACTATCGCTTCCCTCATCGAGGGGGGGAGTATACCCACCTCCAGGGATTCTTCTTACACCTCCTTTAACACTGACGCCATGATGTCAATGAAGGCTTTATAAAATTCTGCCGGTAATCCATCAGAACCCGGGGCCTTCCCGTTCTGCAATTGCATGATGGCCTCCCTAATTTCATCAACCTCCAACGGGTGCATGAAAAACTCTCTTTGTGCATCACTAAGCCATGAAAGTGCTATGTCCCCATGAAGCCATCTAATGCTAGAGGCCCTTGTCTCTGGGATGTGTACAGAGTTCCGTAATGTGTGAGGAACGTGTCTAAAATAGCTTGTGTGTCAAGCTGCAACAATTCCCCAGGTCCCTGTATCTCTAAAATGTATGTATTGAAATGTGGATTCCTTGTCATCTCGGCTAGTGCCCTGCCCGGCCTCTCCCCTTCCCCGTATTTCCGGGCTGTCCGATTCTTGCCCCTAAATTTTGACTCTCTGAGTGCCGTGTCTTCATAGTCAGTCAATTTTTCCCGAAACTGCGTTTGCACTTGTCCCACTTCTCCTCTACCCATTTGCCTCTCCAGCTCTCGCAATTCACGTTCTAATTTACGCAAGGTATTCTGTAAGTCCTTTAACACCCCAAAACTTTTGGACATGCAGAAGCCCCTGATCGTTACTTTGAAAGCTTCCCATATCACTTCAACGCTATCTACTGTCCCTTTATTCCTGATAAAGAAATCCTTAATCTCCTCTCCCAACTCTGCCTGAAACACCGTATCCAACAGCGCTGTGGACTACAACCTCCAGCTGGGGCTAGGCCTATCATACCCTGGGGGAGTAAGCGCCAACTTCACCGGGCAGTGGTCCGAAAACGTCCTAGCTAAATGTGATACACTACATATGGACGGCACCAATCCCTTAGACAGCAGACTATAGTCTATCCTCGCCCCTGTCCCTCTATGGGACATAAAGTGTGTGCCATCCTGTCCCTGCGGATGGGTATACCTCCAACTGTCTATTAGTTCGCCCTCTGCGATGATCCCACTCAGCGCCTCCTGCGCTTTAGTGTAATGATGTGTGGCCACATTAGATCTGTCATGGAGCGGATTCAAAGCCACATTAAAATCGCCGCCCCAGATGATATGAGTGGAGCCAATATTTAGTATTTTGCCCCATAGAATAGTAAAGAATTCAGGGCTGTCCGTGTTGGGTCCATAACAATTCGCAATTGTGACCGACTCCCTGCCTAGCCTCCCCCATGTGATGACAAACCGGCCCTGCGGATCTGCCTCCACCCTGCCATCTCGAAAGGAGTTTGTTTTTTAAACAGGATGGCAGTGCCACGAGCATATGTGGAGTAGGATGAAAATAAGCGACAGCTTGCCCATTTACTGGTGAAGGTGTTAGCCGCTGTTGGGCTGATATGTGTTTCCTGGAGCAAGGCTATTTGTATTTGCTGCTGATCCAGATATGCTTGAATTTGCCTCCGCTTTCTCGGGTCCCCTAGGCCCCTGACATTCCACGACAGCACCTTCAGTACAGCTCCATCCTCCTGTGCCATCACACCCCTGCGTCACCACCCGACCTGCGCATCGTGTACGCCCGCACATTAGCAAACCCACGTCTGTATAGATATTGTTACCCTCATGTGATCGCATTACTTCCTCACCACAAATATTAAGTTCTCCCCCCCCAGACCTCCCCCTCCCACTGAAACATCCCAAACATGTCAGCCACAGTTAACCCACCCCTACACCCCTTTGCTCCTGTATCATAATCTCAAAACCTGTGGTTTCCCACTGAGAACTTAAGAAGCAATTTAAAGAAAACAAAAAACATACAAAAAACAACAAGGGGGATCTCCCAATTGGGGGATGCATCTGGGTGACCCACGAAAACCTCTTCTCAGTCCAAATGGGACAAAGCAACTTGTTTGTCCCTGGGTAGAGTTCGAGGGTGTCCGGCTTCAAAATTATTTGGTATTCCCTACGGAGCGCATGTCTTCACTCAAATATCCCCAGTTCCACATTTCCTCTTTGGTGACATGCTCGTGCTGCATTAACCCTCGATCGGAGCTATAGTCATCCTCCATGAGTCATGTCTCGGCAATGGTGATTTGCGAGTAACAGCGTCAGTCAATGTATCGACTACAAGGGATATCAGGGGGAGTCCTCCTGCATCTCCGTATGCCGTCCTGACCTCTTCAACCTGTTGAGGCTTTGTGAAAAAAGTTTGGGCTCCTTGATGCGTGATGCGCAGGCGAGCTGGGTATAATAAGGCGTAGTCAATCTGAGCTTGCTTCAGCTTCTGCTTCACAGCCATGAACTTGCGGCGTTCCTCCTGCACATGCAACGTGAAGTCTGGGTACATAGTAAATGACACTCCCTCATAGGTCAGCTGTTGCTCCTCCCTGGCCACCCTCAATGCCGTATCCCTGTCCCTATAGTTCAGCAAACGAGCAATTATGGGCCTGGGTGTATTTCCAGGGGGCGGCCGCGGACCAAGCGACCGATGAGCCCTTTCCACTATGAAATGAGGAGAAAGGAGTTCAGGCCCTACCACTGCCACCAGTAATTTCTCAATATATTCTTCCATCTTGCCCGTATTTGTACTCTGGTATACCCAAAACGCGTATGTTATTCCGTCTACTCCGCGCTTCAATGTCCTTATTCTTAGCCGCTATAACTTTGAGCAGCTTATCCAGTTGCGCCGTCGTTTTTTGTACTTGAGTCGCGGTGTCCTCTACGTCTGAAATGCGGTGTTCCGCTTCCTTAAGGCGCGTTTCGTGCCCCTCTATTGTACGGGCTATCGCTTCCATGCGGGTGCTTATCGTTTTATCCGCGATGGTCGCAAATCCCTGCCGCATTTCTAGCAGAATTGAGTTCAAGTCTACTCCCGATGGCGGCTGGGAATCCATTTGTTGTGTGTCCGTCGCCCCAGCTCTTTCCGGCGAGTGCTGCTTTGTGGGCTTCCTGCTTTCAAATTGCAGTCGGGACTGACGGGCATCCGTCTTCCCCATCTTGGCTCTGCCTCCCACGCCGTCCATCCCCTCCAGTCCGGGCACTATGCCCCACCCAGAAGGGAAGCAGGCAATGGGTGGTATCACCTCCTCTCCTCTTCCACACTACTCCGCAGATCCGTATCGCACTGTTCCACAGCCACGAGTCACAGGCCCGCATTCACAGCACGCTCATTCCATAGAACTGTCCACAGGGAGGGCGGGGGATATCAGTGATGGACACGACTATTCCGGAGGCCACAGTATGGTGTCTTCCAATGCTGTTGTCCCTCAGTCCGCGCGCCTCAAGACACACCACACCAGTCACCAGCCAAGGCGCAGCAACCACCCGTAGTTTCCTCCAACACACCACGCAGTACTCACGTTTATCAATGGTATCTGTTTCGCTGCAGGTTCCTCCAATGTGGGCGGACTTGGTGTCCGTGACCTCCTTTACCTAGCCTTGCCTAATTTTTCTCTGAGTTTCCAGCACACCATCCCCGGTGCACAGACTGGGGAACCGGGACAATGTCAAGCTTCCTCCACCCAGCCGCATCTCCATGTTCCGAGCACCGCCTCTGAGTCACTGGCAGTCATCCCTGGTGGTCTGTGCCACTCACCGGCTTTGCAGATGATCCGCACACCCCTCTGCTGAGATTCTGTAGTGGGTGCTTAAGCCCTGAGCCGATGCATATGCTGGGGCCCCGTAACCGCTCTCAGACGCGGGCCGCAGCGCTCCCCGAGATGCGTGGCAAATAGACACCGCGCCCCGCCGATCGGTGCACGTATTCCACTCCACTCTGCCAGCCGTCTAAATTCTGCTTTCTGCAGCTCAACTACTTCTCTGCGCTTCTCCGTTTTATGGCAGGAGTATCTGTTAACCGCTCCAGTGCTTGCCACCGTACTCCGTCAGCCAGTGCTTTCCGCCATGAAGCGGCCCGCTCGTCGCGCAGGAGCCTCGGCCCTCGAGTAGTGCGCCACGCCTCCCACCCGCTCCAGACTACGCAGCCAGCGCTGCCGGCAACACCGCCTCGCCTCGATCTCCAGCGCCAGCGCGCTTCGTCGATGACAAACACCACACCGACAAGTGCCTGTCCAATTACGCTATAGATTGCTGACAGGTGGTGAAGGCTTTCTGCCTCAGAGAGAGGATAAATATCGGATCACGAACCCGGACTGCGGGAGCCTCACAGAGTGGCGGCCATTCCGCTCGTGCGCTACCTTGCGCCCCCCTCACTGGCTTACATAGTTCACAAAGGAAAACAGGAAAATTATTTCTCCACATAATCTCTTAGATGCGAGGAAGGTTGACAAACTCGTATAGTTCTATTCCTGATATCCACACACTCACCCCCTTCCCTAAGTCTCGTATCATCTCCATCATTTTTTCCTAACAACTCATTGTCTTCCATCACTATCCACCCACTAATACTCCTGCCAGAGACAAGTGAGTATGAGACCCCACCACCTTCCTGATAAACAGCCACCCTCCTCTTGTTCCACCTGTTACCATTTTCAAACACAACTTGCCAGTCATAGACTGCTTTAACCTTAAAGGGACCCACAAATGTGGACAGCCCCACTCCTTTACGTCCACTTTTTACTTTCACCCACTCTCCCACCTTTATCTTGTTGCACCCTGTTCCTTCAGCACTATTCTTGAAATCAACATCATCCAGGCAGGAAGCAATTTAACTCCAGGCTTCCTGACCTTCATACACTCAAATGGAGAAATATTCAATGCACAATTGACAGTAGAGCGATGAGCCCAAACCAAGTCCTTCACCATTCTCTCAGCCTCTTTGCCATTTTGAAGGGCCATCAAAATGGTGCCTTTCACCAACCTGTTGGCCCTCTGCAGTAAACAATTCCCTTGCAGTTGTACAAAGAAGTGCGTTTGTGCTTGATCCCACATCCTGATAGGTAGTCTTGCATTTCCCCCGAGGTAAATTAGGTACCATTGTTTGTTATAAGTATTTTAGAGTAACCTTCTTCATGAAACACTCTTTTCAACATCACAATGGTATTCCTAGTGGTGACTTCCCTCATTAACTTAACCAACCAGGAGCATACCTTAAATCGGTCTTCAACTTGCAATATTCCCACACACTGATTTTTGAGCCTGTTGTAAGACTTTTTTCACTTTTTTTACACTCCTGGCATCTTGTCACCCAACCCACAAGGTCCTCATCCATACCGGGCCACCAAAACACCTCATGCAACCTTTTCTTGGTGAGTGTTTGACCCAAGTGCCCCTCATGAGCTAAAGAAACTAACCTGGATCTCAATCCCTGTGGTGGTACGAATTTGTCTTTGCTCATAATGATCTTCTGTTCCACTAAAGAAAGTCCCTCCAACACCTTTACAAATGGTCTCACACCCAACTCCAAGGAACACACCCGTCTGGCACACTTAACAATCAAGAGCTTCACTTTTTTCAATGCTTTATCTAGTCCAATTTCTCTCATCCTATCGTCTTGGTGAATGTGCTCCTCCTCGACTATTGAAACTAACGCTACGACACCCTCAAACTCCTTAGATAAGACAGCTTCCCTGTCTACCTCTTGCAATCAACAGAAGGCTGAGATAAACAATCAGCTTGGGTGTTCCTCCAACCGGGAATATATTCCACCTTAAACCTAAACTCCTGCATCCTTGCTGCTAACTTTACCAGTCTCTCTGAGACTTTCCCAGCTCCTCTAGGCATCAACAACCTTATCAAAGGCTTGTGATCCGTACGGAGTACAAAGACCACACCCCAGAGATAAGTACAAAAATGTTCCACTGACCAAGCAGCTGCCCATGCCTCTCACTCAATGACCAAATACGGACGTTCCATTTCTGTCAGAGAGTGAGAGGCAAAAGCCACAGTTCCTTCCACCAAACTATGCATTTGGGTTAGCACCGCTCCAATGCCAGTGGCTCTGGCATCCACTATTAAAAAGGTCTTAGCCGTGGTGTCGAAAGGTACCAAAATTCCCGCACTACAAATCTCTCCCTTGATTTTCTCAAACGCATCTTGCTGCTCCTTGCCCCACACAAAACTACTTCCTTTCCACAAAAGAATTCTCAATCCTTCCTTCATCACAGCGAACTTGTCCACAAACATGGCGTAGTACTCTATTAAACCCATGAAAGACCATAATTCATCCTTGTCTATTGAAACAAGCTTCCTGAATAGCTCGAAGTAAGTCATGTTTGGGCAAGACTCCATCCCCTGTGATGGTATGACCTAAATACTCAATTTCCTGAACCAGGAACGACATGTGTCCCTCCTCAAAGTGAGACCTGCTTCCACCAACCTTCTGAGCACTTGCTGGAGAGTGCAATTATGCTCCAATTCCATCTTACCAAAAATGGTAAGGAATGGAATGGGTGCACTGCGGCCTCGAAGTCCAGGCAGTGCGCGGGGAGGTTCTCCTTTAACCGATTCTTAGAGGGAGAGCAAGCGCAAAGGGTTTGGAACAGAAGGCGAATGTGCACACTCACAAAGACTTGGGTTGCGCTGCTCTAAAAGATTAATGCACAGGGATTATCACTAAGCGCTGTGGGAGTTCAACGACGGACGAAGGGTGAAGGTTTTGCTGGGTACTGGCATACGCACGCACGTTAACACTAAAGCTGACACTGCGCCGTACGATACCAGTTATAGCCTTGCCCCTTCTTCTCTCGGGTTCATAGCCACCACGGCAGGTCTTAGAAGGCATGTCGTCGCCAAATACAATAATGAGGCTACTTAAACGCCGTAGTAAGTAGAAACAGACAATTTTAATCGAGCCTGCCAGGTACGTGGCTTCCCTTCTACCAGCTGTGGAGCAACTGTCAGTCAGTGGAACCCACGCTCCCGAGCCCTCTAGAGAACAGAGAGGGAAGTACAGATCATAACACCTTAGATCTGTCACTCTGAAGCCTTTGTGTATATTTATGTGATATCTCCTAGTTTTAGATCTGGGGTGTTGGGTGCAGTTTTCTTGTTTCTGTAATATTCACCCCCTTCCACACCCAATATTTTGACATTAGAAACTGTTGTCTATTTTCATTATTTCCAGTAAAGAATCCATTCTTTGCCTTATTTTCTGACACAAAAAATATATTGTCATCGGCGGTAGAGCGCCTTTTGATTGGGCCCCTGTGCTGTCAAGTTTCAATATCTTATTGTCCTGATTCTTCAGATATTTTTTTTGAGCACTGTGCTATAATGCTTTCTTCTTTGAAGCTGTTCTTTGTTACTAGCCTTTGGATTGGATTGGATTGGATGTGCATTTGTAGAGCGCGAATTGCTGCCCGGAGGCGTCCAAGCGCTGGGAATACCATGGATCCGCACAGTGGCCCAGGAGGGGAGAGAATGGAGGTTAATTAGACTGGATGAAATAAAAAGGTTTTCAGCTGTTTGCGGAAGGCCGTGAGATTGGGGTTGGCTCTGAGATGCAACGGGAGGGCGTTCCAGGCCTTGGCAGCATTATAAGAAAATGTCCTACCTCCGGATCTAGATCTTTTAATTCTAGGAGCCATTGCAAGGAAAGTCTGACTAGAGCGTAGGCTTCTGTTGGGCATGTAGTGGGTAATTAGGTCCCGCGTAATCCTGGGACCAGTGTTCCAGAAGGCCTGGTGTGCTATGCACATAGCTTTAAACATAACTCTCTGGCGCACCGGTAGCCAGTGGAGGGTTACCAGTCCGGCCCTCACTGACTGTCTGCGGGGGAGGTCGAGTAAAATGCGTGCTGCGCAGTTCTGGACTGTCTGAAGCCTTCTCAGAGTGGATTCAGGAGCACCAAGATAGAGTGCGTTATTAAAATCAAGGCGTGACTGAATTAGACCTTGTACAGCTGCTTGTTTGGCTTCCAGGGGGAGGAGAGGGAGAATTTTCTTTAGCATCCTCATGATGCCAAAGCATGTGGCTGAGAGTTTTGTGGCTTGTACATTAAAGGACAGAGATCTGTCCAGCCAGACTCCGAGACTCTTGATACTGTTTTTGGGAGTTGGGGGGGGGAACCCAAACTAGGCGGCCACAGGGAAGCGGGGAGGCTGAGATCCGGGGGGCCTAGGAGCATAAGCTCAGTTTTGTCCCCATTCAATTTTAAGGACGATAGGGACATCCAGGTCTTCACTTCCTCCAGGCACTCTCCAAGCCCGCCCCGAGCAGGTGGATTGGCTTCCTGCGTCAGGGAGACCACCAGCTGCGTGTCGTCCGCATAGGAGATGATCTTAATCCCAAATGGGCGGACGACATCAGCCAGTGGCCTCATGTACAGGTTAAAAAGTGCAGGGCTTAGAGAAGAGCCCTGGGGGACTCCGCAATTCAAAGGTCTGCTGGTGGACACAGACTCGCTTTCGAACACACGGAAGGATCTGTCCTCTAAGAAGGACTGGAACCAAGACCAGGCTTTATCCTTAATCCCGGCCGGAGACATGCGGTACAGCAGAGTGTCATGGCTGACCGTGTCAAAGGCCGCGCTTAGATCAAGGAGGATCACTACCACTGATCCTCCTTGATCCAGGATTTTTCTGGCTTCCTCGGTAACCATGAGGAGGGCGGTCTCGGTCCCATGTTTTGGTCTAAAGCCCGTCTGGGTGGGGTCCAGTAGATGGTGATCTTCCAGGAAGTTTATTAGTTGTTGATTTATATATTTCTCCAGGATCTTGCTTGCCCATGGGAGCAGGGATATGGGGCGGTAGTTGCTCAGATTGGTAGAGTCTAAATTAGGCTTTTTCAATAAGGCTCTGACCATAGCCTGCTTCCATACGGTCGGGACCGTGCCGGAAGAGATGGAGGCATTTAAAACCTCCCTAATAATAGGCAGGGTGGTCTGCGAGGCTAGAACAACAACAAAGCCCGTGGGTCTATACAGGTCTACCTAACAATGAGCAGAAGATACCAGTTCACAAACCTAAATCAGGGATCCTTTCAAAAAGGACCAAGTCCCATCACCCACCGAAGTGGCATGCTTCATCATCTGGGACCTCCCATTAACCCCACCTGGTGCGGTTAAAGAGCTACTATTCCTTAAATTACTTTAAAAAGGAGGAGCTCAAGGATGTTTTAGCTAATAAACTAGGAGGAAATCACTCCCAAAATGGAAGGAAGCTGCCTATAGTGTAGTGAAATGAGGTGCAGTGTGTGAAAACGTGATATTAAAATTGATTAGAACGGGAAAACTATTTTATTAAATATCCAGTGATATCAACAGTAAAAGACGCAGAAATAGTAGAGTAAATCGTGTACACCAAACAATAAGGAACACGTACTCTAAGTGTAGGTCTACATGTTTCAGCCAACTAGCGCCTCAAAAAGATGACCGTGGCTTTCTTCAGGACCATAATGATACACTACTGCAAAGTGATAAAGTGTGCATAAGGACGTAAAAGGAACGATACAACCAACAGTGGTACCTGCTTATCAATTGATATACGGCACCGTCGGGAAGTATTCAGGTCACCCGTCAAGAGATCGGGGAACGTCCCACACTCCTGGTCACAACTCAGGGCGTGAGGCAGCGCTCTGTCCGTCGCTACCCCGGGCCTCCTTCCTGGATGTGTCGGCACATCCAGGAAGGAGGCCCGGGGTAGCGACGGACAGAGCGCTGCCTCACGCCAGGAGTGTGGGACGTTCCCCGATCTCTTGACGGGTGACCTGAATACTTCCCGACGGTGCCGTATATCAATTGATAAGCAGGTACCACTGTTGGTTGTATCGTTCCTTTTACGTCCTTATGCACACTTTATCACTTTTCAGTAGTGTATCATTATGGTCCTGAAGAAAGCCACGGTCATCTTTTTGAGGCGCTAGTTGGCTGAAACATGTAGACCTACACTTAGAGTACGTGTTCCTTATTGTTTGGTGTACACGATTTACTCTACTATTTCTGCGTCTTTTACTGTTGATATCACTGGATATTTAATAAAATAGTTTTCCCGTTCTAATCAATTTTAATATCACGTTTTCACACACTGCACCTCATTTCACTACACTATAGGCAGCTTCCTTCCATTTTGGGAGTGATTCCCTCCTAGTTTATTAGCTAAAACATCCTTGAGCTCCTCCTTTTTAAAGTAATTTAAGGAATAGTAGCTCTTTAACCGCACCAGGTGGGGTTAATGGGAGGTCCCAGATGATGAAGCATGCCACTTCGGTGGGTGATGGGACTTGGTCCTTTTTGAAAGGATCCCTGATTTAGGTTTGCAAACTGGTATCTTCTGCTCATTGTTAGGTAGACCTGTATAGACCCACGGGCTTTGTTGTTGTTCTAGTCTTGGTATCTGGGGATTTGCCCGTGCTGGTATTTAAACTCCCTTAGACCCTCCACTCATTTTTTGTTTATTGGTCTGCGAGGCTGCCATTATTATGTCTGGTGGGGCAGGGTCATCAGGGGATCCGGATTTTACTTTCCGTGCTAAGGGTTCAAGAGTAGCGAGATCCAAAGGGAGGAAGTGAGTCAGCGTGGGTAGATGTTGACTGGAGGGGGGGGCCGCGGGATGGAGAGGGGGGGCTGAGGGGGTAGGGTTTTTCGGGGGAAAGGCAGAGTAGATAGAGCTTATTTTCTGATGAAAAAATTCGGTGACATTATTGCAGTGGGTGGTGGACTTGTCCGCCTGCAGGCTAGGGGGCTGTTTAGTTAGTTTTTTAATAATTTGGAAAATTTCCTTGGGTTTGGATTTAGCAAGCAGAATTTTCTCGGGGAAGTATGAGGCCTGAGCCGCTTTTATCAGTGTTTTATATTCACTGATGGCTTCTCGATAAAGGGTTTTATTGTCTATAGAGTAATCAGATCGCCAACGTCTTTCCGATTTCCTGCAGAGTCGTTTCTTGTCTCTAAGAGTCTCCGTATACCCCGGGGCAGTTTTGTGGGAACGTTTGAGCGTGATTTTCTTTTTGGGAAGAACAACGTCAAGAGATTGAGTGATCCAGTTGACATATGCCTGGTTAGCTAGGCCGGGGTTGTCATTAATCATAGGTGGATTCTCAGCAAGTTTGCTAGTCCAATTATCAACTGCTAGGTGGAACCAGGCTCTCGTGAGTCTCGTGGTAGGTGTTGGTTCAGGGGTTTTAAACGCAGTCCAGTTGATGGGGATCAAGAAATGATCCATCCAGAGCAGGGGAATAGGTGGACTGGTTAGAAGACCAGGGCAGTTGCTGAAAACCGGGTCCAGCAAATGGCCCTTCACGTGGGTGGGAGAAGTGACCCGTTGGGAAAGTTGCAGAGCTGCTAGATCCTCTGCTAAGTCCATGGCTATGTGGTCTGAAGATGACTCGAAATGAAAATTAAAGTCACCTAGCAGGATGAAGTTGGATGTGGTATTGAGACGTTCAGCCACGCTTGAAGGTAGACTAACGTGGAACTGCTTCGGGGGGCCGGGAGGGCGATAGATAAGAGTGCCAGAAAGGCAACTGTTAGGTGATAATTCAATGTTAAAAGTAAGGCTTTCACAGTCCGTGATGGTTTCAGAAACCACTCGGCAGTGAAGTTGTTCTTTATGAATTATCGCCAAGCCTCCTCCTCTCCCTTTAGGCCGGTCTTGGCGGGAGATTTGGAAGCCTGGTGGGAGGGCTTCTATGACCGCTGGATCGGCGTCAAGGGATAACCAGGTTTCTGTTAGGAACAGTATGTCTGGTGTGTGTTCCTCTATTAAAAGCGCAATTTCAACCGTATGTTTGGGGAGAGAGTGGCAGTTCAGTAAGAACATGCGGAAGTCGTGTAGCGGTTCAATAATTATTTTGGGTTTTAGGGAGTTATGGCATTTGGGACAGGTAGGCGGCAGAGTGTCAGCTTGATAGCTGTGTCGACTACAGTTGCTGGTGGGTGTCCTGAGACTATGGAGGGTTTCAGCACTGTAGTGTATAGGGTCTGAGGACTGGGATGCAGGGGGACTGGCCCTAGGCCCTGACTCGGCGCGGGCGAGCACAGACGAGCTTGCCTTATGCGCGCCTTCGGCGCCCATTCGTCGCGCCCGCTGCGCTACTCCGCTGCGCTTCTGGTACATGCACATTATTATGAGGCAGGGAGGGGGTGTGGCCTCGAGGGGGGCGTGTCCCTCGCTTCAGCGTGGCCGATGGCGCCTGCCAAGACTCCCGCGAGCTCTCCCTCTCAGCGCTAGGTCCGCTGCTGGGGATGCTTTTAGGCAGGAGAAGCAGGAAAAGCAGATACTGATCAAGTTTTAAAAGCAAACAGTCACAGGTATTTTAAAAATGAAATGTGCAAATACGCAAAGCTATCTCCCGGCTGTGCCTCAGGAGGGGTGAAGGTAGTCTTTAACCCCTTCAGCGCTCATGACGGAACCACTCCGTCATGAGCCACGGGTGCCGTGTGCTCATGATGGAGTGGTTCCGTCATGCTGCGGCCGTTGGCCGCCGCTCCTCCCACGCTGCGCTGATTCCCCGCCTGTGCGGGCGATTAGCGCAGTGGGCGGAGTCATGACGGAACCACTCCGTCATGAGCACAGCTCAACCGTGGCTCATGACGGAGTGGCTCCGTCATGAGCACAGCGCCACCGCGCTGCCCCCAAATCCCCCCAGCGCTGCGGCGGAATTCCTGCCGCAGCCAAGGGGTTAATGGAGCAGTTCCCTGTTTTTCTGCACCCTCTGTTTTGAGACGAAGTAGTGAGCTAAGGGGAGCACGGGACAATCTTCAAAACAGGGACGTCTCCCAGCTCGCGGACACCGACTGAGGTGCAAATGTGATGGTTTCGGCGAGTAATTTAGAAGCAGCCTGTGCTTTGTTCATTTGGGGTTGGCCATGCTCAAACCTCTGCCCTGTTACCCAGTCTGGATGACTTGCTCGCCGCTGCCATCAAACCTTTGTAGGTGGCGACGCATCGGAAGCTGGTGGTGAGTGTAGAGAAGGGAGGTGGTGGATAGCAAAGAAGAGGACCGAGGCACCACAGAGCAGCCAGGGACGGGGCGAGCTGAGGCCGCGGGAGAGAGCAGTGACGAGGCCGCAGGAGAGAGCAGTGACGAGGCCGCGGGGGAGAGCAGTGACGAGGCCGCGGGGGAGAGCAGTGACGAGGCCGCGGGGGAGAGCAGTGACGAGGCCGCGGGGGAGAGCAGTGACGAGGCCGCGGGGGAGAGCAGGTACGAGGCCGCGGGGGAGAGCAGGTACGAGGCCGCGGGGGAGAGCAGTGACGAGGCTGCAGGGGAGAGCAGTGAAGAGCAAATCCGGTGCTCATTGGAGACAGTCTTTCAGATGAGTGCAGGGCATGTCCAAAGCAGTTGGTGTCCTCTTTTTCCTGGGTCAGCACTGCTCTTCGGTCCTTCTTCTGTCTTCCTCGTATCTGAGGAGGCAAGGTTGAGGGTGGCCCCTTAATACTAAATTTAGGGGTGTTACAGGGATGTGCAGGTTGGGACCAATGGGATCCTTCCTTGGAGTGAGAACACCCCCGATTATGCCACCCTCCAGTGGCAGGGGGGCATGAGCCTCTCTCTAATTGTCTGTATCCCCTCATCTTCAAGATTGAAGGGACTAAGATGTGTGCTTCCCCCCGCCTCCCCCACTTGAGGGGTGGGGTTGGCTAGGTGGGCACACCTCTCTTCCTCACTTGGTTTTACCGCTTATTCTCCTGGCCAAAGTGGGGGTCAGAACCGGTGGGAGCCAGTTGCCGGGGGTAGCAAATGGCAAGGACAGCTCACAAAGGCGGCAGGCCTTTGAAACTTGCCCTTCATGGATCCAGCCCATCCTGGGGGACAAGCCGTGAAACCTCTGCCCATGATGGGCTTGGTTTCTGGACCCAGAGAGTGGAGGCTCTCTACCCAGGGGTAAAGACACCTAGACCTGGAAACCTGGTGGCAAATGGTGGGCACCATTCAGGAACCACACCAGGGCTGGCCGTCTTTCGGGAGGTCATCTCTAAGATGCCCTCTGAGTGCACTTTACATTAAATCCCACACTGGCATCAGTGTGGGTTTAATATGCTGAGACGTTTTCTACCAAACGTCCCAGGTTTCAGAAAAGCCATGGTGGAGCTGTGGAGTTCGTAATGACCTACTCCCAGACCATATACTCTCTATGTCTTTACTGCACTTACAATGTCTAAAAATGGACTTAGACATTGTACGGATACAGTTCCCATGCATCTGTACCTTCTCCAGTAATTTAGTGCACCCTGCTAGAGGGGTGACTTACCTAAGCCACAGACAGTGGATTGCAGGCATGACACACATGGATGTGTGCCATGTCGACTCTTCACTTTTCTCTGCACCAAAACACAGAACCTGCAATGGCAGTGTGTGTTTTAAGGTGCAGGGACTCTAAGGGGGCACAACAGGTGCTGCAGCCCTCAGAGGCCTTCCCTGGTCACAGTGCCCTTGCTGCCCATGGTACCTTTTACAAAGGGGTTATCTGTGGCCAGAGATGTGCCAATTGTGGATACAAAGGTACAGTGTTGGGATAGAACACAGGCCCTGGAAACCTGATTGGTAGGGACCCAGGGCACACCCAGTCAAAGTGCATCAAGTGACAGGCAAAAGGTGGGGGTAACCATGCAAAAATCTGGCACTTTCCTACACCCCTCCATACAAAAGAGGATGAGACTAACCTTTCCCAAGAGAGTCTTCATTGTCTAAGTGGAAATATCTGGAAAGGCCATCTGCATTGGCATGGGCAGTCCCAGGTCTATGTTCCACTGTAAAGTCCATTCACTGAAGGGATAAGGACCACCTCAAAGGTTTTGGATTTTCCCAATCATTTGCCTTAGTCATCTGAGAGGTCTGTGGTCAGTTTGAACTAGGAAGTTAGTACCAAAAAGTTATGGTCTCAGCTTCTTCAGGGACCAAACCACAGCAAAGTCCTCCGTCTCAATGGCACTCCAACTCTGCTCCTTGGGGAGTAGCCTTTTGCTTCTGAAAGTGTTGCAGGGATTCTGCTTATGCACAGAACTATGCGCAGGAAACCAGGACCTCAGAGAATTGTGGTGTACCAGAAACTCCCCTCAGAACCAAGAACCCCTATCCGACTAGCTTAGTGTCCCATACGTTATCCGAGATTTAGCTCGGCGGTCCCAATGTATAAACAACCCAGAACAAGCGACTTAGATACTCTCAGGAGTGGTGGGAATCCGAAATACCCGTTGGTAGCTATATATCAGTCCACAACAGAATAACAAAGACACTCTAAAGTTTAAAGAGTTTATTTTATAAACCTCGCGTCCTAAGATGCAGTACTTTGGCTAACACAAGCAGACAAATGGTTAAGATCAGAACCATCAGCATTGTTACAATACCATAGAAAATGAAAGGAGCAATCATAATAATAATGACAGTGGAAAGCGACCACCCTCCTTTCTCTAGCAACTAATAGGTTATTATTAGACTAATAGAAGGTCTCTTAGGCTTGCATGGGGGACCCCATACCTTATAGATCAGCTTAGTGGAATCACATCACAGGATCAGCTAGGCTCTCTCCTGCAACAGCTCTTCGTTTCGGATGTAACAGAAAACATGCTGCTCTGCAATATTAAAGGACTCGTCTTTCAGGTATTGGCAGCTGTATGTATGTTATGGCTAAGAAGTGGTACGATCAACCTGAACACAACAACCTGCACCGTCTAGTGACCCAGACTCGTTCTTTACACGGTGTACAGACCAAGGTCACAGCTCGCTGTTAAGGATGTTAAACAACAGACGGTTCTCATGTGAAGCAAAGTCGAGTCAGCAGTTCTCGAATGAATAACATGTAACAACAGTGTCGCGTGCAAAAGCAGCAAAAGCGGCAAGCTGGCTTTCTAACAGCCGACGAGGTTATGCTAACTTAGCGTTGTACATAGGGAGTGGTTAACCCATACTACACCCTCCCTTGATCGGACTACTAACCACTAGGGGCGCACTTATCAAGAACGCAGAGTTCAAGTCAGAAAGAACGGAACCAAGGGCATGAACTATAAGTCCATATAAGGTAAGTGTAAAGTTCGAAAAGAAAAAAAGTGTCAAAAATAGAAAAATAATGTCGTCAGGGAAAAAACCATGAAAAAATGGGGAAAAATGACATCGATGGATGCACCATGAGTTGACCAAGACAAAGAGTCAATCCATCAAGGTATAGGCCAAATAAGTTGCAACAGCCTCCAAGAGGAAATCATTGGAGCGTTCCGCAAAATTATCCGCCATCCAATTCAGTAAGGGAAAGGAACACACATGTTCACTCACAATTGGAGCCTCCAGCACCACACGAGGACAACAGGAAGGTTCCTCGACATAACTTCGTTCCAGCAAGTCAATCGCAGCCTCTTCAATGGCCCAATTTCCAAGGACTCCATGTGCCGCACCCAAGGCCATAAACCCGACACCAGAACATTCAAACTCATGAGCCACTAAGGGGCCCATTAGTTGACTAAAATCCGGGACAGGTGACACCGAGTTTGACAGGCATAAATCCAGAGCCCACTGGAATAGACAATCCAGGCAGTGAAAGACTGGTTGCACACAAGTAAAGAATGGAAACCGGAAGGACAATCCATATGCGACACTTAAGGTCGCCAGGGGTAAGGTGCCATAGTATTCAAGCATCCGGTTACGCAGATGCAACATCCGGGGCATGTTGTCTCGGTACGCAAGTTGCGCAGCCATTGCGTAGTACGCAAACCAATAGAAGTATTCCAGCTATAAGCGCGAGAAGCAAAGGGAGACCTGGGAAAAAATAGAATGAAAAAATGCGGGAATCACACCAAATATAGTTTGAAAGGAGGTCACGAGTTTAAAGAAATGAACTATGCCAGTTGTAGACGAGGCATTAAAGATAGTCTGTATCAATGTTCCAAAATGGAAGGGGAGGTCAGTATTCAAAAGCGCCTGCACCTCCGTGCGGGTGTTTGCCACGTGAAGAAGAAAGGTTTCACGGGACGAAGTCAAAGCGACCTCCCTTTGAGACAAAAGAGCCCTTATTCTGCTCATCTGGTTGAACTCTGCGTTCAAGGTTGGAATCGAAGGCCAGATAGAAACATCGAGCTGGCCATGCGGGGGTGGGAAAAGGACATTTTTACAGCAAACAACACGCTGTGAAACAGTCACTATGTATGGTATGCCCTTTAGCATCCCGCAGCAATCCTCAGTATTTAAAAGCAAATAACTACCGTTAGCAAGCAGCGTGAATGAAGGGGTTATAACCGGCACCGGTATACCTTTCAGGACGCAAGCCAAATTAGGAGCGTGTACATTGCAAGCACCATGTAATTGTATGTGTCTACACACTACAGAATGATCAGGGGCAGAAGTGCATTCCTCACCCTTCAAATAAACCTTTATTCCCTCCCGCATGCATCTATATGTGAACGGGAGCGACCAAACTTCGTGCAGGAATGCAGTACCAAGGCGTTCATATCTGCCAAGAGCATAATGTTTCATGCACAAACTAAACTTAAAAAGCGGAAAAGGTAAAGTGATCACTCCGTGGATAAGCCACACGGCCGAATTTAACTCAGCAATAGAGAAAGGTAACGGTTCTAATTTCTCAATGTGCAGTAATGAATAAGTAGCATCCTTCATGGACATAAACTTTTGTTTTGCAGTTAAATTAAAAGGGAGGAACAAAGAGGAAACATTCATGTAATCCTATGGGACCTTCCCCGCCTTTAACGTTTGTAAAGTCCATGCAAACTGCATAACAGAACGCAACTGATTCTGGCCATGATACAATACAGACAAATCATCCTGCACAATGTCTACGACAGATGAAACAATATTATCTAAAGTGTAAATTCTGGAAGACAAGGTGTTTATACTATTATCAATCACAGCCAACACTTTTTCCATATTGGCCTGGTCAATAGCACGTAATCTGGACGCAGCTTCAATTTGCGACATTTTCCAAACTTTGTTGTAAATAGCATATACCCATCTTTTGGACCTGCCTATTGCAGGACCCTTAATAAAATCATTCAGATCAATTTTGTCGTTTAAACGTGACAAATGAAGTTTAACAGATGCTAATGTGGAATGTTGCAGCTATGACTGGCATAACTTACCCACAGAGTAAGTAGTTACAGTGTGTGATGATTCAAAACGAGGATCTACCCTGACTTGAGTGTACCCAGGTGCCAAGGCTAAAAATCGACGTTGACAGGAATCTGAACCAGTTTGCCATACCAACCACCCATCAGGATTAAATGCTGAAACATTAAAGGTGGTGTTGGAAATGAGGGACTGCAACCTAGTAAGGGAAAGATCTGTGTGATTACCCCAGCCGGGATAAGCACCCAGATCCGGGATCGAGGGGGAATTCAATTTTTTAGATGCGGCCAAGCCAAAACAGGTGGTCTGAAAAATAGATGAATTCAAAAACAAAATGTGGTTTGGGATAAGACAAGCACGATGCAAAGCTTCTGTTCCCTGAACCTGCCATGGTTTAGTACCCCAAAACGATTTAAGATCGATAGTAGCTTTCCATAGTTCATAGCCTCCGATAGTTAATTCGTCCATAAAGGACTTGGAATATAACAATTTGGTATGTGTCAACCTAACCTTAGAGGCGGTCTCAGCCGCCACTTTAAAATAAAAGGAGGTCGGACTAGACACACTAAAATCCGAAAAATATGTGAACTTGTTCACTAATGTGGCAGAACTGCCATAATAAGGGGCCGTACAGTGTTCCCATTGTGTGTAATTAACAAAATTACGAAAGGCATTTGCTCTGTGTAGGAAATGTGTGCCATAATGTTGATAACAAAATTGTTCACCATAATTAGCAGAATTTAAATACAAATCTTCAGCATCAAATGCAGCATAATATTTTAGATCAGAAAATAGTGCTTCTATTGCTTGTACATCCCAATCATCAGATCGGATATTCTGTTTAACTACATCACCCATAGAAACACGAAAGACATTAGGCACATTAATCACTTCGGTAGGTCCATGTATTTGAAATTTAACAGCATCCCAAGCGATCCCATCACGCACAGACCAGGCAGTAATGTTCACAAAAGTCTGGTCCCTTTTCATAATGTGTGATGAGGAATGGGGGGCCAAAGTTCCATCAATTAATCTAATCGCAGATCTTTCAGTCAGGTAGTGTCCATTGATAAGTTTAAAAAACACTACCACAAAGCCAATTGTTATGAACAAAAAAATACATATTAGCACCAGCCAGATGTAAGTCCATGGTGCCACCAAAAAATGTCTCTTGAACCAGGCAAAAAATACAGAAATTTTGGAAGGGGCAGTGGAAGTCATTGATTCAGTGTCAAAGGAAGAAGGTGACTGGTTAATCGCTGTCGAATGTAACAGAGGCAACGGGACACCTGCAGGATAAGCATACTCAGGATCATCAGGCAAACCACCAGCAGTAGGCGGCATAGAAGGAGCAGTAACTGCATGCATCTCAACGGCAACCTCAGGCATGATGTTTGAGGGCGGCATCACAACAGAATTTCGCAGAATGGAAGGGCAAGAAACTGAAGGTGTCATACTATGGAGAATCGGCCACCCACTGTAGCTTGACATTGTCAATCGAGATGTACCTGTTATCCTTGCGACCAGGAAGTGGAGGTAAAATAACTGTACGTGTACCCTGGACTCCAAGCACCGGGACCGGTGCACGATAAGAGGGGCCAAACTCCTTCTTGTTCTCCACCTTCTCACGGACCAGGTCACCAACTCGAGGTAGCCAGCCGACTACCGGAATCTGGAGCTCAGCTTTGGATGCAGAAGGTACGTGTTCCTTTGCTAGAGTGTCTCTGGCTTCTTGAAGATTCTGCAATACAGCACAGTGATCATCTAGGTCAAAAGGCGCGGCAGCCGCCGCCATGTCTAGACCCTCAAGGTCCGGGACAAACATTCGTACTCCAAAGAGCATCATGTGGGTCCGCCCACCCAGAGACCTTCTAGGGAGATTATTAAGTGCGCGTTGCACGTCATACAAGTGGGTTAGCCAGCTTCGGCCTGTACCTAAAACCCTTGCTGTCAAAGATTGCTTTAGGTCACGGTTCATTTGCTCCACAACACTATTGCCCTCAGGCCGGTATGGAGATGAAAATTTGACTTGGACCCCCAAACTTCTCATGGCTTCTTTGTAAGCCCTAGAGGCAAACGCAGGGCCCTGGTCAGAATGAAGGGTACCACATGCAAAACTTCCAAAAAAGACACGCAAATCCTTGATGACAGTCCGGGCATCAGCACTCCTTTGCGGCCACACCCACAGAAAACGTGTGCACGAATCCACTGCAACTAAGATGTACTTGTACGCAGTAGCAGAGGAAAAAGGACCGCAGTGATCTAAATAAACACACGCAAGTGGTTGATTAGATATAAACAGCTGTGTTTGTGGTGGAGGCGCGGCAGAAGAAGGTTTAATCTGCTGGCAAATGTCACATAAAAGGACATAAGCCCGCGCCTGTTTGTACAAACCGTACCACCAGTAACGTTGCTGCAAAAGAGATACAGTAGCCGAAACGCCGGCATGCGCAGACGCAACACCTTCGTGGGCAGCTGAAATCAGAGATGGTCTGCAGTCCACGTTGGGAATCAATCTGTCACCAACGTCGTTAATCCTCACTAACGGGACATTATCAGGACTGAAGCGATAATGGTAGCGAGAAGGGAATCTCGGACGCAGCAATAGCTGCCAAGATGTCATCATCAATCTTAGTTTTGGATCTTGTAACTGCTGCCACTAAATATGTCGCCACTGCGGTTTTTGCTGCCTCGTCAGCCAAACTGTTACCGACAGCATGGACACCAACCCGTTGGTGACCAAGGGTGTGAATTACATTCACGAGGGGCAAACCTTCTTTAAGTTCTGCCTTTCGAACCCAAAGCGTTTTGTGCTTTACTGTGCTACCTTTCGAATCACGAAAGTCATTGTGACTCCAAAAGTGTAGATTCTCGTTGTATGATTGAACACAATAGTACGAGTCACTCACTATAAGAGTAGTGACTCGAGGATCAGCAAAATCCAGTGCAAGCACTAGAGCCCTCAGTTCTGCTAACTGCGCGGTACAATCACCCAATGACTGCGTATACACGACATCAGATTGGAACTCACCGTTCACGAAAGTACCCACCACAATTGCGCAAGCCACTGAATAGGCGTGCTTTGATCCAGTCGCGGGTTGCGCAGACCCATCAGTGTAAATGACACAATGGTACTCCTCGAGCGGGCGCAAAGTCAGAGGAGCCGGATGAACAAATTCATACTCCAAAAACTCCTGTGTCTGTAATGCCGCGTCAAAGATATATGTGACGTCAGGCGAGGTCAAGGAGGTTGCCCATTGTATCCACCTTGGATGCAAAGCCTTAGAATTTGGTACACTGGCTTTAGTGACCGCCTCAAGGGCAGGGTACGGTGTTACCACCAGCATGTGCTTCCCCTGTGATAGCGCTCGCTCTTTCAGGATCGCCATTTGAACTGCTGTCAGTACTTTTTCGACAGCGGAAAAGCGCAGCTCAGCCGAAGTGTACAAATGAGATTTGTAGGCAATGGGGACGGTGTCGCCCTCATTGAACGTCAAGTAGGTGAAACCCACCGCACCTGGTACGATTCTAATGACCAGGTTAGTGTGGTTATCACGAGTTTGTAAGAATTTCGAAGCAAGAAGATCAGACTGCAAAGATTGCAATGCAGCCGAATGCTCAGACAGCCAGCAAGATTTGATAAAAGTAGGTTGTACCAAGGCATAAAGCGACTTGATACGCTGGGCATAATCAGGAATGTAGGTACGACCGAAATTCAGAAAACCCAGCAAAGATTGTAATTTCTTCAGTGTCGTAGGAGCACTAAGGCGTGCGCATTTCTCAAGGAACTGCGGAGCCAAGCCTCGACCCTCATTATTGAGTTCGTACCCCAAGAACAACACTGTGAACTCGGCAATGTGGGACTTCGCAAAGTTGAACTTGTAACCGAAGTCAGCAAACATAGTAATTATGTTATCCACGCGAGCAAGGTGTGGATGCAACTCGTCGTCCGTTAGGTAGATGTCATCTACATACGAGTATGCTTCCGGGTCAACCATCTCCAAGAGAGAGACCACACGAGCAGCAAAGACCCCGGGGCTATTTTTATAGCCCATCGGGAGCCTCTTGAACTTCTTTTGTTTGCCACCCGAGGTAAACGCCGTCCACTCATAGCTATGAGGGGACAGATTATGGCTGTAAAAGCCATTGGAGATGTCAAGTGTGGTTTTAAACCGTTTTCTCACGAGACTATCGACGAGAGCCGAACTGTGAGTATTTTGTACCGCACATGTCCGGCAGTGTGAATTTAAGTGCCGGTAATCCAAAACTAGGCGGTACGATCCGTCAGGCTTCGTCACAGTGAATAAAGGATTATTCATGGGTGACACACGTTTCAATTACTCCCTGATATTCCAATTGTTCAAGGATAGACGCAACGTGAGACCTAGCCTCGCGACGCATGGGATATTGGGGCTGTGGCTGGGGTTCTGACCGCAACGGAATCGTATGGTTGGGAGAAAATTTGTCCCAGCCCACCTGAGTACGGTACAACGCAGGCGCGAGCACCTGCGCCCACTCCCCGGCTAACCTGTTAGAATGTTCCAGTGGCACTGTGTGCCCAAAGGACGGGAGGATCACAACCTCCCCTCTAGGAGCATCTAAAACGAAAGCCGGGGGCCAATCCGCCTCTGCCAAAAGGATATCATAGGTGGAGGTTAGATTATCCCAAAATACCACTTTAATTTTACGTTGTATGTCACCCTCAATTATAAGGACAATTTCAAACATCCGTTCAGGGGGAGATACGCCAGTATCAGCAGTTTCAACACTTACAAATGCATCAGTTGCTGTCGCCGCCAGATATGGACGCAGCGCTTGTCGCACTACTGTAACTTCCGCCACGCTGTCTAGCAGCGTTAGCGCCCATGTCTGGTTCAGAAGCTGTGTCCGTACCATCTGAGGCATATCTCGCAGTTTGAGCAGCAACTTTTTTCTTCTGAAACGGGGGTCTTTGACGTGCAGATTCGTCCTGCTTGCCTTTACCGTCAGTCTGACGGGGCTGCTCACGACCTTGAGCACCCCTTCCTTTCCCACGATCTCCGCCACCGGATTGAAAAGCCGATGTTTCCTGTGAAGAACGAGGAGAGCGTTGTTCAGGAACCTGAAATCTATCAGGTGACTTAATATTAGAACGATCGCGCAAATCATAAGTGCGTTCACTTTGTATCTGCACCGGCGACGCAGAACGAGACCTCCGTTTCCCTTGCTGCTTCCCCTGTTTTTTGGCTCGCCAACTTTGTTTTGGAAAGTTGGGCTTTTCGTCTTTGGTAGACGAACTCACTTTAGGTTGCTGTACTACAGTAGGAATGATCACGATGGGTTTCACACCCAAGGCGCTACGACCCACCATTCTGTAGGCTTTCGCTATAATTTTAGCGAATTCCTTTGGCCTGTCGGCCGGATCCACAAGTGCCAACATATTGCCCACTTGGAATTGCATGGCATCTCCTTTGAGGTTGCCCATTACCATGGAACAAACCACATCGAAGCTGTCGACAAGCCTCATTCCCAACTCAATTGCTGCCTCTGCACCATGATTGTCTTGGACTTTCTTGATGACCGAGGGTATTACGGACATAGACGGAGTGCCATAGCACTTCGCATAGGTAGCAGCAAAGACCTTGCTCCAATTGTCACAGTCGACAATATCCGGGACCAGGTCCTTTGGCAAAAGTAATAGTGAGTATCCTGTGTTTATCCACAGGAGAAGTATGCGGAAACACGGCTTCTAATTGATCAAACTTTTCAGCAAGCCAGTAAGGAAATTCATCCTTATTTTGGGGGCGCTTGCCGACAACCGCATTAACCATAACTGGACTGATGACCACCGCGTGATGGTCAGTCGTGTGGCCCGCAACTGCAGGTGCCCCCACCTGTACATTGCGAGACACGTACTGCACTAACGCCCTATGGACCGTAATCAGGGCAGTGTGTAGCACACGCAACTCCGCCACCCCCACAGTCATGTAGCGGGGATGGGGCGTATAACCGGCCAGCACCGGCCATGTGGCCCCTGCAATAGACAACGGGCCCATTCTCGCCGGTACTACCACATGGGGAAGGGCGCCATTAAACCAAATGGTATGCTGCCAGGCAGTGAGAGGAATTTCAAGTGTCCAATAAGGGGCATAGGCTGCAGGCATAGCTGTGGCAGTATATTCGTGGAACAAATTATCGTTCGCATCCACTGCATCGAACGTCACCCAAGAGTAAAACAACTCATATGGGAACGCCGCATCAGCCCCCACCACAAAATTAACAGCCAACCCATCATCAGGAACCCCATAGACCCGTAAATGTGCGGTCAGGGGAACCCGACTATGCGCGGCAACGTTGACCGCCATCGGGACACACAGAAGAACAACAACAAGCTCTACAGTAGCACTGGGGTTCAGAAAAAGAAAACCTTTTTAATTATCAAGCTTGAAAGAACCTTTAGTCGAAACCTAGGTAGGTTAAGCCGTCACTCCCGTTGTCCGGAAACCAGAGTGAGGGCGTTGTGAACTAATAAAAGCACTACTAAGGCGTTTTAGATCAAAAGACCAAATGTTAGGTGCTCCATGTTGCAGGGATTCTGCTCATGCACAGAACTATGCGCAGGAAACCAGGACCTCAGAGAATTGTTGTGTACCAGAAACTCCCCTCAGAACCAAGAACCCCTATCCGACTAACTTAGTGTCCCATTCGTTATCCGAGATTTAGCTCGGCGGTCCCAATGTATAGACAACCCAGAACAAGCGACTTAGATACTCTCAGGAGTGGTGGGAATCCGAAATACCCGTTGGTAGCTATATATCAGTCCACAACAGAATAACAAAGACACGGTAAAGTTTAAAGAGTTTATTTTATAAATAAACCTCGCGTCCTAAGATGCAGTACTTTGGCTAACACAAGCAGACAAATGGTTAAGATCAGAACCATCAGCATTGTTACAATACCATAGAAAATGAAAGGAGCAATCATAAGAATAATGACAGTGGAAAGCGACCACCCTCCTTTCTCTAGCAACTAATAGGTTATTATTAGACTAATAGAAGGTCTCTTAGGCTTGCATGGGGGACCCCATACCTTATAGATCAGCTTAGTGGAATCACATCACAGGATCAGCTAGGCTCTCTCCTGCAACAGCTCTTCGTTTCAAATGTAACAGAAAACATGCTGCTCTGCAATAATAAAGGACTCGTCTTTCAGGTATTGGCAGCTGTATGTATGTTATGGCTAAGAAGTGGTACGATCAACCTGAACACAACAACCTGCACCGTCTAGTGACCCAGACTTGTTCTTTACACTGTGTACAGACCAAGGTCACTGCTCACTGTTAAGGATGTTAAACAACAGACGGTTCTCATGTGAAGCAAAGTCGAGTCAGCAGTTCTCGAATGAATAACATGTAACAACAGTGTCGCGTGCAAAAGCAGCAAAAGCGGCAAGCTGGCTTTCTAACAGCCGACGAGGTTATGCTAACTTAGCGTTGTACATAGGGAGTGGTTAACCCATACTACAAAAGCAACAGGTTGAACTTGTCCATCATCATTGGTCTGGGATAGGACCATTCCTATCCCTAGCTCAGAGGCATGAGTCTGCACAAGTAGCCTTTTATCAGCCAACTGTCCAGTTCACTTTCTTGGGCATCTTGTTGGAGGTAAGTTATGTGAGGGGTGTCACAATGGATCCATACCCCTTCACATACCTCCTATAATACCCAGTCAAGCAAAGGAATGCCCTGACTTGTGTCTGGGCGGATGGATCTTCCCAATCCAGAATTGTCTGGATTTTGGTTTGTAGTGGAGACCATTACCTGTTTCAGGCCAGCAACCCCTCCCCCCCCCCCCCCCCTCCACTCCCACCCTCCCAGTCAAATGTGCCACCATAGCTGTGCCACCATAGCTGTGCCACCATAGCCATGGCATGATTAGTAGTGGCACTGTCAGCATTTGTAACTAGATATGTTCTACCAGTTAGTTAGGTATTGCTCTGGGAAAACCAGTGTATCTCTCACCATGGTGACACTGGCACCTGTATCCCTCAGGGCTTCTATCTTAGTTCCATTCACTAAGGGGTACTGCAGGTATTTTTTTAAATTAGGGGGCCAGACTGCTAAGGGTAACCCTCACTTACCTTCAGACACTAAAGCAGCCTCAGTATGAACCCTGATTTGCTCTGGGCACACTATTAATCCCATCTGGAGATTTATTTGCCACACCAGTAAAAACTAGTGGGGCACTAGGGGCATTCTTGTTGGTACAGGCAGGATCTCCAGTTTGGTGTCCCTTCTTGCTACAGTAGAAACACCAGGCCTTAGCAGGATCAAAGTTTTTCCCCATATACTCACCAGTGGGCTGGGAAGAGTTCTTGGGCCCACACCCCTGGACAGGATTTTGGACCCCTTTAGAAGACTCTTGTGTTTTGTCTTTGGGCTTCTCACCTTCTTTCCCCTAGAGATGCTTTGTAACCCCTTTCGTTTGGTCGTCACCTCCTGTCGTTGTCTTGGTGACCCATGTCTTGACCCAGTGGTCTGCTTCTTTTGCAATTCTTGGGGAGAAAATGGACCTATGTCTACCAGATACTGATGCAACTTTTCATTAAAGCAGTTACTTAAAATGTGTTCCTTCATAAACAAATGATAAAGTCCCTCATATCCTGCACATTACTTCCAGTCAACCAGCCACCTAGTGTTTTTACTAAGTAGAGTACAAATCCCGGTTGAGTGATGGAACCACACATGCATTTACCATGTATGCCGGTTCCAGGCAGTCTCAACAACGCAAGCCTTAACCACAAATATGCCTTTACCACGCATGCCTTTACAACTAATTATGCGTTCTTAAGGCATGTAGGGTAAACACATATCTGAAGCCGCCACAGATTTGTGCCAGGTGTCTGTCCGATTTTCTTTGTGTTAGTAATCATGAAAAATAAAGTGGCTAAGTATTCCTTCTCTACCCTTTTAATGTGATACTTAAACTGTTTTCCAAGATAACACAGAGCAAATTGTCTCGCATCTGGAAGCGACCGAACGTGGCCACCGATGTTCCCCATAATCTGCGATCATGCGTGATCGCGCAGCATCCTTTTCCCAGCGCCCAGTGTCTCTCCAGTAGTGCGCACGCCTCCAGATCTGAAATGGAGACTGAAGTGGATGTTTCAAATGTACCACCATGAAAATGCCTTCTCCTTAAATATGCGTGTATTTAAATCTTGGACAAGATTTAAACGCACGCGTTTCAGGAGAAGGCATTTTAATTTCCGCAGACTTTCGACTGACAGCATCATCTTTGCCTTCCATGAAGCACATTTCAAAACATCCACTTCACCTCTGTTTCAGATAACTCACAGGACCTCTAATCATCACGTGCTGATCCTCCCCCAGGGGCAGCAATACATGTACTAGGGCTACAATTAAAGAAACTTCATGGAAGAGTGTTTTATTTACATAAACATCAAAGTACTTAAGACTGTTGGAATGGATGGGGTAATGTTCTGCTTACCTATCACTTTCCTCGATGCACACAATAATCACTATCAATGTGAAATATTATAAAGGAATTACAAGCAGTCAGCAGCCCCTGAAGTCCAATATGGTGTTACAGGGCTGGAGATGGAATGAAGGCTTGTGAAAATATCAATCCTTATATTACATAATAAAATATGGTTATGTACATCAAAAGGATGCTTTAATGGGCTGCATGAGCACAGGTGTTTCAAAGAGAGAACAGGAAGGAATAATGGAACTTTATGGCAAGTTGTTTACATAAAGAAAATATACTACCTTAAGGCTTCTTTAAAGGGCTGAAAGGGAACAAATCCGAGGTAGAGCAAAGAGGGGAATATTCTGTCTGGTTCGGTACTCGAACAGCTGAAAGAGCTCCATAAGGAGCTGATGAGAGACAAAGTGGAAGGTGGGGCTTTCCCCATTTTGCACTTTGAAGTAGTTCTGGGGCAGCAAAACAATTAAACAAGCATCCAACAGGCTTTAACGTTCTCTCTTCCATAGAACCCGTCTTCCCTCCCTCTTCATTTCCCTTTCTCGCTTGGGAGCAGCCTTAGGATGGCACATGCTCTGCACGAAATTCCAGAATGCCCCAATATTTCCATTTTCTCTCTCCTTATCTTCCTTCTCTTCTGTCACCTTTTTCCTATTTCTATCCTCACACAGCACTTGGAAGCAGGTCACAGATTGCATACGGGCTTTACAACATTCTAAACTGCTATGAAGTTCCTCTTTTCTCTCTTTCTCCTTTGCAGACAAATATGTAAATATTAAGTATTGATATTATATTTAATACTGAACTTTAACCTCTTAACAAGTGCTTGCAAATGTCACTGTTTGGTAATGGAGATGCAAACATGAACTAGTCAAACTTGCATGTAGTTTTTATTGGGCATTGTTTTGCGCTCTTGCAATTTTGTTTTGAGGCACAAAAGCCACGTGTTTCACCTTCATCAGTGATGGCATGTCGGCTGGAAAGCATGCCTTCAAAAACCTAAAATGTATGTAGTAGCACATCTGATACAGTGGGTAAGTTACAATAGCTCGTAGTCAATCAATCAATCAATGAAAACTTTATTCGGATTATTGACAATCCATAAAAGTGCAAAAGAACAATTATAAAATCATGCGATAAAATAAAATACTGTTTACACATGGGGGATAATCCATCTAAACTTTAAGACATTGTAGACCTGGCACGAACCGCAGTTTTTAAAAAAGAGCTCACACGAAAGACAAGTTCATCGTCATCCAGGGACAAAATCATTGAAAATGCAACTTCCAGGCTAATTGGTTTTGATTTTTTAAAATACGGGGTTAAAAACCATTTAATATACTTCATATAAAATTTACAAAAAAATAAAAAATGTAGAGTTGTTTGCCTACTCTGGGAGTCGCAGGGGCATGGCTCAACTGATTGGGCATTAAAATTCCATAAAGGGAAGCTAAGTGCATGTTTAATGGTGCCTGCCCTAAGGCGAAATATAAGGCCTCGCTCCCAATGGCTCAATGGAAGAGATAAATATCTGGGTATGGGATACATTATAAAATTACAGGCTAAGTAACCAGAAACACTAGATTTCGAGGACTCCCTTGCTACCCTTTCGGCATCAAATAACATGTAAAGTGCTTTTTTAAGTTCACATTTAGTGGGGTGCTTAGTGGTAGAGGGTTTCAAGAAAATGTCTTCAAGGTTCACGCTGCGGAGAATACTATGCACCCCTGATAACCAGGGAATGGTCATGCCCCTATCGCAGCGGAGACAATCCTCAATAATATCCCTAGTCAGTTTAGCAGCGGGATTTTTCCAAATCGACAGCCAAAAGAGGGCTGGACGGGCGTGAATAAAATCCCCTATAAAGTGCAAACCCAATTCCCTATGGCATATAAAATGTGGGGAAGTAATGGGAACACAGAGAAGTTTCCTACAAAATCTGTGTTCCTCGGTAGTTATGTCAGAGCAACTGGCAATGCCCCAAACCTCAGCACCATAAGTAGCAACCGGGACGCATTGAGTTTTGTATATTTTTAAGATAGCAGGCAATGCCCCGGTCAATTTTGGGCGGGGGAGGCTCAAAATCGAATTAATGGACTTTGAGAACTTACTCCTGGCGTGGGCAATATGCCCACTCCAGGAGTTGTTCGCAGCAAAGACCACTCCCAAATACGGGAAACTGCCAGTTGATCCCAATCTTTCTGCCCCCACTGCTATACTGCCAATGTGATGTCTCTTCGGGCCGCAAGACATTACAAAAGATTTTTTAAAATTGGTCTTCAGATCTAGGGAGTCCATATGTGCAACAAAGCCTTTCACCAATATACGTAATGCATTTGGAGTGCGTCCCATGAGAACCGGATCGTCTGCATATAGCAGTGCGGGGAGATGGTTATCTTTTATAAGCGGGACATCGCCAGTTAAAGAGACCAAATATTTGTGTAGGCCGTTAATGTATATTATAAATAGAAGAGGGGCTAAGACACATCCCTGTCTAACCCCTCTATTGACTGTGACAG
Source organism: Triturus cristatus (assembly GCF_964204655.1). Classification (NCBI taxonomy): domain Eukaryota; kingdom Metazoa; phylum Chordata; class Amphibia; order Caudata; family Salamandridae; genus Triturus; species Triturus cristatus. The sequence continues at coordinate 163,286,810 of NC_140590.1, forward strand.
GCTCAGAAACCTCACCCCCGGTGCCAATCCTAACACAGGCCTTCAAATCCCTATGTAAATAGGCCAAAAAATGTACCAGCGATTCATCCAAACCATAAACTATTAAGGCCTTCCAGAGTAATGACCTATTAACAAGGTCAAAGGCAGTGGATAAGTCCATAAAGGCCAAATAAATTGGGCAATTACGTGCTACGGTGTACTTGCCCAAAATAAGGTTCAGATTAAGGCATTGCTCCGCAGTTCCCACTTTATTGCGGAAGCCCAGCTGGCAACTCTCTAGAATATGGTTGTCCTCGGCCCATAACAGGATTTTATTATACAGTACTCTCCCTAAAATCTTTAGAGTATTGTCAATGAGGGAGATAGGCCTGTAGCATGATGGTTGTGAACGGTCACCCTTCTTAAAAATAGGCACTATGATGCTGGATGTCCAGGTTGGGGGTGGTGAAGAGGTAAAATTTAAATTCTTAAAAACATTCAGTAGGAGTGGGGCCCATAAATCAGGGTGGGTCTTAATAATGTCAATTGGGAGGCCATCGGGGCCAGGGGCTTTATTCCCCGCGCTCTGTGCGATGGCCTCCATTACCTCAGATAGTGATATATCAGCCCGTGCGGGGCTGTTAAACATTGGGGTGGCCGCCGCAGAAGGTGGGACCGCGTAGATCTTAGAAAAATGGTCCACCCATGCAGCTCCGGAGATGGTACAATCTATTGGGGTCGCGACCTGTCCCGCGCAGCGCAGGTCTTTGACCGCGGCCCAAAAAATATCTCCCCTACCACGGGCAGCAGTTTGTACTAGCACCTCCCAGCGCTCCTCGAGAATCTCCTCCTTCCTTCTCCTAATGGCTAATTTATATCGTGACCTAGCGTTTTTTACATCAGTCGGACCCCTATAGCTCGTAGTTTGGTTGGAGCCTTTGTAGAAAAGGCGAAGTGCTGACATTGCCTTGATTTCAATAAATGTTTTCAAAGTTTATAGGCTGAAATCCCTGGTAGGACAATTATTGGGGGAATAGAAAAACTACTGTAATAGTTGTTGGGAAATTACCAGTTGGCGTGCTTACTGCTAATGTTGATTAGATGTGGCGTGAGTTTGTTGTCCACAACCCACCAGAAGTTGAGTTACTTCTTGCTCTGAGGATTGTACCTAAGACTGTTATTAATAAGATGTGTGTGAACGTTAGGAGACAAATTCTGTGTCATGCAATGGATGCGTGGAACCTGAGGACGGAAGGGAATGAGGAGATATCGTAGATCAGATGTCGAATTTTGTGTGAATTCACATTTTCTCATAGCAGAGAGACTGGAAAGTGATCTGTTGCTGTAGTATCTATAGCGTCATGTTGGATGGGGAAATGATTTGTGTTGGAATTACAACTGTTTCACTTTTGACTATTACATGCGACTAAACTAAACCAAAATGCACCACTTTAGTTTGATTTTCAAACAAATCTTTGGAGTGAGAAACGCCACTCATTTTAGTACCTCATGTGCTGCACTCACTTGCACAGGACCGGACTGGCCGTAGTGGGCACCGGGCAATCCCCCAGTGCGCCGCACGGGTGGGGGCCGGTTTTGGGCCCCTGGGGGCCGATTTTGTTACAGGGCCGATTTTCGGCCCTGTAACAAAATCGGCCAAAAACCGGCCCAGGCAAAGAGTTCGGCGGCACCCCCAACTCCCCGCAGGGGTGGGGGAGGGGAGCAGCCGAGCACTTTGCCAGGGCCGGTTTTGGTTCCCAGTCCGGCCCTGCACTTGCATTGTAATATTTAACGTCTTTGGTGCACATAGCCTAGGCTGAAGTGCACAAAAGCCCTTCATTGCCGCACACAGAGAAAAATAATTAGAGGGAACTTTGGTAGCCACCATCTTGTAACTGGGTGATTCTCCATCTCCGATACTACAGTCACCGTGGTAACAAAAATGCAGCCTGGATTTTACAGGAAGGCTATTTAGTTACAGAAGTCACCCTCAGCGCTGACATCCACATTATATGCCAGCAGTGCTTTAAATTGCTATCGTTTCTGCACAATACGTTGTTGGTGTCACAGTATTTCTCAGTAGTGCTCTGACTAGGAACGTTACCTACAGCCTCACACTCCCCGCTCTCTAACTTTTTCACTTCGATGCAATTTCTCCACATAATCATATCTGCTGTATTCATAGAGCTTGGTAATGCCAGCTTCTGTGTGTGGTCTCTGATTTGTAAAATAATGCACAGGAATTATGCTGCACGGTGCTGCACACAAATAGGGACTGTGCACTACCCGCCGTATTGATTGACTCTTTCCAGGACACTTGGTGACTTCCTTTCTGGGCTTGTACATTTAGTTCACCATCCCTGGAATAAATACACATTCTCATGCACATCACACGAGCATGTGTAAACGCACACAAAACACACAGGTAAAGGCACCTCGATGACACTCAGTCACGCACTAGCACTGCTATATCACACAACCACGTGTGTGTGTAAACGCACACAAACATGCACACATAGCACACAGCCCAGGCACCTCCTCAAAAGTAATAACACACACATTTGAACACAGGCACACATATCACATCCGCTACCTCACAAACAGAATGCGATGGATGAAGTGTCCTTCAGCGACAAGACACAGAATAAACTGAGTGGAATCCCTCGCCGCCTGCAGTATCTCCTCACCGGGTGTCAAACGGAATCACACCAAGGCACTTATTACAGCTTGCACACACAGTCATTTCTCACAACCCGCCATGCAACTTGTGCAGTAACTAGAGACCTCTTGGCTTATGTGAGGTGAAACGGGAGACCACTGTGACCAGGGGGGCGAAAGCTTTCCCAGCTCATCACTCTCAGTCCCTTGTTTTTAGGTCTCGGCTGGCGAAAGCAGCGCGCATGCGCTGCTCTCGTCATACGAGGGCTTCTTGGAATCAATACAGATTCCAAAGTTCTCGGAGGCGGAGTTGAAGCCCCGCCCATCTTTCTCATTCGCTGGCGTCATCCTGCATGCAGAACGCAGGCTCGCCATTGAAAAGGAGGCTTCTTAGTACCTTCTTGTTGCCGCCTTGTCTCCTTTTAGCCCCGCCCACCAGGATTGGATCCCTCACTTGCGGCGTCACACACTCGCCTTCATTAGCTGGGATGCACTATGTTTTTTACACAACGCCGCCAGCTTGTTAATTGAATAGTTGCTTCTGGGACAGGGCTGCCAATAATTGGAGTTATTTACTAGTTTACAAGTAATATATGGGAGCACAGGTATTATAGACAGGCTGCAGGACGGGACGTTGACGTTCGCCAACCTGTCCCTGTCCTAGCTCTTAACATCTCCAGTGCTGCTGCAGTGCTCCGAGTCTGACGCGCTCTCGAGCCGTCTCCAACTTCCTCACTGTGTTCAAGGGAACGTGCGCTTTTCGTTCTGCAACAAACCGGATTCCCTGACCATTAGCCACAATACTGGATGGGTCGCTCTAACCGCACCCCATCAAATTTAGCTTCTTACAGTGTGTGTGCACACTTCCAGAGCTTCTCTACCGATTAACACCATACTATCCTACAATGTGTGCTCACGCCTCAGGAGCTTTTCTACCATTAACAGCACAGTATCCTAAAGTGTGTGCGCTCACCTCGAGAGCGTCTTATTACTAGCCCCAGCACCGCGGTCGGGTGATGTGTGTCTACGCACCCTACGGGCAGAAGCTCCTCTAGCACTGAAAATCAATGTTTTTTCTTCTTTGCAGATTTATATAGCTGGAATTTGACCCGAAGGTATTGGAGCACTTTACACGAGCACCAGTTGGTTACAGGACACATTCATTTTTGGTAGGCCCGGAGAGATTAAGTGATTTGCCCAGAATCACAGGCTGTTGAGCCGACGCCAAGACTATTAGCTGCAAAGTCGGGAATGCAATCTTGTACGTGTTTGTTTGTCCTCTCTTTTGCCTCTGTTCACTGCGGCCTTCTTTGCCTATTCGTTGTCTCCTGACTATCCACAGACACGTTTATTTGTTTTACAATAAATGCATGTTTATTCATATTTATTTCCTTCATGCAATCTGTCTGAAGAGCGCCATGGGCAGACAGTCAAACAGAGGGGTTCGAAAGTGGGGGGTCAGGGGTGATGGTGAGGGGTGGAGATCAATGGTAAGGGGTGACATCGCTGCTCAGTCGGGGATCATCAGCTGCTGTCAGTCTTCCGAGAGATGAAAGGCAGGCCTCTGCGTGAAAACCTGTTTGCATTTGAAGCCCCGCCCACCCCTATTCTTTGTTCTATACTTCGCTACTAAGTGTGCACAGTTGTGTCTCATTCTCCTGCCACCCGGGTCCCTCCCCACGTCTTTTGTAGGTCTCGCTAGCGTAGGCTGCGCACATGCGCAGTCTCGCTGACGAGATTTAATGTTTTGGGGATTTTTCAATAAAGGGCTTTAAGCCCCGCCCCTCTTTCCCATTGGCCGGCGTCATCGTTTATGCTAAACAGCGGCCAGCCATTGGGAAAGAGCTGTTGGTGACATTTTCGCTCGGCTTTTTCTGCCGTCCCACTTGGACGGCCTCGCCTGCTTTCCTTCTGACGTAAAAGGGTTCTTATCTTTATGGGGCCAAACACATAGCCCCATAAAGATAAGAAACCTTTTAGCAGGCGAGGCCGTCCAAGTGGGACGGCAGAAAAAGCCAAACGAAAACCTCATGGCGAGCGCTTATATTATAAGGCGGTCTCTTTAGAGTTCGAAGCGCCTAGTGTGAGGCGGAGGTGAACATCTTCTCCCTTACACCCTCCCCGTCTGCTGACTCTGGCCCCTCAGTACGGTGTTGGCTAAGACTGGTCCACACCCCCATCATTGTCTCGAGTCTCCTGGGAGAATGAAGAGGCTGAAACAGCATTCCATCTTCCTCTTCCTCCTGGCTCGTGTCTTCAGGAAGCCCCGGGTCAGTACCGCTGTCCTGTCAGTGTCAGCAACAATTCAGAGAATGGGTGTCTGGGCAGTGCCCTGCCCCTTGAGTTCTCAAACCTCCATGTAATTAACCCTCTGCTTCCGCCATGGTGGACTCACGCTCATGCAAACTCAGCCGCGCATTTCATCACAGGCGGCGACGTCGCCAATCACACGAATTCTAAGAGCCCCACAGTACTATTCACAGTCAGTGTACGCACCTAAGTGTGTAATCGGCGCATGGTGTAATCTTCCGCCAACGTGTACTCACAGTCCGAGCACTGATCTGTTTATCAGTCTAAGCATCTAGTTACACTCACAATCTTAGTGGCATTTGCACAAACCAAGGAGTACTGCTGGTCGCCCACATATGTACTTAGACTCGAACACTGTAGTTGGTCCTAAAGAAGCACGCATGCACGCAACCACGCACGTACATGCTGAGCCACACTGTGCCACACACGTGCTCATCACACACTTTTCTTCCCATCGCCTTAATTTACAGATAATTCCCCCTGAGGAAGAGCTTCGCTCGAAATGCATCGGGGATACTGTTACTAATGATTGACCCCTCTTATTCCATTAGCGCACATCAAGTTGTTGTTATCAACTTTGGATCGCTGTAATTCATGTACGAATAACTGACTATGAAATATTCATATGACGTAATATGAACAAAACTACATGGGAATAAACATTATCGTTTTGATTTTTTTTTTTTTACCATTTTCAGTGGAACTTATGTAAACGATTTTTATCGTCTTGGAGTGCTTCAGATTGACCCTTCCCGGGGAAGGTTTCTCTTTTTTGCTCAGCAGTCCCTCACCTCTACAAACAGGAGGAGAGCATCTCTGGCACCCAAATTTCGGAATTTGTCATTAAAAAATTCAACTTGCGCATTACCCAGGAGTGCGACGGTTTCTCTGTTTTAAGATTATAGTCTTCCTAACTCATGTGACATCTGACCTTTATGGTGTTTTTAGAAACGTGGGTACCCCTCCAGCCATATGAGCTTTATTATTGCAATGTCCCTTGACCCTTTGTAATGTCGCTGCACCTATCTGTGGGATTGATGAAGAGTTTCTTGCCTGAACGCTCACCTGCCAGCTACGCACCCTCCCAACTGTGACCTATCACTCAGCAAACCCAGGCCTTGGTCTGTGGGCCTGTGTTAGGTCTCACCTTATCCTATGTTATTTTCCACAGAAACGTCATGGACATGAAGAAAATTCCACTACTTCGCCAAATCACCAATTGCACCCAACAAGGTCAAAGTGACAATGGTAATTCGGGGAAGAAGGGAAACAAAACAAGGAAGGATGGGGGCACAAGTTGAACTTCAGGTTACGACAGGACCAAGCAAGGACAAGGCATAACATCTGCATAAGAAAGAACACAAAAAACTGGTATGTATGTAAAAGGATATCAGAATATCTAAGCTTCCTAATAGGTGTATTAATTACCTAATGGTTTCCCTCCTTCGTGAACCGTCAATTAATCATGTAATCGTGTGGTTGATGAAGTGCCTGGTCCTAATAGAAAAGAAATCAGAGCAAACACTATGTTAATAAACAAATTAGAATACTCTTGACTGGAACCCACCTATTCACCAGACTCTTTAACTTAAATAAACTCCATAAACAGAGTGTAGAAGAAAGTAAAAACTGCCTTAAGATCAGGCGTCTAAATAATGTATTTCTTTGTCTGCCTGCAGGTTCCTAAAATGAGTTCAGTAAAGGATGGGATGGATGCCCACAGCAACAGGAAAACCCAATCAGATAAGTATTCAAAAAGTTCAATAAACAATTAGTAAATGACAGCGCAAAGCGCTGTTAGGGTTATGTAGGCTTTATAAAGCTTTTTTGTCCTTTCTTTTCTTGTTTGCAGGGCGACCCAACCGGAGGTGAAGACGAAGACACGAAGGCAAGGGTGGCGCACCAACGACTGAAGCACTGTCAGCGGTCCGAAAATGGAAGGCGGCATCCCGAATACATGAAAGGAGTTTCAGGAAAAGGTGACCGAACGCCGAAGGCTGGGGGACCAGGAAAAGGACCTCGATGCGCGACGACTTTAAGGAAGACTAGGTGCTCGGAAGGTAAGTTCTAAACCAAGAGACGTGAAACGCTGCCGCTCGGAGATGAGGGCGCTTTAACCATTCTGGTCATAGCGCATGCGCGTTCCCCGGGCGGCGGCCATCTTTGTAGTTTTTACTTTATTCCGGCTCTCGATCGTTCGGCAGCCGTGACAGCCTGTTTGACTACATATTCGCGAGTCGAGGTTGATGTAGCGTTCACAACCAGCAATTCTAATCAAATGGACGAGATATTATTTTTATTGATAAATGCATCCCATTCCATATAAACAATAGTTTGACCCGACCCAGGAAATTCAATCCAAATCCCAATCTTTGGAGAACATGCAGCATGTATGAAGAAGCCAACTTGTTGAATGCATTGTTAATGTCAAGCGTCACAAGGGCACAGTCAGCCCCCGAATGCTCCATGCCATGCAATACTTGGTTGACATGCCTCAGAGTTATGTGTGTGGTCTGACCTGGAATGAAGCTGCACTGGTCCTTATTTACTATGGTCCCTATGGCTCGCAACAACCTACTAGCCCTTTGCTATCATTACTGTGATCGCCTCTCTTCTGGGACTGGGAAGTCCAGCCTTGTGCTTCGCTCACATGTCTCAAGTAGTTTTGCAGAAAGTGTAGCAGAATCGGATTAATAAAACTCTGGGAGACACACATCCAAACCAATTGAAAGATACCCTTGTTTACTTCCAATACTTTCTCCTTTTGAAGCTCAAAGTCCAACACAGCTCTTTTCTCGCCAGCTACTCTCGATAACTGTATCCCTTCGGAGCATCACAGAAGAATGCCTCCTGGTGCTGGAGAGGACATTTGTGGGATTGCACCAAGCAGCTGTGCTGGGTATTATTAATGCTAAAGCAAAAACAAAGGAAATGATGGACGGAGTGTTGAACATTGCAAGCACTCACCCCCAGTCAACTGATCTGGGATTAATCCATCACTGTTCTTTAGCCCACTCTGCCACCCCAGTTCAGACATGGCCATATGCAAATCAGTCTGACCCTGTGCCTCATGGGAACAGTCCAGCCCAAACTGCCAAGCCATGTCTTCCCTGGACCGGAAACAAGCTTCCTGGGACCGGTTTCTGGCATTTCAGCCGTCTTCAGCCAGGCTTGCTTGAATCCTGTGGCAAAGTGAGCAAGGGACTCACGTCTGAGCATACCCTGCCAACTTATGGCGAACAAAGCAAAACCAAAGGAAATGATGGACGGAGTGTTGAACATTGCAAGCACTCACCCCCAGTCAACTGATCTGGGTTTAATCCATCACCGTTCTTTAGCCCACTCTGCCACCCCAGTTCAGAAATGGCCGTATGCAAATCAGTCTGACCCTGTGCCTCATGGGAACAGTCCAGCCCGAACTGCCAAGCCATGTCTTCCCTGGACCGGAAACAAGCTTCCTAGGACCGGTTTCTGGCATTTCAGCCGTCTTCAGCCAGGCTTGCTTGAATCCAGTGGCAAAGTGAGCAAGGGACTCACGTCTGAGCATACCCTGCCAACTTATGGCAAACAAAGCAAAACCAAAGGAAATGATGGACGGAGTGTTGAACATTGCAAGCACACACCCCCAGTCAACTGATCTGGGTTTAATCCATCACCGTTCTTTAGCCCACTCTGCCACCCCACTTCAGACACGGCCATATGCAAATCAGTCTGACCCTGTGCCTCATGGGAACAGTCCAGCCCGAACTGCCAAGCCATGTCTTCCCTGGACCGGAAACAAGCTTCCTAGGACCGGTTTCTGGCTTTTCAGCCGTCTTCAGCCAGGCTTGCTAGAATCCAGTGGCAAAGTGAGCAAGGGACTCATGTCTGAGCATACCCTGCCAACTTATGGCAAACAAAGCAAAACCAAAGGAAATGATGGACGGAGTGTTGAACATTGCAAGCACACACCCCCAGTCAACTGATCTGGGTTTAATCCATCACCGTTCTTTAGCCCACTCTGCCACCCCACTTCAGACACGGCCATATGCAAATCAGTCTGACCCTGTGCCTCATGGGAACAGTTCAGCCCGAACTGCCAAGCCATGTCTTCCCTGGACCGGAAACAAGCTTCCTAGGACCTTTTTTTGGCATTTCAGCCGTCTTCAGCCAGGCTTGCTTGAATCCAGTGACAAAGTGAGCAAGGGACTCGCGTCTGAGAATACCCTGCCAACTTATGGCGAACAAAGCAAAACCAAAGGAAATGATGGACGGCGTGTTGAACATTGCAAGCACTCACCCCCAGTCAACTGATCTGAGTTTAATCCATCACCGTTCTTTAGCCCACTCTGCCACCCCAGTTCAGACACGGCCATATGCAAATCAGTCTGACCCTGTGCCTCATGGGAACAGTCCAGCCCGAACTGCCAAGCCATGTCTTCCCTGGACCGGAAACAAGCTTCCTAGGACCGGTTTCTGGCATTTCAGCCGTCTTCAGCCAGGCTTGCTTGAATCCAGTGGCAAAGTGAGCAAGGGACTCACGTCTGAGCATACCCTGCCAACTTATGGCAAACAAAGCAAAACCAAAGGAAATGATGGACGGAGTGTTGAACATTGCAAGCACTCACCCCCAGTCAACTGATCTGGGTTTAATCCATCACCGTTCTTTAGCCCACTCTGCCACCCCAGTTCAGACATGGCCATATGCAAATCAGTCTGACCCTGTGCCTCATGGGAACAGTCCAGCCCGAACTACCAAGCCATGTCTTACCCTGGACCAGAAACAAGTTTCCTAGGACCGGTTTCTGGCATTTCAGCTGTCTTCAGCCAGGCTTGCTTGAATCCAGTGGCAAAGTGAGCAAGGGACTCACGTCTGAGCGTACCCTGCCAACTTATGGCAAACAAAGCAAAACCAAAGGAAATGATGTACGGAGTGTTGAACATTGCAAGCACTCACCCCCAGTCAACTGATCTGGGTTTAATCCATCACCGTTCTTTAGCCCACTCTGCCACACCAGTTCAGAAATGGCCGTATGCATATCAGTCTGACCCTGTGCCTCATGGGAACAGTCCAGCCCGAACTGCCAAGCCATGTCTTCCCTGGACCGGACACAAGGTTCCTAGGACCGGTTTCTGGCATTTCAGCCGTCTTCAGCCAGGCTTGCTTGAATCCAGTGGCAAAGTGAGCAAGGGACTCACATCTGAGCATGCCCTGCCAACTTATGGCGAACAAAGCAAAACCAAAGGAAATGATGGACGCACGGCTGAAATGCCAGAAACCGGTCCTAGGAAGCTTGTTTCCGGTCCAGGGAAGACATGGCTTGGCAGTTCGGGCTGGACTGTTCCCATGAGGCACAGGGTCAGACTGATTTGCATATGGCCATGTCTGAACTGGGGTGGCGGAGTGGGCTAAAGACCGGTGATGGATTAAACCCAGATCAGTTGACTGGGGGTGAGTGCTTGCAATGTTCAACACTCCGTCCATCATTTCCTTTGGTTTTGCTTTGTTCGCCATAAGTTGGCAGGGTATGCTCAGACGCGAGTCCCTTGCTCACTTTGCCACTGGATTCAAGCAAGCCTGGCTGAAGACGGCTGAAATGCCAGAAACCGGTCCTAGGAAGCTTGTTTCCGGTCCAGGGAAGACATGGCTTGGCAGTTTGGGCTGGACTGTTCCCCTGAGGACCGGTTTCTGGCATTTCAGCCGTCTTCAGCCAGGCTTGCTTGAATCCTGTGGCAAAGTGAGCAAGGGACTCACGTCTGAGCATACCCTGCCAACTTATGGCGAACAAAGCAAAACCAAAGGAAATGATGGACGGAGTGTTGAACATTGCAAGCACTCACCCCCAGTCAACTGATCTGGGTTTAATCCATCACCGTTCTTTAGCCCACTCTGCCACCCCACTTCAGACACGGTCCTAGGAAGCTTGTTTCCGGTCCAGGGAAGACATGGCTTGGCAGTTCGGGCTGGACTGTTCCCATGAGGCACAGGGTCAGACTGATTTGCATATGGCCATGTCTGAACTGGGGTGGCGGAGTGGGCTAAAGAACGGTGATGGATTAAACCCAGATCAGTTGACTGGGGGTGAGTGCTTGCAATGTTCAACACTCCGTCCATCATTTCCTTTGGTTTTGCTTTGTTTGCCATAAGTTGGCAGGGTACGCTCAGACGTGAGTCCCTTGCTCACTTTGCCACTGGATTCAAGCAAGCCTGGCTGAAGACGGCTGAAATGCCAGAAACCGGTCCTAGGAAACTTGTTTCCGGTCCAGGGTAAGACATGGCTTGGCAGTTCGGGCTGGACTGTTCCCATGAGGCACAGGGTCAGACTGATTTGCATATGGCCATGTCTGAACTGGGGTGGCAGAGTGGGCTAAAGAACGGTGATGGATTAAACCCAGATCAGTTGACTGGGGGTGAGTGCTTGCAATGTTCAGCACTCCGTCCATCATTTCCTTTGGTTTTGCTTTGTTTGCCATAAGTTGGCAGGGTATGCTCAGACATGAGTCCCTTGCTCACTTTGCCACTGGATTCAAGCAAGCCTGGCTGAAATGCCAGAAATTGGTCCTAGGAAGCTTGTTTCCGGTCCAGGGTAAGACATGGCTTGGCAGTTCGGGCTGGACTGTTCCCATGAGGCACAGGGTCAGACTGATTTGCATATGGCCGTGTCTGAACTGGGGTGGCAGAGTGGGCTAAAGAACGGTGATGGATTAAACCCAGATCAGTTGACTGGGGGTGAGTGCTTGCAATGTTCAACACTCCGTCCATCATTTCCTTTGGTTTTGCTTTGTTTGCCATAAGTTGGCAGGGTATGCTCAGACGTGAGTCCCTTGCTCACTTTGCCACTGGATTCAAGCAAGCCTGGCTGAAGACGGCTGAAATGCCAGAAACCGGTCCTAGGAAGCTTGTTTCCGGTCCAGGGAAGACATGGCTTGGCAGTTCGGGCTGGACTGTTCCCATGAGGCACAGGGTCAGACTGATTTGCATATGGCCGTGTCTGAACTGGGGTGGCAGAGTGGGCTAAAGAACGGTGATGGATTAAACTCAGATCAGTTGACTGGGGGTGAGTGCTTGCAATGTTCAACACGCCGTCCATCATTTCCTTTGGTTTTGCTTTGTTCGCCATAAGTTGGCAGGGTATTCTCAGACGCGAGTCCCTTGCTCACTTTGTCACTGGATTCAAGCAAGCCTGGCTGAAGACGGCTGAAATGCCAAAAAACGGTCCTAGGAAGCTTGTTTCCGGTCCAGGGAAGACATGGCTTGGCAGTTCGGGCTGGACTGTTCCCATGAGGCACAGGGTCAGACTGATTTGCATATGGCCGTGTCTGAAGTGGGGTGGCAGAGTGGGCTAAAGAACGGTGATGGATTAAACCCAGATCAGTTGACTGGGGGTGTGTGCTTGCAATGTTCAACACTCCGTCCATCATTTCCTTTGGTTTTGCTTTGTTTGCCATAAGTTGGCAGGGTATGCTCAGACGTGAGTCCCTTGCTCACTTTGCCACTGGATTCAAGCAAGCCTGGCTGAAGACGGCTGAAATGCCAGAAACCGGTCCTAGGAAGCTTGTTTCCGGTCCAGGGAAGACATGGCTTGGCAGTTCGGGCTGGACTGTTCCCATGAGGCACAGGGTCAGACTGATTTGCATACGGCCATTTCTGAACTGGGGTGGCAGAGTGGGCTAAAGAACGGTGATGGATTAAACCCAGATCAGTTGACTGGGGGTGAGTGCTTGCAATGTTCAACACTCCGTACATCATTTCCTTTGGTTTTGCTTTGTTTGCCATAAGTTGGCAGGGTATGCTCAGACGTGAGTCCCTTGCTCACTTTGCCACTGGATTCAAGCAAGCCTGGCTGAAGACGGCTGAAATGCCAGAAACCGGTCCTAGGAAGCTTGTTTCCGGTCCAGAGAAGACATGGCTTGGCAGTTCGGGCTGGACTGTTCCCATGAGGCCTCTAAACACTACTTTTCTTGCTTCCCATCCATTACATTAACTTTTAATTTAAATAAATGAATGGTAACTATTTATTTACTTTACTTTATTTTAGAAGGTAAATAAAAATGTAATCGAAAAGACGTGATGTAGAAATATTATTCTCAAAGTAATGATCAGAAGTGGGAAAGTGCTGGTATGTCTCCAGGTGGACCAGGCAAGTTTGTAATTCATGTAGCACGGGGCAGCTTCTGGGTCCAGTGCCAGGTTGGTGGATTGTAGACTCTGGTCCAGGAGGGATGCACCGTGCGGCAGGTGCAAGGTCTCTCGAGTCTCCCAGACCAATAGCTTGATTAGTAACATTGCACATGGGAGTGGGGTATTGCCATTCAACAAATCAATCAACTTCTGTCTGGGTAAATCACTTTGATCTTAGGTGTAAAGGCTCAACATCTCCTTCTTCCTGCCCTCTTCAGAGCAAATATTAAAATCCTGTGACTATGGGGAGTCTGAATTTGTCTATTATCCACTCCTTGTACAAAGCATGGACTGGTGTGCCTTGCCAGAGGCAGAGAAGTTGCAGTTTGGAAGGGTGTTTCCCTTCTGTTGCAATCCTATGGCTTTGAAGAAGCAGGAAGCCTGAAGGGATACTCCCCTTTTCGCAGTCCACACCAAGACGCCACTGTCCCAGGGATCTTCTGTTCGGTTAGCCGTGTCTGGAGGTCACTCGTGGGACAAGAGAGCAGCATGATGTGCAATAGGAGGGTGCTGCAGGAAATAGTCACTTTCTGACCTCGTGCCACACTTTGTGGTTGACTTGGAGATATACCATTCTCCACGTGACCAGGACAGACTGGCTAAAATCAACGTCACCCCTCAACCAAATGCAATCTTGTGCATATGTTGCATGACGCTTTAGCAGATGTGGTTGGGAGGGTCTGTCCTATAGATGCGGCTAGTAGGGTTATTTTGGAGGTAACATACAGTGTCCAGTGGTTTTTATTGTAGTTGTTCTGGCAAACAGAACATGGAGTGATGGCGTAGCTTAGTCAGTGAGGTTCGAGGGAGCGTAAAACTCAAATTTCCCAAATAAAAAGCAAGGGGTTACAGGGTGATGGGGTGAGAAGATCAAGGTTTGGTATGGACTGTGTCCATGAGTAACAGGGTCAGCACTGAATTGAATTAGGTGGGCCTCTGTCTAGAGTGGCACAGTGGGTGTAAAACGATGGGTTGGAACGGTACCCCGAGTAATTGCCACTGGTCAGTCTATTGAGAAGCATTCATCCCACCACCTTTTGGGTGTTTGGTTACCAGTAGTATTCCTTGATACCTGAGACTGGCACATTTCTAAGCCTAGTACTGCCAATGTTTGTGAGTTTTAAAATGTAGTACATTTTCACCCATTTAAGGAGTACTTCTATGGGTTCAGATGAGCTGTTTTTTTCTTTTAACCAGTCATTGTATACAATTACGTATCTGCGCCAAAAATGAACAGCTCAAAACATTTTAGACAAATGAGAAAGAATAATGAGGAAACTGGACACAAACATAGCAAATGCAACTTAGGGCCACCAGACCCAACTACCAAACCCATAATGCAACCTGGGGGTGTCATAACCCAACCCCCCTACCCCCTCTGAAGCAAAGCCCCAGCCCAGCCCAGCCCACCAGGGCCTCCTAGTTCTCACTGGGAACTCATGAGTATGGACATGTACAACACAACGGCCTGGAACCATACCCTGGGATCACCTATTTTACATGAATGTTCACGGCGCCCACTCTTCATCGTCTCTGCTACGAAAATACTTGCAGAGCCATTTCTACCATTGGGCAAGACTAGGTGGCCGCCTAGGGTGGCAGATGGGGGAAAATAATTTTAATTTGAAATCAAACAGAGAAAGAATTGAACAAATTAGGAGAAAAAGGGAGGGGGGCGGCATTTTTCAATTCTCGCCTAGGGCGGCAATACACCTAGAAACGGCCCTGAATACTTGATGGTAGCGTTGTCAGATCAATGCATGTGAGCAGTGCTCTGTGTTTTCAGTCCGTGTCTTTTACAAATCATTTTTATGAAGTCACTGACGGCCCCATGTACTAGGCCCAAGTTGCAAATAGAGGTCGCACCAAAAAATTAATAGGGTGAGCAGTGCCACAGTTTCTGCCTTGGCTCTGAGAGTCTGAGCCTGAGCCAAAACATGATAACATTTGCCATGTGTATCGTGCAACAAACATCATGTAAAAATATGAACCAGTTAATCAGAAAATTGTTTTTCTTTAACGTGCAGAAACATTTCAATACATAGACAGACATTTAATAAAAGTTTTTAAACATGAACACAAAAACATTACCAGCTCAGCTCCTAACGACAACGCCACTAGTGAACTAAGAGGCAAGTCAGGAGTTATTTATTCTCTAAATGTGGTCTCGATTCTTATTGTAGATGGAGCAGCATTATGGTCTATTAAATCAAACATAAGAGGTGCTTGTACAGCGCACATCCTGAACTCCAGTATTAAAAATGCTCTCACATGCAATGATAATGATGAAGGAGGCTCTGTGAAATAAACTCACACAGTGAGGACAAGCAGGGAAGCTGGTATTGATTCCAGGTTATCTGGTTTCATATTTTGAAATTCAGGCACCAGATGTACATCTCTGTCTCTCCCCTGTTTCGCATCAAAGTTCTCCCTTTTATTCTGTATTCTTGGCACTTGACGAGAAAATCCGACACAGATAGAGCAGAGACGACTCAGAGCACCACAGACCCAACTACCAAGCCAAGCGACCCCCCTGCATGGTGTAGGAGGTACTGATGGTGTGGGAGAATCATTCTGGGCATTAGTAGCACTACATGTCACGCAAACCCCTCTGCAGAAATTCAACTGGACTCCTTTCTTTGCTGCTGTGGCTGTTAGGTTTCAGGTATTTGATAGTCCCAGCACCTTTGTGAGCAGTGTCCAGAGGAATCGATAGGTCGGTTGCTCATATAGAGAAATGTGACATTTTTAGGTCTCGCCTACGCAGCGCGAAAGCGCTGCTTAGGGGGGACCTTTTGCAATCGATAACCACTTTTGGTTAAAAGCGTGCATGTTTTGCATTGCTTTGTATTGCAACTCATGCACGTTTGGCGTTTCCCTTTGCGGGAGCGAGCATCGGTGCCATCTGTTTGTAATTATCTTCAAAACAAATGGTGTTGCTGCTCGCTCCCGCAAGGGAAACGCTGTGTGTGTCTGGTCCCTGTAAGCAAACATTATGTAACCACTTTTCTTTCCCTGTGCCTGACTCTCCCCTATACCCCCTCCCAACCCCCTCTTCTCCGTAAAAAATGCTGTGTGTGTCTGGTTTCCTTTGAGGAGGAAACATTCCACTCTAACTCAAAACGAGACTAAGAAGAAATCATGTGTATTGCAGGGCCTTTATCAGGGCGTCTGGCAGTAAAAATAAAAACAATAAGAGCGCACGAGGCAGTAAATCAGCCACTAAGTACTAGGTGTGGCTTTTCTTAGGACTACATCTACAAAGTCATTCCGTTAAATTTCAGAATACCCGGGTTGACCTAATGCAAACTATAATCAAAGACGTCCGTATTCTTCCTTACAAATAACAGCTTTTTACTGTACGCGCACTTGCTGTTGTCCTAAATAGAGAACTGCAATTTTGGAAAGACTGCCCCAAAAATGTTTGATTTGTCTGAACTGCACAGTTACGTACACAAAATGGGCATAGTCGGGTATATCTTATATTTCTTTCAAGTTGCTATTGCATGGAGCTATTATTTAAAAATACAATGTTGACGTTTGTTCCCAACATTTTTTTTTAAGTGTTTCTTTCCATAGTTGTGCTGAGTGTTGATCCAAGATGCATTTTTCCAATAAAGCATACCTTCTGGCATGAGTAATCCGTTCTAAACGCAAAGACTGACATATGTTTAATTCCCTTTAAACCAAACACTTGCCTGCTCACAATCCTAAAATCTGTGTTTCAAAATAGTACTTTGGAAGAATGGTGTGTAGTTCCCATTCTTATTGGTGTTGTACATAGAGGACGCTAGCGACACTTCTAATTACAGAACAACGCGATCAGTTTACATTCGGAGTTTAGTGGATCTTTTAGCTCCCCTTCCTCACTCTGACTTGGCCATACACGCAAGTCACTGCATTATTCTAGTCCTTTTTAAGTCTCACAAGGAGTCTCTTTACAAATTTGCTTCTTGAAAAAAACTTTATACCCTCCCTACTTCCTCGGCAATGCTCAAGACTTTCCTATCTATCCCAGGCTAAAGGCGTCCTTGAAGAAAGTTGCAAAGGTTGTGACTGACTAACGGGGTGCTTGAATGCTGATGGAGAAAGTGAGGGAGAAGCAGGTGGGAAGGAGCGATCAACCAGTCGCCTCTGCCCCCCCCCCCCCAGGAGTGTGTAAATAAGGGTCTCTGCCCAGGGTTGTGAAAGATTCCTGTCGTCCTTTTCCCCTAAAGAAGAAGACGCCTGCTCAAAATTTCTCAGAGGGTCTCGGCTTCACCAGACCACTCCACGCAACTTCCCCTCAACTCTGCATAGCCCTCCAACCTTCCTCCGCCATGCAGCTCTCCATCACTTTCCCGACCACTCCCTGAACTGCTTGGTACTTTTCTTCGCTCCACCGTGCTCTTTTCCTGCTCTCCTTTGCACCCCTCCATTCGACCTGCCCTTTACGCTCAATGCCTTGAATCTTCGCAGGGAGTGCTAACGTGTTTTGGGGGGTGGCGGTCATACACTGAAACCAAGGGAGAAGAACCTTTCAGGGCGAGTGGCACAGATGTGCTGGAAGGTTAAATGAGGGACATGTTGAATTCTCCAGAGAGTTATGACGTGATTGGAGAGTGGAGAATGTAATCCGAGGATGGTGGGGCGGGGGTACCCCTAAAACCCAGAGTGATCATCAGCTTTCTTCTCGTTCCGTCTCACGCACTTCGGACTCCACCCCTCTCCCCCCCTTTCTGATGCCTGCCTTCCTCACTTTCTTCTTGTTTTCCCCTCCCTCTCTCTATCCCTTCCTCTCTCCCTTCCTCGTTCCCTTCCTCTCTCCGTCCCTACCTCTCTCCGTCCCTTCCTCTCTCCCTACCTCCCGCTCCCGCCTTCTCCCTCTCACTCCCTCTCTTTCTGTCTATCTCTCTCCCTCTCTTCCTCCTTTCCTCTCTCCCTCCCGTCATCTCTTCCTCTCTCCCTCCCTTCCTCTCTCTCCCCCTCCCTCCCTCTTTCCCTCCCTTCCTCCCTCACTTCCTCTCTCCCTCCCTCACTCCCTCCCTCACTTCCTCACTCTCTCCCTCCCTCTCTCCTTCCCTTCCTCTCTCCCTCACTTCCTCTCTCCCTCCCTTCCTCACTCCATCCATTCCTCTCTCCCTCGCTCCTTCCCTTCCTCTCTCTGTCTCTTCCTCCCTCCCAACTCTCTCTACCTTCTTCTCTCCCTCACTTGTCGCTTCTAGCATTCAACTGCCTCGGATCACGTGTTAAATATTTATAAGGTGAAAGCAGGCACAAGTTGCTGTAATGCGTGCCCGCTCCATTGCTTGAGCTCTTATAAGAGGTTTCCCCATGCCCTCTTCTCGATTGATTGAACTGCAGGCACTGCATGTATCAACGAGGTGTGGGACCCGTAAACAAAAGGAACGTACGGCTGACCACAGTTAAGCACACCAAATCCAAAATCAATACACAATTTTTTCTAAAAAGGTGCAGAAACACGTCCAGAGCATGCCGTACTTTTGCTCTACTGGAAAACCAGATATACAAACTCTTTTACAAAAAGACGGTGCACCAAGGGAAAAGTCTTTTCACTAGTTCCAATTTGTTGTTCTTTTATTTTCATTCAATTTTCAAAAAACAGACTCAGCCAACGCGTTTCGTTCTCTACGAACTTCGTCAGGGCTGTGAAAGAACATAGATAAAAACATACATATGTATAAAACACATAAAGTACGCCATGAAACACAACAAACTACATTGCCAATACTACATAAAGAAGTGACATCATTACATGTTGCCATATAAAATAGTAGACACACCTCAACGGACATACAAAATCAATTTCAAATTTGACATATACATATATTACACACAAAAAATATAGGCAAGAGTATTACTTTTTTTTATATATATAAAAAAGACAACATACATATTAGTCAAATACATATACATCACAAAAAGTTTAAAAACACTATAGAAAACACATATATATCCTGCCTAGTTTCACAGACAAAACTTAGTGTGTTCTGCCTACCTAAATACGCTGTCCAATGTTATGTAAAGAGAACTCCTTTGGATTAATTTAAAAGTGGGAAAAGAAACCCTGAAACCTAATCTGCAAGTAAGTATGTTGATAGAGATAAAGATAGCGGTCCTTTTAATACCGAAAACACTAGCTAAAGTAACTACTGATCTATAAAAAGAGAGAAATAAAGAAAAGAATTTTATTTATTTAATTTAGATGCCAATTCTTACCATAGGTTGTTTCCAAGGAGCGGCCACCATAATTTCAAAAACCAGCCGTCTTCCAAATGGTATATGAATATATGTAACCTAATACGAATAATAGTTTTTCAAGGAAAAAGAAAAGATGAATTCCATTATGGCCTATTATGGGCATGAGCAATCGTAATCACCTCAAGTAGCCATTTAGTTCATACAAAAAACGAAAAACACCTTACCTCTGCAAATATAGAGGCTCTCGTGAATATGTCACCGGCTAATCCAAAAATTAATTAATCGAGACCTTTGGTCGGTTTCTATGTATCACAGGTAGAGGTAAAACGACCTTGTTGTCGTATATTTAGGCCCACAGTACAGGCTCCATCATTCTGGAGAAGTAATATAAAAAACGCAATGTGTAAAAGGAGTCCATTATTGGTCTGATTCCATTTTACAGGGGGTCAAGATCAATCACATTTCCGAAATATCAAGGTTCTAACTCGATGGTTTCTATTGCATATTGTTCATTCGAGTGTGCACTAATATATCACAAAATAGAGGCCGTAATTATAACCATTTAACATTGGACCGCTTTGAATACCGGAGGGTTCTACTCAGTTATATGCGATTTCGTAGAATAATAGCGTCAGACACGTTTTAAACAGGCGAACGATCAACAGCATTTTCCTGGCATGGACATATAGTTGTCCATAGCTGCCTCACATCATTTTATAAACGCATGAAACTATTAAGACGATACCAGCGATAATCCTAGCATTAATACACGAACAACGCCCGTGTCAACAAATTAGCAGAAACATTCCTTTTTGGTCGCATAATTAGCCCCAAAGATAACGGTAATATTAAGACAGAATCTAAATCGGCCAAACGGTAGAAACGTTCCTTTCGATTCGCACATACACCAAAAGAATCTCGTCTTACCTTTCAAAAACGGGCGCTATCTCGTGTCACCGGTGAAACCCTACCCCATAGGTCAAACGTCTTAAATAGGCGTAGCCCACATATCACGTGATAAGTTACGATGTTTGTAAGGTGACAATGCAGATCTTAGTGCTCATTTTACTTCTGCGTGCGCCATTTTGGAATGGTGTTCTAATACATAATATCCAATCTCATACAAATCAAGAAACATCTATATCTGTCACTTAGATAAATAAAAGAGATTAGATGTATATGCCCGTCCCGTAATGAGTTGCGACAGTAATATATTCACCAAAACGGTACTTTTGCTAAGTTTCCAGCACTCGGGCGCCATAATAACAACAAACAAAAAAACTATTCAAAAAAAGCTTTTTTATATATATATATCAGTGTAATCCGTGCAGCGACCAAATTTAAGTATAAACGAAGTGTTTCGGAAAATACTGTTTTGAAACCATTTTGGTTATATGATGGTAATATGTGAGCTCACGTAGCGACCTATGCGTGTCATTTAAAGAGAACTATATCGTTGCAATGCATACCGTGTCCAAATGACATAAAAGTATAACACTCATATGCATATTTTGTTTAAAATCCAATATATGTGTTAAGGTTCAATTTTCATTTACAAATCCCATATACTACATAATCAATAATCAATGCTAGCGACTGGTGCGATTTCGAGAATAGAAAGGAAACCTGAGAAGGTGGTATATAGGGTTTCCCACATATAGAGGTGCACGCCAAGAGAATATATAAATAATAAAATCAATGTGAATGCTTGAACTTAAGTAATTGATAAATGGGCGTGAAAGAAGTATGGGCTGGATACGATCTATGTAACACGACGTCCCAGCATTCCCTAATATTTGTACAATCTCTACCTAAAAGGAAAGAGTAACACGCATCAAATCTTGATGTGTATATCATTAGGAGCCAATGTTAGCTCTAATGTGATCAGATTGATTGTTCGCCTGATTTGCACGCGATATCAGGAGACATTATTGCCCAACCCTCCATGGGCTCAATATATAACGATTTTTTGTTTATGTTTCAATCCAGTTTGAAACAATGGGAAACAACACTTAAGAGAGAAGGGTAAAAAGACGGAACGAACAAATTAAGATCAAGTGAGGCCCAAGTTATATAAAGAAGGCCCTTGGGGATATATAGGTAAACGGGCATTTCTTCAAGATTTTCTCGAAACGTCCTATAATTAGAAAAGGTGAGTTCATATAACCAGTGGAACTTTTAATATCTGCAACTAGTCCCGTATTGGGATGAGACAAAGATGGGAAGAGCAGGCACAAAAAAGTGGAGTATATCAGTCCAATTGTCCAACAGGTATACAGAGGATCATATTTACCAAAATGTGTGAGACAATATAAGAATAGATGGAGAAACCATGTGATCTATTAAGGGGACCTCGTATGTTAAGTATCATAGCCCACAGTTGTCCCCACCTATAGAAAATAGTGCATTTCCCCATCCGTGTTATGCCCCAGACTAGTCGCTCTCAGACGACAAATCCATTTGGATTCTTTCTGTCTCAGCAACAGATCCCTGTTGCCGCCTCTCTTTGGTTTCGGAACATGTTCAATGGCGCGAAACCAGAATTCCAGATCCTCAGGATGTTCACTGGCGTAATGATTAGTGATTGGGTATCTGGTGTCTTTGGTTTTTATTGCCCTCCTGTGTTCCTGAATCCTAAGTTTTAAAGTCCGGATAGTACTTCCGACGTAGATTACGCCACATCTACATCCCAAGACATATACCACATATGTCGTATTGCAGTTTATGAAATTTTCAATCCTGTACTCTCTCGAGCTGTTGTAACAGAAAGCGAATGTAATAGATGGTCTTGTTGATTAACAACAGACCATCTATTACATACAGAAAGGGTACCTCCCTGAAAAGATCACTCTGTCCTAGTTATGTAACCTCTCATCAAAGAACACAAACATGGTTACCGGAGAAACCAAAGGGATTCTTCACCTGCGGAATGTGCAATGTCTGCCCCCTAGGCAGGAACAAAACATTCGCTTTCTGTTACAACAGCTCGAGAGAGTACAGGATTGAAAATTTCATAAACTGCAATACGACATATGTGGTATATGTCTTGGGATGTAGATGTGGCGTAATCTACGTCGGAAGTACTATCCGGACTTTAAAACTTAGGATTCAGGAACACAGGAGGGCAATAAAAACCAAAGACACCAGATACCCAATCACTAATCATTACGCCAGTGAACATCCTGAGGATCTGGAATTCTGGTTTCACGCCATTGAACATGTTCCGAAACCAAAGAGAGGCGGCAACAGGGATCTGTTGCTGAGACAGAAAGAATCCAGATGGATTTGTCGTCTGAGAGCGACTAGTCTGGGGCATAACACGGATGGGGAAATGCACTATTTTCTATAGGTGGGGACAACTGTGGGCTATGATACTTAACATACGAGGTCCCCTTAATAGATCACATGGTTTCTCCATCTATTCTTATATTGTCTCACACATTTTGGTAAATATGATCCTCTGTATACCTGTTGGACAATTGGACTGATATACTCCACTTTTTTGTGCCTGCTCTTCCCATCTTTGTCTCATCCCAATACGGGACTAGTTGCAGATATTAAAAGTTCCACTGGTTATATGAACTCACCTTTTCTGGTTATAGGACGTTTCGAGAAAATCTTGAAGAAATGCCCGTTTACCTATATATCCCCAAGGGCCTTCTTTATATAACTTGGGCCTCACTTGATCTTAATTTGTTCGTTCCGTCTTTTTACCCTTCTCTCTTAAGTGTTGTTTCCCATTGTTTCAAACTGGATTGAAACAAACAAAAAATCGTTATATATTGAGCCCATGGAGGGTTGGGCAATAATGTCTCCTGATATCGCGTGCAAATCAGTCGAACAATCAATCTGATCACATTAGAGCTAACATTGGCTCCTAATGATATACACATCAAGATTTGATGCGTGTTACTCTTTCCTTTTAGGTAGAGATTGTACAAATATTAGGGAATGCTGGGACGTCATGTTACATAGATCGTATCCAGCCCATACTTCTTTCACGCCCATTTGTCAATTACTTAAGTTCAAGCATTCACATTGATTTTATTATTTATATATTCTCTTGGCGTGCACCTCTATATGTGGGAAACCCTATATACCACCTTCTCAGGTTTCCTTTCTATTCTCGAAATCGCACCAGTCGCTAGCATTGATTATTGATTATGTAGTATATGGGATTTGTAAATGAAAATTGAACCTTAACACATATATTGGATTTTAAACAAAATATGCATATGAGTGTTATACTTTTATGTCATTTGGACACGGTATGCATTGCAACGATATAGTTCTCTTTAAATGACACGCATAGGTCGCTACGTGAGCTCACATATTACCATCATATAACCAAAATGGTTTCAAAACAGTATTTTCCGAAACACTTCGTTTATACTTAAATTTGGTCGCTGCACGGATTACACTGATATATATATATAAAAAAGCTTTTTTTGAATAGTTTTTTTGTTTGTTGTTATTATGGCGCCCGAGTGCTGGAAACTTAGCAAAAGTACCGTTTTGGTGAATATATTACTGTCGCAACTCATTACGGGACGGGCATATACATCTAATCTCTTTTATTTATCTAAGTGACAGATATAGATGTTTCATGATTCGTATGAGATTGGATATTATGTATTAGAACACCATTCCAAAATGGCGCACGCAGAAGTAAAATGAGCACTAAGATCTGCATTGTCACCTTACAAACATCGTAACTTATCACGTGATATGTGGGCTACGCCTATTTAAGACGTTTGACCTATGGGGTAGGGTTTCACCGGTGACACGAGATAGCGCCCGTTTTTGAAAGGTAAGACGAGATTCTTTTGGTGTATGTGCGAATCGAAAGGAACGTTTCTACCGTTTGGCCGATTTAGATTCTGTCTTAATATTACCGTTATCTTTGGGGCTAATTATGCGACCAAAAAGGAATGTTTCTGCTAATTTGTTGACACGGGCGTTGTTCGTGTATTAATGCTAGGATTATCGCTGGTATCGTCTTAATAGTTTCATGCGTTTATAAAATGATGTGAGGCAGCTATGGACAACTATATGTCCATGCCAGGAAAATGCTGTTGATCGTTCGCCTGTTTAAAACGTGTCTGACGCTATTATTCTACGAAATCGCATATAACTGAGTAGAACCCTCCGGTATTCAAAGCGGTCCAATGTTAAATGGTTATAATTACGGCCTCTATTTTGTGATATATTAGTGCACACTCGAATGAACAATATGCAATAGAAACCATCGAGTTAGAACCTTGATATTTCGGAAATGTGATTGATCTTGACCCCCTGTAAAATGGAATCAGACCAATAATGGACTCCTTTTACACATTGCGTTTTTTATATTACTTCTCCAGAATGATGGAGCCTGTACTGTGGGCCTAAATATACGACAACAAGGTCGTTTTACCTCTACCTGTGATACATAGAAACCGACCAAAGGTCTCGATTAATTAATTTTTGGATTAGCCGGTGACATATTCACGAGAGCCTCTATATTTGCAGAGGTAAGGTGTTTTTCGTTTTTTGTATGAACTAAATGGCTACTTGAGGTGATTACGATTGCTCATGCCCATAATAGGCCATAATGGAATTCATCTTTTCTTTTTCCTTGAAAAACTATTATTCGTATTAGGTTACATATATTCATATACCATTTGGAAGACGGCTGTTTTTTGAAATTATGGTGGCCGCTCCTTGGAAACAACCTATGGTAAGAATTGTCATCTAAATTAAATAAATAAAATTCTTTTCTTTATTTCTCTCTTTTTATAGATCAGTAGTTACTTTAGCTAGTGTTTTCGGTATTAAAAGGACCGCTATCTTTATCTCTATCAACATACTTACTTGCAGATTAGGTTTCAGGGTTTCTTTTCCCACTTTTAAATTAATCCAAAGGAGTTCTCTTTACATAACATTGGACAGCGTATTTAGGTAGGCAGAACACACTAAGTTTTGTCTGTGAAACTAGGCAGGATATATATGTGTTTTCTATAGTGTTTTTAAACTTTTTGTGATGTATATGTATTTGACTAATATGTATGTTGTCTTTTTTATATATATAAAAAAAAAGTAATACTCTTGCCTATATTTTTTGTGTGTAATATATGTATATGTCAAATTTGAAATTGATTTTGTATGTCCGTTGAGGTGTGTCTACTATTTTATATGGCAACATGTAATGATGTCACTTCTTTATGTAGTATTGGCAATGTAGTTTGTTGTGTTTCATGGTGTACTTTATGTGTTTTATACATATGTATGTTTTTATCTATGTTCTTTCACAGCCCTGACGAAGTTCGTAGAGAACGAAACGCGTTGGCTGAGTCTGTTTTTTGAAAATTGAATGAAAATAAAAGAACAACAAATTGGAACTAGTGAAAAGACTTTTCCCTTGGTGCACCGTCTTTTTGTAAAAGAGGTGTGGGACCCCTTTATGTTAAATTGCATCTCTTACCAAACTTCCAAGCACCTCTGGCAAAACACTTGTAAGGTCCCAGAGGCGAGACCTATTGGCTATGCCAATGCTTGTTGTATTAACTTTTGTTTCAAAAGTGCACAGTTGACTAAACTAAACAATTACAAATCTCTTTACGAAAACAGCAAAAATTGAAAATCAATGACTCGTGCATACCAAAAGTGCCAATTTTAAATAAGAGTGATTTGGCCACATGGAAAAAAAAACTTTTGTGCCCCCAAAAAATGTAACATCCGATCACCCCAACACCAGATGTAAACTGTGAAATACACACTGGCAGCAGCCTTCATATGTGATCAGAGCAAATCCCTCGCAGGCACGAGCTTCAGTATAAAACTGTTTATAACCCCGGGATAAGCCTTTGTGTAAGGAAGCAGATGTCACATCCGATCACGGCTCACCCCACCACCAGACCAGAGCTGTGTGCGCTGCGGCACAGTGGGAGCGGGCGGCTTACACACTCGGGGGGCTTCCAGCTTTCCCTCTCCGAGGTCCCCTGTCCTACTGCCCCCTGTCATTCCTCGCTCAGTCTGTGTACGTCACGACACAGAGGCTCTGTTGCCAATTTAACTGCTATAAAGATTTGGCCCTTGTAAACTTGTGTGTCGCTTATTTTTTAATTTTTATTGCAAGCATACGGCACAACAATTAAAAGAAGAAAAAAATAAACATGCTGCTGCCTACAAGAAAAAACTGAAAACATGCCTCTGCCTAAACTTTGAGACCAGGTACTTACAGTAAAAATGTTAAATAACAAAAATACCAATTTGATATAATTTTATTAGAACACTGCAGGTACTCCTAACAAGCGGGTATATCATAATTCTTTTCTTTTAATTCACACCACAGGAACATGATTCTTATTGTAAGGTACTGTTGACTTTAAAGTAATGTTAATTAAAGACACAGCTTAGACACACGATGAATAGAAAAATAAAAAATGGATAAAGAATGGAAAGAAAAAATAATTGCCAGAGGGATGTGCTGGCCCACCAGCATTGAGGAGTGGTCTCTGTGGGTGGACGTGGACATGCAGTCAGGATCAATGCAGTCCCTTAAAGGTGACGAGAGCCCGAGGCTGAGGGGCTGACCCATTGCCCATGCTGTGGGGGCAGAAGCAAACCGTGAGTGACAGTAAAACAGACCAACGCGTGGAGAAGCTTGACCAAAAGCCCCTCTTTCTTTGAGGGTATTTAAAAAAAAAAAAGTACTACACGAGGTTGCCGAGATTGATACATTTTCTCTAAATTAGACATAAAAAGAGAAAAACGAGAAAAAACAGATAAAAGGGAGTAGTCGTAGGCAGTATATCTCCCCTCGCTGGTAGTCTGAGACGGAGTCACTTGTCTATACCTCACAGCTGCCTCCTCCGACACTGAGTTGGAAGTCCCTCTGCCAAATGGAAAACCAGGGTGGCTGTGTCGGCGGAGTGGCGGCGTTCACCGAATTCCTTGCAGTCTTCTTTTCCTTGTAGGGTTGTCAGCTGGACACAGGACCAAAAATCTTCCTTGGTCTTCAGTATTTGAACCACTCCCTGAGGAATCCCATTTACTGCATTAAATCTCGCCTGTTTTATATTAAGATGAAGACCCTCTACCCTCATCAGGGCAAAGAGTCCCTTTTCTTGTGGGTTTATGATAGCACCGAGGTTGTGAGGTCGTGTGTATGGCCGAGAGTTGAGGTCTACCGGGTAGACCTCTCTCCAGGGAATGTAGCCCATTTTTTAGAGCATCTTGGGTCTACGCATATGCTGCTGTTCCTTTCTCATCTTCTTCGGCACACGTAGTGGCTGGGGCAGGGCAATGACAATCATTGGCTTCACAGTTCTGGAATAAACTGGGTGATTCCAAGCATCCCAGGGCCTAAGTAACTGGCTTGTTTTACAATTCATTGAGACATGGTCCTCTCACACTTTTTCAAACAGATGCCCCTCATCATAACATCACATGGTACGGCCATTGCCACCATTTTCAATTGAAACTCATAGCCGACGTCACACTCTAGAGTCACCATGGGAAAGCCGTTTGTGGGTAGTAAGAACCTCATCCAAAATTAACTTTTGCAAACTACTGGATGAGTAGATTACTTATCCAGATCTCAAACTATTGCAACATGCAACAAGTGCTATCGGAAAATAGTCCAAAACTGGTCATCAACAAGATGGCGGTGTTGCTGCACAAACTTCCCATTCAATGCTGTGCAGGCTTGGCTTTGTTCATGTGGGCCTGTGTTTACCAATGACCTCTCTTTGTCGGGGATTATTTTATCCATTGGCTGCACAGGTCCAGTCCTGTTGCATTGACTCAGGGCTGTTGATTGTTGGGAAGGTTTAGCAAACGTAAGCACTTCTTAGCGAGTGCTTAATGTATGATGATATGTATACATTCTGGGTGGAGAACATCTCAAGTATGCTACGCCTCGTATTGCATGTTTAACCACCAAACCCTTGCAGTATGATTTTATGGTAAAGCATATACCTGGGAAGCAAAATGTAAGGGCTGATATGCTATCAAGACTTCCTTTAAGTGAAGATGTCACTATGGATGTGGATGAGGACAAGGAGGATTGTTTCATTGCTGTTGTTGATGCAGTTGAAAACAAAGCTTGCAGTGAGGTTGAATGGAAGGAGGCGGTGAGTGAAGATTCTATCCTCGCTAAAGTAAAGGAATGTTTCCCTTGCATTTGATCCTGTTCACTGCTGCACCACCTTCTGGCTAGATTTGAGCTTTACAAATAACTAACACATACATACAACGGGTTTGGGGTGTTCCAGTTGTTCGACCAACATTTCTTATACAACTTGCATCACATGGGTTCTTTAAAGACCATTTCTGACACAATTTTGGGGCTTTTCATACCCAATGGATATTGGCTTTTTTGTCATTTACTTTATTAAAGTTTACTACATCCATCTGTAATGGAAAAAATGGTATCTGCTTTCTTCAGAATCAACCAGGGTAACACCTTCCACATCGCCCTCTTTTGTGATCCTAAAACACTTAGCTGTGGAAGAGAAAGGCGGGTTGTCAAACAAAGTCTTCCTTCTCCCTCCCTGACCGGTCCTGGACTGACTCGGTAGGCAGGGCACTATAGGAAACCCAGAAACCTCCTTAACTCCTACCAACCCTCTGCTGGGCATAGGGTGGAAACCCTGTCTAACATGTGCTGGACCGGGGCGGAGCACGAGCGGCTGCTTGTCTCGATGTATGACTTTAGGTGACCCCTTCCAGGGATGTCATGACTTCACTTCCGGAACTCCTCAGCCCTAGGCTCCTCCACACTCAAACAGGTATTTTGAACTGCAAAATAATGGTGAAATATTCACTATATCTCCTGATTGTTTTAGAATTTCCGTGGTGCGGGTATATGCATTAAATACCCATTGAGGAGGGTCAGTGTTGCTGTCCATCCAGGATATGTTTGGAAGATTTCTAGAGTCTCACGTCAGGCAATCCCTTGTCTACGCCTGTAAACTTATAGCTTTTGATTATACATTTTTGTAAAGTTATGCTGTAAAAAGCGCTTTTTACCACTGATGTTTTCCTTATTTTGTTTAAGGGAAAAGGACTTCTACCCCTGCATGCTGCGCCCTCATACACACTCCACCACTGCAGCTGTGCCCTCATACACACCTCACCACTGCATGCTGCACCCTCATACACACCTCACCACTGCATGCTGCGCCCTCATACACACTCCACCACTGCAGCTGTGCCCTCATACACACTCCACCACTGCAGCTGTGCCCTCATACACACTCCACCACTGCAGCTGTGCCCTCATACACACCTCACCACTGCATGCTGCATCCTCATACACACTCACCACTGCATGCTGTGCCCTCATACACACTCCACCACTGCATACTGTGCCCTCATACACACTCTACCACTGCGAGCTGCGCCCTCATACACACTCCACCACTGTGTGCTGTGGCCTCATACACACTCCACCATTGCGTGCTGCGCCCTCATACACACCTCACCACTGCATGCTGCTCCCTCATACACATTCCACCACTGCATGCTGTTCCCTCATACTCACCTCACCACTGCATGCTGCACCCTCATAAACAACTCACCACTGCATGCTGTGCCCTCATACACACTCCACCACTGAATGCTGCACCCTCATACACACCTCATCACTGAAAGCTGGGCCCTCATACACACTCCACAAGTGCATGCTGTGCCCTCATACACACTCCACCACTGCATGCTGCACCTTCAAACACACTCCACCACTTCATTCTGTGCCCTCATACTCACCTCACCACTGAGAGCTGCACCCTCATACACACTCCACCACTGCATGTTGCGCCCTCATACACACTCCACCTCTGCATGCTGCACCCTCATACACACACCACTCATGCTGCACCCTCATACACACCTCACCACTGCATGCTGTGCCCTCATACACACTCCACCACTGCATGTTGCGCCCTCATACACACTCCACCACTGCATGCTGCACCCTCATACACACCTCACCACTGCATGCTAATCCCTGAAACACACCTCACCACTGCATGCTGCACCTTCATACACACCTCACCACTGCATGCTGCGCCCTCATACACACCTCAGCACTGCATGTTGTGCCCTCATACACACTCCACCACTGCATGCTGCACCCTCATACAAACCTCAACACTCATGCTGCAACCTCATACACACCTCACCACTGCATGCTGCACCCTCATACACACTCCACCACTGCATGTTGCGCCCTCGTACACACTCCACCACTGCATGCTGCACCCTCATACACACCTCACCACTGCATGCTGCACCCTCATACACACCTCACCACTGCATGCTGCTCCCTGAAACACACCTCACCACTGCATGCTGCACCCTCATACACACCTCACCACTGCATGCTGTGCCCTCATACACACCTCAGCACTGCATGCTGCGCCCTCATACACACTCACCATGTGCCCTCATAAACACCTCACTACTGCATGCTGCACCCTCATAAACACTTCACCACTGCATGCTGCACCCTCAAACACACTCCACCACTGAATGCTGCACCCTCATACACGCTCTACCACTGCATGCTGTGCCCTCATACACACTCCACCACTGCATGCTGCACCCTCATAAACACCTCACCACTGCATAGTGCGCCCTCATACACACTCCATCACTGAATGCTGTGCTCTCATACACACTCCACCACTGCATGCTGTGCCCTCATACAAACTCCACCAATGCATGCTGCATCCTCATACACACTCCACCACTGCATACACTGCATGCTGCACCCTCATACACAGTTCAACACTGCATGCTGCACCCTCGTACACACTCCACCACTGCATGCTGTGCACTCATACACACTCCACTACTCAATGCTGCGCCCTCATACACACTCCAACACAGCATGCTGTGCCCTCATACACACCTTACCACTGCATGCTGCACCCACATACACACCTCACCACTGCATGCTGCACCCTCATACACACTCCACCACTGGATGCTGTGCACTCATACACACTCCACTACTCAATGCTGCGCCCTCATACACAGTGGCGTAACGAACGTTTAAGGGGCCCCCTGTCAATGTACACAGAGGGGCCCCTGCTCCGGATTTAATCCAGAGCGCTCAGGTCTGAGTACTCTGCTGAGGGGGCCCCCTACAGCTCTTGGGCCTCCCCGCACCACGGGGGATGCGGGGGCCTGTGTTACGACCCTGCTCATACACACTCCACCACTGCCTGCTGCACTCTCATGCACACTCCACCACTGCATGCTGCACCTCATACACACTCAATCACTGCATGCTGTGCCCTCATACATACTCCACACTAAACCACTGCATGCTCCGCCCTCATACACACTCCACCATGGCATGCTGCACCTCATACACATTCCACCACTGCATGCTGCGTCCTCTTACACACTCCACCACTGCATGCTGCGCCCTCAAACACACCTCACCACTGCATGCTGCACCTCATACATGTGAGAAGTTGGCCTGATGTATGATGTCACTAGTTATAGTGTACACCTTATATCAGTTCAAATACCCTTATGGTGATTGGTTGTAAAGTCAACCTTATAGACCAGCTATCCTAGTGGTTGCATGGACAAGAGCAGTCTTAGGCTAAACTCTGAATGGCATGTGAAGCCAGCTGTGATACCATATATAATCCCTTGAATACCAAATGAAAGGACACCACAACAGATATATATATAAAATAAAGTGTATTTATTCTAAGCAAACCCTCAGCACTCTTTATGAGATTAGAGGTAAGTACAACACAGTCTTATTTATGCATACATTAAGTCACACAGGTAAGTAATACAGTTAGGCCCTAGGGGCCACGCAAACCATATACTAAGTAAGTGGTATAAGAACCACTGTCACGGAAATAGAATAGTGCTAGGCCTAGGGAATCGCTGGGGCTACACTACACTAGCGTTAGTTAGGAAGTGGGAGGCCCACGGGATTCGTGTGCAGAGTGGAAACCCTCACGCATAATGCGTAAAAGTCAATAGCAATAGTACAGTTTAGAAAACGGTAGGTTTAGGACACTTCCGGAGTAGCTAGGAAGTTGAGACTTGAAAACTAGACACTAGGATAGTCACTATCCTGATGAGCACCGGAGTACCCAAGTTACCTAGCCCACAGGCTGCGGGTGCATAGGGTTGAAGATGCGTCGTTTTCGTCGTCGACTCCTATGGATGCCTGAAGAAAGATGCTGACAGGCAGTCAGGGGAGAGTGTCCGGTGGATCCCAAGGCTGGGATCAAGAAGAGAAGAAACCTGCAAGCAGAAGGGACAGAGTCAAGGTCACTAGCCAGTGACCACGTGGAACCAGGAAGGAACCAGGCGATGTCGTGAAGAGTTGCAGGTGAAGGTGAAGCTTGTCGCTGCAGCCAGGAGGACCAGGAAGCGTCGAGGACGACCAGGACCAGGAGGCGAGCTGTCCCACGAAGGCTCTTGCTGTCGGCGGCGTCGAAGTTGGACTAGGACTCACCAAGCCTTGGCAAGCGGAACCCACGAAGAACGAAGGACTTGCTTCTGGTGCAGACCAGGAAGGTCTGGGGTGCTTCTTCTTTGCAGAGAAGCGGGAGCCAGTCTGGAGGAGCCAAACCAGCGCAGAAGATTTCAGGGTGCGTCGTCACAGAGGCCACTAGCCAGCGGGCCAGCAACCGGACAGATGCGGCAAGCAGGAAAATGCTGAAGGGCCCCACGCAGGACTCGTGGAGTGTGGGGGGCTGATCTTCGGTGCAGATGGTGCTTGGGGTTGGGGCTTCTCACTCCCCGGTGCACAACTTCGAGGGTACCTCAGAAGCTGCGCTTTAAGTTACTAGCCACTTTTTCCAGGTAGCCGGTCCCACGTCGCTCGTCGCCTCCACGGATCTCAGCTCTGCTGCAGATGTGGATGAGGGTCGGAGAAGTCTGGAAGTCAAGGCTCTGGTCGGGCTCTGCAGTCGGTTCCTCGTAGAACGGTCGCAAAGCAAAGGGTAGTCTCTTGATGGTGCCTGTTTGCACAGGGTAGCCACTCCTTGGCTACAAGGGAGATTCTTCAGTCTTCTTCTTTCGTCGAATGTCGAAGGTCCAGAGTTTCTGTTCAGTTTTGCAGGTTCAGGATAATCTAAAGTCTTGAGGCCCAACTCCCACTCTTATACTAATCTGGGGGGCTGGGATACCTGCTAGGTCACGCCTTATGGGTGGGACCTGGGAGGGGGTGGTTACACCCACTTCCCTTTGTCCAGTTTCGCGCCAGAGCTGGGGCTGGAGTGCCCCAGCGCCGGTTTGAACTGGACTATGCAAGGAACACCTTGTGTGCCCCAGGCATGTCTCATTCCTTTCAGCCCACCCTGCCCCAATACACTAAAGGCTGTCTGGGGAGGTGCTAGCACCTCCCCAAGCAGGAAACCTATTGTCCAGGCCTCCCTGGCTGGGATCACTCCCAGCAGCAGGAGGTCAGACTTGTGTCTGTGGCAGCAGCATCGATTTTGTGATGCTGAGGCTCTGGTCAGAGTTAAACAGCAAAGTAGGATTTTAACATGTCTCTCCCTCTAGAAGAGAGGAATAATATCCTCATCACCAGAAATGGTATGGGGGTACTATTCCAAAGTGTTAGACACCTTACACAACATGTTTTGATAAAGCCAAACCATAGTTACCATAACCGTTTAAGATTATAAGGCACTTTAAGAGTATATGGTAGGCTATATCATAGAACAGCTATAAGGACATGGTTCCGAAAGCTGCAGACAGGCTCAGCTCATGCTAGAGCACCATCTCACATGTTACCAAGCACTCTGCCTCCAGGATTGTTAAGGCCTGCCATAGGAGTGACTGATAGGTACACATGTGTCTATATATAAGGGCAGATATAGGCATACTATATCTAAGCAAGGGGTGATTACACGACCTTGCCCCAGCTGAGTGATCAGCCAGTTGTGTCTGATTGGAAGGCCAGACCAGGGGTGGCATAATACATGCTGCAGCCCCTGGGAGGCCTAGGGTACACCTATGCCCTGGGTACCTAGGGTACACTGTACAGGGTCCAATAAGGTGATCCTTACCAATTGAGAATGTACCTAGGGTACATGGAGTCCATTTTAAAGAGAGAGCAGACAGCCTGAGACCCTGAATGGCAGGATCTCAGGCCAACTAAGTCGAAAAACCAGCTAGACACTAGGCAAAAAGTTGGGGGTAACCATAGTCAGATATCCACCTTCCTACACAACCCCCCCCAAACGAAAGGAGATAAGGCTGGCCTTTACAAGGTAAGCCTCTATTGCCTAAGTGGCCATATAAGGAAGAACCAGCACTGGCATGGTTACCCCCTGTCTCATGGTCCACTAAGCAATCCCTCATCCTAAAGATATCATAGGGTCTCCACCATAGGGAATCTCTACCTTTTGGTGTGTCTTTGCAAAGTAAAAGGCTGGTGTTGAGATGGAGTACTGAAGTGAGTGTCCTCAAAGTGAGGCCTCAGCTTCCTCCAATCATCCTCCACCCTGGATGCCTTTCTTTCTCTAACTGAGTTGCACTGTGCTCTCAGGGTCAGCCTCTGGCTACCTAAAGCTGGAGGCTGGGTCCCTTTTGTGGGCTTACTGGAGGGACAGGTCAGGTTTGGGGTCCTAAGGTCCCATGTTTGCCTGTGCCCAACAGAATCCCTCTGGGGGAGGTCCCTAACTACCTGTGAAGGGGATCCCTCAGGAATGTTTTTACCCATCACCTGGCTAGGGCAACTAACCAGGCAATCCTCATTCTTTTGAAGGGGGGGTTCTTGTGGACAGGGGCCCTCTTGGGGTCCACTGGCCTCCCTGACCTCTGCAGCCCTGGGCTGACTGAGGCAGGGTAGAGAGAGGCAGGCTACCTGTACCAGACTGGGTCCCACCTTGGAAGGGGCCACTGACATCAGAGGCTCTGCCAGGCCAGGCCTGGCTACCTCTGGGGCAGTTCCTTCACAAGGGGTGAGGTCAGATCCCTGAGGAGGCTGACCTTTTCCTAATGTCTGGGGAGAGGGAGACTTTTCTTCCTCCCCACTACTCTCTGTTTGTGTGGAGTGATCCATAGTTTCAGGCTTCACTATACCTATATCAGTCTGAGTGTGGGCTGAGACCATTACAGCCTTGCCAACCTTTTCAGGAAGGCACTCAGTTTGTGTTTGAGCTGTGACTGTCACAGCTCTGCCAATTTCTACAGGGAAGTCTGTCTGTGCCTGGGCTGTGGCTACCACTGCCCTTCCAACCTTTTCAGGGAGGAAAGCTACTTGGACAGGGGTTGTGACTGGCACAACCCCACTACCCTTTTTGGAAAGGCCTACCATTTTAGAATGGGTGTCTTGTTCAACTCCAGCCCAAGCTGAGAGTTCTAAGTCATTCCCCAGCAAGCAGTCCACAGGCAAGGTTGGAGACACTGCCACCCTTTTAGGGCCAGTGACACCTCCCCAGCTGAGACATACCTCTGCCATGGGATGACTGTTCTGTTTGCCATCAATGTTAGTTACCTGGTATGAGAACCCAGGCAAAAGCTGTTCAGAGGGAACTAGCCTATGGGCCACCATAGTGATGCTAGCTCCAGTGTCTCTGTAGGCCTCAGCTTTTCTACCATTGATGTAGGGTTCCTGTCTGTACCTACCCAGAGTGTTGGGACAGGCAGTGAAGTTGGCAAACCCCATGCCACCATCACAGACAAGAGTAGCTGCTGTAGGGGAATTGGCTAAGCCAGGATCCCCCTGTGTTCCCCAAGAAAACCCAACCAAATTTTTGGGGGCACTCCCACCACCTGGGGGATTACTGCTGACAGTAATAGGTGGTGTGACAGGAGTAGTTGGAGGAACAGTTTTGTTTTTAGCCTGTGGGCAACTGCTGTCAGTTTTCCAATGCCCAGGTGTTTTACACACATGGCAGTAAGGCTTTTTAACTGTGGTAGAGGAGGGAGCTTGGGACCCACCACCCTGTGTGGAGTTTTGGGGCCCTGAGGAAGATTTCTCTTTTGCTTTATCCCCACCCTTCTCTTGAGGCTTGGTGGTATCCTTCTTTTGGTCACCACCCTGATTTTTAGGCCTAATCCGGGTCCTGACCCATTTATCTGCCCTCTTTCCCAATTCTTGGGGAGAGGTCAAATCTGAGTCTACCAGGTGTTGATGGAGAAGCTGGTTCTGACAATTACTAAGGATCTGCTCCCTCATAATCAAGTTGTACAATCCTGTATAGTCCTGCACCTTGCTGCCATTTAACCAACCTTCCAAAACCTTAGTGGCACAATCCACAAAATCAGACCAGTCCTGTGTCTGTGTCTTCTGGGTGTCTCTGAACAACAACCTATATTGCTCAGTGGTTAAGCCAAACCCATCTATCAGAGCACTCTTCAGGACTTTGTAATTGTTTGCATCCTCATCACTGACTGTGAGGAGCTTGTCTCTACCTTTGTCAGAAAAGGAGAGCCACAAGATAGCTGCCCACTGACTTTGGGGTACCTGCTGTACTTTGCAGGCCCTCTCCAAAGCAGTCATCCATTTGTGGATGTCATCCCCATTCTGATATGGGGGGACTATCTTGCTTAGGTTTCTATGGTCATAAGACCTATCCCTATCTCTAGGAATGTTGCTGCCACCAGTGGGTTCTGACCCACACAATTTTTGCTCTCTAGCCAGAGCAAGCTTCTCTTTGGCAAGGGCAATTTCTTCCCTCTGAATCCTCAGATTAGCTTCCCTCATTCTGGCTTTATGCTCCTTTCTCTCAGGTGAAGTCATTCCCCTGTGAGAGGAAGCATTAGAGATGCTAGAAACATGGGAGTGGATGGATTCCCTTGAAGGGGATCTGTCCCTCCTGCTTCTCTGTGAAAGCCTACTTGGGGGTCTGTATGGGGGGACCCCATGCAAACTCCCATGTAAACTTAGGTTAGCCTGGCTAAGTCTTCCTACTTGGCCCTGGCTGTCTACCTCTTCCTCTGAAGTCCCATCTGACTCATCTGTGGTGGGTAGACCCTTATCTACAGCTATGGCACCATCCCTGGCAGCTCTTTCAGCATCATAGGCCTCCAGAAGCTCCACTAGCTGTCTAAGGGTAGGGTTGGAACCCTGTTTTATTCCTCTGGAGGTACACAAATGTCTCATCTCCTGGAATGTTAAGGTATCATACCTAGAGGGGGTCTTCTGCAGACCTGCCCCTCCTGAGAGAGCATCTACTTGATCTCCTCCCAGAGGCATGATCTAGTGAGGGTGTGGTGTGTGCACCTACCTACACTAGTTGTTTCTACTAAACCTCTCTAGTAGTTGTAGTCGGGGTGTGTTACTCCCTTCAACCTACAACTACTAAGTCCAGTAGGACTTAAGTATTATAATCTATTTTATATGTACCTAGACAATATCTGTGTGATCTTTCAATTTAGTATCTCAAGATTACAATGGTATTACAACAGCAAGCTCAGATCCCAACCGCTGCTCACCAATGTGAGAAGTTGGCCTGATGTATGATGTCACTAGTTATAGTGTACACCTTATATCAGTCCAAATACCCTTATGGTGATTGGTTGTAAAGTCAACCTTATAGACCAGCTATCCTAGTGGTAGCATGGACAAGAGCAGTCTTAGGCTAAACTCTGAATGGCATGTGAAGCCAGCTGTGATACCATATATAATCCCTTGAATACCAAATGAAAGGACACCACAACAGATATATATATAAAATAAAGTGTATTTATTCTAAGCAAACCCTCAGCACTCTTTATGAGATTAGAGGTAAGTACAACACAGTCTTATTTATGCATACATTAAGTCACACAGGTAAGTAATACAGTTAGGCCCTAGGGGCCACGCAAACCATATACTAAGTAAGTGGTATAAGAACCACTGTCACGGAAATAGAATAGGCCTAGGCCTAGGGAATCGCTGGGGCTACACTACACTAGCGTTAGTTAGGAAGTGGGAGGCCCACGGGATTCGTGTGCAGAGTGGAAACCCTCACGCGTAATGCGTAAAAGTCAATAGCAATAGTACAGTTTAGAAAACGGTAGGTTTAGGACACTTCCGGAGTAGCTAGGAAGTTGAGACTTGAAAACTAGACACTAGGATAGTCACTATCCTGATGAGCACCGGAGTACCCAAGTTACCTAGCCCACAGGCTGCGGGTGCATAGGGTTGAAGATGCGTCGTTTTCGTCGTCGACTCCTATGGATGCCTGAAGAAAGATGCTGACAGGCAGTCAGGGGAGAGTGTCCGGTGGATCCCAAGGCTGGGATCAAGAAGAGAAGAAACCTGCAAGCAGAAGGGACAGAGTCAAGGTCACTAGCCAGTGACCACGTGGAACCAGGAAGGAACCAGGCGATGTCGTGAAGAGTTGCAGGTGAAGGTGAAGCTTGTCGCTGCAGCCAGGAGGACCAGGAAGCGTCGAGGACGACCAGGACCAGGAGGCGAGCTGTCCCACGAAGGCTCTTGCTGTCGGCGG
Organism: Triturus cristatus; assembly: GCF_964204655.1. Classification (NCBI taxonomy): domain Eukaryota; kingdom Metazoa; phylum Chordata; class Amphibia; order Caudata; family Salamandridae; genus Triturus; species Triturus cristatus. The sequence continues at coordinate 163,325,534 of NC_140590.1, forward strand.
CGTCGAAGTTGGACTAGGACTCACCAAGCCTTGGCAAGCGGAACCCACGAAGAACGAAGGACTTGCTTCTGGTGCAGACCAGGAAGGTCTGGGGTGCTTCTTCTTTGCAGAGAAGCGGGAGCCAGTCTGGAGGAGCCAAACCAGCGCAGAAGATTTCAGGGTGCGTCGTCACAGAGGCCACTAGCCAGCGGGCCAGCAACCGGACAGATGCGGCAAGCAGGAAAATGCTGAAGGGCCCCACGCAGGACTCGTGGAGTGTGGGGGGTTGATCTTCGGTGCAGATGGTGCTTGGGGTTGGGGCTTCTCAATCCCCGGTGCACAACTTCGAGGGTACCTCAGAAGCTGCGCTTTAAGTTACTAGCCACTTTTTCCAGGTAGCCGGTCCCACGTCGCTCGTCGCCTCCACGGATCTCAGCTCTGCTGCAGATGTGGATGAGGGTCGGAGAAGTCTGGAAGTCAAGGCTCTGGTCGGGCTCTGCAGTCGGTTCCTCGTAGAACGGTCGCAAAGCAAAGGGTAGTCTCTTGATGGTGCCTGTTTGCACAGGGTAGCCACTCCTTGGCTACAAGGGAGATTCTTCAGTCTTCTTCTTTCGTCGAATGTCGAAGGTCCAGAGTTTCTGTTCAGTTTTGCAGGTTCAGGATAATCTAAAGTCTTGAGGCCCAACTCCCACTCTTATACTAATCTGGGGGGCTGGGATACCTGCTAGGTCACGCCTTATGGGTGGGACCTGGGAGGGGGTGGTTACACCCACTTCCCTTTGTCCAGTTTCGCGCCAGAGCTGGGGCTGGAGTGCCCCAGCGCCGGTTTGAACTGGACTATGCAAGGAACACCTTGTGTGCCCCAGGCATGTCTCATTCCTTTCAGCCCACCCTGCCCCAATACACTAAAGGCTGTCTGGGGAGGTGCTAGCACCTCCCCAAGCAGGAAACCTATTGTCCAGGCCTCCCTGGCTGGGATCACTCCCAGCAGCAGGAGGTCAGACTTGTGTCTGTGGCAGCAGCATCCATTTTGTGATGCTGAGGCTCTGGTCAGAGTTAAACAGCAAAGTAGGATTTTAACATGTCTCTCCCTCTAGAAGGGAGGAATAATATCCTCATCACCAGAAATGGTATGGGGGTACTATTCCAAAGTGTTAGACACCTTACACAACATGTTTTGATAAAGCCAAACCATAGTTACCATAACCGTTTAAGATTATAAGGCACTTTAAGAGTATATGGTAGGCTATATCATAGAACAGCTATAAGGACATGGTTCCGAAAGCTGCAGACAGGCTCAGCTCATGCTAGAGCACCATCTCACATGTTACCAAGCACTCTGCCTCCAGGATTGTTAAGGCCTGCCATAGGAGTGACTGATAGGTACACATGTGTCTATATATAAGGGCAGATATAGGCATACTGTATCTAAGCAAGGGGTGATTACACGACCTTGCCCCAGCTGAGTGATCAGCCAGTTGTGTCTGATTGGAAGGCCAGACCAGGGGTGGCATAATACATGCTGCAGCCCCTGGGAGGCCTAGGGTACACCTATGCCCTGGGTACCTAGGGTACACTGTACAGGGTCCAATAACGTGATCCTTACCAATTGGGAATGTACCTAGGGTACATGGAGTCCATTTTAAAGAGAGAGCAGACAGCCTGAGACCCTGAATGGCAGGATCTCAGGCCAACTAAGTCGAAAAACCAGCTAGACACTAGGCAAAAAGTTGGGGGTAACCATAGTCAGATATCCACCTTCCTACAATACACACACCACCACTGCATGCTGTGCCCTCATACACACCTAACCACTGCATAATGCACCCTCAAACACACCTCACCACTGCATGCTGCACCCTCATTCACACTCCACCACTGCATGCTGTGCCCTCATACACACTCCACCGTAGCATGCTGTGCCCTCATACACACTCCACCGCTGCATGCTGCACCCTCATACACACTCCACCACTGAATGATGTGCCCTCATACACACTCCACCACTGAATGATGTGCCCTCATACACACTCCATCACTGAATGCTGTGCCCTCATACACACTCCACCACTGAATGCTGTGCCCTCATACACACTCAGGGTGAGAAAGCAAAAGACACACAATTGATGGACGGAATGCAGAACAAATCAAAACATCACCCCCAGTCAAGAGATCTGGGTTAAATCCATCATTCTTTTGCTCACCATGCCACCCCAGTTTAGACCTGGCCATATGCAAATCAGTCTTGACCCTGTGCCTCATGGGAACAGTCCAGCCCGAACTGCCAAGCCAGGTCCTCCCTGGACCAGAAACAGGCATCCTAGGACCGGTTCTGGGGTTTCACCCCTCTTCAGCCAGTACATCTTGATTCCAGTGGCACAGTGAGCCCAGGACCCACGTCTGGGCATACCTGGCGCTCTCTAGCACTGCATGCTGCACCCTCATACACACTCCACCACTGCATGCTGTGCCCTCATACACACTCTACCACTGAATGCTGCACCCTCATACACACTCCACCACTGCATGCTGTGCCCTCATACACACTCCACCACTGCATGCTGCACCCTCATACACACTCTACCACTGCATGCTGTACCCTCTTACACACTACACCACTTTAGGCTGCACTCTCATATACACTCCACCACTGCATGCTGCGCCTCATACACACTTCATCACTGCATGCTGTGCCCTCATAGATACGCCACACTCAACCACTGCATGCTTCGCCCTCATACACATTCCACCACGGCATGCTGCACCTCATACACACTCACCACTGCATGCTGCACACTCATACACACTCCACCACTGCATGCTGCACCCTCATATACACTCCATCACTGCATGCTGCATCCTCATACACACTCCACCACTGCATGCTGCACACTCATACACACTCCACCACTGCATGCTGTACCCTCATATACACTCCATCACTGCATGCTGCATCCTCATACACACTCCGCCACTGCATGCTGTGCCCTCATAGATACGCCACACTCAACCACTGCATGCTTCGCCCTCATACACATTCCACCACGGCATGCTGCACCTCATACACACTCACCACTGCATGCTGCACACTCATACACACTCCACCACTGCATGCTGCACCCTCATATACACTCCATCACTGCATGCTGCATCCTCATACACACTCCACCACTGCATGCTGCACACTCATACACACTCCACCACTGCATGCTGTACCCTCATATACACTCCATCACTGCATGCTGCATCCTCATACACACTCCGCCACTGCATGCTGCATGCTCATACACACTCCACCACTGCATGCTGCACCCTCATATACACTCCATCACTGCATGCTGCATCCTCATACACACTGCACCACTTCATGCTGCACCCTCATACACACTCCACCACTGCATGCTGTACCCTCATATACACTCCACCACTGCAGGCTGCACCCTCATACACACTCCACCACTGCATCCAGCACCCTCATACACACACCACCACCACACTGATTGCTGCTGAGACGGTTTGCAGATTGCTCCTGCCAGGCCTACTGGACTCAGGTCTACGGATTTCAGATCCTGGGGTGTACTGATAGGAACATATTGCATCACCTGGCTGAATTCTCATAGGCCCGGATGGGCACACGTGATTATGAGAAGCACACATAAAAATGCATTATGCGATATATGTGGATCAGTAAAACGGATTAAATGACAAGAAGAAATTTTGGAAAATGTTGTGGATTAAAAAATTGGACTGAATTTCTAGTGAGGTTAAATGTTGAAATGGCAAAAGGATCTGGTATCCAATTATGCAGTGCGACTGGGAGTGGAGCGTCGATAACGCGCTCCCCACAGCATTATATGAATTCTCATAGGGGACATATTGACTAATTTTACTGGTCTAAGGTGTTTAGAAATGTTCCATTGCCACTATGTATGCTACTAACCTGCAGCGCCCATGCCTGTCGGTGCCATGCGGAACCCTGCCCCTGAGGAACGCAGAATAATGTATGTCATTTGCATCCTGAGCTGGCTGCAGCCCTGAAAGCAAGCCCATATGCAGTCAATGATTTGTGGTGACATCATAAACTATGGCAGCTGGGAGTCCTGTGGTTTGTTAATGGCACCAGAACCCTGGGACGGCTGTATAGGCTGACCTTTCATGACACAATGGGGCTTATTTACAAGCCCCTTGCGCCACCCGTACGTCACTTTTTCGAAGTTAACAATGACGCAAAAGTGGCGCAAGGGGCTTTTAAATCTGCCCCAATGTAACTCCCTTCCAGCCTCCAGCGCACCTGGGTTAATTGTGTGATCTTTACCTCTTTGTCAGCTTCATCCAAAGCCCATAGAAAGGTATATTTCCTTATGCACAAGGACATGACATACCCCCCACGGCTCTGGAGAAGCAAGTACGTGCCACTGGCCTGCGTGCAGGAAGTCCATAAGGATGGGGAAATGGTACTGCGAGGGGCGAGGCCGGGCCAGTCTGGCTATTTTGCCACTCTGACATTTTCTCAGTGGGCAACAGGCTAGGGGGGCTTTTCAAGGCAGGATGGTACACCATGGCCCAATTATCTACCTCATTGTGGCCTCCTGCAGTGTAGGGCTGCTTTGCGCATTTCTGTAAGGTCAGACTTTGGATTCCAATCCCGCCCTGCACTCTCAATGCATCCATATATGGGCTCATTAAATAACAAAAAGGGGAGAATATGTCAATTCTTGAATTTCTTTGCTGATGGCAAGTAACGGAGTGTGCTAATTCCTAATAATTGCATTTTTTAATAGCACAAACCTAGCCCAAAGCATTGCAGCACTTTACAAAAGAAGCAGTTTATGCATCACTTTACTTTGCTGGGCACAGGGAGATTAAGTGACTTGCCCAGAATCAGAGATGTGTTAAGGCATGGACAAAGTGGGCTCTGGCCCAGGGCCCCAGCCTTCCAGGTGGGCCCATGATAAAGCCAGCTCTGTTCTGCAGAAAGTCTTGCCCTGATGACCTTGAATATTTCTTAAACAGATTGTTTTCAATACATTTTCCTTTAATTGATTTTAAATGTGAGTGATGTGGGAAAGTCTATTACAGACATTTTGCAGAGTAATGTTGTGTTTATGTTCATGCAACATTCATAAAAAGAGTTTCTTTTAGATCAACACAGGACCTCACATATGAGTAATGGGAGGGGGTCACAGAGATTATTTGCAGTAACATTAGTGAGTTGCTGCTGTGTTACAATATTGAAAACACACATCAACTATCCCTGAATATTACATGCAAACACATTTCGAATTTGGACGAATGTGCCTGTGCACTGTCAGCGACCTGCCCAAAGAGGGCATAAAAGAGCTGAAACTGGACCATAAATTCAAAACTGTTCCGAATAAGGGCCGCCAAAATGCGTTTGGTGCAGTGCCCCCAAAATCCTTAAAATGTCCCAGCCCAGATTCCCAGGATGTTAAGCTGAGGCCAGGATGCCAAGCTGGCTCTCCATGTTCCAAGGTTGGTAGCTCCAGCCTGTTAAATCATAGTTTACAAACATGAACATCACCGGCGCCATCTTGCCTAACAAGAGCCATTGTCCGCATGTATACGGCATCCATTTTAGGTGCCGAGGCCATCTCGCGCTTTGCAAATCACCCACGATTCACCCTAACCTCGCAACCATCTCCGGTGCCCTGATTCAGCATGACCAAATGCACTAAGGTCATAAAACCTTGTCCTCGCGACAAGACCCTGGAGCCACTTCCCACCCTAAACACGTTTGTCCTTTCATCCTCCACACTCGAGCAGGCCCTTCTGATAACCCCCAACTGCACCTGGCCACTCAATCCAGTCCCAGGTGTTAAAATCAATAAACTCTAGGTGTACATAAGCGGCGTTCATTTATGTTCACTACAACCATATTGTTAAAAGTAAAATAACGATCGTGAATATTGCCTGCGCCATCTTGTTTAGTGGGAATTTCTATGTGCACAAGCTACAGCCATTTTAGCCATCACAGCCATTTTGTACTCTGTTGGTCACCTTTGTCTCACCCTATCCTTGCTAGCATCCTTCGGACTCTCTGACCAAACCTGATATGTGTGCTGGGGGCTATAAACCCTATTGTCACAACAAACCTCAGTGCCACTTGCTGCCACAAACTCGTTTTTCCTCTCATCTCTGTTTACAGGCAAACCCTTGGACACCAACAGGTTCCAAATACCAAACAGACTCTAGCAAACAGGGTTTATTGCACTGCAAACAGCAAGACTTGTTTTTGCCAACAATGGGACCTGTTTTTATCAACAGAACAGACTCTTAGATCTGACCGGTCTCACATGTTTTAGACCCTGAAGCAAGGTCCAGCTGCCCGATAATATTGTCTGTTTGGCCTGGGTGGGAGGAGAATAACAGTTGGGCTTGTGTGACAACCTGCCCAGGGCGGGGACTCAAATCTTGTGTAACCATGTTGATGAAACAATGTTGGGCTTGTGTGACAACAATGCATTGTGTCAAAACCTGTATAAAAGGAAGAGCCAAAGGAGATGCAGTTAGAACACCTCCTGAAGACATCCCTTGTGTCAGACCTGACGTGTTCTCCTCTGGAGAAATAAACCTGTTCTTGCTTTCCAGTTTCCAGCGCCTGCCTCTTTATTTTGGTAACTATCGATATTGGAAATTAGAGGCGTCTTGAGCCAATCCGCCTGGGTATTAGTTAGAGATTGGCTGTTTTTTCCACAATTGGCGCCCAACGTTGAGCCTATCAGCGACACGAGGTCCAGTAGAGAGGTCCTAACGACGAAGTGAACGACTGCAACGATCGGGAAAGTGCACCTGCCTGAAAGAGACCCTCGTCTGGCAGCCGATCATCCGAACTGACCTCTCTCGAGTGACTTACGGTCCTGACTGGGATCCCACAGGAGTGCCGCAGCTAATACGGAGAAAAGAGGACGACCGGGCGCTGGAAGTGGAAGACGAAGAACTGTCCATACGGTCCGGGTAAGGTCGTGAAAACGACTGCTGTCGAATGATTGATTGTATTGGAATTGTTTGGATTGAATACTAGTATTACGCTTTATTGGTTCGTTTAACTTGTTAGCTATTTGGTACGTTGGTTCTTTTTGAGATATTCTCTGTTTGGAAACAACGAAGAATAGGAATATTCTCTCTCTTTGCAGGCAGCGAAGGATAGGTAGTGCGGACCTTTTTCCACAATTGTTTGAGATCCTTATTTGTCTGATTATACGTCATGCCTATCTTCTCGCCACTGATTGGTAATTGGTTCAGCCCGGACCGTTTATTAGAGGTCGGTCTTCCGGCTCCACCGGAGGGCACCTCTAATAAGGACATGTATGTGAAATATGGAATAGTCGCTGTAGCTTATAGCAAACTATGGCACAAGCACACTAAGAAAGACCGAGAAAATCAGTGGCCACTGACAGGATCTTTTGATCCTGCTAAAATAGAAACGCTAGAAATAGCCCTACGCGAAAACAAAACCACGCCGACTATGCTTGACAGCTTCTGCTTATGGCGAAAAGAAACAACACAGCGAAAGAAAAGAGATGAAGCAAGAATAGAAAAAGAACTACGAAAATCAGCTCACCTAGCTGGCAAAAAGTTAGAAGAAGAAGTTAAAGAAAAGGAAAAAGCTAGGAAGGAGCGAGAGGCAGAGATCTCAGGTCAATACCCGGTTAGAACTCCCTCAACTCTTTACCCTGAGCTCCCATCGAAACAAAGGGTAGACGACGATCTACTCCTAGGTCCACCGATTATCTACATGCCACCTCCCTATGCCCCTACCCATCCTCGAGTGCAACAACAAGGATCTCAGAATACAACTGAAGGTAGCGCCAGGGCCTCGGTATCCACGGCCTCTGCGCCGACCGAGCCTCTCACGCCTAATGCCTTGCCAGACGACACATCAGAAAGGATCGAAGTGAAAGGGCTGGTGAGAATCCCGCGATTAAGTGAATACGAGCGAGCAGGCATCGATAGGCATCGATAGGATAGTTAAAACCCTAGTAGACAGGAAAGAAACAGAGGAATACATAACAGATATATGTAACTCCTATGCCGACAACCGCAAACGACACTTTGTCGTGCGCTTTTGTTATTACACACTCACAGGGCCTAACCGACTCGTGACCCGGTACAGAAAAGTAGATACAGGAGACGAAAGTGAATGCGATGTAGCAGAACATTTTTCCTATAAATTAGAAGTCTTCCGCCACCTCATGGAGCAAGGGCAGGTAGACAAAAACGCAACATCTAAAATGACGGAACCCCCGATAGAGAGAATAGATAACATGATGCCCATTAAGGAAGCTGCCCCCTATTGGGTCCCCCCTAGAGGACTAGGAACTCACGATGACATAAATCACCAAGACGCTAAGGGAAGGGTGGTCTATAATTGGGTATATCAGCCCTGGGATAGACAGGACATTCTGACATTCTGAAAATCCCTGCCGGACTTACGAAAGAATCCTACTGCCTTTTATACGGAGTTAGGTACAGCCCTAGGGTCGACAATTATGACGCTAGCCGACATCGCTTTGTTCTTTGGGCTATGTCTGCCAGCCGATGTGTGGAAGCAGATCAGGAAAGTAGACCACACAGACCTGTTCAGTCATACCTGGGGACAACTCGATGGGCTGTATAAACAGCGAAACCCTGGACAGAAACCCTTGAAAGCCATACTAGACCTCCCTGACAAAATAGTGCAGAAGGTAAAGACCCTGATTCCCGAGAAAAATATAGATTGGTCTATCGTAACAGCTTGCCGCCAGAAACCTCAAGAAGATGTTTCAGAATTATTCTCCCGGTTCGAGACAGTGTTCTCCGATTATAGTGGACAAGACATGTCCACTGCTACCGGACACCACTTGTTCGTACAGAACTATGTTAGAGGACTGTTGCCAGAAGTCTCACGAAACTACAGACCAGTGAGAGCAGTTGGGCGGCCTCTAAACCAGCGGCCATCCTCCAGATGGCCCAGTACTATGAACACCAGAAAAACGAAAATGAAAGGGCCAACGAAAAGAAAAAGAAAGATTTGAAAGAAAGAGTCATGATAGCGCAGCTACAGGGTGTAAATTCAGGAAGGGAACAGTACAAGGGACGATATCAGCAAAATACCCCTAGAGCACCACCACCACCTAGAAATAATGTGCCTACCCCATACAACGGACGCCGAGATTTAGGAGAAGATCAGTGTGCATTTTGTAAGGGGTACGGACACTGGAAATCCCAATGCCCGATCCTGGCAGAAATAAATAAAGAGAAAGGAACGAGAGAATTAGCAAATGGACCACGAGGTAGAGGACGAGGAAGAGGGTATGAAGGGAACAGTACAAGGGAGGATATCAGCAAAATACCCCTAGAGCACCACCACCACCTAGAAATAACGTGCCTACCCCATACAACGGACGCCGAGACTTAGGAGAAGATCAGTGTGCATTTTGTAAGGGGTACGGACACTGGAAATCCCAATGCCCGATCCTGGCAGAAATAAATAAAGAGAAAGAAACGAGAGAATTAGCAAATGGACCACGAGATAGAGGACGAGGTTGAGGGTACGCAAATGACGTTAGTGAAGAGAGGCCAGGTAGGACAAATGCTTTTGACCGCCCCCGACAGAACCAGTATCAGCAATCGGACTACGACAACACGTACGACTTTGCATAGGACTGCCAAGGGCAAGGGAGGGATCCAGTCGAGCTCTATGTTGATCAGCAAGGCCCTTATGTTACCGCAAAGGTCCTGGGCACAGAGTCGCCATTTTTGGTAGACACAGGAGCAACACGTAGCACACTATCCAAACGACTGATTCCAAGGGCACCCTTGTCTGGCTCACATGTGACCACAATAGGATTTGATGGTACGCCCTCCACTAACCCTTTGTCCAGGCCCATCCCTTTTAATCTAGAGAATAACATCATCAACACGACATTGCTTCTCTCTTCCAACACCCTAGACGCCATTATGGGTCTAGACTTACTGAAACACTTCCGTGCAACTATTCGATGTTCCCCGGACGGAGTGCGAGTCATCTTATATGACAACCACCAGCACCAGAGAGATAGTCCACTCCAACGCATGTATCCCATTTCCGAAGCAGACACATCCCTACTGGACACTTTACCATCGCACTTGTGGGCTAGGGCTGACTCAGACGTAGGACAAATGATGATTGACCCAGTGCGTGTAACAATACGACAGGACGCGACTCTGCCAAAGACACCGCAGTACAAAATCTCACCAGAGGGAGAGAGAGCACTCACAGACATCATTCACTCACTCGTAGAAGCAGGGGTGGTTGAAGAAGTGTGACCAATATTTGTAACAGTCCTATTCTGCCGATCATAAAGAAACAGGTAGAGGGAGACGGAAAAGCCTACCGCTTTATCATTGACCTAAGGGAGGTAAACAAGATCGTAGTGCCCCAATATCCAGTTGTTTCCGACATTACCACCATCCTGACCCTCATCCCATCCACGGCCACCGATTTCACTGTTATCGATCTCAAAAATGCATTCTTTTCTATACCCATTCATGAGGACAGCCGCTATCTTTTTGGATTTACACTCAGATCCCGCTCATTTAGATTTTGTAGAGCACCCCAGGGGTACACAGAAAGTCCGAGCATCTATAGTCAGGCACTCAAAAGACAGCTGGATGCCATACAATTGCCAGACGGAGTAGCACTGATACAATACGTAGACGACATCTTGCTAGCAGCAGACACCACTCCAATAGCGGTCACTGCCACTATTCAGTTACTTCATTTCCTCGCCAAGAATGGTCACAAGGTCTCCCGCAAGAAACTGCAATTCTGCCAACCACAAGTGACGTATTTACAACACCTTTTGTCAAAAGAAGGGAGAACGCTCACACCAGACAGGATCCAGACCATTCTAGACACTCCTGTCCCCAAAAACCAGAAACAAGTCCGCTCACTGATAGGCCTTACCTCATTCTGTCGACAATGGTTACCAAACTTCAGCCTCATCGTCAAACCCCTTCTCTCCCTCCTAACCAAAGACACACCCTTTCCACTCCTTTGGACGCCCGAATGCCAGTCGGCAGCCAAAGAAATACGAGATGCCCTTTGTTCAGCACCTGTTCTAGGGACACCAGACTACTCCAAACCATTTTTCCTCTACACGCACGAAAGGGAGGGATGTGTATTATCTGTCCTGACACAATTAATTGGCCACAAGCAACGCCCCTGTGCGTATTTCTCTGCCACCCTCGACCCAGTAGCTAGAGCGCTGCCCGTGTGCTTGCGCGCTGTAGCAGCTGCAGCAGTCTCCATACGATAGAGCGAGGGAATAGTGCTCTCCAACCCCATCACAGTGCTAGTACCGCATGCAGTTGACACATTGCTAAACCAGACTAAGACGCAACAATTAACGAGTGCCCGACTGACTGGATACGAACTGACCCTGTTAGCACCACACATTACGCTGAAATGATGTTCCACCCTCAATCCAGCCACATTGCTGCCTCTTCCAGAAAACGACCCTAATACAAATTCACTACACGACTGCGTAACCCTCACTGACGAGCAGACTAAAAGTAGAGTTGATCTCCGTGACACTGCCTTCCCAGAACCAGACGGGGAACTAAGGGTAGACGGCTCATGCCTAAAGCTCCCTGATGGCACTACCTCAGCAGCGTATACCGTGACCACAGCTCAAACTGTCCTAGAAACTGCCCGCATTGCCCAAAGATCCGCCCAAGCAGCCGAGCTCATTGCCCTTACACGAGCATGCATTCTAGCGGCTGGCACAACAGTCCACATATACACCGATAGCCAGTACGCCTTTGGGGTAGTTCATCATTTCGGACTCCTTTGGAGGGAAAGAGGGTTCCTGTCGTCACACGGCACACCCATCTTACACGGAGACCTAGTCTCCGCATTGACAGAAGCAGTCCTCCTCCCCAAGCAGCTAGCAGTAATTAAGTGTCAGGCTCATAAGAAGGTGACCGATCTCATTGGGCAGGGAAATGCACTAGCAGACATTACTGCCTGAACCACAGCACAAGACAGAACCATGACACGCATGTACGTGACTAGGTCACAAGCAGAACACTGGACTGACGCCAGAGCGACTGTAAGGGACATACAGATGACAGGCACACAGAGCGAACTGACTGAATGGGCGCGGGTGGGACTGAAAGATGAGGAAGGCTGCTGGAGGACAAAAGACGGTGACAAATGGTTGTTATCAGACGCCTATCTGATCCCCATATTGACCGTGGCACACTTACCCGCACACATAGGATCCGCCCCCATGACCGAACTAATCACGAGGGTATGGCATAACGCCAAGATTGCAGACTCAGCAAGACGTTTAGTACAGCAATGCATGGTGTGCTTGCAACACAACCCAGGGAAGGGGACAGCAGTACCTCGGGGAGGGTTTGGGGTCCCCTATCACCCCTTTGAAATCCTCCAAATGAATTATATACAACTAGAAAGGTGCCATGGTCTCAAATACGTCTTAGTCATTGTGTGCACTTTCAGAAAATGGGTGGAAGCATACCCCACTCGTGACAATACAACCACAGCTACTGCTAAGGTGTTGCTAAAAGAATTCTTCCCTAGATACGGCCTTTGTCGAATTTTATGGAGCGACAATGGCCCCCATTTCGTAGCGGAAGTGATTCAAAACATTCTGAAGGGCTTAGAGGTGAAGCAAAAGCTCCACGCCGTCTTTCACCCCTAATCAGCGGGCCTGGTGGAATGACACAATGCCACACTAAAATTAAAATTGGCAAAGATAGTCGCCACAACTGGCCTGAAATGGCCCGACGTACTACCACTGGCATTGCTATCGATGCGTTCCACCCCAACCAAGCACAGACTGACCCCATATGAAGTAGTCTTTGGCAGGCCTATGAACATTTGGGCGGCACCGAAACCAACCACCATTAATGACGTCCCGGACATATTAATGTCTGATTACCTGTACAAGTTAATAAATGAATTAACGCCTATCCACCAACAGGTGCTGCATGCCATTCCGGACGTGTCCAGGGGCCCAGGACATGATATCAGACCTGGGGATTTCGTCTTGATCAGAAATTTCCAGAGGTCGAAGAGTCTGGAACCCAGGTGGTTGGGCCCCTGGCAAGTCCTCATCACCACCCGAACTGCCCTTCGAGTGGAAGGAAAGAAAAATTGGCTGCACGCCCACCACTGTCGGAAGATCTCCCCAACTCTGACAACCAGCAAGGAAGTGGACGTCCAAGAAGAGCTCCTGACCAAAGATCGACCAACCTTGTACTGCTACCCACAGACAGACTCTAGAACTGGCAGAGTATCCCGACCCTACTGTACCATCCAAGAAAGGGTACAACCTGAGGTCGACAAAAGGAGGGCGTCCTGACACGCAGACCACTAACTAAGTCAAAAGTCTCAGATCGGTAGCCAAAACACTACAAAGGCTACCAGGAGATACGCTAGACGAAGTATGTGGTCCTGTGAGTCATCGAGCCCCTTGAAAATGATGGAAGATCCCGGATGACCGAAGAATCGCCGCAACGACGCCAAGACTGCCGAAATTCACACAGTAAAGACAATCGCACTTATAGCAGCATCTCTCACCAGCTTCTTGCTAATGGTCGCAATCTGGATCATTGAAGAGAGTGCTCCTGCTTATCAAACATTGATGCCTACTGTGCAACCCACCACTGAAAAAGAACACTATCTGGTATCGCTGTCGCCACGCCTCCGAGAACGATGCAGAGAGTTCTGGAATAACTCTTTCGTCCAACTGTTACACCAGCACAATCTTGTTGCAAATGCTACGAATTGTTGGGTCTGTGGGCTGCTACCACATGCCACCGAACATTCCATTCCTTTCATCCCTTCACCTTTCTCTGTTCATGGGTCCTGCCTTGCTTGGTTAATGCTCCTACAAGAAAGCTACAAAGACAATGCCACATCCGATGGGACAATAAAAAAATTCTATAACGAGTTCTGGCTGAACAAAACTGGAAGAACGGCTGTTCCATTTTGTCCTCTCACTTCAAATGCGACCTTCCCAATGAACATTCCTGCAAAAGAACGAGTGGAAATGCAAGTGTTCAATGATCCAGCCAGACCCACCTTCTCCTTTCTAAAGAAAAGAACAGCTGCAACCACAACTTGGGCCCTATCTGTGGTGAACGTCTCAGGTTTTGTCTGCATCGAAGGCCATGGGACGAAAATCGTGGCCCACAGTACTTGTCACATCACCAGGACTCTACACACTGCCGACCCCCCTTCATTTGTTGCATCACCCAATATGTACTTCATCTGTGGTACTAAAGCCTACACCTGGCTCCCAAAAAGCTGGGGGGCACTTGCTACATTGCCTTTGTTCTACCTCCGACCTACACTGCACCTGCTGGACATCACCGAGAAAAGCGGCCCGGAGACACAGACCAAACAGATTCTACTGCATCCCAGTTTCTTGATGCAGTTAAAGGCCTTGTTCCACTTTGGGGTCCGATGGCAAACAGCCGGGCCATTCGACACCTGTCTCAAGCAGTAGAGTTAGCTTTGAACATAACAGCTGGCATCCTCACCAACAACACTGCCGAGCTTCAAGCGGTCCGCCTGATGACTTTGCAAAACCGTCTTGTTTTAGATGTGGTGCTAGCAGACCGTGGAGGAGCATGCCGCATCATCGGTGCCAGCTGTTGTACCTTTGTCCCCGACAGCTCGCCTTCTGTCTATAAGGCGATCGAACATCTGCACAGACTGGCATCAGAGATCCATCAAGAACAAGAGACTTGGACACTTGGAAGCTGGTTTTGGAGCATATTAAAAGAATGGGGGTGGAAAATATTGATGGTCCTCTTGGTTCCGATTTTTATAATATGTGGCTGCTGTTTGAGGATACACTGCATACCACTCTTGTGTTCTATATGTTTGAACTCTTTGTGCCCTAAGACTGTAGATTCTCGCATAGAACGAGTTAATGTAATACATGACACAGAGATACAGACCATTATGGGGATTGAAATAGATTAGCAAGATGTCTTGGGAATGTTCAAAGGGAGGACTGTTAAATCATAGTTTACAAACATGAACATCACCGGCGCCATCTTGCCTAACAAGAGCCATTATCCGCATGTATACGGCATCCATTTTAGGTGCCGCGGCCATCTCGCGCTTTGCAAATCACCCACGATTCACCCTAACCTCGCAACCATCTCCGGTGCCCTGATTTAGCATGACCAAATGCACTAAGGTCTTAAAACCGTGTCCTCGCGACAAGACCCTGGAGCCACTTCCCGCCCTAAACACGTTTGTCCTTTCATCCTCCACACTCGAGCAGGCCCTTCTGATAACCCCCAACTGCACCTGGCCACTCAATCCAGTCCCAGGTGTTAAAATGAATAAACTTTTGGTGTACATAAGCGGCGATCATTTATGTTCACCACAACCATATTGTTAAAAGTAAAATAACGATCGTGAATATTGCCTGCGCCATCTTGTTTAGTGGGAATTTCTATGTGCACAAGCTACAGCCATTTTAGCCATCACAGCCATTTCTTACTCTGTTGGTCACCTTTGTCTCACCCTATCCTTGCTAGCATCCTTCGGACTCTCTGACCAAACCTGATATGTGTGCTGGGGGCTATAAACCCTATTGTCACAACAAACCTCAGTGCCACTTGCTGCCACAAACTCGTTTTTCCTCTCATCTCTGTTTACAGGCAAACCCTTGGACACCAACAGGTTCCAAATACCAAACAGACTCCAGCAAACAGGGTTTATTGCACTGCAAACAGCAAGACTTGTTTTTGCCAACAATGGGGCCTGTTTTTATCAACAGAACAGACTCTTAGATCTGACCGGTCTCACATGTTTTAGACCCTGAAGCAAGGTCCAGCTGCCCGATAATATTGTCTGTTTGGCCTGGGTGGGAGGAGAATAACAGTTGGGCTCGTGTGACACCCTGCCCAGGGCGGGGACTCAAATCTTGTGTAACCATGTTGATGAAACAATGTTGGGCTTGTGTGACAACAATGCATTGTGTCAAAACCTGTATAAAAGGAAGAGCCAAAGGAGATGCAGTTAGAACACCTCCTGAAGACATCCCTTGTGTCAGACCTGACGTGTTCTCCTCTGGAGAAATAAACCTGTTTTTGCTTTCCAGTTTCCAGCGCCTGCCCCTTTATTTTGGTAACTATCGATATTGGAAATTAGAGGCGTCTTGAGCCAATCAGCCTGGGTATTAGTTCGAGATTGGCTGTTTTTTCCACAAGCCACTAGGCATTTCCTCCTCCTATGGGGCAATCGTACGTAAATGCTTAATGTAAGACTAAGGAGCCATAAACTCAAGATATCTGATGCGCTGCACACACTGTGACCTACAAGATTCTGTTATGAAACAGAGAGCTAGTGTGTGGTGGTTCTCATGTGCCCCAGAGAGCTGCTGAACTAGCAGCCCCACCCTCAGCAGGCCTGTCAAACCTAGCCTCTGCTCAGAGAGTGCCCTGGGCAAAACCAAATTTAGTGTCCCCTCCCATTTCCCCCTCTTTAACATTCTATGTGCTTAAAAAAATGGGAGGGGGAAATTGAGGGGGGCAAGAGAAAGGACAGCCATGAGTAGCAAAGCACCCAGAGAGAGATTACATGGCACTGGAAATCCAGGGAGGGCCCATCAGTTAGGAGATGGATGGATGAGCTGTTGAAATGGTCTAGATGTGAGAGTGTGCTCAGAAGGCGACAGGCTGCCAAGGCGGGTAACGAGAAGGGCTTGGAGTTGGCGAGGGCTTGGGAGATGATAGTACAGGCTCTGCAAGACTACCTGCTGGAGTGCGAAGAACACGAACATTCGGAGGGCGGGGTTCCATGAGGCTTGGGAGACCAAATGCAAAACCCGATTAATGGCAAATTTTAGCGTCAGAACCCACAATTATAACCCACATCAGCAGCAGTTGGGGGGTGGGAAGGGTGGAGGGGAGTTAATGGGGTATTGCGGTAGTGATCAGAAGAGCGCCTGCAGAAAGGACCTATGACTGATGACTACAGGGGAATGGGGTTCCAGAGCAGCGCTCCTTGCGTACATATAATGTGATTACCGATAGGCCTTAGGAACTGCTACCACGGGAGGGCACTAGTGTGGACCTGATGTAGTGGACACGAACAATACTGGTGCCAACCACTCTGAATGGCTGACTATACTTGGCGGTGTTTTTGGGGAGGGAGTTTGATGGGTATAAAAGCAGATACTATAACATGCTGTTGACCTGACATCTCTATGAGATGTTCGCCATGATACTCTGAGTCACTGTACTGGTACGCCGCCCGGCCCCCGGGATGTGGGCTGAATGGCTGTGTGCATTTTTATAACGACGGATGTGCTTTGAGATGACATGCGTGTTCAGGTCAACTTAATGGATGCCTTGTTTATAACTCTGCAATAAAAACATGTTTCAAAAAACAAAAAAAAACAAAAAATGAGTAGCAAAGCAGTCAAAATGCATCAGCACTCGCCAGAAGCAGTGTTTAGATGGACTATTCATAGGAGCCACGTCAGAAGAAGACGGCTGCAGGCAGTGCCCCTCTAAAGGTCTGCGCCCTGGGCGGGCACCCAGTTTGCACATGCTAAAGGCCGCCCCTGCGGCCTATGATTGGTCTGAGAGCGTGGCAAGTGGCAGCTGAGTCCGATCCAACTGACAGGAAGTGGAATCTGCCACTGTCAGGGCCGCTCTGGTCGTAGCGGGCATCGGGTCTCCAGGAGGCTGGAAGGGTGGGGGCCGGTTTTGATACTGGGGGCGGCTTTGCAGCAGTGCTGCAGTATTGGCCCCTGGTGAAAAAATACAGCAGTGGTTCATACTTGCACCCACCTACCCCCGGAGGGCCGGTCCGACAAATTTGCCAGGGCTGCTTTTGGTTCCCAGACTGCCCTGGTCACTGCCTGCACAGCCCAAGCCAGACTTCGTGTTTACAGCTCAGAGATTGTAGGAATCGCTTTGTAGGGGCAGCCTAAAGAATACAGCAGTGAGGTTGGCAAGTATGTGAAAACCAGGTAGTCTTTCAGGTGCCTCAAAGAGAAAGAGATGAACCCTGAGGTGAAGTTTCAAGAGTGTAATGAGAAAGCGAAAGGATGTCAAGCTGGAAGAATCGCAGGTACCACGAACACCCGCCATTAAAAGGGATAGCCGAGTGATTCAATGTATTTTTATTCTTCGAAGAACCCAGCAGGCAACTACGTCAAAGTCCTCCCTGGAAAATGGTGGAGCCCATCCTGGTTTCTAGGGACGAGGAGGAGGCCCTGGTGATGCGTGCCACTACTAGAGTGGGTGAGGGTCTTTAAACAAAACCCTAATGGTTTTGGCCACGTGAGTTCACTACCATAGGTTTGACCGAGACTCGAGTCTACTGTCAGTAGGTTTTAGGACACCTTTGATGTGTTTAGTACATTAGGGAGATAGTATCCTGTGCTCCTTGGATTCTCTCTCCCCGATTCGGGTTTGGTAATTTGAAAAGAGACAAGGAGGTGGTGGGTTTTGCGTGTCGGGCTGTCCAGAGGTAAATGTAAAATGTAAATGTAAATTGATACTTGTATAGCGCACTACTCACCCGCAAGGGTCTCAAGGCGCTTGTACGAATACCGCTGTGGAACCCATCCTGGCTTTCCCTGTGAGGCGTCCACTCCTGGGCACCCCCAAGGTGGAGGCCAGGCATCCTTTTATTTATTTATTTTTTTTTTTAATTCTTTTTATTTGCATTGTCAACAACAAAACAACTACAATTAACTGCAGGTTGCATAGGATATAGTATTGACGACACAGTTCCCCACCATCTCAAAGAGGCCAGGCATCCTTAGCGTTGTGGGGGCTGTTGTGGAGATTAAGCAAGCTATTGCCCAGAGTTGCAGAGTGGGACTCCATGATTGGAATAGGAACCGAGGCGAGAATTATCAGGTCCGTGGAATTTTTTAGCCCAAGACCCGCTGAGGCGGGTAATTGACCTCTGCATCAGGGTCTGCCGCTCTAATCATTGAGCCACACTTCTCCACGAGGTTGGTCTACCTCCTCCACGATTGAACCGGAGACCTTGGTGGGGTGGTTGGGTGGGTACATCACTTTAGACTGTACATGCGGGCCACGGACCTTTTACTTCTCGACGATTATAAACCATCCGTGGTATGTTTCACACCAGAGGGGAAGATGTGCCACCCCAGAATTGCAAGATGGAAATACAGGGTGCAGAAATATCAATACAGATTTCAGTATGTGCCTGACTTGAAGGTAGGATGAGGCATTGTTTGTCCCACTTACCAGGTGGACTCATCCATCGGGAGCAGAATGTGAGGATGAAGGTGCGTCTTGTGTTGTGAGGATGATGGAGGAGGATTTAGGAAGAAGCCCTAGTGGAAGGAGGATGCAAGCGGAGTGTGGATGAGGATTTGGTGGTAGCTAAGATGATGGAATATCCTGGGAAGAGTTGGCCAGTTGAAGGCCTTGGGGTGCAGGAGCGTGCCTACTAGCATATGGCGGATCACCTGACTTTTGAATCAGGACTCGGGGGCACATAAGGGTCCTATTGCTATGCTAGGCATAAAGAGGTGCGTATGGAAGGATTAGTGGCCGAGTCTTGATAGGGCGGCTCAGCATTGTGTCTGCAATCGTAATGTGTTTGCATTAAGTGACGTGCATCCCAGCTCTGTGAAGCGGTTGAGGTCCCCACTCGGCCATGTACATTTTGCGGGTCCCTTTATGTTTTTGGGGGGTGCACTTAAGCATGCGTCTTTGATGCTGCATTATACATGTCAATGGCCTGAGGTGAGGTTTGAGGAGGCATCTGTACCCGAGGTGTGGTGGAATCTTTGAAGGACGTGTTCAGCAGAGAGGGTGTCTAGAGGAGTTGTTGAATGCCATTGTGTTTGTGTTGCTTGCAGGAGGCTTTCACTTTGGTGGTGGTGTTCACACTACATTGCTGGTGCACTTGTGTTTAGTCAGGAGCTCTACTTTTCTCTAGAATCCATGCCTCTCAATGTATATCTGCCTTTGGCGGGTGACACTCTCCCTGGAGGGTTTGACACCCGCTTGCCATTGTCTTCCTCTTGCTTTCCTGGCTCTTTATGCGAAGGAAATTGTAATTTACTGTGATAAAGACAATCGGCAGTGCCACCCCTCTGGCTGCTTGAAAAGGCAGAGGCAGGATAACCGGAGAGGATGCTGACCAGGGCTTGGGAACTCGGAGCCAAGGCTCAGAAGCATCTTTCTGGGATGATCACCTGCATTTGAGGCGTTCTTGATGGAGGCCAGTGGTGATGCTCTGCAAGGCTTCCGTCCTCTGCCCCAGGGCACCTATGCTCTGATAGCGCCCTGGGCAGAAAGAGATTTGGCCCCCACGGTGCTGCCGGTGATTAAAGACAGCAGCAGCGCCCCCTCGTGTGTTCACTGGCCGGCCCCTCGCTCAGCAGTGAGTGGACTCCTAACCCCACCACCACCACGCTCCTCCCAAGCTCCCTGCGAGCACTCGCAGCTCAGCGTCCCTTGCACTGGTGCCAAGGTGTTTGTTGCTGTGAGGGGGAAATTGCTGGTGTGAGGTGAGAGGGAATGAGAGAGAGGGGGGAGGGCAAAGAGGGGAGCTGGTGGAGCGTTAACATCAGCGCCTGAGACATCCCCACACAATAATTAAAAGCGCTTCAGACTGAAGCACTGGAGCCAAGCGAGAGGGACGCTGCTGTGTGCATGACTGCTCCGTGCGCCCCTCCTAGGATCGGCGCCCTGGGCCTGGGCCCAGCTCACCCATGCCAAAAGGGTGCCCTGTGCATCTTCAGTTCCTGGCACATGTTCGCTTGTTTCCTGACCGAAAGGAAGGGCGTGGATTATTCCTGATTGCATTGAGCCGATATTTGCAGTTACCCCTGGCTGGGGTGGGTCAGGGTTGGACTGGTAAAGAGAGCACTCGGGCAATAGGCCGGTATCTGAGTTGCAGCTGTGGCGGCTCTTTCGGCCCGCGTGGGGGCTGGTTTGGGCTGCGTCTGTGCTGTTTGGATGCCGCCAGGGCCTGAGCGGCTTTTGCGGAGGCGGATAGGCCTCTCATATCTCCCTTTTACCAACGGGCCGAGGTGTCACTCCCTGTCTCTCGCTGGGCCGCCCATTCATGTATGCAGCTCTAACAGAGGCAGGGTGCCTGAGCAGAAGCGGCCTCACTGCAGTCAGGCGCGGCTCGCCACTGTGAACTAATCCGCGCTCAATTAGTCCCGGCAACATGTGCATGTTTTTGATCTCAGTGCAGTTAAGAAAACATGCCTCTTTAAGAGAACCCACCCCCTCCTTCTTTCATCATATTTAAAGCACTGAAGCAGTGCTTTGCGAAAAGGTGCAATCCACAAATGTGAGCCACACATTTTATGCGGTGCCTCGGCCTACTTTTTATCCCAATCTAACTCGAGGGGTGGGGGGAGGGGGGCGGCATGGCCGGACTGGGAACCAAAACCGGCCCTGGCAAAGTGCTCGGCCGGCCCCCCTGGGTGTTTCGGGGGGGGGGGGCCGAGCTGTTTACCACCGCTGGTTTCGGCCGGTTTTGTCACAGGGCTGATGTTGCACCCTGGCGGCCGGCCCACCGGGGAAACGCCTGGTGCCTGCCACTGCCAGTCCGGCCCTGGGGGGCGGAGTGGGAGGTGGTCATGAAGGCAGCTTTTGCTCTACACATATATTACCTTGTATTTTCATTGGTGCAGCTCCAAGACTGCAGGCTGCATTCCTCCTCCTAAACCTACGCATTCCTGCCACCCGCCTCACCCAGTGCAGTGACCTGGTTATCTGCTGCCTGAGACTGAACATCCTCCTCCTGCTCCGTCTGATGTGTGTGCATCAACCATGTTCCCTCTTTCCTGACACTCTGCATTCCATAGGCTGTTTGTGGCTTGCATGACGTCATTTGGGATAGCCAGGGGTTGCAGTTGCGACCCCTGGCTTGCCTCTTGCTACCCCTAGCACTGTCTTTGCAATCCCTGACCTTAAAGGTGACAAAATCAGTGCCTGGAACACAGGAGCAAGTCACCCTCATGGATGTCGTTTGAGCTCCATTTTCTGTTAAATATTTATGAAACAAATATTGAATAATATTGTTCACTATTAGTGTAATAAAAATGGAGTATAATTAGCTGGATTCTGACCCTATCTGACAGCTATGGTAAGTAAAAAATGCTTTTAAATGTATTTTGTTTGTACGCTGGTAGGTGTTTGTTTATTCAAGAGTGTGTAAATGTGTGTGTATGTTTAAGCATGTGTGTGTGTGTGTGACTCAAAGTGAAGGTCAAATGGTGTGTGCTGTCACTTTCGCACCCCCTGCATTTTGGTGAATGACGTCATGGTGGCTCGCCCTGGTACAGTAACCCTGTAGCCCGGGTCATGAACCTGCATATGCTGAGGCCAGGGTTTTTCTAAGCCCGCTCTCCCTCTGGTCTTTCCATCTAAGGTTAATAATAACACCAAGGCACAAAGTTGTCTCTTTTTACTGCTTTTTACCCATAAACAAAGACAGAAAACAAAATGTTCCCAGTCTGTATTTATTTTTAAGAGCAGAAAACTACTGAAAAGGATGCTGCTTGGGAATGGCTCACCATGCCGTCTCTCGTGACGTCCAGGACAACAGCCGAGCAGACAGACAGAAGGGGGGCTTAAAGACAGGTGGAGGTTTCCCTAAATACAAGCATATGTTCATAGTTATTTGTAGTATAATGCTGACATTTACCTGTGGGTTTAGTGTTTTGCTATATTTGGCTGCTTAATTTGCTAAAACGCGACAGGCATCAAAGTATGAGTGCATGTTTATCAGTTAAATAAAAGTGGAAATATACGATTTTACGACTCCATTTATTCTCATACCACAAAATAAATATGGATCAATACCAATAAAATCACCCAAAAATAAATACGGATAAATACAGATGGAAATGTTAAAAAAAAATAGATAAATCGGGAGCCTTAATAGACACCTAGCATTCCCTGTGTGTCTGCTTTGGGATCCTGTGATGATCCCAGGTCACATTAGGAATCCACCTGGTGCCCTTTATTGTTTTCTTTCTCTTTAGGGATAGTTCGGTTCTTCCTGGGTTAGGTTCCTTGCTTGTTTCTTGTTGTGGTTCAATGTTGTGTTCTCTTGTAGGACCAACAACAGTAACTTCTCAGGTCCCCGTGTTTCGCGTGGTCACGGGTTTTTCCCAGGGATTGAATCCAGTTGCCCCACCTGTTATTAGAGGTTTCTGGGGCAGGTTAGTGCCTCACATCAGGCTCTACACGAACAGTGTGAGCTCCTCCCGACATGATACAAGGCACCAACAGCATTTCAAGCTGATGGCTCTCACCTTGGGGCTGCACATGTCCAGGACAATCCTACAGGAGCATCCATGGGCATTTAAAGGTGCAGTACAGACACAGTCCAGATGTCCTTTTGGAAGGTCTTCTTCAAGGGGTTCAGAAATGGTGCTTAGTGCACAGTGCCTTTTATCATGGAAAGGTCCTCGGTTGAGTGTGACCACTTCTAAGTGCAGCCCTCCTGTGTGCTGTATTTTCTACGCCTCCCATAGGCCTAGAAGCCTGCTCAAGGTCGGTTGGTCTGTATGGCAACTAATAGAAGTAGCTATCTGGTAATGACTGGCTGGATGCTTTATTGACTGAAGATATAGTGAGATACAGGTATCCTCTCTCTGTTCTAACTTTCCTGGTCATAGTTCATGATTTCCTTTTGTTTTTGTTGCCTAAGGCCAGCTCAGTAATGGTATGGCTTGGGTCTTTGAAGAAGTACCCTTCAGAGGACCAGGACCCCACACTCCAAGGAAAGTCCTCAACTAGTGTATTTCTCTGGTGAGAGCTTGTAAGGTGGGCCATCACAATCTCTGTATTGACAACTGAACACAAAAAGACTTCCCATTCCTACAAAGACTAACTCCAGTTCCTCGAGCAAACTAACCCTCATTTGGACTCCTATTCAGAGGGTAAGCGGAGACTCGGATCTCAGGCCTTCCAAGCATATGCCTAACAGTCCACTACAAAGCACTACGGCTGTGCTTAAGGTGGCACTAGTGTTTTGGGGGAAATCACTCCATCCGCAAGCCTCCTTGTCATTCCATCTATTTCCACTATTTTGCTCCTCCTTTTCTCACTTCTAGTCCCTCCTTTTAACCCCTCCTCTCTTACCCTACTCCATCTCATAGTTTAGAGGCTGGCTTATTGCAGTGCAAAGTGTTATACACATATGGATTGTACATACATCAGGCCAGACTTACCAAAATGTATAGCTGTGCAGTATATGCCAATAATATATCCTATAGATGAGTAATACAGTCAACTTAAGAGCACAACACATGAACATTATTATCAAAGTAAGCATCCTACTAGTAAGGTAATAGATAAGCAGCAAGAGTCATTCAGTGCAAGTTAGGTTACCAGTCACAGAGCAGCAACTTTTAATTAATTCACAGACATGTAGGAGTGCATAACCTATACAGATCTGAGTGCCCAACTTCACTCAGGCGGAAGACAGGCAGAAATAATGCGAAAGCTCACCCGTGGTGGCTCGCATGGCTCACAGGAGGCGCGGGGGGCAGGTCGCGCTGGGTCTGGGGTGGGGTTGGGGAGGGGGGGTCATGATTCGTGCATAGAAAATTAAAATAAATAAATGTAGTCTTGCACCGGGTCTCGCGTCTCTGCTCCTGCTCTTCTTGTGGAACTCGAGGAACAGGAAGCAGGCCCCACTGACCAATCACAATGCTGCAATGCAGCATTGTGATTGGTTAGCATCCAGGCTCCCCTGACCAATCACAACACTGCAGTGCAGCATTGTGATTGGTTTTGAGCGTCCTGGTTCGATGCTTAACCAGGGAATGGGGGCCTGGGATTGTTCTTCACGCAGGCTGTGATGCAGCCTGCATGGAGAACGGGGAAGGTGCCCATGATTGGTTTGGGCAACCCGGGAGGGCCAACCAAACAGTCATTGCACACTTAGGAGTGGGCAAACCACTCCTCCCCTGCCCTGCTCCGAGAGCAGAGCAGACCCACCCGCCCACCCACAAAGCAGCAGGAAGCATACAAATATAATAACTTTAAGTTATTATCATTTTATGTTTCTTCTTCGCACTACTTAAAAGCAGTGGAGCGAAGCTTCCCCGCCATAGCGGAGGAGCCGCCACTGGTCCAAGGTTCCGTGCCTGGATTAGTACACAGATCCTATGGCATATGTGCGGGTGAACGGGACAGTATCCTGTGCCTTTGCCCTCCTCAAGGGCACAAGACATGGATGCCCGCTGTCCCCCATGCTCTTTCCCCCACTGCTGGAGTCAATGGCTGCATGGATCCAGCACGACCCAATGGTAGCGGGTATAATGGTAGAGGGTGGCTGGGTGGAAAAAATCTCGTTATATGCCGATGGCATTCTGCTATACGCCACATGCCCCGTTTCACCGTGGGACGATTGCTCCATATTTTTCAACTGTTCGGTAGCTACTCCAGATATCTAATCAATTGGGCCAAGTCCCTCCTGTTACCATTGTCCGGTGTAGTCCCGGCCCTCCCACCAAGTGGGAAATCCCTCCTAGTTAAAACTAAATTAATGTACCTTGGTATACAAATATCGAGGAATGAAAATGAGTTCCTAGCTGACAACTTACTCCCGCAGCTAGATAGATGGCAGAAAGACGGAACACATTGGCAACAACTGCCGGTGTCCCGGTTGGGTAGGCCCGCCCTGTTTAAAATTATGGCACTACCTCAGCTACTATATGTCTTACAAAATACCCCTTATAGCATACCGGCCAATTTCTTTCGTAAGATAGATGGTGAAATCCGAAAACTGTTACGGAATCGAGGCAGTTCCAGGATTGCCCTACATAAGCTTCAGGGGGGAATATTTGACGGGGGTATGGCAATCCCGGACATCAAAAAATACTACTGGACTACCCAACTGGTCACAGTTAATGACTGGGTATTTACTGGACAGGAGGAACCAGCGTACAGGGTAGACCGACAATCCATGGGCCAGAGGGGGTATCATGTGATGTTATATTGCATACATTTAGAAAGGCAACTACCACATCATACATTAATGGTGGTATGCGTCTGGAGAGAAGCCACAAAATTTCTCGGATGGGGAGATAGGCTTACGGGTGGAACTCCATTGTGGGATAGTGATCTCTTGAAGGAGGTAGGGAACCTAAAGATATTTTAAAAATTGGACCCGTTGGGAATTGACCATCTCAAGGACGTTTGGAGAGGTTAGGCCATTATCTCCTTTGACGATTTACAAGTGGGAAACCAGATGTCCACAGCCGAAAGGTTCCGCTATCTACAGTTGGGACATGCACTGTGGGCCCACATCCTTGAGGGTGAGCAGTTACCAGACTGCGCACCTCTGGAGGATAGACCATTGTTAGAACCAATGCCAGAAAAGGCTACCTCTCTGATCTATCGAAAGATTATGAATAATGCGCCTGACCCACTGACTGCCCTGCGAGAAGCATAGGAGACTGACGTGGGACTGTTAGAGGTTGATGATTGGATGGGGACAATACAAAGCTCATAAGAGTACGCTTCCCACTTATTCAACTCCGGGTCCTACATAGATCCTATTCTCCTATTCTTCTAGAATACTACTGCATCGACTGGGTCGTTGCGACTCAGATCTGTGTGCCACGGGGTGCCAAGAGAAGGAGTTATTCTTCAACATTCTATGGACCTGTTCAAAGATTCAGAAAATCTGGGTTAAGACAACACAAATCAAGTAGGGGGGCAGAACATTCCCCTGGAGACTCGATGGCACATACTCTGTGTGCCGGGGGAGCCAGTATGGCAGAAACCTCTTAAAGTATGGCTGATGGTGGCGGCCACAGTAGCAAAAAGGAATATAGCAAGGGCTTGGGGGTGGAACAACCCCCGCAGGTGATAGATTGAAAACAGATCTGGACTGGTGTTGTGTGGTGGAAAAAGTGGCATTCCAGAGCCAGGGTTGCCCACGGAACTGGGATAAGATATGGGCCTGTGGGTGAAATACAGGGGATATTAAGTGCTTAGATGTCAGGAAGACTGTGGATGGGCCGGGGGTACTAGGGACCAGCTGTACTAGAATAGGGTCATAGCCAATGTCAATAATATTGTGATTTTCTATCCATACTTGTGTTCTGGACACTACTGTTGAGGTGGGATCTCCTGTATTTTGGGTTTTTTAATGGTAAGGTGTATTCACCTTTCAGATGCTGGGTA
The DNA here is from genome assembly GCF_964204655.1 of Triturus cristatus. Lineage (NCBI taxonomy): Eukaryota > Metazoa > Chordata > Amphibia > Caudata > Salamandridae > Triturus > Triturus cristatus. Next base: position 163,352,714 of record NC_140590.1, read on the forward strand.
CACGTTTAATAAAAAGAGTTACTACAAAAAAAAGTCTTAAGTCACTGAGTTTATTTGAAGCTTACATGCTGCCCTTCAACTCACATCCTGTAAACAATGGAGCAACTGCTGAACCTCAGTGGCGGCTCCTCCGCTATGGTGGAGGAGCGTCGGTCCACTGCTTATAAGCAGTGCAAAGATGAAACATAAAATGATAATAACTTTAAGGTATTATCATTTTATGCTTCCTGCTGCTTTGCGGGCAGGGCTGCTCTGCTCTTGGAGCAGGGCAGGGGAGGAGTGGTTTGCTCACTCCTAAGTGCGCAATGACTGTATGGTCGGCGCTCCCGGGCCGCCCAAAGCACTCATGCGCACTTTCTCAGTTCTCCATGCAGGCTGCATTACAGCCTGAGTGGGGAACAAGCCCAGGCCCCCATTTCCTGGTTGAGCGTCGAGCCGGGTCGCTCAAAACCAATCACAATGCTGCAATGCAGCATTGTGATTGGTCAGGGGAGCCTGGGTGCTTACAAATCACATTGCTGCATTGCAGTGTTGTGATTGGTCAGTGGGGCCAGCTTCCTGTTCCTCGAGTTCCACGAGGAGAGGAGGAGCAGAGACCCGGGACCCGGCTCAAATGTATGTTTTTTTAATATGCTGAAAAGCACGAACCCTCCGCATGACCTCCCTGCTCCCCCTCACACCCTCAGCGCGACCCGCCCACCGACCACCCGCGAATCATGCCAGCCGCCACTGCCTTGGACTGAACCCAAACCTTACCAATACAGAAAACAGATAGTGCCATTCAATACTATTGAACGCCATCTGTGCATCCAGTGATAGCAGTACGGCATCCTCCACCTTCATGTGTGTGATTATATGCAAGACTCCCTATAAGCACCTCAGGTTGAGTCTGGTACTTTTATGAGGCATGAATCCTGACTGATCAGGGTTATTATGGAGGTTATCACTCCACGAAGCCGAGTCGCAATGGCCCCTCGCCAGTATCTTAACTTGAGGAGTGAAATCGGTCGGTATGAGTGACAATCTTTGGGGGGCTTACCTATCTTAGGTATAACCACTATCGTGGCAAGTCATTGATCCTCTGGTAGCCTGTCCACTTTCACCGCCTCCTGAAACAAACTAAGCATATGTTTTGCCACAGTCGTGGCCACCCCCTTGTACATTTTGGCCGGTATGCCATTTGGCCCAGCGGCTTTGCCAGATTGTAGTTCGTAGATAGCCTGTGTTATTTCCTTGACTGTTAAGTCTTTCTTCAAATCGCTACACACGTCTGCTGGCACTGTGGGAATACGGATATATTTAAGGAGTTCTGCACAATCGCTTCCGGTTCTGGCGGGTGTAGAGGCGTATAGAGCTTCCTGGTGATATGCGAATGTGGCGGCTATCTCCCACCCCGTTTTGTGAACCGCCCCCGAGGCGTATGGATTTCCAGGACCCAGCTCTTTTCCTTGTCTCTTTTTTCCAGCCAGGCTATCATCTTTTTGGTTTTATTGCCCACATCATAAAGTCCTTTTGCGTAGCTTTTGCCTGAGCTTGTGCCCTGATTTCCGTTATGTCTCTCATTTCCTGCTGTTTTAATCAGAGTTGATGGCTAATAGTTGGATCAGGGATGTTATTTTTCAATACCCTTGTTTCGAGTTCTATGATTTCTTTCTCTAGGGTCTTGTACTGTAGTGTTTGTTCCTTCCGCCTCCCTCATGCCAACGCCTGGACTTTTCCCCTTATTATTGTTTTATAGGCCTTCCATAGGGTGCAGGCCAAGTCGACCGTTCCTATGTTCTGATCCAAGATCAGAACCTTGCCAACAGGTCCCCCTCTGTTTACAAAGCCTTGCCTACAAATCCCTCAACATCGGACCCAAATACCTCAACGAGAGAGTATCCTTCCACGTACCCAAGAGGAACCTCCTCTCGGCCGACCTCGCCCTGGCAGAAGTCCCCCGCATCCGCAGAAGTAGAACAGGCAGGAGAGCCTTCTCCGTCATCGCAGCTAAGACCTGGAATGAGCTCCCCGTGAACATCAGACGCTCCCCTACTCTGCACACGTTCAGAAAGGACCTCAAGACCTGGCTCTTCGACTGATCCGGACCTGCCCCCTAGCGCCTTGAGACCCTCGAGGGTGAGTAGTGCGCTTTACAAACCCCTGATTGATTGATTGATTGATTGGTAATAGTGTTCCATCCATTCTTGTATCTTATCCTTAATTTGTTTATCCTGCAAAAGCCAGGGGTATCGTCTGGGAAGTAGCGTGTTGTCTCTGCTGGGCCCCGGAGCACCGCTTCAACAGGCGAGCGATTCGAGATCCCTCTCGCCCTATGAGTCGCGTCTCGGAATAGGTTGTCACTCGTTGTGTGTGTCAAGAGATCATCTAAGAGGGAGTAGAACGTGAGTTGATTATCCCTGGATTATGGTCACTCCATATATCTACCAGTCCCATTACGTCCACAAAGGCACATAAAGGCTCCGCACCAGGTCCTCTGTCTGACTTCGATGCTCTGTCCCATCTCGGGTCAATGGTAGCATTCATGTCCCCCCCCCCCATTGGGAGAACGCCTTTTGGTAATTCCAACAGTAGTGCTCTCAATGCAGGCAAGGTGTAAGTGTTAAGCTTCGGTAGTATATTCACCGAACAGATGTTAATGACCATGCCCTCCCATGTTCCAGTCATTGTAACAAATCGCCTAGTTGATCGTGCCAAAGTCTTTCTGGGATGAATGGAAGGGAGGACCGGATCAGTATCCCCACCCCACTTGGGTCAGACGTTTACCCGGCATGTGTACGTAGAGTGTAACCATTTGCCCAGGAGCCACAAAGTATGGTCTGTGGTATGACAGAGGGCTGAACTGTGGCTGTAGGGGGTCACGAGTGAGTCAGGGATTGTGCAAGGAGGTGTAAAAAACGGGCAAGCATTTATTTGCAGTTTAACTAAAATTAAGTGGTGCAGGACACCACAGTAGTTACTTCATTTAACCTGCAAATAAATGCTTGCCCATTTATTTAACATTTTTTCTGAATTTAGTGCTCAGCAAGTAAACAGCAGCTCATGTAAAGGTAAAGAGGGCCGCAAGCGGCACCCGGGCTGTACTTTGAATATCACTGGTCCAGTGCTTTATTATGATGACCTTTTAGATGTGTCTCCTGCAGGAGCACTATGTCTGGAGCATGCCACCGTAAATACTGTAGTACTGTGGTGCGTTTTATTTTATTTCCGAGCCCATTGACGTTCCATGTCATGTCTCATAGAGAACTGCCGTTGTGGGGTCTGTCATAATGTGTTCTGCCTGAGTTACGCCAGTCAAATGAGCGGGTCATGGTGCCAATCTTGGTGGTATCCCGATCTGTGCCGTTGACCACAATGTAGGGTGAGCCGTTCCCATTCTTCCCCCATCTCTTGTGTCTGTTTCTGTGTGCTTAATAGCGCTGGGTCAAGCAAGAGCGTGTATAGAACAAGAACCCCTGTTGTAGAACTCTCCCCTCCCTGCTATGTGGGTTCAAAACCTTCCACCTTCCCAACTTGCAGAGTGCCTGTCGCCCTAAAAACAACATCTTCCAAAGGGTGGGCCAGCGCCAATGAGCAGCCACCGCAATCCCCTTCAGTTTCAAATCTCTTTTTTTAAATACGACCCGTGAATTATGTATTCAGGGCCTTATTTATGAGAAGTGTTGCATCGCTGCAACAAAGCAGTGATGCAACACTTTTCAGTGCGCCCTCTTTGCGACACCATAGATGCGCCGTATTTACAATATTACTGACGTACCTGTAGGCGCAAAAGTGACGCATTGCTTGGGTGTGTCTAAAAACAGACGCAACTCCAGCAATGTGTCCTTTCAAATGGGGCGAACCCCATGTGAAAAGGCCTGCGTCACCCTTACGCCTGCCATGAGGCAGGCGTAAGGTTTTGACACAATGGCGTCCTAGAAGTGCAGCACTGAAATCTTATGGGAACGCCCACCCTGCATACATTATACCTGACGCAGGTATAATGTTACAGCAAACAAATGATGGACGGAATGCTGACAATGCAGACATTCTCCCCCAGTCAAGAGATATGGGTTAAATCCATCGTTCTTTTGCCCACTACGCCACCCCAGTTCAGACATGGCCATATGCAAATCAGTCTTGACCCTGTGCCTCATGGGAACAGTCCAGCCCGAACTGCCAAGCCATGTCTTCCCTGGACCGGAATCAAGCATCCTAGGACCGGTTTCTGGCTATCAGCCGTCATCAGCCAGGATAGCTTGACTCCAGTGGCGTAGTGAGCACGGGTCCCACGTCTGGGAATACCCATCCCACTTAGGGCGAAAAGCGTTACAACAAACAAATGATGGACGGAATGCTGACAATGCAGGTATAATGTAGCGCAGGGGTTTACGAAGTAACGCATCTCCGCAGATGCGTCACTTCGTTAATATGGGGCAGCTTGGCACATTATTTACGTAGCCCCAGCATCACAAAAAGCAGCGGTGTAAATGTGGTGCAAGACTTCATAAATAAGGCCCTCAATGTGTCCATCAGTCCCCCCACAAGCGCAAAGTAATTTGTAAAGTATATACTCAGATCATTCTTTCATCATTGACGTGTGTGCAGCAGTTCGAATTCAGTTCACTTTGGTGTGGAGTTCAGAATATAAAACACCAGTTCACTCTCCTTCCCGGGCACCATCTTCAACACGTGTAGTTGTCTCCTCTGTTGCGTCTCCCCCTTGCTGATCCCTTGGCCATCCCTGTCGCTGGGCCCATGGAGCTGTTCGACCGTTTGTATGCCATCCTTCCAGCCACTCCCAGGCTTCTTCCGGGGTATTGAAATTCCATGGTTTCCCTTCGGATATCACTCGGAGCCTCATCTGGATACAACATCATATATTTGACTTTTTTGTTTCATAGTTCTCGTTTTACCCCTTTGAAGCTCAGACGGTGGAGCTGGACCTTCAGCTTGAAGTCTGGCAAAAACAGCGCCACAACGTTTTCATATTGGAGGTCGTCATGTGAAGGGGATGCCTGTGGAATGGCATCCCTGTCCCAATATGTGAGCGCTCCTCTGTGAAGTAGTTCGAAAGGCGCTTAAGGCACAATTGGTTGAGTATAAGGTCCTCGAGAAACAGGTCGATACTCAGTCCCTCCACTCTTTCAGGGACCCCCACCACTCTGATGTTATTTCTTCGGGCGCACCCTTCCTGATCCTCCAACCTGGCCTCGATGTCGGCTTCTTGTTTTGTGAGCTTCTGTACTTGCTCCTCTAGTCTCTTTGATTTAGATTGTAGCTGATTAATATTCGATTCAGCTCAGTGGAGACCTTGTTGGATATTTTACAGAAATCTTCTCTCAGTAGGTTCACGTCTATTGTAACTGCGTCGAGATTTGGTTCAATAGTCCCTTTCAAGTCCATTATGGCCGCCATGATGGCGTTAAGTGGCGGCTCCGTCAGTTCCACCATTTCAGTCTGCTGGTTCTGCACCTCTGGCCCCACTCTGGACACAGCATACTTGTCCATTTTGCTGGTCTGGGTGGGGCCCATACCTTTTGGCTTCATCATACACACTTGTAGGTCGTCAACAGTTAGTGAAGCCGAACTTGCGCAGTATAATTGTGTAGAAGTCCCCTCTACTACGTCTCTCTGGGTCCCACCTGCTAGTTTTCACTGATAGAGGGTTAACACTAGGCTCCGGTAGCCACCCGTTGCCGTGGCATATGTGTTCCTTACCTCACACAACCCTGAAGGCTATAGGGCAGTCACCACTTTAAGGTCACAGTGGTCCAAACCCAGCGGTAGGGCCCAGCAAAGCTGAGTCGGTCAGTTATATTTGGAAGCAGGGGAAGGAGACCCCAGTCCAGCAGAGCCCCGTACTACCTACCCTCCTCTTACTGTTTCTCCACTCTATATTCTTATGTCGAGCACTTCACTCGGCTCCAAATTCATTCCCCCAGCCGGTTTTCAGCAGGCTGTCTGCTCTGTCCCACTCCAGGGCCTCTTTATAAATCCAAGGCATCAACCTCACAGCTTACTGGGCCTTCAACCGTGCCTCATGCGTCTCCTGGAGGTTCCTCTGAATGCCTTGGGGGTGGGGAGCACTGCCCAAGGTCCGTTCAGCTGCCTCGTGCCTCTCCCGTTCATCGGCCCTTCTGCCGCTCTGTAGGTCTCATGGCCAATCGCATTCCAGCACCCCGCAGCTCCAGATTTTCCTCCAATACCGTTACCGCATCAGTATCCGTTCTGTCACCGGTCCAGCCAGCCCTTTACCCCGCTCTAATTGGGATATGTGCCGCCGACGTCTACACCTCCTCCACGGTCTCAGCCAGCTCCAGTGCAGACCCAACGCAGCGCGTCCTGCACAGTATGTATCTTGCAGGAACGGATATTAAGGGGTTATTATCTCCGAGTTGCTCCCGGAGCTCTTGTGGTGTGTGACCGTTCCAGTCGGTGCCAAGCAAGGCCCATTTCCAGTGACTTAAGTCTTAACTGCATCCTACAGTTACAGGCTCAAACCTCAGCATGTCTGATTCAGACCTCCAAACGTCTGAGGGCAGTACATGTGTACCATTATCTTGGACAATAACAAATTGTCCTAATCCTATTACTTTGTGATGTGCACTTTGCATACCCATCCCCGGCAAAGGATCTTTGATGCCTCAAGCCATGTTTTATTTTTTTTTATTTTTATTGGGCACCCTCCTTTCGCCATTTATGGTGTCACTTTAAGGCATATGTCTACAATGACCTTGATGTAAAGTGATCCATATGACTATCTTACACAAACCTAGAGTTAGAAAAATAGATGTCTATCAACAATCCACGTAAGTACCATACTATCCGTGTATATTACAATTAATTTTATTCATGCGTGAGTCAGAAGAGCATGTGAATAACAAAAGCAGTAAACTACGCTGAAGATAACACACATTTGTGAGTAATTTACACATGCAATTTACTCTTACACTTTTGTGAAACTTTATTACTTTAGGCTGTACACAAAATCCAAGTGTACAGTTACTCAAAAGTGTAGACTTGCATTTCAAATTTATGATTGTATCTTACTACCGCCACACACAAAAGTAGTATGTCCAGCGCAATACATGGAAAACCATGATACTTCAACACCCTCCTATTGAAAATAATTAGGTGGAGATTTAAACTAAAACTGCATACAATAAGTTTAAATAAAATTATTTAACTGAGTTAAAAATATAAATACATTTAATGTAATGTTAAAAAATATACAATTAAAACATTATTTAATGAGATAACACTTAACTTTTTTATATAATTTTTTTTTTTAATAAATGTTACTACAATTTAATGAAACTACTTTTAAATAATTCTATACGTCGTTTTTAATAAGTAGTAATATGAATCATTTGTATTTAATTTAATATATTAATATATTAAAATGAATTACTGGCTCTGTAGTCTCCGTACGGCAAAGTATAAAAAAATGTTTATTTAGCTAAAAAAAAAATAGCAAAATTATTTTTATGTTAAATAGTCATGTAGAATAATTTTATATACTTTTAAGTGTAAAGCAAAATACAAAACGCTACTGCACTATTTATTTAGTTTTAAATTAAATCTTTAATTCAGCGGTTCTTGACCTTTTGACTTCTATGGATACTAAATGAATGACTCTTGGACACCAGAAACCCCCACCTATGCATACTTTATGATTTGAAACTGAGAACATTGGCCAAAACTACAGATACAAGCATACATTAAACAAATACACAAATTATTAAATATTTTATACATATACAAACAAAAGATATACAAAAATCGAAATTTTAATGGGAACGATTGCAGTGTTTCAATTATAGATTTTGTTCTAAAAGACAAAGCAATATGATAGTGTCTAGCATAATTCCTGACAATTTTTTGCTCCTAATGTATTTTTTTGTTGTCGGTGCATATTAGTGCTTTAAGTGAGAACACCTATTTTCCATACTACTGTTCGCTGTAGTTAATCTTCTCCCATGAATCAAGCTAAGGATATCAACTAAATTTTAGCTCCCTACTTCAAATTCCTTCACATTTACTTAAGGTTTTACATTTTTTCAATTCAAATGTATCTTATTTATGTACTTTTACTTTACTAATCCGCTTATATTTTTGTATTTTTTTAAACGGTCACCTGTGAGTAGGTTTCGCAAACCCCAGGCTAAAAACCACTGCTTTAATTAAATTAACTATATTCAAGTGAATAAAAACTATATTTCTGACTTTTAATTTTAAACAATCACATCGAAAAGTAAAAAATAAATATTGTTCATTAATAATCATTAAAAGTGAGGTATAGAAATACTTAATTAAAAGGTTACATTAATGTTAAAGAAAGATTAGTTAAAATATGTTACAATTAAATAAATACATTTTATTTTTAGATTTTTTTAACATTATATTATTTTAAATTACATTTTATTTTTTTAATCATTTAAGTAAATGTAACATTATTTCCTATGGGGTTTATTTTAAGTCCCTACCTTCATTATTTTTGGTGGAAGTGTGTAGCAGTTCCAGTGCTAGACCATATGTGCAGCTCTGAGCTAGAGTAACTTACTACTGTTTTGGGTACCTTTTGTTTGCAGTAGCTTTAGAAGTGCAGCAAGTGAATAGCAATGGGCTTCCTCTTTTTTAAGTGGGTGCTTGTCTCTCCCTAAACTCCTTCTTACTGCTCCCTAACCTCCTCCCATTTAGTAGTAAGAATACCTCTTTTCCAGCCACTCCCCCATTCCCTTTTACATTTACTACTAAGTAGTAAACTTACATGTGTGGGGATCTCCCCATAGAAAGATAGGAGAGGTGGAGATTTACACTTGTAGGTTTGTGAATAGCATTTTGTAGTACTTAATTAGTATTGCTATAGTACTAATAATCGTGCTAAAAAAAGCTCTTTTTGAAGAGTCCCCTAAGTATTTACAACTGTAAATCTCTTCCGTTGTTAATCGGCCCCTCAGAGTTCACACGATTCTTGTCTCTAGTGGGTGGAAGCTTCCATGGTCTGAATGTACTCTCAAGCCATAGGCCTTGGGCTTACAGGCATTTTTGGATTTACAGCTGAACGGAAAGGGCGGGGCTGGGGTATTCTTATTTGGTTTGTTACTTCCTGAAAGTTGTGTTTTCAGTTCTTTCCTGAAGCGGGCACAGTCTGTGGTCTGTGGCTAAGGAGCAGGGTGATGGCAACAGGTTCCAGATTTTGAGGGCGGAATCGGAGTGTTGCCAAGTGTCTATGGTACCTGCGACTGAGAGTTTCCAGACATAGGGCGCTTTCACTGCCCAGCCTTCCTGCGCCGCCGGATATGTGACATTATTGACAGAGATTCAGGAGACGGGTAACTGACTTCCTTTTGGGTCAAGCTGTCTTGGATCACAAGAGGGAGCCGATAAGTCACTGCGGTAAGTTGACATTTGTCAGGTAAATGCTACCTGTGTTGCTTTGGTACTGCTCAACCTCTGCATATCATTCTGTAACATTTTTGACTTTTGTATAGAGCACAATCCGCCATTACTCAAGCATTGCAGCAGTTTTAATAGTTAAGAGCTGGCTTTTGAATCACTTATCTGTGTTGACCAAAACATCAGGCAGCACGGTCTAATAACTGATGGCGGCTCACACTGGTGGGCAAACCCCACCACGAAAGCGTCCGCCCACTACAGCCAATGAACAAGTAGGCGGGGCCATATTTGCATAGGGGCTGTGCTCCATGCTTACAGTTTCACTTCCTGACACTAACGGTTACTAGTACCAAATTATCATTACATACTCAGAGATGACAGGGTAAATGCCACCAAGAAGTATTGTCGCCTTTGCTGGTTTCAAATATTTTAGCCAACAACAATTTGCATGCTGTGATTTTTGAGACCATACTTTCAATGTTGAAACAGAACTACATGTCCCAGAATGGATCACGCCAAAGGCGGGACTGGCTGAAAGCATCATGCATGACTTGGAGTCACTTAGAATCTGTGCATGCCAGGTGCTTCATGCAATAATGTCTCTGGTGCACCTGGTATCTCCCCACTGCAATGTGAAGGTGATTCCAACCCTCAGGGCAGGCTCAGTCTATTGGTCCCTGTGTTTTAAAGTGTCCCAGACTTAGAGGGTATCATACTGCCCATGTGATAATCAATCTGCACAAACACTAGTGCACTTTGTGTTTTTCTGTGCTTTGCACAGTCTGCCACGTAAGCACTTTATGAAGCACTTGTTCTGTGAGTTCGGACGGTGTAGAGTAGCTCTGCTACATCTGCAGGTTTTAAGCTCGCCTGAAATGTGTCATTGGGTCTGTGCCTTTCTGAAATCAGCTATTCGGGCAAGAAAAACAATGATAGCGTAACTGCGCCTTAGTCCTTTTACTGCCTCATGATTTCTATTGTAATTTTAAGTGAGAAGTGTGGCACAATGATTAGAGCGGCAGACCCTGATGCAGAGGTCTAGCCCGGGACCAGGGTTCAATTCCCCGCCTCGGCGGGTCTTGGGCTCAAAAATTCCACGGACCTGATAATTCTCGCCTCGGTACCTATTCCAATCATGGAGTCCCACTCTGCAACTCTGGGCAATAGCTTGCTTAATCTCCACAACGGCCCCCACAACGCAAAGGATACCTGGCCTCCACCTTGGGGGTGCCCAGGAGTGCACGCCTCACAGGGAAAGCCAGGATGGGTTCCACAGCGGTATTCGTACAAGCGCCTTGAGACCCTTGCGGTGAGTAGTGCGCTATATAAGTATCAAATTTACATTTACATTTAAGCTGAAGCCTGTTTAAGGAAGTTTTAAACATATGTATGAATTTATTGTATCGGTTTAAAGTGCCTCCCTGTGTATATGGAAGAGTCATCCGTGCATCCTGCTGTGGTTTTTATCTCTTCGCCCTCATTATTCATGTGTATGTATTTTTGTGGTTTTCTTTTATGATCTATATATAGGTCGAATTAATATTTGAATTGATTGATTAATAATACACCCTCTTGGAGACACTTTTCTTCTCCTGAGAAGCAACAAAAACAAGACAAATGTTCACAGACACACTGATCAGCGATGTGTGTGTGGCCCCTGATATTTTGTTGCGTCCTCCCGGGAGTTAGGGCTTCCTGATACCAGTTAGAAGGCAGTGCCCATCCCCTGGGGTTCATGCCCGAGCCTGGGATGTCTCTGGGGAACTCCCTGCCTCAGCATACCTGCCCAAGCATGGTAGGGGTAGATGGGACGATGAGGAGTGACCAGAATGTAATCTACAGGCCACCATGTTTGTTTCCTGTAATCCTGGCAGGCGGTCATGCAGCGTCTGTCCCACTGCTGTGCCTTTCTAAGGCTCAAAGGAGAGCCATAGAAAGGCAGTGCCGTGGGAGTGCCGACGCAGCACGTACTGCACACGGAGAAATGCACCATGTCGTGTATTCTTACTGTGCAGGAACTGGGGGTGCAAACATGCAGGGGGGGGCACAACATGTGCCCCGTGCATGCACTTCCATACCCAGAGGCTACAGGGGGCCCTGTAAGGACCACCTGAGTTCCCTCACCACCACCCTTCTCATGGCGGTGCTCACCCCCATGGAAAGGGTCCAGTGCCCAACTCGTAATATGCTCGGCAGTGCCGCATCTGCGCCACCAGCAAACTGCAGTCTCAGATCTCTGCGCCACTGCCGCAGGAGCCACGATCCCCGATGGTTGCGGTGGACCTGTAGCAGTCCGACCGCCAAACTCAAAATACGGCGGTCAGACCGCCGGTGCGACGGCCGCTGCACTGCCACCATGGATTCGGCGGTCCAGAACTCGTAATCGGCCCTTAGACTAGTTACACTTTCATAACCAATATGGATGCTTCCTCTATTGCGGGAAGGGGAATAACAGAGATGAAAACAATAAGGGAAGAACATCGAGCGACTCAAATGAAGGCAAAGAGTAGACACAGAAATGAGCATGTCTGAGATTTCAGAAAGATCAACAATGTTGGGACCCAGGGGGGGCAAAGACGAGAGCCGGTCTCCATCTGGGTAACTGTGCAAGTGACACAAGCCACTAGACAGGTGTTATGATTTCCGTTTTATCTAAGGTCTGCCACGGAACTCCTAGCATTTAGGAGAGGTCTGAAGACTAGGTTGTTCACAGCTTAGCCTCTGATAGGGCCCTAGGAATGGAGGGTTTTCCAGGTAAACAGTGCTTAGCGCCAGGACACCTTCGGGTAACAGTGCGCTTTATAAACCTATACAACATAACATATAACATGACAGGCAGCTAGATGAAGGGCTAGGGGCCGGAGCTTTAGAAGGCTGAAGCACACAGGGAGCCCTTCCAGTGCGCAGGCAGGGATGTTTGAGGTCCACCCAATGTATTTATTGTTCATTCGAAGTGATTTTTTGAATGAGAGAAAACAAGCTATTTAGAGTACCTGCCACGGTAAGAAAGGCTGCAGATTTAGTAGGGGGTAAGTTTTTCTGTGAATGGAGAGACTGGTGCGGGCGTATCCATCTCTTGGGGGGAGGGGGGAGGAGAGGGCGGTGGCAAGAGTAAGTTTGGGGATTTGGGACAACACTAGGGGAGCTCGCTGAGGGGTGCTTGATGGGGTGTGAATGAGAGAGACTGGGGAATGCAACAAAAAGTATATGAAGGGAAGAAAGGAAGAAAGGAACGCGTTCCGAGAGCATGTGGGGGAATTTGTTGATGCAACTTTCACAAGTTGGGATTTTAAGGGAGAAGGGGAGTGACATGAAGTTAACGTATTAGTGAGGTTTGATTTCAGAATGTCTTCTGTAATTTCATAAAGTATTTCTACAGATCTGTCTTTAATAAAGTGGCCTTTTTGGTATCTCTCAGAGAGCTCAGTGACGCACTTCGAGTGGAGTTCATGCTGTTGCCTTTCCCATTAAAAGCTCTTATTTAGGAAGTTTCAGAGTTCAGTCCGTTCGAACCCCTGCAGATAAGAACCTCCAGCCCCTCCCATCTGACCCTCACCCTTCCTACTCCACAGAGCCCTGACCCCGCTTAGTTCCCACCTCTTCAGCCTCCAGCCTTCCTCGAGTCTGTCAATGATTTTACTCCACCACCTCTGCTGGGTGAGGATTGCATGACGTCACCAGATTTTCTGTGACGCACCTCTTTCTAGAACCCATGGGCTCCCATGCACCTCAGCCCAGGACCCTCGTGCTCCAGAGCCCCGCCTCCTCTGTCACGTGTCCTCAAAAATAGGCCCTGGGTCAACCTTCTGGCACACACTGGGCCAGAGGACCGTGTGCCCCCCTCTCTAAATATGAAATATGTCTATGGTTTCTGCACTCCTGCACCTCTCCCCCTCCGGCCTGGCACGCCTCCCTTGGAGCAGGTAAAGGCTATAGATGTAGCGCGCAACCGCCAGCGCTGCTTACTTAGGAGCTGGAGAACCAGGTTCGAGACTCGGCGTGGGCTCAGCGTCCTGTGATTCTGGGAAAATCACTTAATCTCCTCCTGCCTACCAAAAATGAATGTGCTCTGGTGTAACGCAACTGCTGCTCATGTAAAGCGCTCCAATACATTCGGGTCGAGTTAGCGCTATATTATACAACTGCAAAAAAAGGGCTGCGCAGCACTTTTCCTAATACATGTTTGTGCTTATCCGGTTATCGCTGCCATGCAGTGACTCGGTGGCTGTAGGGTCTACTGGGGCACGTGTGGTTGCAATAGAGCCCGAAAAGGAAGCTTGGCTTCACTCTGGTCGCACACTCTGTCGTACCAAGAACTTCCCTTCTACCAGAGGCGTAGCTAGAGCTTGTGGCGCCCGGGGCTATCCCTCAGATTGCCGCCCCTGGAGAGGGGGATTAGGGGTGCTGGGGAAAAAGGACCGAGAGACACATAGTATCGCCGCTAATAGTTACCTCGATCATGCAAGTTACATGCACATACATGACACCGTCCAAGGCTACACAGTTAAATACACCGGTGACCGGCAGTACAAAGGAGAACACACAGACTGCCACCCTGCAGGATTTCAGGAAGGGCCTAAAAACATGGTTATTCGATTAACGTCCCTAATCAGCAGCACCGCCCCCACCCTCCAGCGCCTAGATACCCTCACAGGTGATAAGTAGCGCTATGCAAATCCTGTTTGTTTGATTGATTGACACCCGATTTCCACACATCGTTTGAGCGCTACATTAGTTTTATCTGTAAAATTGTATGTCTTTGCAAGTTAAGTGACCACTTCAATGGAGATTATGCTGTCTATAAATGACACTGCGCGAACACACCATGCTTTAATGATATATGTTCAACATTGTGAGTTCAGTGATGAAGCACAGATGGCAGCGACGCCACTCTGAAAATTGTTCGAGCACCACTGGGTGTTCCCAATCCTGTTTCTCTTGGTTATTACCTTCTCTGACTCAACGAAATTCTAGTCCCCCTCCCATATGAATGTGTCACAAGCACTCTGGACATTATTAAGGCAGGTATTGGCCTGATAATGTGGTAACCAGATATTTTACTCATTTGCATTTTTAAAGAAGGGCGCATGTTGTGTGTGTTTTTAGTGTCTCACCAGAGTGACCAAAAAAAGAAGCCTGCTGTGGTAGGCCCTTTATAGTTTTCAGAGCTCGATACAGTCTCTGACAATTCTATGTTTATTTGTAAATTGCTGGCCTCTGTGCTAAGGCTGGGTGTTAAGCAGTCTGGATTCCCCCTTGCACAATTGTTGGCTCAATTACTTTAACTGTAACTCTAAACCTAGAACACAAACCCTAACCACAAACCTGCGGTAAGACCCAATCGAAACACTTGTGTTTATCCAAATCTTAAAACTAACCCGCAATCTAAGCATAATCGTACATGTATCTCTAAACCTATTGTTAATCCAAGCGATGCTAATAATTCCAGTCCTCGTTCCACCCCTATCCCATTCATCTAACCATCACCCTCATCCTAGTTATAACCCAATTCTTTCTAACACTAATATTGACTGTCACTCCAACTCAAACACTAATACCAGCTTTAAGGCAACCCCTATCTCGTGCCCTAACTCGAGAATAGCAGATCTTGTTTCAGTGCAAGATTTGTGCATGCTGTGGTGCCTTATGTTAAAAACAAGATCTGCAAACTTTAGTCCATTCTCTAGATGTCACCAGGTAGGTATGTGAAACTGCCCTACTCACTGGCCTATCGAGCCTGACTTCCCCAACATTATTGTTAATCTCAGCAGCAAGGCTTACTGCAAACATGGAAAAGGACAGTCCACAGCTCATCAGTTAGAGAATGTCTGAGGTCGCTCCCAGTAGAGAAACACTGCATACTCAGGACAGTGTGTATAACCTTCCAAGCCCTTCACCAACCTACCTAGCATCAGCAATTACACGTCACTGGGCAAAACAGAAACCCCAGAAACAAAGAAGCACTGATGCTTGTAGCTCTGAAATTCAACATAAAAAAATCGAATGGCCTTATTTAGAGATTGGTGAATGGAATACTCTGCCACACAGTGGCACATATCCTGTGCTCTGTATACAAAGGCTATAGGCAAAATGCACCTGTTTGTTTGTGTCTGAGCATCCCATCGGCCAAACTCCAAAGTAGGCCCTTACTCCATCTCAATAACAGCACCCAGAATATGGATTGTTTTATTTATCCAATAAAACTCCATATTCATGCCTCATAACACCTAACACTAGCACTTACGTTTGTGACATTTAATTGCAGCTCTCTCCAGCACCTGTACCGCCACATATGCAGTGTCATTCTTAAATCAAATATTGTAGAGTGAAGAACAAACTGACTACTTAACGTGCACTATAAGACAACACGTCTTTGCTAACATGGATTTATAGGACTTGGATGCATTTCTCAAAATATGTATCTACAAATTGCAAAATGCTCTGCCGTCATCCTGAACATTTCTTTGTAAATATGTATGTTTATTATTTGGAATCATTTCCCACATTTTTTTGTAAAAATAAAAAACTGTAGAGTACTTTAACATCGTCTGCGTGTGGTATAAAATTTCAAATAAAGAAATAAAAATGTAGAAATTACCAGCATTTGCAAGGTTCTATACTTTATGGAATGCTCTCCCACACCCCACTGTACAACCGGCGGCCATGTCTACGTTTCTACAGGGCAATGCCTGCAATGTTCAGCTCATGGTTTGTGCACGTGGAGGGGCGCAGCTGGCACCGGAAGTACAGCTAACAGCAGCAGGCCGGACATAAAGGAAGCATAGCTGCCAAGGTTTCAGATTGCTAAGTGTGACATTTTTATAATGTCAGCGTAATTATGAGTGACATTTCAACAACTATGAGTGACACTTTTTTCGCAAGGAAATTCAAGCAATAAAAATAAAGGCAACATAAATATCAGAAATTACACCCATTTGAGCAACGAGAAACTGTAAGAAGATTTTAAAACGGCTGCAAAGCACTGGAAATGGAAGGGTACACGCATAGCATAGAGGTCACAACCCCTCTGCAGACTGTAATTTATCTCAAAAGGACACACTGAGCAATTTGATAAAAATCAATTCGTTAATAACAGCAGGGTGTGCGTCACCGCCCGTTATTTATTAACAATCTGAAGCTACGTTGCATTGCTAGTCTAAGCAATTAACATTGAGACACAATTAAGCATGGGGTGCATGCAAGCCTCAGGAGAAAAGTTTGATTAAAGTACACATAGCTTAGGGGTCACAATTCGGCTGTAGGCAGTTTTATTTCAAATATATACTTTTTGAGAGAGTGAGCATTAAAAAGCCCGCACTAAGAGTACGTGCACCAGTGCGTGTTATGCAGCAGGCTGTAAAAGTAGTCTAAAAAATACATATGGCACTGCACAGAAGTGTTTGCTTTAAAACATACCTGCACTCGTACTGACTCCTGAAGATGAATGACTTCTTGTGGCAGCTGTGCATCGGATCCCACGCGCAGGTGCCAACATGAGAAGCTTAGACAGCTCCTATACTTCTGCACAGGTTGGCCGGCGACTCAGAAGGCCTGCCTCACTCGAGTAAGCCATAGGTAGGCTTGAGGTCATGGGTCGAGTCGCCAGGCGGGATCTCATCATGCTGCTTTGAGCCGCTCTCAGCGGCCTTGCCCAGCACTTAGCAGGCTGTTGACCAACTTAATTTAGCCGCGGCCGGCGTTGTTTGGGCCCGCCTGTCCTGGATGGCGTGCGTCGGTGGTGGGAATCAATCCATTTAGGGGAGGGGATGTGGTCCTTCGGCTGCGCTGCCGACTTTGGTGCAGAAAAACCAGGGTTCGAGCCTCGAGGTCGCGTCCACATCCTGTGATTCTGGGCAAATCACTTAGTCTCCCCGTGCCTGAATATGTAATGTAAATACGGTGCTCATGTACAGCGCTCCAATACCTTCGGGTCGAGTTCGCGCTATATAAAAGATGCAAAAAAAAAAATCCCCACCGGGACATGGTCAAGTAGCTCGAAGCTGGCTCCCACGCTATCGCGTTGTGCAGAATTATGGCGCCGCCTAAACGTGCAGCTGCAGCACAAACCTTCGATAAATGCCGCCCGGTCGATGTGCACCGCGGGTGGCAGCTGAGCTCAGCATGACTGCGGGACCTGGCTGTGACTCGACCCTGCCTTAGCGGGAGGTTGACATTGCCCAGGAGAGACTGGTGACCCGGTCGCGACTCGCGCACGCACCACACGGTGCGTGCAGCGTGCGTGCGCTTGTGCAGGCAGTAGTTGCAAGCAGGTCACGTGAGCTTGCTTGGCGCTTGCACTGCAAACAGGGCTGCGAGGCACTGGCGGCCCGTTGCGGCGGCCTTTATAATTTATTTGGGGACTGGAGACACTGACTGACAAAGTTTTAGACAGTTAGTGTCCCCAAATAAATTATAAAGGCCGCCGCAACAGGCCGCCAGTGCCACGCGGCCGCCACCTCCAGAACAGTGCCGCCTGGGGCGGTTCGCCCCCCTCGCCCCCCCCTAGCTATGCCACTGGTACTGATGTGCTTAGGGGATCAACAGCTACTGCGGAGAGTATGTGTACCTGCTGCTCCATCATAACTAATGTTGGTGTCAATTCAGCTCAGTGTTCCTGAAGATGCCTGTCTTTAAATGTCCTTAATGAGCGACCGAATTGCATCTAGAGTATGCTGTTGCTCTAAAAAGAAGATTAGATGAGACATAGGCCAGTTTTGCTGCCAGGTTTATCCTTTATTGACTAGGGCAGCCGGAGCAGTCTCTTCTGTAATTATAGCACTATGAGTCGCTATTTCTCCCTGAAGAGGGTCCTCTTTCACCACTTGTAGGAAATCATCTAGGAAATCTGAATAGGATATCTATTAGAATAGAATCAAGAGGAAGAATAGTTGTCTATATATTTCCTCTTCATATCCATGGCATTTTTAATTGCACATGTAGTGATAGTGTTTCGAGTTATTTTTACTATTACAGAGAAAGTCTTCACTTTTTTCCAGAAGCAGAATACCAGGAAAGACCATATTTTCCCATATGCGCTGCAGAACCTCAGACCCTTGTAAGAACCTTCCCTTAATGTCTTCCTCCTCAGTATCCTGCCCACCAGGTAGGTATAGACAATTTTTCTTGCAGGAGGAAGGGATTGTCCCTGGTTTAAAATGTTGCAGTCATTGCCATTTCAATCATGCACTGTTTATCTAATGTAGATGGAGCTAATTCAGGGGAATCATCACTTTCGGGGTCAGGCTTACCCATCATCCAAATGGCGCCTCTTAACCTGACACTTCTTGTACTGCTCTATTTTCTGCATAAACACAGCCACAATCACCCACACAACACTGTGGCTCACGATCTACAAAAATGCAAATGACTTTCTCCCTCATTTATGTTGCTGAGCAACATTGACTCTCGCGAAGTGGCACCATTACAGAGTCCGGCAGCTGCATCCACATAATTGAATAATCCCCACTTGCTTCACTCCAATAGAAGTGTTCCAAGTAAACAGAATGCACGCTGATCCAAAATTGTTCTGCTGAAGCAGGACCGCAGTAGAACTGCCACAGTTTTGTATTACGAGAGCAGCGGCTTCCATGCTGTCCTCAATACTTCATACGGGCCTGCTAAAACAGGACCTCTTATACTGTTGTATTAGCTATGACGTCGCTATAGAAGAGGCTTATGTCTACTATAGACTTACAATAAATGTAAATCAACATTATCACCAGTACCCAGTGAACATACTTGCACAGAAACAACAGAACATGGAGTGAGGTGGGTTGCCTTCCATTTATGTTGCCTTCCATTTATGTTAATCATATGATAGGCAAAAGCAGTTGGCAATATGGGAGGGATGGGAAAACAAGTGATTTTTTTTACCTGTGTATTTTTTTGGCTTGATGACCTGTTATGTCCACAAAAGCATTCTCTCATGAATTAAGGGTTATTGGGAGGAAGACGGATGAGGACATAATGGCTGGCACCCTCCACTTTTCAGCAGTGCTGCTGCTATACTTTTATTAGGAATGCGCTTGTCTGTGTCCGTGCCTGAATATGTAATGTAAATACGGCCAGGTGCTCATGTACAGCGCTCCAATACCTTCGGGTCGAGTTCGCGCTATATAAAAGATGCAAAAAAAAAATCCCCACCGGTACATGGTCGAGTAGCTCGAAGCTGGCTCCCACGCTATCGCGTTGTGCAGAATTATGGCGCCACCTAAACGTGCAGCACAAACCTTCGATAAATGCCGCCCGCTCGATGTGCACCGCGGGCGGCAGCTGAGCTCAGCATGACTGCGGGTCTGCGGGACCTGGCTGTGACTCACTCGTCCCCGCCTTAGCGGGAGGTTGACATTGCTTGCCGATTGCCCAGGAGACTGGTGACCCGGTCGCTACTCGCGCACGCACCACACGGTGCGTGCAGCGTGCAGCGTGCGTGCGCTTGTGCAGTAGTTGCAAGCAGGTCACGTGAGCTTGCTTGGCGCTTGCACTTCAAACAGGGCCGCCGCCGCCGCGAGGCACTGGCGGCCCGTTGCGGCGGCCTTTATAATTTATTTGGGGACTGGGGACACTGACTGACAAAGTGTTAGACAGTTAGTGTCCCCAAATAAATTATAAAGGCCGCCGAAACGGGCCGCCAGTGCTACGCGGCCGCCGCCTCCACAACAGTGCCGCCTGGGGCGGTCCGCCCCCCTCGCCCCCCCCTAGCTACGCCACTGCCTTCTACTCTTAAAAGTATGTGCACATTGGCCGCGGCTGCTGTGCGGTGTGTCACCAGACATCCAGTGTGTACCAAGTGATGCTGCTGGCCTGTGTGCCACCATGAGAAGGCTGCGCTAGCATCAGTGGTGAGAGGCTGCTGCGCAGCAAGAGGAGTCAGCCGTTCAGGTTTGAGCGGGACCGGCCTTCTCACAGTGCCTGAATCGGCCTTCTCACAGTGCTGGGACCGGCCTTCTCACAGTGCTGGGACCGGCCTTCTTACAGTGCCGGGACCGGCCTTCTCACAGTGCTGGGACGGGCTTTCTCACAGTGCCGGGACTGACCTTCTTACAGTGCCGGGACCGGCCTTCTCACAGTGCTGGGACCGGCCTTCTCACAGTGCCGGGACTGACCTTCTCACAGTGCCGGGACCGGCCTTCTCACAGTGCTGGGACGGGCTTTCTTACAGTGCCGGGACTGACCTTCTTACAGTGCCGGGACCGGCCTTCTCACAGTGCCGGGACCGGCCTTCTCACAGTGCCGGGACCGGCCTTCTCACAGTGCTGGGACCGGCCTTCTCACAGTGCCGGGACTGACCTTCTTACAGTGCCGGGACCGGCCTTCTCACAGTGCTGGGACGGGCTTTCTTACAGTGCCGGGACTGACCTTCTTACAGTGCCGGGACCGGCCTTCTCACAGTGCTGGGACCGGCCTTCTCACAGTGCCGGGACTGACCTTCTCACAGTGCCGGGACCGGCCTTGTCACAGTGCGGGGACGGGCCTTCTTACAGTGCCAGGACCGGCCTTCTTACAGTGCCACATGAGAAGGCTGCGTTAGCATCAGTGATGAGAGGCTGCTGCGCAGCAAGAGGAGTCAGCCGTTCAGGTTTGAGCGGGACCGGCCTTCTCACAGTGCCTGAATCGGCCTTCTCACAGTGCGGTGAACGGCCTTCTCACAGTGCTGGGACCGGCCTTCTCACAGTGCTGGGACTGGACTTCTCACAGTGCTGTGACCGGCCTTCTTACAGTGCCTGGAACGGCCTTCTCACAGTGCCGGGACCGGCCTTCTCACAGTGCCGGGACCGGCCTTCTCACAGTGCTGGGACCGGCCTTCTCACAGTGCCGGGACTGACCTTCTTACAGTGCCGGGACCGGCCTTCTCACAGTGCTGGGACGGGCTTTCTTACAGTGCCGGGACTGACCTTCTTACAGTGCCGGGACCGGCCTTCTCACAGTGCTGGGACCGGCCTTCTCACAGTGCCGGGACTGACCTTCTCACAGTGCCGGGACCGGCCTTCTCACAGTGCTGGGACTGGACTTCTCACAGTGCTGTGACCGGCCTTCTTACAGTGCCTGGAACGGCCTTCTCACAGTGCCGGGACCGGCCTTCTCACAGTGCCGGGACCGGCCTTCTCACAGTGCTGGGACCGGCCTTCTCACAGTGCCGGGACTGACCTTCTTACAGTGCCGGGACCGGCCTTCTCACAGTGCTGGGACGGGCTTTCTTACAGTGCCGGGACTGACCTTCTTACAGTGCCGGGACCGGCCTTCTCACAGTGCTGGGACCGGCCTTCTCACAGTGCCGGGACTGACCTTCTCACAGTGCCGGGACCGGCCTTCTCACAGTGCTGGGACGGGCTTTCTTACAGTGCCGGGACTGACCTTCTTACAGTGCCGGGACCGGCCTTCTCACAGTGCCGGGACCGGCCTTCTCACAGTGCCGGGACCGGCCTTCTCACAGTGCTGGGACCGGCCTTCTCACAGTGCTGGGACCGGCCTTCTCACAGTGCCGGGACTGACCTTCTTACAGTGCCGGGACCGGCCTTCTCACAGTGCTGGGACGGGCTTTCTTACAGTGCCGGGACTGACCTTCTTACAGTGCCGGGACCGGCCTTCTCACAGTGCTGGGACTGGCCTTCTCACAGTGCCGGGACTGACATTCTCACAGTGCCGGGACCGGCCTACTCACAGTGCTGGGACGGGCTTTCTTACAGTGCCGGGACTGACCTTCTTACAGTGCCGGGACCGGCCTTCTCACAGTGCGGGGATGGGCCTTCTTACAGTGCCGGGAACGGCGTATTACAGTGCCTGGACCGGGCTTTTTACAGTGCCTGGACAGGACTTCTTACAGTGCCGGGACCGGCCATCTTACAGTGCCTGGATCGGCCTTCTTACAGTGCGGGGAACGGCCTTCTCACAGTGCCCGGACCACCTTCTCACAGTGCTGGGACCGGACTTCTCACAGTGCTGGGACCGGACTTCTTACAGTGCCTGGAACGGCCTTCTTACAGTGCCTGGACCGGCCTTCTCACAGTGCTGGGACCGGACTTCTCACAGTGCTGGGACCGGACTTCTTACAGTGCCTGGAACGGCCTTCTTACAGTGCCTGGAACGGCCTTCTCACAGTGCTGGGACCACCTTCTTACAGTGCCGGGACTGACCTTCTTACAGTGCCGGGACTGACCTTCTTACAGTGCCGGGACCGGCCTTCTCACAGTGCCGGGACGGGCCTTCTTACAGTGCCAGGAACTGCCTTATTACAGTGCCTGGACCGGGGTTCTTACAGTGCCTGGACCGGCCTTCATACAGTGCAGGGACCGGCCTTCTTACAGTGCCACCATGAGAAGGCTGCGTTAGCATCAGTGGTGAGAGGCTGCTGCGCAGCAAGAGGAGTCAGCCGTTCAGGTTTGAGCGGGACCGGCCTTCTCACAGTGCCTGAATCGGCCTTCTTACAGTGCGGTGAACGGCCTTCTCACAGTGCTGGGACCGGCCTTCTCACAGTGCTGTGACCGGCCTTCTTACAGTGCCTAGAACGGCCTTCTCACAGTGCCGGGACCGGCCTTCTCACAGTGCCGGGACCGGCCTTCTCACAGTGCCGGGACCGGCCTTCTCACAGTGCTGGGACGGGCTTTCTTACAGTGCCGGGACTAACCTTCTTACAGTGCCGGGACCGGCCTTCTCATAGTGCCGGGACGGGCCTTCTTACAGTGCCGGGACCGGGCTTTTTACAGTGCCTGGACAGGACTTCTTACAGTGCCGGGACCGGCCTTCTTACAGTGCCTGGATCGGCCTTCTTACAGTGCGGGGAACGGCCTTCTCACAGTGCCCGGACTGCCTTCTCACAGTGCTGGGACCGGACTTCTCACAGTGCTGGGACCGGACTTCTTACAGTGCCTGGAACGGCCTTCTTACAGTGCCTGGACCGGCCTTCTCACAGTGCTGGGACCGGACTTCTTACAGTGCCTGGAACGGCCTTCTTACAGTGCCTGGAACGGCCTTCTCACAGTGCTGGGACGGCCTTCTTACAGTGCCGGGACTGACCTTCTTACAGTGCCTGGACCGGCCTTCTTACAGTGCCGGGACCGGGTTCTCACAGTGCCGGGACGGCCTTTTCACAGTGCCGGGGCCGGCCTTCTCACAGTGCCTGGACCGGCCTTCTTACAGTGCCGGGACTGGCCTTCTCACAGTGCTGGGACCGGCCTTCTCACAGTGCCGGGACCGGCCGTCTTGGAGCTAGGGGGATTTAATTAAAATAAAAAAAACTTACCTTCCCGGGTACCGCACCTCAGCTCTTGTCCAGGTCCCGTTGTCCTGCTGCTCTCCTGAACAGGAAGCAGCCACAGGCAGCCTCCCTCCCCCAAACCAATCACTGCGCTGCAATGCAGCGTTGTGATTGGTGCGGACAGTGCCCAGCCGGGAGCCTGTAGGGAGGCCATTATCTCTATGTAGGATGCATGCAGTCTACATAGAGAAAAGGGAGAGTGCGCATGACTGCTTTGGTCGGCCTCAGAGGGCCGACTAAACAGTCAGGGCCCACAACAGTGGGCTAGCCACGCCTCTCCTGCTTTATAGCAGACCCGCCCACCTGCCCGCCCCCAACCAGGCACCTCTGCTTTCTCGCAGTGCGAGAAGCATAAACATAAAATGGTAGTTTTACCATTATATGTTTCTGCTTCTCGCACTGCGAGAAAGCAGTGGGGCGACGCTCCTCCACCCTAATGGAGAACCCGGGTGATGATACCAGAGGACGGGGTGGCGCTGGGGATGGCGTGAAGTGGAGAGAATGAGCAACAATTGCTTGTTGCAAGATAGTGGCATTCCATAGAGGCCATGACAATAGCATGGGTGTTGAACCGACAGTAACTAACCATATGTAGGTGTTTGTGTATATTTATACCAGTAGTAACCATGTTATGGTCTTCCACCTCAATGATGCTAATGTTTATCAACCTTAGTAGAAAGAAGCTTTGAGTTAGCTGTGCAAGAACGCAAACATATCCATTGCATGCACATAACCCACTGCGCTACTAACCTGGATTAGAACAGGTGAAGGATCTTTTGCTGAAACCCACAGTGTCATTTATAGGCCTGGGCGGAGTTCGAGGAGTTCTGAAGTGATCTAAAAACTCTGCTATGCTAGGCGGAGTTCCGCAAGTGGTGGAGTACCTTAGGTCACGCCATTCGTGCTGATTTTTAGTGCCAGGTGTTTGCGCCCCCCCCCTCTGGAAAATCAGCACAAATGCACAGAGGGTGCTGCTTCTTTCTGCCACTCGAGTAGATGTTCTATTTGAGTGGCAGCTTCCTCAACGCGAACAAAAGGTTTCTCAGAGTGGGCGGTAGTGGCCATCCCCGACCACCCCACGTTGAGAGAGCTCACCTGGAGGCGGTCTGAAGTAAGAGTTTGCTTGGCGAGCGAGGAAAAAACTCCGCTCATGGAGCAGAGTTTTTCAGAACACCGCGCGCTGTGCGGAGTGGTACAAACTCTGCAAACTGTGCGAGCGGTTCGGAATTTCACACCCAGGCCTGATCATTCTAGGGTGTGAACATGTGACCTATAGGCTGCACAATGTAACTGGCACATACGTTTTTTGTACTATTATTCAAATGCACGACCAGCAAATTACACGCAGATCTATGTTGCAGGTGGAGAGGTGTGTGTGTGCGCGTGCTTGAGTGCATGCACACACGTGTGTGTCACCTGGTGCTGCTAGTAAGCTAGCTCAGCAGTCCGTGTTCTTACTGTGATACACTGAGGCCCATCCTAAGGTCCCAGGCTTGACCCTTGTTGCTGCCAATTTAGCCTTTATTCTTCTAGGGTGACTAATAATAAGGCCCCTGGGTCAGGTAACAATAACGTCTGTTAATATGTACAACAGAAAATAAGAGAAAGGGGTCATTCAGTGGAGTGCGTCACTTTCAAGGTGGCTGTTGTAAAACTCAGGAATTTTCTTTAAGAAAAGGTGGCAACCCACTGCCTGCAGGCTCCATAGAGCTGGGCATGTATCACCCAAATGCCACTTCAATTTGTGGCATCTGAAAACTGAATTTGTATCAGTGCCCTGCTGCTGTCATCACACAGCTGGGCTTGTATCAGATTAATGCTGTCATACTGTCAAGTCAAGAAAATGTTACAGTACAATTCATTAAAACCATTACAAGCAAACATCTCATAATTTTGTTTTTTTAAACCACACAATACAATTTAAAATGTCAATTACAAAGCACCATTTTTTAGAAGGACGATATAAGGGCAGACAACACAGGTTAAAATATCGACTACGAAGCAACGCTTTTAGCAAATGAAACAATGTATCAAAGTCGTTATGACGTAAGAAAAGAGTGCAGAGCACAAAAAGCGCAGGGTACAGAAAGACGGGCACGAGTTTCCCCAGGTTTCTTCAAATGCCGTCTCCTGGTGTTCTCACTCTCTTGACTGGGGGTGAATGTTTGATTTGTTCCGCATTTCGTCCATCATTTGTGTGTTTTGTTGTCTCCAGACGTTCAGCAAGGAGCATTTATTCTGTAATTACAGAAAGGATAACTTTGGGTGGCTTCAACAGCTGTCACGGGGCACTCCATGAGAGATTTATCAGACTCTACAAGCAAGAGCCTACCTAGTGCGCAGCGGCTGCTGGCATCCACGGGGGGGAGGGGCACGCGTGCAAATAATATATAACAAAGAAACGCGCCTGCAAAAATATATTTAAAAAAACACTTACCTTACAGGAACAAGACGTCCTCTGGTCAATACCTCTTCCTTTGCAAAAACTGGAACTAGATGCAGCAACTCCCTTGACCAATCCTGGTGCTCTCCTGCAGCATGAGAGCAGTGCCCTTATTGGAGGGAGCGGCCTCCATCACCGCTCCTGACTGCTCTGATAGCTTGCTCTTGCTGTAACCCAGCTGCCTTAGGAAAGCTGGGTTAGAGATGTTTAAAATGCGCATGTGTGGCTGGCCGTCTCAAGACGGCCGGCCAAAAAGACATGTGCACTTTAAACAGTGCAGAGACACCCCACTCTCCTCCCTGTTGCTGTCTCTTAGCAGCGGCCCGCCTCCGTCCTGACGCTCTATTCGGGACGGGGCATGAAAAATAAAATGATGATACATTTCCATTTTATTTTTAATTTCTGGGGCTTTGGGGGGCTTTGAAGTGGGGCGACCCTTCCCCGCTCTGTCGGAGGACCTGCCCCTGCTAGTGCGGTGTCGCACGCAACAAATATGCCAGGAATGCGAGGACGTTCGGCTAAAGTGTGCTAAGAAGTTAGTTGATTTGTTAGTTTTGCTCGATTAGTAAACCTTTTGCAACGTTTAAAATGTTGTTAAAATGTTAAAAATTACAGTTCAATTACAGCACACCTTAGAGAATACTCGTGTTAGAGTCATCAGATGTGAGAAGAAAGGAAAAAAGATTACGTAGAAACGCCGACAGCGATGGAAAGTACTTAAAATGAGAAATGACAGATTACCACCCATTTTCAGCTGAAAATTGAACAAGTGAATTATAGGGGACACAGTTTTAAGACAAGAAAAGGCAGTTGACAACCCATATTCAGTCTGAAATGTAATAGGTGAATTGTAGGGGATGTAGGCTAGGGTGGAGGCACCGTGACCCCACTAGAGCTGTGGTTCCCCACCTGTGGTCCGGGGACCCCTGGTGGTTTGTGAAGCTTCCTCAGGGAGTCCGCAACTGCTAAGGAACTTAAATATTATTAACAGGTTAATAAAGGGTATATAAATAAAGAAGCTAAATGTACAATTGAAAACTTTAAAGTGAACAGTAAATGTGAATGAATTTTAAAATTGGAGGCTAAAAGTTAAATTAGTATCCTCAGATTGATTCGTGGGAGCAAAGCAAGTGCATCAAACAAAATCTAGTATGGACAATGAGCGGCCTCAATTTAATTCAGAAAAGCTCCAACCTTTCTATTAAAATTGAAATTTAGTTTTTTTATATATATATGTGTTTGCAAATGAATTAAAATGCGTCATCATTTTTGTATTTGTGGGATGAATGTTTTTTCTGTATTTTTTGTGCCTTGTTTTGCGGTTCACATTTTCGACAATGCTTAGGCTGGGTTCCCCGGCTTCCAGTAATGACTCAGTGGGGGGGTCCCCGGGTTCCAGTAATGATTTAGTAGGGGTCCCCAGAAGTCAAGAGGTTGAGAATAACTGCATTAGAGGGTTGCCAACTGTAAGTTAAAAGCAAAGCAAAAGTTTGTAGGAGGAGAATCTAGGCTTAAGGACCATGATAGGGAAAACATTGTCTTAGAATACCATAAGAAGTGCCGGCCAATGGGGAAGTGTCACGATTCAGTCCTGAACCCACGTGCCCTCCACCAGGGATCTGAATTGTGGGACATTCCAGTATTCTAATAAGCTTCCAGACACTCCTCTGCATGCATATGCTGAATTCCAACCCTTTGTACACTATTTGGAAATTGCTATCCATTCCCAATCCATGCCGGGTTTTATGGAAGCCAATCTGCTCATGCTTGAAACTCCATTACCTGTAAGCCCCGGCTCACTGCTTCGTCTCCACCCTCAGGCCAAGGATGGGTGGAGGAATTCAGCGCACCAGTGGCTGGCAGCTGCTAGCCTGCTCACACCTGATGCATGTGATTACTGTGAGCTCTTTTAAGCCACAGCTCTCTTCAGTCCAGTGTTTGTCATTGTAGCTGTGTTCTTGTGAGACCGACTCTTGTTTCCTAAGCTATTGCTATTCTTATTTTCCCAGGTTCCTGAGTTATAGTTATTCCTTGTTCCTGTTCCTGAGCTGCAGCTATTCCTTGTTCCTGAATTACAGTAGCAGCTGCTACCGAACAGGGGTGGTAGGGCAGGGACGGGGGACGGAGGGAGGGGGAGGGAAATAATAAAAAATAAAGCACTTACCTGTACCGCCAGCCGCTGCCTCTTCTTCCGCCGTCCTTCTTCCGCAGGAAGCACACAGCCTCCCAGAAACCCCTGACCAATCACAACACTGCCTTAGCAGCGTTGTGATTGGTCTGAGCGCCGTGGTTCGGTGATCAGGCGGGGCTAAAAGGCTGTGCATGTTCTCAGCCTGCGTGGAGAACATTCAGAGTGCGCATGACGGTTTGGACGGCCCGAGACGGCCGGCCAAACCATCATATGCACTTTAGGTGTTGCCACCACTCCTCCCCCTAAGACGTGAGGAGCCCAACCCTGCCCCCTGGCTTCAGCTGCAAGCTGAATACAGAAAAGAAATGATAACAAACGTTATTATCATTTTACTTTTTGTATTCAGCTTGCAGTTCAAGCAGTGGGGCGACGCTTCTCCACCTTAGTGGAGGAGCCGCCACTGCTGAATCAGCACTGCCAGTGCTACCATGATTCCCTAGTTTTAGCAATTCCTTGATTCCAGAGCTATGGCTATTCCTTGTTTCTGAATTAGCACTGCTTGCCGTGCTTCCTAGATTCTTTGATTCCAGAGTTACAGCTATTCCTTTCCTGCATTAGCACTGCTCTCAATGCTTCCTAGATTCCTTGATTCCAGAGCTATGGCTATTCTTTTCCTGAATTAGCACTGCTCGCCATGCTTCCTAGATTCCTTGATTCCAGAGTTACAGTTATTCCTTGTTCCTGCATTAGCTCTGCTTGAAGTGCTTCCTAGATTCCTTGATTCCAGAGCTACAGCTATTCCTTGTTCCTGCATTAGCACTGCTCTCAATGCTTCCTAGATTCCTTGATTCCAGAGCTATGGCTATTCCTTGTTCCTGCATTAGCACTGCTCGCCATGCTTCCTAGATTCCTTGATTCCACAGCTACATATATTTCTGGTTCCTGCATTAGCACTGCTCTCAGTGCTTCCTAGATTCCTTGATTCCAGAGCTATGGCTATTCTTTTCCTGAATTAGCACTGCTCGCCATGCTTCCTAGATTCCTTGATTCCAGAGTTACAGTTATTCCTTGTTCCTGCATTAGCACTGCTTGAAGTGCTTCCTAGATTCCTTGATTCCAGAGCTACAGCTATTCCTTGTTCCTGCATTAGCACTGCTCTCAGTGCTTCCTAGATTCCTTGATTCCACAGCTATGGCTATTCCTTGTTCCTGCATTAGCACTGCTCGCCATGCTTCCTAGATTCCTTGATTCCAGAGCTACAGATATTTCTGATTCCTGTATTAGCACTGCACTCAGTGCCTCCTAGATTCCTTGATTCCAGAGTTAAAGTTATTCCTTGTTCCTGCATTAGCACTGCTTGAAGTGCTTCCTAGATTCCTTGATTCCAGAGCTACAGCTATTCCTTGTTCCTGCATTAACACTGCTTGCAGTGCTTCCTAGATTCCTTGATTCCAGAGCTATGGCTATTCCTTGTTCCTGCATTAGCACTGCTCGCCATGCTTCCTAGATTCCTTGATTCCAGAGCTACATCTATTCCTTGTTCCTGCATTAGCACTGCTCTCAGTGCTTCCTAGATTCCTTGATTCCAGAGCTATGGCTATTCCTTGTTCCTGCATTAGCACTGCTCTCAGTGCTTCCTAGATTCCTTGATTCCAGAGCTATGGCTATTCCTTGTTCCTGAATTAGCACTGCTCTCAGTGCTTCCTAGATTCCTTGATTCCAGAGCTATGGATATTCCTTGTTCCTGAATTAGCACTGCTCTCAGTGCTTCCTAGATTCCTTGATTCCAGAGCTATGGATATTCCTTGTTCCTGAATTAGCACTGCTCTCAGTGCTTCCTAGATTCCTTGATTCCAGAGCTATGGCTATTCCTTGTTCCTGAATTAGCACTGCTCTCAGTGCTTCCTAGATTCATTGATTCCAGAGCTATGGATATTCCTTGTTCCTGAATTAGCACTGCTCTCAGTGCTTCCTAGATTCCTTGATTCCAGAGCTATGGATATTCCTTGTTCCTGAATTAGCACTGCTTGCGGTGCTTCCTAGATTCCTTGATTCCAGAGCTATGGATATTCCTTGTTCCTGAATTAGCACTGGTTGCGGTGCCTCCTAGATCCCTTGATTCCAGAGCTACATATATTCCTTGTTCCTGCATTAACACTGCTTGCAGTGCTTCCTAGATTCCTTGATTTCAAAGCTATAGCTATTCCTTGTTCCTGAATTTTTTTAAAACAATTTTTATTAGAAACAAAGACAGCTGCAGAGACAATAACCTTGACAATGTAGATAAGCCAGTCCATACGATTACAAATCAACCTCAGCGATCCTCGACCTCGCTGGAGTCCAGAGTATCACAATCCAATCGCCGCCATTCGCTCCCCCTGAAAAGCACTTGCGTGTCCCTGGGTCAGAAGTCTGCTGGGCGATGTTCCTATTAGCTACACACCACCCTTATGTGGCCCACTCCTGCTCAGCCTGCATGAGGTCCGTCGCCTCCCAGATATTGAGGAGACATAACGTGGGTGTCGGGTGAACTGTCTTACCACACGTCCTAGTCAATTGCCTGGTAACATCAGTCCAGTATCTCTGTATGTGAGGGCAGCCCCATAAAATATGCAAGAATGTTCCCGTCTGAGCGCAATGTCGGAGGCAGAGTGTGTCAGGTCGCCTATTAAGCCTGTGCATCAGAATGGCATCAAAGTACACCCGATGCAGGATTTTAAGCTGCACCAGGCGAAGACGCATTGGGATAGCCACCTCTCTGGGTGAGGACAATGCCTCCCGCCAGTCCTCATCGGCCAAATCCCCTAGTTCGTTTTCCCAGGACACCCTGAGCTTCGACATCGGATCAACCCGGTTGTTGATCAGCTTCTTGTATGTGAATGATATGGCCATACGGTTCATAGGATCTAACAAGAGCCTATCCTCCAGGGGAGAGGAGTCCGGAAGGGGTGTGTTTTTAGGGCGCGCCGATTCTATGGCATGGCTTATCTGTAGGTACCGAAATCGCTCCGATGGAGCTAATTGATATTTTGCCTGAAGTTCCGGGAATGATGCCTTTTTGCCCTTGACCCACAGATCGCCCACCTTGGAGATTCCAATCATCTCCCACTTATCGAACCCCGCATATGCGATAAGTCTCCCTAGAATATCCAGCTCCCATAGTGGGGTAGCCTTCGTTAGTCGTCC
The DNA here is from genome assembly GCF_964204655.1 of Triturus cristatus. Taxonomy (NCBI): domain Eukaryota; kingdom Metazoa; phylum Chordata; class Amphibia; order Caudata; family Salamandridae; genus Triturus; species Triturus cristatus. Next base: position 163,384,109 of record NC_140590.1, read on the forward strand.
CCGCCATCCCATCCGTCTCTGCGCTCCATGCCATACCTCCACCGTGTGCGCCGTCGGGCCGGTCAGTCCCAATTTCTTACGATTTGTGTACAGAGCTCTATTATAGCCCCCTTTCCCCAAAAACCAATGGTCCGTGCGGAAGCTCGGATCATCATGTCTCCCGAACACCCAATGGTTAATGGCCGTCAGTTGTGAGGCTTGGTAGTAAAGGCGCAGGTCCGGCAATCCTATACCCCCATCATACCATCCCATTGTTAACTTGGTCATAGCAATGCGGGGCGGTTTATTGTCCCACAGTAAATCTCGTAATACGGCCTCAATCTGCGAAAAATAGGAATTAGGGACCAGATTGGGCGTATTATGTAATGCATAAAGGAAACGTGGCAGAGCAAGCATCTTGTATAAGGACGCACGACCCAGCAATGTTTGTGGGAGAGTTTTCCAATATATGACATCCGTACGAAACCGCCGCAGCAGCCCCTGTAGATTCCTTTCAAAAAACAATGTGGTATTGGTAGTGATAAATATCCCCAAGTAAAGGAAACCCTGGCAAGCCACCGAGATAGTGTATCCTCGAGGGCTTCGAGAAGGTTCTCCCCAAAGGGAATACATCTGGGATTTAGACCAGTTTATTCGATATCCAGAGTGCGCTCCAAAGATATGAAAGATATGGAGTACCCGGCGTAATGATCGCGCTGGGGAAGCAAGGTAGAGTAAAATATCATCGGCATATAATGATATTTGGTCTTCATGTTCTTCTGTCCATCTCATGCCTCTGATACCCGGATCTCCCTGTATCCAAACCGCCAATGGCTCGAGAACCAGGGCGAAAAGAAGCGGCGACAGTGGACATCCCTGCCTAGTGCCTCGGCAAAGGGGGAAGGAGGTGGAGCGATGATGATTCACTAAGACGTGAGCCCTGGGTTGTGAATATAACAATTGGACCCATCTCTTGAATTTGGGGCCGAAGCCCATTCGGTCAAGAACCGCAAACAGGTACTCCCATGCTACGGTATCGAACACCATTTGCGCGTCAAGTGCTAATAGTATAGCCTCCTCTTCCAGGGTATGCACCCGCCCAATGACCCCATTGACCCTTCGCAGGTTGCCTGCCGTATTCTGTCCCGGCATGAATCCAGATTGATCCGGATGGATCAGATCTGTTAAGTAGGGGAGCAGACGATTCACCAGTAGCTTGGCCAATATTTTTGCCTCTATTGCGATTAAAGAGATGGGTCTATACGAATGAAACTCATCGACTGGCTTGCCGGGTTTATGGATAACCACTATAGCGGCCTCTCTGATGTCTTCTGGGAGGAGGGCGCGTTCGTAACTTTCATTATAAAGATTAAGTAAATGAAGTGCTAGCATGGAGGCCATTGGCTTAATTAGTTCAATCGGGAGTCCGTTCGGGCCCGCCGCTTTACCTGTGCGGATATCTTGTATGGCCTTATGGACTTCTTCATTGGATAGATCAGCCTCTAGTGCCATTCTGTCTTGCTCAGAGAGACCCCTCACCTCGATAGTGACAAGAAGGTCCGCCGACCATGCCGCCTGGGAGGCTTCCGGAGCCCCATATACTGTTTTATAATGCTGAGCAAAAGTTTCAGCGATCTCCCGTGGGTCTGTGATCAGAGTATCCTCAGCACCCTTGAGTGCACGCACCCATCTTGCTGCCTGCTCTTTCCGCTCTAGCCAGGCTAATAACTTTCCGGTGCGTTCCCCTTGTTCATAGATGCGATGTCGGCTGGCCAATATTCTCCTATTAACGTCCTCTAGTAGTAGCTGTTTATAGTCTTGCCTTTTTATGTTTAGTAAGTGTTGAGTGCCTGGATCTGGGTCTCAACTCAACTTCAAAACGAAGAATTTCTGTTTCCATCTCCAGCACTCGTCTACGGCGCTCGGCCCTGTGGCCAGCCATCGCCAACAACGCCCTTCCCTTGATCACCGCTCCGTATGCCCCCCACAGTGTAACAGCTGACGTGACCGAACCAGTGTTTTAAGCAAAGTAGTACTCCGTATCTTTCCTCAAAGTATCTCTGATGTGAGGGACCTTTAGTGCCCAGGGTGGAATCCGTACTGGGCCCGGTTGCGGCGGGTGTCGCATACCCAGACCCGTAAATACAGGGGAATGGTCTGACACTCCTCGCGCCAGGCACCGTGAGTCCAAAAAGTCTTGTATATGCTGCGCTTGTGTAAACAGATAGTCTATTTGTGATTGACTCCCGTGGACCCCCGACTGAAATGTGAAATGTGTCCCTGACATGCGCCCACCTCCAGACATCAACCATCCCCAAGGCCTCTACGAAGTCGCGTAGGTGGGAACCGTGCACTGGGTCACGTCTAGGGGGGATCTATCCACGAGTCCGCCCATCATCAAATTAAAGTCACCCCCCATTACCAGTGTGCCCATTGGTAGGTTTAGTAGTAAAGTCGCAACATCAGTCAGCGTCTTACGTTATCAACCGGGAGGTGCATATATTGAAACAACATTAAGAACTCTACCTTCCCATAAACCTGTGCAAGCTACGTATCGCCCCAGCTGATCTGTCCAGGTATTGTGAAGCACGTAGGGACAGTTTTTCCGCAGGTGTATTCCAACCCCCCTCCATCCAGTAGTGAAACCTGAGTGTGCCAACATACGGTATCCTTTCCTATCTAGGGCCTTACATGAATTCCCATTTAAATGAGTTTCCTGTAGTAGCACCATATCAAGCCCTTGTCGGTGTACAAATTGCAACACAACACCCCCTTGTTCCTGAATTAACACTGCTTGCTTGCAGTGCTACCTAGATTCCTAGATTCCTGAGTTATAGCTATTCCTTGTTCCAGAATTAGCACTACTTGCAGTACTTCCTGGATTCCTTGATTCCAGAGCTATAGCTATTCCTTGTTCCTGAATTAGCACTACTTGCGGTGCTTCCTGGATTCCTTGATTCCAGAGCTATAGCTATTCCTTGTTCCTGAATTAGCACTACTTGCGGTGCTTCCTAGATTCCTTGATTCCAGAGCTACAGATATTCCTTGTTCCTGAATTAACACTGCTTGCAGTGCTACCTAGATTCCAGAGTTATTGCTATTCCTTGTTCCTGAACTAGCAGTGCCTTCAGTGCTACCTCGTTTTTTTAACATAGCTAATTCCTTGTTTCTGAACTAGTACTGCCTCCAGTATTACTCTAGTGCTCCCTTGAGTCTCTCTCCTTCTGTATGACCTTTTCCCAGTCCCTGCTTTTCTTCCCATTACCTTTGTTCCAGCTCCTAGTCTGCTTCCATCCTATTCCTGCTGTTTTGTTTCTAGTTTCCTGCTATGTTTGTTGCTTGTTTTCTGCTGAGCGTGCCCTTTGGTTTCTCCTCTTTCGTGTTAAGCACTTCTTCTTGCTAGTGCTAGCTCCTTGTCTATTGTGTCTGTGTGTTTAGTTCTGCACCCTTGCTGTTGCTGCCTTGCATGTTCCTGTTTTATCAACAACCTAGGTGGTGTTTCCTGTCTACTGTGAGTATTGTCTTTGAGTTACTTTTATAACATCACCATAGGTATCCGCTCCACAGACCCTGCCTTTGCATGTTATCTAATATATGGGTATTCGCAGTCAGTATCTGTAACAGCAATTGCGGGTGAAAAGCGTACTGAGCTTCAGTCCTACAGTGTGGCTCTCTAGAGTGCTTTACCCCACATACCCTTCATTCTTAATGTTGATATATATACATATATGTCTTTCACTTCCATCCTGGGTGTAGTTCGTCTGAATGCCACATTTCCTCTTGAGTGCCAGTCCAGAGTCCTTGTACAGACCTTCCTCTTTGGATTCCCTTTACCCTCTGACTCTCTGTCTGGTCTTGTGCAGCTCTGTACCCAATATTCTGCCTACTTACCTTCCCTGCCTCCAGTCCTTGCCAGAGTCCCTGACATATGCCAGTGTCCCGGACTAAGTCCTGACAGGCGAGAGTCCAGGCCGTCTGCTTGGTCTTGACGCCCTTTACAAGAATGATTTGATTGTATTATGCCATGTTGTTAAAGAACCGTCACTTCCTTTATCAAGACCTTAGAGATACCATGGAATGTCCCGGAGATTAATTTTAGCGCTGCAGGGCATCATAGACGACCAGCTTTTTTTCCGCAAACCCTAAGAATTTTTGTGAAACAACAGTTCAAAATAGGATCCGTTGCTTTTAGGCTGGCAATCACCGCCTGCCTGCAGGACTGGATGCCACGTTGGTTAAAAAGAACATTTAGCAGTGTCCTCCTTTCCCTCAGTGGAGAAGGATACAAGCATATTATGTGAATAACATTTTCTTCCCCTGAACTACACAGTCTGAAGCAAACCTTTTCAATGGCCAGGTTCCATGTTACCCTGTGGACTTTGCCTGGAAAACGGCTGAAGATGGAATCTCAAAGTGGATCACCTGGCTTCTAAGTAAAATTGGGGCTTAAGTATTTTAATCTCGTTTAAAATCGCCCAGGCGTGAGATCTGGAGGATAAGGACTCTTTGTCTATGAGTGCAGAGATTTTTTTCATCATCCTATTAACCTGTTTTTTAATAGAAGCTGGAGATGGGGTGAGGGGGTTCTCATACTGGCCGAACACCCAGATAATCAATGGACAGTTCAAGATACTAGCGAGCTGGAGTTCCTTCGTTTGTTTGTAGTTCCTGCCCTAGCGCTTGGCACAGTTGGGTTACTGGGGAGGACTTTATTCTGCTCTATGTTTTTATGTAGGCCCCTTATCTTGCTATTAACTGGATTGGTAGGCCAAACTCCAGCCTTATCTGTGCCAGCGATGCATTTGGAGGTAGACGGAAAAGCGATCTAAATATTTTCGAGGGGATCGAGTTTAGGGTCGCCACATCTCTACCACGGAAGGCTTCACTTCCATAAGAGATACTCCGGTATGAGTTTTGCTGCTATTATCTGCAGCCGTGGCAAATAGCTTGGACCGGGCAATGATCTTTGTAAGGTGTGAAAGGCAAGGAACAGGGTATTGCCTATCCTCAGAAGATCCTTCCTGTGCTGAGGGAAGGTGCTTCTGTCATCGTATAGAACTCCTAAGTATCTATAAGTCTTTAACGGCTCCAGTTGTTGACCTTGCAGAAACTATTTGTGTCTTTTCTGGATCCTGTAGCTCACTTCCATGACCTTGGTTTTCTTCAGGTTTATTTTCATGCTGTTAGACGTAGAGTATTGAGCTAGCTTGTCAATGAGACGTTGTGAACCAATTTTTTTCTGGCTAAGGAGAACCACACCATCGACGTACAGGAGATTCGAAACTTGCATGTCTCCTAGTTTTGGTGCATGAGCGTTGACTACATCCAAGGCAGGGGACAGGTCAGCCAGAAAGAGGTTGAACAGGTATGGCACCAGGACACAGCCTTGCACTAGGCCCTGGGAAGTTTTTATTTTCCTAGACAAAATAGAGCCATCTCTGATTCTCACTCTTGCCCAGGTGTCCGTATATAGCAGCTGCCCTGCTTTTAGAAGGTGAGCCGGAATGCCCCAGAGTGCCAGCTTTTGCCAAAGGAGGTTGCGCTGCACGCAGTCGAATGCGGCCTTAAAGTCTTCAAAGCAAAAGTAGGCCGGCTGTTATTTTAACTTAAGCTTGTCCATTATTACTGATAGAGACAGGATATTGGTCGCCATGCCGACCCCTTGAGTGCACCCTGCTTGATTATGGGGGACAATTTGGTTATCTTTTGCCCAAAGCAGCAATTCCACAAGTAACAAACCTGCAAAGTGTTTTGCCTCGGTGTCTAGGGTGGTGATCTGAAGGTAGTTTTCTGGAAAGTGACAATCACTACTCTTGAAGATTGAGGTTACTATGGAACCTTCCCTAGAATACAAGATAGGTTCTTGCTGCAAGGTGCTGTTAAAAACTGTCATCAGGGTTGTTGCCCAGAAAGCTATATTTGATTTGTACAATGCTTGTGGCAGATGGTTTGGACCTCGGGCCCCATCTTTCCTGCACCTTTGGATTAAATTGCGTATTTATGAGAAGGTAGGTGGGACTCCACCCGAGCTGGTCGGTGTGATTAGAGTAGAACAAGCCTGCTTGTAGAAAAGAGGAAAAGTCACCTCTGGGTAGTGTTTAAAATGTTCAGTCAAGAAATTGACCTGGCTAGTTTCTTTTAGGTTTATGCTTATAGCTGCTGTAGGGGATCTGTTCAAACTCTAGACCATTTTCCAAAAATCCCTCGGGTTTTTCTTTTTACAAAGGTGCAGTGCTTTTACCCAAACATTTTGCTTTGTTGTTATTTTCTCCTCCCACTTCATCTTCTGGAAAATGTTGTTTAGGCTCTTTAGGGTCTTATGGATATCTGGGTTTTCTGGGTGCCTCTTGCCTGTCTCCGGATCTGATTGCTTTTCTTCCTGCCTGCACGCCAAGTGGCAAATTGTTTGATTCTTTTTTTAAGTCTTCTGTAAGCCTTTTGGTTTGATATGACCTAGGTCAGCCTTGAAGTCCTCAGTTGCTCAGTACTTTATCAGTGAAAACTGACCATTTGGAGATAGGTTTGAGATGATCATTACTAAAGCAGTGCTTGGCGAGTACTAGGGCTGTTTCCCCAATATGTCCTATTGTGTTTTCTGACCAGCGGAGCTTCCAATAATCTGTTGTTGCAAGCTCTCCCGGCAGGGAGGGTGCCTTCTGGTGGAAGAGACATTGAGCGTTGATTTCTATGCTCTGTTGCCCTTATGCCCTTAATCACTGTTGCCCATTTGTTTGATCTTGAATGATGTAACTAGGCGAAGTAGGGGCAGAGTGACTGCAGTAAAAATATTTTGTGGGATGCGAACCTGCAGAGGAATAGGACCACTCTGGTGGGATGTCATGTAGGTAGCTGCCATTCAACACTCTTCACCCTAGGGATTCAAGATCCTTTACTAGTGCCACAGCCATAGTGTCCTGGGGTTTGTTGTTTGCATTTCTAAGAGACTGGACAGGGACCGCCCAGAGATGATCCTGTTGGTAGTTTGCTCGTCACGATCAAATGGCCACAATCATTTTTATTTTCCCCGGAGTTCTGTATAGCACGAACTTGACCCGAAGGTATCAGAGCACTTTACATGAGCACCAGTTGCATTACAGATGAACACATTAATTTTGTTAGGCACAGGGAGATAAGTGATTTGCCAAGAATTATAGGATGTTCAGCGTCCCTTGCCGAGACTCGAACCCAGTTTCCCAGCTTCGAAGTCGACCACTCTAGCCGTTAGGCTACATGAAGTCCCCTGTGACTAAGATGTCTGAGGACGAATGATCTTGTAGATTGTCCAATAAAATATTAGACAGTTTAGATGCTATTGACTTCCTTGATCCTGAGTCTGGGTGTATATAAAGGTTGATCAGTAAAAGAGGGTTCTCAGTTTCTTTATGCCACTTCTGCATTTTGACTATTAAAATGTTGTAGTCTCCTGATTCCACCAGTTCACTTTCTGTCTGAAATACAGCAGCTACAAAGGTGGCCAGGCCCCCCTTGGGCGTCCGGACTTATTTGTTTTGAGCGAAGGGCTGAAGCAACCGGCCAATCTGTCCAGCAGGAAGGGCTGTACTGCCCATGTTTCTTGTAGACAAATAATCTGGTTTTCTCTCAAGAGCTCTCTGAGGTCTTTATTATGAGTTTTAGTCTGCACGCCATTGATGTTCCACGAGCACAGGTTCAGTGATTTCGATAGATTAAATGCTTGAAATTGTTCGGGTCTTGTGAATTTAGCTGGTCATGAGCGATTGTCACCGTGGTGGGCTGCAGAAAGGCAGCCTGAATTTAGCTGTATGTTGCTGCTTTTATCTGTTGTAGAAAGAGTATTTTGTGACAGAGAAGCAGATGTGATCGATTTATCAACAGGATTCTTGAGGATCGAATATGTTTGTTGACTGTCTTTAAAGTCGTGTAACGTTAAGTCCTTCTTTAGGGGGGCAAGCGGTACTGGATAGGCTGCAGCATGAGGCACTCTAATTTTAATTTCCCAGGCAAAGACGTTCTCTTTTTCCTAGAAGACCTTTCTTGAGAGCGCGTTTGAGGTCCTGGTCTCCAGAGTAGACTCTTGTGTCTTGTTGTCCCCTGAAATGAGGAATTCAACTAATTTGACATCCTCCCTGGTCGCCTGCACCAGGGAGGAGACCGCCTGTAGTAGTTTTAAGATGTTACCCTGGCTGACATTGTAGTGCCACCCCTTGGACTGATATTCTGGAGTAAACATTATTTGGTCACAAACAAAAGATGTGCTGGATAATTGGCCAGTGTAACCGGATGCCATCTTGACTGTGGTATTATCTCTAGATTCACAGGCCAAGGTGGTGTCAGTTTTTACTGTCTGGGTGGTGGTAGCAGCTGTTATGCGTCACTGCACCCCTTGGTTAGCACTGACACAATGATTTGTTGGTGTTTGTTGGTGCAAGACTGAAAGGGGGGCTGGGCTGCGTTGGTTTTGAAAGGACTAGAAATCCACTGTTTTTGGCTGGGTTTTCTTGGAATTGCTTGGCTTTTTCCCTGTAGCTTTTATCTCACTGGATTACCTCCGCGAGGGGGCTAACGTCTTTAGAAGGGGACAACCGGGCTAGGTCGTCCTCTCTAGCAGCATTGATAGTGGACCTAGCCCTGGCTGGTCTTCCCATTTTTGGTTGAATAAGGGAAAAGATTTACTTTTCCTTGATTCATCTTTGCAGTCAATTTGCGTTTGGTTCTGCCTTGGTGCAGGTGTATTTTCAGCTGGCTTTGTTGTACTTATACGAGAGATGGTTAGTAAACATACTCTTTTTTTATTTCTTGCTTTACGTTGTTTTGTCCTCCATTTTTTGACATTACTGTCTCCAGTGGGACTTGGGGGGAGAAATTGAGGGTCACTAAGGCTTTCCTTCCGATGCGTGTCCACAGCTGTGACATGGGGTCCTACAAACTCCGTTAGCGTTGTACGTGTTACTCGTCTCCTGAAAGTTCTTTGTTCATTTTAATGGGATCACGGCACCCACCACTTGCCCGGGCTTGTTACACTAACGGTTGTGGGACCTTGCTGTGGCAGGGGGTTTTGAGGTTCAGTTTTAGATCTTCAATTCAAGTAGTCAATGCCTCTGAGATTGTTGCCAGCTTATTGACCACCGGAGTGGAGGTGCAGCCTATGTTGGCTATGGCCGCATGTTTTTGTGCTCGGATTATCAGATTGTTTAAATCAGACAGCTTCTGGTCAATTTCTGAAACTAATATGGCCATGAGGTTAAGCAAGTCCACTTGAACATCCATTTTATTTGACCGGTAGGTTAGAGCGTCAAGAGTCAGCTGTGATGTTCTGAGGAAAATGTCCCATACCTACCCAAAACCTGTTATTTCAAGGGGGTCTTGAGTTTCGGGGGATTCCGCATGCACGTGGGCTCAGCATTTGCAGTGGGACTATTCCCACTGCCCTGTCAACTTTTCAAACAACTGTCACTCACCAGGTTAACGTAAAGCCTGCTAGGTCTCGTACACCGCCTTCTTCCCTGCTGTGCGCTGCGTGAGAAGTTGGGGGAGAGGGGCTGAGGCTACTGAGTCAAGCTGGGTCGAGCAGCATCCTGCCCCGGCTAGATAGTGTGTGCCTCCAGGATCTTCTCCTCCACTGAACACCAAGACCCCTTCTGCCAATGACGCTGAGTGGAACGGCGGCGGCAGCAGCGTTGCACGGAGATGAGGCTGAAGGAACGTGCGGGTATACAGGTGGAGAGTTTAACGAGTCTCAGAGCAACAACGAGCATGCTCATGGTGCAAGATTGATTCCTGACGGTCATTGCAAAGTGTCAGACTGACTGTGGCGGCTGCTACCTGGAGGCAGCAGTGGGGCGGAGTGGGGTGAAGGGGCGGGAGGGTGGATTGGATGGGTTAAAAACAAAATCACTTACCTCCTGACCATCCGGCCAACCGCCACCTCTCCTACGTCCTCTTCCTGGCTTCTTGGGGGAGACAGGGAGCAGGAAGCACCAGGGCTCCCAGGCTCCATGTAGCCATCACAACTTTGCAATGCAGCGTTGTGACTGGTCTGAGTGCCGTGACACGGCACTCAGCCAGGGGTGGGCATGTTCTCCACACAGGCTGTAATGCAGCCTGCATGCAGGACACGGTATGTGCGCATAACTGTTTTGGAGGGCCCGAGATGGCTGGCCAAGCACCGATGCTTACATAGGGAGTTCAAACCACTCTTCCCCCAGCTCTGAGAGCAGCCAGACGCCACAACGGGGAAATCTAAAATGATAATAACCTTGAGTTATTATCATTTTATTTTTCCCTTTTTTTACACTGCAAAAAGCAGTGGGGCGACGCTCCTCTGCCTTAGCAGAGGAGCCGCCACTGCAGACTGATGCTGTCATACTGCATGCCATCAGAAAGCTGGGCTTGTATCAGGTTGATGCTGTCATACTGAATGCCATCAGAAAGCTGGACTTGTATAAGGCTGGTGCTCTCATACTGCATGTCATCAGAAAGCTGGGCTTGTATCAGGCTGATGCTCTCATACTGCATGCCATCAGAAAGCTAAACTTGTATCAGACTGATGCTCTCATACTGCATGCCATCAGAAAGCTGGGCTTGTATCAGGCTGATGCTGTCATACTGATGTCATCCGAAAGCTGGACTTGCATCAGGTTGATGCTGTCATACTGCATGCCATCAGAAAGCTGGACTTGTATCAGGCTGATGCTGTCATACTGCATGCCATCAGAAAGCTGGGCTTGTATCAGGCTGATGCTGTCATACTGATGTCATCCGAAAGCTGGACTTGCATCAGGTTGATGCTGTCATCAGAAAGCTGGACTTGTATCAGGCTGATGCAGTCATACTGCTGCCATCAGAAAGCTGGACTTGTATCAGGCTGATGCTATCATACTGCATGCCCTCAGAAAGCTGGACTTGTATCAGACTGATGCAGTCATACTGATGTCATCAGAAAGCTAAACTTGTATCAGGCTGATGCTGTCATGCTGCATGCCATCAGAAAGCTGGACTTGTATCAGGCTGATGCTGTCATGCTGCATGCCATCAGAAAGCTGGACTTGTATCAGGCTGATGCTGTCATACTGATGTCACCAGAAAGCTGGGCTTGTATCAGACTGATGCAGCCATACTGCATGCCATCAGAAAGCTTAACTTGTATCAGGCTGATACTCTCATACTGCATGTCATCAGAAAGCTGGACTTGTATCAGGCTGATGCTGTCATACTGCATGCCATCAGAAAGCTGGGCTTGTATCAGGCTGATGCTCTCATACTGCATGTCATCAGAAAGCTGGACTTATATCCGGCTGATGCTGTCATACTGCATGCCATCAGAAAGCTAGACTTGTATCAGGCTGATGCAGTCATACTGCATGCCATCAGAAAGCTGGACTTGTATCAGGCGGATGCTGTCATACTGCATGCCATCAGAAAGCTGGGCTTGTATCAGGCTGATGCTGTCATACTGATGTCATCCGAAAGCTGGACTTGCATCAGGTTGATGATGTCATACTGCATGCCATCAGAAAGCTGGACTTGTATCAGACTGATGCAGTCATACTGATGTCATCAGAAAGCTAAACTTGTATCAGGCTGATGCTGTCATACTGCATGGCATCAGAAAGCTGGACTTGTATCAGGCTGATGCTGTCATACTGATGTCATCAGAAAGCTAAACTTGTATCAGAATGATGCTGTCATACTGCATGCCATCAGAAAGCTGGACTTGTATCAGCCTGATGCTCTCATACTGCGTGCCATCAGAAAGCTGGACTTGTATCAGGCTGGTGCTCTCATACTGCATGCCATCAGAAAGCTGGACTTGTTTCAGGCTGATGCTCTCATACTGCATGTCATCAGAAAGCTGGGCTTGTTTCAGGCTGATGCTCTCATACTGCATGTCATCAGAAAGCTGGGCTTGTTTCAGGCTGATGCTCTCATACTGCATGTCATCAGAAAGCTGGGCTTGTATCAGGCTGGTGCTCTCATACTGCATGCCATCAGAAAGCTGGACTTGTTTCAGGCTGATGCTCTCATACTGCATGTCATCAGAAAGCTGGGCTTGTTTCAGGCTGATGCTCTCATACTGCATGTCATCAGAAAGCTGGGCTTGTATCAGGCTGATGCTCTCATACAGCATGCCATCAGAAAGCTGCACTTGTATCAGGCTGGTGCTCTCATACTGCATGTCATCAGAAAGCTGGACTTATATCCGGCTGATGCTGTCATACTGCATGCCATCAGAAAGCTAAACTTGTATCAGGCTGATGCTGTCATACTGCATGCCATCAGAAAGCTGGGCTTGTATCAGGCTGATGCTGTCATACTGATGTCATCCGAAAGCTGGACTTGCATCAGGTTGATGCTGTCATACTGCATGCCATCAGAAAGCTGGACTTGTATCAGGCTGATGCTGTCATACTGCATGCCATCAGAAAGCTGGACTTGTATCAGGCTGATGCTGTCATACTGCATGCCATCAGAAAGCTGGGCTTGTATCAGGCTGATGCTGTCATACTGATGTCATCCGAAAGCTGGACTTGCATCAGGTTGATGCTGTCATCAGAAAGCTGGACTTGTATCAGGCTGATGCTGTCATACTGCTGCCATCAGAAAGCTGGACTTGTATCAGGCTGATGCTATCATACTGCATGCCCTCAGAAAGCTGGACTTGTATCAGACTGATGCAGTCATACTGATGTCATCAGAAAGCTAAACTTGTATCAGGCTGATGCTGTCATGCTGCATGCCATCCGAAAGCTGGGCTTGTATCAGGCTGATGCTGTCATACTGCATGCCAAGTGAAAGCTGGGCTTGTATCAGGCTGATGCTGTCATGCTGCATGCCATCAGAAAGCTGGACTTGTATCAGGCTGATGCTGTCATACTGATGTCATCAGAAAGCTAAACTTGTATCAGGCTGATGCTGTCATACTGAGGTCACCAGAAAGCTGGGCTTGTATCAGACTGATGCAGCCATACTGCATGCCATCAGAAAGCTTAACTTGTATCAGGCTGATACTCTCATACTGCATGTCATCAGAAAGCTGGACTTGTATCAGGCTGATGCAGTCATACTGCATGCCATCAGAAAGCTGGACTTGTATCAGGCTGATGCTGTCATACTGATGTCATCCGAAAGCTGGACTTGCATCAGGTTGATGATGTCATACTGCATGCCATCAGAAAGCTGGACTTGTATCAGACTGATGCAGTCATACTGATGTCATCAGAAAGCTAAACTTGTATCAGGCTGATGCTGTCATACTGCATGCCATCAGAAAGCTGGACTTGTATCAGGCTGATGCTGTCATACTGATGTCATCAGAAAGCTAAACTTGTATCAAAATGATGCTGTCATACTGCATGCCATCAGAAAGCTAGACTTGTATCAGGCTGATGCAGTCATACTGCATGCCATCAGAAAGCTGGACTTGTATCAGGCTGATGCTGTCATACTGATGTCATCCGAAAGCTGGACTTGCATCAGGTTGATGATGTCATACTGCATGCCATCAGAAAGCTGGACTTGTATCAGACTGATGCAGTCATACTGATGTCATCAGAAAGCTAAACTTGTATCAGGCTGATGCTGTCATACTGCATGCCATCAGAAAGCTGGACTTGTATCAGGCTGATGCTGTCATACTGATGTCATCAGAAAGCTAAACTTGTATCACAATGATGCTGTCATACTGCATGCCATCAGAAAGCTGGACTTGTATCAGGCTGGTGCTCTCATACTGCATGCCATCAGAAAGCTGGACTTGTTTCAGACTGATGCTCTCATACTGCATGCCATCAGAAAGCTGGGCTTGTATCAGGCTGATGCTGTCATACTGATGTCATCCGAAAGCTGGACTTGCATCAGGTTGATGCTGTCATACTGCATGCCATCAGAAAGCTGGACTTGTATCAGGCTGATGCTGTCATACAGCATGCCATCAGAAAGCTGCACTTGTATCAGGCTGATGCTCTCATACTGCATGCCATCAGAAAGCTGGACTTGTATCAGGCTGATGCTGTCATACTGATGTCATCAGAAAGCTGGGCTTGTATCAGACTGATGCAGCTATACTGATCTCATCCGAAAGCTGGGCTTGTATCGGGCTGATGCAGCCATACTGATGTCATCCGAAAGCTGGACTTGTATCAGGCTGGTGCTCTCATACTGCATGCCATCAGAAAGCTAAACTTGTATCAGGCTGATGCTGTCATACTGCATGCCATCAGAAAGCTGGACTTGTATCAGGCTGATGCTCTCATACTGCATGCCATCAGAAAGCTGGACTTGTATCAGGCTGATGCTGTCATACTGCATGCCATCACACAGCTGGACTTGTATCAGGCTGATGCTGTCATACTGCATGCCATCAGAAAGCTGGATTTGTATCAGGCTGATGCTGTCATACTGCATGCCCTCAGAAAGCTGGACTTGTATAAGGCTGGTGCTCTCATACTGCATGCCATCAGAAAGCTGGACTTGTATCAGGCTGATGCTCTCATACTGCATGCCATCAGAAAGCTGGACTTGTATCAGGCTGATGCTGTCATACTGCATGCCACCAGACAGCTGGAATTGTATCAGGCTGATGCTGTCATACTGCATGCCATCAGAAAGCTGGACTTGTATCAGGCTGGTGCTCTCATACTGCATGCCATCAGAAAGCTGGACTTGTATCAGGCTGATGCTCTCATACTGCATGCCATCAGAAAGCTGGACTTGTATCAGGCCTATGTTGTCATACTGCATGCCATCAGAAAGCTGGACTTGTATCAGGCTGATGCTGTCATACTGCATGCCATCAGAAAGCTGGACTTGTATCAGGCTGATGCTGTCATACTGCATGCCATCAGAAAGCTGGACTTGTATCAGGCTGGTGCTCTCATACTGCATGCCATCAGAAAGCTGGACTTGTATCAGGCTGATGCTCTCATACTGCATGTCATCAGAAAGCTGGACTTGTATCAGGCTGGTGCTGTCATACTGCATGCCATCAGAAAGCTGGACTTGTATCAGGCCGATGCTCTCATACAGCATGCCATCAGAAAGCTGGACTTGTATCAGGCCGATGCTCTCATACTGCATGCCATCAGAAAGCTGGGCTTGTATCAGGCTGATGCTGTCATACTGCATGCCATCAGAAAGCTGGACTTGTATCAGGCTGGTGCTCTCATACTGCATGCCATCAGAAAGCTGGACTTGCATCAGGTTGATGCTGTCATACTGCATGCCATCAGAAAGCTGGACTTGTATCAGGCCGATGCTCTCATACTGCATGCCATCAGAAAGCTGAACTTGTATCAGGCCGATGCTGTCATACTGCATGCCATCAGAAAGCTGGACTTGTATCAGGCTGATGCTGTCATACTGCATGCCATCAGAAAGCTGGACTTGTATCAGGCTGATGCTGTCATACTGCATGCCATCAGAAAGCTGGACTTGTATCAGGCTGATGCTGTCATACTGATGTCATCAGAAAGCTGGGCTTGTATCAGACAGATGCAGCTATACTGATGTCATCTGAAAGCTGGGCTTGTATCAGACTGATGCTGTCATACTGATGTCATCCTAAAGCTGGACTTGTATCAGGCTGGTGCTCTCATACTGCATGCCATCAGAAAGCTGGGCTTGTATCAGGCTGATGCTGTCATACTGATGTCATCCGAAAGCTGGACTTGCATCAGGTTGATGCTGTCATACTGCATGCCATCAGAAAGCTGGACTTGTATCAGGCTGATGCTGTCATACAGCATGCCATCAGAAAGCTGCACTTGTATCAGGCTGGTGCTCTCATACTGCATGCCATCAGAAAGCTGGACTTGTATCAGGCTGATGCTGTCATACTGCATGTCATCAGAAAGCTGGACTTATATCCGGCTGATGCTGTCATGCTGCATGCCATCAGAAAGCTGGACTTGTATCAGGCTGATGCTGTCATACTGCATGCCATCAGAAAGCTGGGCTTGTATCAGGCTGATGCTGTCATACTGCATGTCATCGGAAAGCTGGACTTGTATCAGGCTGGTGCTCTCATACTGCATGCCATCAGAAAGCTGGACTTGTATCAGGCTGGTGCTCTCATACTGCATGCCATCAGAAAGCTGGACTTGTATCAGGCTGGTGCTCTCATACTGCATGTGCTCTCATACTGCATGCCATCAGAAAGCTGGACTTGTATCAGGCTGATGCTGTCATACTGCATGCCATCAGAAAGCTGGACTTGTATCAGGCTGATGCAGTCATACTGATGTTATCAGAACGCTAAACTTGTATCAGGCTGATGCTGTCATACTGCATGCCATCAGGAAGCTGGACTTGTATCAGGCTGATGCTGTCATACTGCATGCCATCAGAAAGCTGGACTTGTATCAGGCTGATGCTGTCATACTGCATGCCATCAGAAAGCTGGACTTGTATCAGCCTGATGCTCTCATACTGCGTGCCATCAGAAAGCTAGACTTGTATCAGGCTGATGCTCTCATACTGCATGCCATCAGAAAGCTGGACTTGTATCAGGCTGATGCTGTCATACTGCATGCCATCAGAAAGCTGGGCTTGTATCAGACTGATGCTGTCATACTGCATGCCATCAGAAAGCTGGACTTGTATCAAGCTGATGCTGTCATACTGATGTCATCCGAAAGCTGGGCTTGTATCAGGCTGATGCAGTCATACTGATGTCATCCGAAAGCTGGGCTTGTATCAGACTGATGCAGGCATACTGATGTCATCCGAAATCTGGGTTATATAACAAATCGAACAGCAATACAGTGAAAACTGAATGGAATACACCAAATTTGGCAGAAAGCTAGAGCTTGGTCAGGAAAGGGTGTTTTTGTGATTTGGTGTAAATCCGTTCAGTAGTTTTTGAGAAATGAATGTTCAAAAACTTTGTAAATCTGGTGGTTTTGGTTTTCAGGAGGCTCTCAAGAGTCCTGTGATCACGCGACTTCAAATAATAGAGCGATCCGATTGACTGAAGGGGCTTTTTTTCCCCACTGGTCGACTTGCTTCTGCAAACTCCCACAGGTGCTTGTGCTCTGATTGGCCGGCGCAACATGAAGAGAATTGTTGTGACTATCATTTCACTTCTCTGCAACTTGGTTCCTGTGTGCTGAAAATTGAAAATAAATAAATAAGGCGTGAGAGGCTTGGTGTGTGTACTTTAACCTCCTGGACCTTGTGCGGTGGGGATTGGGGCAAATTTTAAAAATAATTTGGGGGGGGGGGGCGGTTCTCGATCCTGCAGGTGTTCCACGGGAGCGAGCGTGACCTCCTTGACTTCTCCGGGATTCCCAAGGTCGCCTAGGGGCCACACTGGCTCCTGTGAATCTCACAAGATGATTTTTATTTTTTTTAAAAGGGGGTGTGGCCTGAGTGTTTGTGGTGGGTTACCACGAACAGGCAAAGGCCATAAGCACCGGTGGGAGAGGGTTGTTTGCCTGTGGGTGGCTGGATGCTAAGCCTGGCCTTAAGCCAACACCACACCACTCGGAGTTGCCTTACGAGTGGTAATTAAATATGACTTTACATTTTTTTTAAACTAGAAATGTACTGAAAAAAACAAAGGTTAAGGTGCGTTATAGTTAGGTATGATAATAATATCTTGCTTTGCATTTTTTTAACTCAGAAATTCACTGAAAAACTAGAGGTTCAAGTGACGTTATAGTTAGGTGAAAATGTTGGTTTAAATGTAAATGTTTTAAACTAAAAAAACACTTACATTCAAAAGTTATAGTTATTCCAAGTAACTGTATCTTGCGGCCTCGCCATGCACTTCACATATTACAACGTTCATGACATGTTCTCTGACATTGATAACAGGACTGAAGACAACTGAGCTGACATCATTGACGACAACACTGTGCATGACGGGGGTGCGGGTTATAGTTATGGAAATTGTGATTTCCTGATACTATACAGTGTTTGACTCCAATGGAGTAACCAATTGTTGAGGTATGCTTAAACTGGAATACCTTGTGGATGAGGATGAGCTATAATGGAAGCCACCACAATTGTGCAAACCCTCGGGCTGAGCAGACAACAAACTGAAAAACTCTGACCCGCCAGTGTTGAGTCTGGATACGAAACCGCAGGAGTGTTGGATGGCAGCTTCCAAGGGGTTGCGAAAACAAACATCCATCAAATCGATTATAGTCATAAAATGATTTACAGGAACCAGGGAAATAAAGTTCTGTAGAGTATACATTTTGAATGGAATATTCATTGTCCATTTGTTGACTTTTCCATCCCCTTTTCCAATATGAAGGTGTATTTCTATAAGAGCCATATGACTTGGACAGCTGACATCTGAGAGAATATGAATGCTTCCTGTCCCCGAGGTATCTCACCTTCCAGATCAGTACTAAAAAGAGGAGTTCCCTCAAATTGTATCTGTAGGACCGTGGACCTTTGGACTGCACAATATTCCACTCTTAGAAACAGATTGAGGCAAAGACGAAAGGTAAAGCTTGCACCTCGTCAGATGTATAGCATCCTGACACTTGTAGTCTTAAGGCACGTCTTCCTTGGACCTCACTGGATAAAGTGCCAGTTTTCAGTGGTGGTTGACAGACGGGTCAGACCTTTTGACCCTTGCCCGGGTTGTGACAAAAAGTAGTCTACTAACAAGGCACAAGCCAGGGGTACACGCGGGTGGACGACATCCCCCCACTATTTTCACAGGATAGACACTGTCCACCATGCCAAAAACTTGGGCGCCTCTGTAAATTACTCTGCACTCATTCCGGTGTAATTTTCAAACACCCGGACACATTCAGAAGTGCCTGCATGTTGTCTGCTTTCGATCCACAACAACGTGCAGGCTTACTACCTCTGGCAAGGTGTTGCAATGACAATTTAAATAACACTATTTTGTTTTGTAGCACTACTCATCCCAATGCAGGGTGTCAGAGCACTTGACAACACACATACACATTACATATACAATAAACCATATACGTTTGTATATCGGGGCTATATCTGTTCCATGTGATGCAGCGGTTTGGGCTGGGAGGTAAGTTTGTGGACTGGACTGCGCTTCTATACTCCGGCTACACTGCTCGGGTAAAGACGGGGAACTTGATATCGGATGTCTGTGGGGTGGGGAGGGGGACGAGACAGGGCTGCCCCCTCTCCCCCCCTACTGTTCGCCCTTGCAGTTGAGCCGCTTGCCGCCCCGGCCCGCACAGGGCAACATTATCAAGGCCTTGCAGTTGATGGGCTGACACATCACATTGCGTTGTACGTGGACGGCCTTTTGATGTTCCTGGCAGATTCAGGAGAGGCACTTCGAGGAGCGAAGGACTTACTTCAGGCCCTGGGCGCAGTGGCGGGCTTACAAGTTAACTGGACGAAATCTTGTTTATTTCCGCCGAAGGACGGCAGAGTAGGACCACGGGAAAATGAGGGAGCGAGATGGGAAGATAGATGCCTCACGTACCCGGGCACCCAAATATATCACACTCAGGGAGACCTCCTAGAGGGCAACAAAGGAAGAGCTATAAGGAGCACAAAAAGTAACTTTGACTTTTGAAGCACTTTGCCACTATCAGTAGCAGGCAGAGTAGCCTTACTTAAAATGGTGACCTCACGAGACTGTTGTATTTCTTTGGAAACCTAGCCATTTGGATACCGCCACGCTACTTCGCCCAACTCAGATCAATGGTTACGGAGTTTTTATGGGGGACAGGCAGGCGGAGAGGGGCACTTAACGTACTAATGGGACCGAGAGCGGAAGGAGGATGGACGGTGCCTGACTTTGAGGTCCACTACCTGTCGGCACAGCTCCAATGGCTTACGAAATGGGCAGTGGGGAGTTTAAGGGGAGCGGAGGACGTGGGTGATGATTTGATGACTTTGAGGCTCCTATCTCGACTTACTTTAAGACTCCCGATCCGGATCCAGGCCCTCCTCATGGAGTTGGATACAGCTAGATGCTGCTGGCACAGGGACCTGCGGCGAGCCAAGATTGGGTGCCCCTATGCCCCAGAAATACTGTTACTTATGTGCGGGGCCTTACCGCACGGGGGAAGCTGGCAGAGACTGACTAATTGGGTGGACCAGGCATTGGTGGCGATGGGAGACTTGTATGAGGAGGGTGCAATGATCCCATTTGATGACCTGCGGGACCAGAACGACTTACCCAGGGGAGATTTTTTATTGCACTCTGCCCTCACTGCAGCTATACGAAAGCACTGGGGAAGGGGACTCACTGAACCACCAACATCGTTGGGGTGCCAATATGTAGTGATGGCGAGAGGCACATTTAAAGCATTCTGTACAGGCGCATTATGAGGGAAGCGTTATCCCCCCTCTTGGAGTTGCGCCTAAAGTGGGCGGCGCACCTGGGAGAAGATATCCCAGAGAAAACCCGGGGTGAGCTGGTGGAGAGGGCTTGGAAAAGCACCAGAAATGCGAGATTCCAACTGG
Source organism: Triturus cristatus (assembly GCF_964204655.1). Taxonomy (NCBI): domain Eukaryota; kingdom Metazoa; phylum Chordata; class Amphibia; order Caudata; family Salamandridae; genus Triturus; species Triturus cristatus. Next base: position 163,404,488 of record NC_140590.1, read on the forward strand.
TGCACTTTTACATATTGCACAGGGCATATCTCATTCCGGAGAAAATTAATAAGTACTTTGCGACCCATACTGTGGTCTGCCCCCGGTGTAATACAGACAATGCGGACTTCAAACACATGTTCTGGGACTGCCCACTACTGGGCAATTTCTGGGAAAAGGTGACTGCGATATTGGCTGAAATCACTGACAGAGACACTGCGGCATCCCTGAAATATTGCTTGTTGTACTGGTTCCCGCACACGTCCAAAAATAAAATCACGAGCACATTTTTAGACATGGGTTTGCTCCTAGCCAATTGGGACATTACCATGCACTGGAAAGCAAAACAAGGTCCAAGTATAGCCAGGCGGAAGAAGGAACTCATTAAGTGGGCAGAATGTGAGGGAATAATCAGGTTGCAAATCACTCAAAGGACGGGGAGTGAGAACACGTTAGATGCAGCCAGAGCATGGGAAGCTTTAGTTGTGGCACTCAAGGCCCCAGATGCTGATGAGGAGGAGGATCCACTAGAAGTGCCCCCGGAGGGAACAGGCTCAACCACAGTCACCTGCCTTACCTGACAGGGCCACAAGTAGATGGTCTCTAGAAGTAGCAAGACGCCGTCGGCACTATATGTGGGGTCTTGTAGAAGTGCCTCGGGGCTAATGTGCGACCTAAGCTGAAGAAAATGGGAATTACAAGATGGGGTGCCCCTATGCCCCAGAAATCCCGTTACTTGTGTGCGAGGCCTTACTGCACGGGGGAAGCTGGCATAGACTGACTAATTGGGTGGATCAGTGATATGCCTGAAGGGTGGGGAGGGAGGGTGGGCTGTTGAGGGTAAAGGGTTTTCAATCCAGAACACGGCCACATACAAGAGCTCCAAATTAAATAATCCTGCAAGTATGCTCAGGGAGTTGCCATGGGAGGGGGGAGTAATATGAGACTTGTAACGATCATTACTGCTTTTTCCCTACTTCTGTGTAAGGTGTATAGCGAATTTGTGAATTATGATCCTGATCAAAATAACACACGATGTATTGATGCCAACTGGAACTTTATGTCAAATTCAATAAAGTTTGTTTAAAAGTAAATACGTTTGTATATCAGCGTATAGGGTAAGTTACATAACACAGAGGGGGGTTATATGGTGTAGAAGTCACATCTCATCCTTCATAGCTCACTGTGCTATATTAGAAGGATTACAATGCAACTGCAAGTAACATAAGGATCTCTATGTTCAACGCAGTAACCCACTTACCTATCTACATACAGTCAAATTTCTCATCTGCATGTTACATGATGTGCTTTGCCCTCTATGCAACCTTGAGTCAAAACTGGAGCTATACAAAACACAGATCTTTCCAACAAGTGCATTAACCTCCAGAGCTATCTTACCCTTATTATTCACTCAGATTTGCTCAGAACACACAGATTCAGGCTTTGCAACCAATTATGCAGAACAGATTTACTATCAATTTTCCCTTTGTTGCCAATTTCTTTGAGGCAGAGTTTAAAAAAAAATAATGCATAAGTTGAGGCACAGATTTTGCATCAGGTTTTTGTCACTTTTCTTGCATAACCCTGATGCCAAATCTATTTAGGGATTTACAGTGCCACACAAATCTTGTTTGTGTGGCTATGTACTGCCTTACGTTACAATGCGTCAGGGTGGTGCACTGGCGTTCCTGTACATCCACCCATATATTTTGTGTACAAATAATATACACAGTCTTCTTAAGGCAGGCACACTAGCTTTTCTTGGATCAGCTCTCAAGTTCCACGTCCCTGTAAAAGGATCGAGGTTATTCCCTATTTAAGTGAGGCGACATTCCAGCTAGGCCCTGCGAGTGAGTTCAAGTCTTAGAAGGTTCATGATGGCTGTGAGAAGGTGAAAATGCCTCCGTGCTGTAGCTTGTCAGAGCAAGCCCAGTATTGGCGGCCCAGTACTCAATCTTACCTGCTCTTGCTGGAGCTGGGGTTCGGAGTGACCTGGCAGAAGACTGGATGCTACGGTAGAGGTGGCAGTCTTACACACGATCCTACGTGGCCTATATGATTTCGGCGGCAGGTCTTGGGTTCTCCTCGATTATTGGGTAGTTGAATCTTTGTTCTTCCTCCGCGGGTAATGGCTTGCTTCTTCTTCACAGATGCACAGTGCTCCAGGGCAACAGCCCTCTCACTTCCCCACAGTCCCTCTCCTGGCATACGGGGTTTGTGACAGCGCACACCGCAAAACCGCCCCTTCAGGTCACAGCACTGCACAGGGCGATGGCCCTCTTTATGATAGAGTAATGCGTCGGGGTAACAGCCCTCAACCATCACCGCAAGTGAATAATAATGGTAAGATAACTGGAGGTTAATACACTTGTTGGAAAGATCTGTGTTTTGTCTATCTCCCCCACCTAGCATACGGAAGTGATGGGCAGCGCACAAGTTTTCTTCACTTTGCCCTGTTCAGCCACTAAATGGACCTCTCTTTATTTCTCCTATTTCACATCAAAGGTCAATGTTTTGTCTTTAATTCCTGGCGTATTAGGTTAGAGTGTTGTACTGGCCATAGTTTGTGGTGTCTCTCGCTATTCCTACATCTCCCCACTTGGGTAGTTTTTCTATGCAAACTAGTAACATTTCCTCTGGAAAGCCAATATTTCTTGAAAGTGCTCGTTGGGACTGGATATGAGTGTGCCTTTTTCTCGTGAGTTACCTTAGTCTCTCCTTCTCATCCTTGGATACCGTGCAGCTTACACTTATTTGGATGTGGAACTGATACGATACCTCTTACTTTTAAATGTATGGTCCGTTCTTGGTGTGGGTATTCTGGTGGTACTGATTCCAGGGTGAGCTGTCAGCTTGCGCTGGTGAATGTGAGGGGGGATTTAGATATAGTTATGCCAACAATAAGCACATGAGAGATGTCTGCTGCTATATGTGGAGGTCAATACTAATAATAGGGTGTCCCAGTATCATTCATACCCTGGGGAATATCAACAATATATGGGCAGTGGTTCTGCCATGGGGAAGGAATTTTTTCAAATAAATAACTTTGTCCTCTCAAATGTAGGAGAATCAACAAATGATACACACAACACTGATCATAGACATAAATATCAACTACAAATGACAAGGACTCAATTCAAGTTGAAAAGATTGTATCCGATATATTGAAATCCATATATCGTATGTGATTAAAGACATATCAATAATAATATAAGACAGGAGTGATACACATTATACAATACATAACAATAAAAATACAAATTTGTGACATAAAAGTGTGGCTGAGACATAAAAAGAACCAAATGTTACACATAAATAACACAAAAACATGTTCCGCGTCCAAGTATCTCAGAAGGCCCTAAATAGACATGTGATCCCAATTTCCAATGCAGCTTTATCTATTTGGGCAGAGAACGCTTGTATGATTAACGTTGACGATTCGACGCCTTATACATGAGTGTGGTTAGACTATATGTGGAGGTGATATTTTAGGGGGCAGCGTGCTATTTGTAAAAACATAACTGGAGAGCACAAACTTTTTCTTAGGGTCCAATTGCTGAAAGCCAAAGTTGTCATAACTTTTTTTTTATCACTACCCTACAATTGATTATTCTTGCAGATTCTTTTTTCCTCCCCTTTTCTGTCTTCATCATTGTTTTCTTATCTCTCCTTCTCCCCTTTCTGTCTTTCTATTATGCTTTATGTCGTGGTCAGTTGGTGAAAAATGAGCCCTAATCAACTAAAATGAGTGCAGGTGGGTAAGGCTGTGTAAGAATACTTAGCATAGGAGAGCGGTCTCACCTTTGGAGAGTGCAGGCAGCTAAAGCAATTACATCCACATGGAAATGTGCTGCATATGGAATATTGGAGTTATATATCAATGGGGTAACCCGTGAGACCACAGGACCCGGCTAGTATATGGGACAATAAAGAAATGGTCACAGTGGCAATCATTTGACCTTCGACATAACAAAAGCAGACTTAAACTTGCATATAAAGAATAGTTCAACTATCACCATAGAGGGTCAACAAATGAATGTGATTTAATTTCATCACAAAATTAGGAAAAAAATAGGAATGAAGTCAACAGACATGACAATAAATGTACGAAATCAACCATAAATTGTTGATCAAAAATAAGGGGGGGGAGAAGGGGGTGAGTGTTCGGGAAGAATTGAGTGATGGTGTGAAGGAAAGGGAAGTTAATGTGTTTTACTAATCATAGGCAACAGAGATTTTGTATCTTTACCTACTGTGTTATGATTTGTTTTGTATGTGTATGCCAAACATTTGGTGAGACAGGTTTAACCCCTTCGCTGCTAAGCCTTTATTTTGGCTATTTGGGGTAGTTCGCACTTAGGCCCCTGTAACTTTTTGACCACATACCGTATCCATGCCAAATTTGCGTCCTTCTCTTCCAACATCATGGGGATTCTAAAGGTACCCAGGGTTTGTGGATTCCCCTGGAGGGGACCCAGAAATTAGCCAAAATACAGCTAAATTTTGTTTTTGGGGGGAAAAATGGGAAAAAAGTGCTGCAAATGAAAGCGTCTGTTTTTTTTTCCTGCAAATGGTATCAAAAAGGGTTTGTGGGACTGAAATCACCATGTTCCTTGCTTTTAGGGAATGACAGACTTTTGTCAGAAAACCTCAATTCTTTTACACAGTTTTGGCATTTTTCTGGGACTTAGCCTATTTTTGCTATTTTTTGTGCTTTTAACCTACTTCCAGTTAAGGTAGAAATGGCTATGAAAGCAATAATGGATCATGGAAAGCTATACATTTTAGAAAAGTAGACAAAATTCTGAATTCAGCAAGGAGTCATTTGTGTAGATCCATCAAGGTTTATTTATTGAAACTAACAGTTAAATATAGGAAAAATTGAAAATGGAAACAGCCATTTGTGTCAACGTTTTCACCTGTAACTTCTTCTAATTATGACAGCTCTTTAAAAGCAATATACCGTTACATCCGATGGACCTTACTGGTTGTGGGGGTATTTAGGACTTGTAGGTTCACCAAGAACCCGACGAACCCAGAGCCAAAAACTGAGCAGCGACTTGCAATGGTTTTGTATTATGTACCGGGTATATAGCAATTGTTCTGGGGAAATGTATACATGGAAAAATCAGTATGACAACTATGTATTTCTGAAATGGGAACAAAATATAGAGTTTAGAAACAGTAGATATTTGCACATTTCCGAAATTGGGAATACTCATACTAGCATGAGAATTATCGGTCATTTTTCAAAATGACTTCTTTTTTAAAAATTGTCTTTCATTTGGAAGGCAGAAATACATCGAAAGTCAACAGGTAATAACAGTTGCTCTACCAATCTGAATTACCATAAGTCTCCAGATAAAAATGGTACCTCACTTGTGTGGGTAGGCCTAGTGCCCACGACAGGAAACGGCGCAAAATGCAACGTGGACACACCACAATTTCACAGTGAAAAATTACCCATTTTTGCAAAGTGCCTAGCTGTAGTATTTTAACCCTAGCTCTGCCGGCACCTAGGGAAACCTAGCAAACCTATCCTTTTTTTAAAAGTAGACACCCAGGGCAATCCAGGATGGGGTGACTTGACTGGCTTTCACCAGGTTCTGTTACCCAGAATCCCTTGCAGACCTAAGAAATTGTAAAACAAAACACATTTTCCTCACATTTCTGTGGTGGAAAGTTCTGGAATCTGCGTGGATCCACAAATTTCAACCCACCCCGCGTTCCCCAAAGTCTTCCAAGAAAAATGGTACCTCACTTGTGTCGGTAGGCCTAATGCCCGCGACGGGAAACGGCACAAAACGCAATGTGGAGACACCACAATTTCACAGTGAAAAATTACCCTTTTTTTGCAAAGTGCCTAGCTGTAGTTTTTGAACCCAAGATCTGCCGGCACCTAGGGAAACCTAGAAAATCTATACATCTTTGAAAAGTAGACACCCAGAGGAATCCAGGATGGGGTGACTTGACCGGCTCTTACCAGGTTCTGTTACACAGAATCCCTTGCAAACCTAAGAAATTGTCCCAAAAAACAAATTTTCTGCGCATTTCTGTGGTGGAAAGTTCTGGAATCTACGTAGATCCACAGATTTCCACCCACCCCGCGTTCCACAAAGTCTTCCGAGAAAAATAGTACCTCACTTGCGTGGGTGGGTCAAGGACCCGCGACAGGCAAGGGCCCAAAACCTATTGAGGCGACATCAAAAATACCTATCACAGACCAAACTAGTTTTGCAAGGGGTCCCATGAGATTTTGGCCCGGGGCTCGGTGGCCATCTAGGGAAATCTACCAAACCTACACATTTCTGGAAACTAGACACCTGGGGGAGTCCAGCAAGGTATGGGTTGCGTGGATCCCCCAACATTCTCCTACCCAGAATCCCCTGCAAACCGCAAATTTCGCTGTAAAAATCACTTTTTTCTCAAATTTCTGTGTGGGAAAGTTCTGGAATCTGCGTGGATCCACAAATTTCCTCCCACCCAGCGTTCCTCCAGGTCTCCTGATAAAAATGGTACCTCTCTCGCGTGGGTGGGTCAAGGATTTAGCACAAGGGCGAGTGATGGTTAAGAGATTTCACAAAAATGAAATGCACTGTCAATAATTAAAAGGACAAAAAACTGAACCATTGACTCGCAGCTCGTGAGCTGTAAAGCCACGACAAGGCACCAACCGCTTTACAGGCCATTCACACACCTTTCATACGTGATACACACAAGACCATTCACACCACCAGGCACGAAACCAACACATTACAACATTCACAAAAAGGGACAAGGTACACCCTGCTTGACAAAAACAGAAAAGACAAATATTTCTGCACAACCACCTATTCCTCAAGCACATATACATACTGGTTGGATTTGGCACAAGGGTGAGTGATGGTTCAGTATATACAGTTGTATTAACCAGAGATTTCACAAAAATTAAATGCACTGTTAATAATTGAAAGGATGAGAAACTGAACCATTGACTCACAGCTTGTGAGCTGTAAAGCCACGACAAGGCACCAACCTCTTTACAGGCCATTCATACACCTTTCATACGTGTGACACATACAAAACCATTCACACCGCCAGCCGCGGGCCCAGCACATTACAACACTCACACCAGCAGACAGTGCCGTTCAAGGGCCCATCACTTTCACATGCCCACATTCCTGACACAGCAACCACACCAGCTCACGGATTGCGTGGAGTGGCGTTTGGCTAGCAGTGTGTGTAGTGACCAGCAGCAAGTCACTACTCACAAACCGCCAGCCAAGCACCAGTCCACCAACACCGCCAGCCAAGCGCAAGTCTACCCACACCGCCAGCCAAGCGCCAGTCCACGCACACCGCCAGCCAAGCGCCAGTTCATGCACACTGCCAGCCAAGCGCCAGTCCACTCACACCGCCAGCCAAGTGCCAGTCCACTCACACCGCCAGCCAAGCACCAGTTCACACACACCGCCAGCCAAGCGCCAGTCCACGCACACCGCCAGCCAAGTGCCAGCCCACACACACCACCAGCCAAGCGCCAGTCCATGGACACCACCAGCCAGGCGCCAATCCAGGCACACTGCCAGCCAAGCGCCAGTCCACGCACACCGCCAGCCAAGCGCCAGCCCACACACACCACCAGCCAAGCGCCAGTCCATGGACACCACCAGCCAAGCGCCAATCCAGGCACACTGCCAGCCAAGCGCCAGTCCACGTACACCACCAAGTCAAGCACCAGGCCACACACACCACCAGTCCACGTACACTGCCAAGCCAAGCACCAGGCCAGACACACCGCCAGCCAAGCGCCAGTCCATGCACACCACCAGCCAAGTGCCGGCCTACACACACCGCCATCACATTTAGAATTTTTTTTATACAAAAAAGAAAACACAAACAAATTGCAAATACATACAAATCTACAAGCACAAAATCTGAAACTAAATACATTGCACAAATGCCAACCTTGAAACTGAACAAAAAATATATAACATTAGAGACTGGGCAGTTCACTTTACCACTCATGGATGCTCCCAAAAATTATTTTGCGTGTGGTACATTCTAAAACAAGCAGGCACACACACCCCAGGGTTAGTAGGACACTCGGGGCAGTACATACAAGTCTCCTTCCGCATACCTCTTCGCCAACAGACTCTACATCTCCTACTGGTAAAGTCTTTTGAGGGTGTGGGAGGAATGTGATCAGGAAAGTGGCGATCTTTCAATCTAGCAACATCCTCTACCACTCCAACTCTAGGAACACTTGCCTGTTCCACTAGAACAAGGCTGCCTATTAGAGACTCCTGAAACTAAGCAAAAGTCATCTTTGACTCAGGACAAGAATCCTTGAATACAACAAAAGCATTAAAGGTCGCCAAGTGGAAAAGATGGATAGCCAACTTCTTATACCAAATGTAAGCCTTACGAAGAGCAGCGTAAGGTTCCAACCTCTGATCTACTCTATCAACACCACCCATGTGCCTCTTATAGTCTAAAATGCACACAGGTTTGCGCGCTTCAGCAACATGACCCCAAACAGTCACAGGTGAAGTGGTTTCATCATGGATGGTACTCAGCATGTAGACATCTCTCCTGTCTGAAAACTTCTAGAAGTTCCTCGCAACGCACTGCACTGTCCGGGCACAAGCTTTTGACAAACAGGTTTTGTTGGGAAACCTTTACAGTTAGAGCAGATTGTGCCACAAGCAACAGTGTCCACTTTGGCCAATTCCCTGAACAACTGCACACCAGTGTAGAAGTTATCTACATATAAATGGTGACCTTTATTAAAAAGTCCTCTACCAAGTACCCACACAATTTTCTCAGTCACTCCAAAAGTGGACGGACAACCAGGGGGGTTAATCCTGGATTCCTTACCGGTGTACACCCTGAAATTAGAGACATAGCCAGTCCTACTGTCACACAGCATATACAGCTTAATTCTATAGCGTGCCCTCTTACTAGGAATGTATTGCCTAAAAACAAAGCGGCCCTTGAACAACACCAAAGACTCATCCACTGCTATTTCTTTCCCTGGAGCATAGATCTCAGAAAATCGATCAACAAAGTGATCAACGACAGGCCTAATCTTAAAAAGACGGTCACAATCAGGGTGATCTTGTGGCAACGCTAAACCATTATCGACAAAATGGAGAATCCGAAGCAGAAGCAAATGCCTATCACGACTCATGACTGCCGTAAATATAGCCGTTGCCATCAAGGGACTAATAGACCAATATGAAGACATTGATGGCTTCCTAAGCAAGCCCATCAAAAAAGTTAAACTCAAGAACTTCTTCATCTCTTCAAGATTTGTGGGAGTCCACCGGGTAGCTCTAAAGTGGGGCCTAAGGCTGGCACTGTTGTCCCTCAAAAACTGTTCGGCATACAAATTAGTCTGCTCAACAATCTCTGCCAAAAACACATCGTCCATAAACAATTGAAAAAAATGTATCAGCAAAAAATTTTCTGTATTCACTCTACAACCTGGAACACCAGTAAAGTCTGTCAATGCTGGCTACACCATGCCTGGGGCAACCCAGAGGTCATCACTTCCAGCTCGAAACCTTGCACCCCCAGGTAGCAGCCCAGATGCCTCTTGCTGCACATCAATGTCCTCCTCTAAAACAGGCACTTCATTCGCACTAAGAGTAGCTTCATCCGCACTGAGAGTAGCTTCATCATCCGATGATTCCATGTGGAGAGAAAGCTCACTGCCTGAATCTTCCCCTCCCTCCTCTGCCTCAGATGCAGAGTCAGTCTCTGAACCACGGTCAGAGGAAGACTCAAAAAGCATACCAACAACCTGCTGAGCAGTAATCCTGCGGCTAGCCATAGTACTTACAAAGAAAGGAGACTTCTCAAACAAGTCAACAACAACCAACACTATGCAAAATAAGTAGTAAAAAAAAATGTGTGCCTTTATCACAAAGATCTATATACTCAAACTATACAAATCACTTGCAAGACACAGCTACATTCACCAGCACCTACTCTGCAGAGAGACAGCAAAAACCAACGCTATCCCACTAGAAAGAAAAAAACAAAACCAATTGCTCACAAAACAACAAAATACACATCGACCACAAATGCAAAAAGTTTTTGACACTCAAAAAATAGAAGCCAAACATACTGCTATTACACCATTTGCAAAAAACACATTCATGTAGAGAAATTAAACTCATTTACATTGTACAAAAAAATGTCTCTTACCAAACACAAGCAACTACACAAACAGCAGAACCAAAAGTAACGAATCCGCAACCTGGAACAATCTAAAGAGCAAAAGCTTTCAACTAGAACAAAAAGGGAGAAATAAAGCATTACAATTGCAATTAACAAGAAATAAAACAATTAACATTATAACACACTATGTCCCTACCCAAACGGTCAGTCTGCCAGATAGACCTTCAAATAGGGCTGTGAAAAATGGGGGGTGAACTTGCCCAAGGGATCGGGTGAGCTTGTCTGAGTGTGGGGCAGAAAACAGCAGACAGAAATGTGCCCCCCTTGCAAAAGAAATAAATCCCTGGTGCCTAGTAGGATTTCTGCCTCCCCCTTCTGCCTAGGGCAAAAAGGCCAAAAAAAAAGGGCAGATCTGTCCCCAGGAGGGGCAGAAAAAACATTAACCAAATTTTACCCCCTTGGAAGCAACCATGTCGCTTCCATTACACACAAAACAAAATCCCTGGTGCCTAATGGGTATTCTGCCCCCCCCCCCCCGGGGGCAGAAAGGCGAAACCAAGTGCCGATCTGCCCCCAAGGGGGATAGAATACACATAAAAAATAAATTAACCCCCCCCCCCCCCCCCCCCGGAAGCGACCGGTGCCCAAGGGGTCGCTTCCATTTAAATTTTAAAGAACTCCCTGGTGTCTAGTAGGGTATTCTCTTCCCCCGGGGACAGAAAGGCCTAATACACTGGCCGATCTGCCCCCAGGGGGGGGCAGAATACACATTTTTTAAAAATGTGGCCCCTGGAAGTGACCCTACCTTAAGGGGTCGCTTCTGATTTTTTGTTTTAATATCCCTGGCTCTAGTGGGCTTTTCTGCCCCCCTGGGGCCAGAAACACCAAAAACCCAGGCAATCTGTCTCCGGGGGGGTGGGGGCAGAAAAGTCTTTTTAAAAATTGCCCCCTAAGGAAGCGACCCTTGACCAAGGGGTCGCTTCCTTTACATGATTAAAGGACTCCTTGGTGTCTAGTGGGGAATTCTGGGCAGAAAGGCCAAATACACAGGCTGATCTGCCCCCGGGGGGGGGGGGCGGAATACATATTTTTTTTAAATGAGGTCCCTGGAAGCGACCCTTCCCCAAGGGGTCGCTTCCATTTTTTTTTTTTAAAGATCCCTGGCTCTAGTGGGCTTTTCTGCCCCGCCTGGGGCCAGAAACGCCAAAAAGCCCAGGCGATCTGGCCCCAGGGGGGGCAGAAAAGTCTTACAAATGTTTGCCCCCCTAAGGAAGCGACCCTTGCCCAAGGGGTCGCTTCCTTTAACTAAATTAGGAATACCTGGAGCCTAGTGGGGGCATTCCTGTAGCACGATTGCGACGCTGTGCGCGATCATGCTGCAGGAATGCCCTGTATTGAGACATCGGGGAAGAGGAAATACTCTTTCCTCTCCCCCGATGCCTCAATACATTACAAATTCCCCCCCCCCATGCCACCGGAGCACACAAACTCACCAGCTCCTCCTGGTCGTGCTGGAAACAAATGGTTTCCAGTGCGTCCTGATGACGTCGGCACGCGCTGTGGGCGCTGACGTCATGGGATTGCGTGGGGGGGTCGGGTGGCAGCAGAAACTCTTCCGCTGCCATCCCCCTCTGTGGGGGCTAGATTGGCTGCCCATGGGGGGAGCGCCAGCACTTTCCCCATGGGTGGGTGCCATGACAGAGCGGTTCCGTCATGAGCACACGCCGACCGTGGCTCATGATGGAACCGCTCTGTCATGAGCACGGAAAGGGTTAACAATCTTTGGATGTACATAAAACACATTACCTTCCCTTTCCTTCACACCATCACTCAATTCTTCCCAAACACTCACCCCCTTCTCACCCCCCCCGCTTATTTTCGAGCACCAATTTATGGTTGATATCTTACATTTATTGTCATGTCTGTTGGATTCATTCCTATTTTCTTCCTAATTTTGTGATGAAAATAAATCATATTCATGTGTAGACCCTCTATGGTGGTAGTTGAATTATTCTTCTTATGCAAGTTTAAGTCTGCTTTTGTTATGTCGAAGTGCAAATGATTGCCACTGTGACCATTTCGTTATTGTACCGCATATGGAATTTTATGCCTGGTTGAGTAGGCAGTGGTAGAGTTATATTTTTTCAGTCCTTGGGTAAAGGAAGCTTTAAGCTGACAAAAGGCAACATTGTTTTGTGTGTAGCTTACAAAATTGTGAATCTTCTGCCTAAATCAGGAGGGTTTGCATGTATATGCGGATTGCGCGTAAATGTACCTATGATAGACCTGCTAAACATATATGTGAGGGCTTAAGATCTGGTGTCACTTCTTGCGATGCCACTTCCTGTAAAGTCATGGCTTGTGATGCCACTGCCTGCGATGTCAATCCTGTGATGTTCATTTGTGTGTCCGATATGCCGTGATGTCACGCGCCATGATGTCACTTGCATATTGCTTAACTAGGTTAGTGCATCCACTTCTCTTTTTAGATCTCGCCTGAGCCACCGCATGCGGTGCTCTGCGAGACATTTAGTAGGTGGGATTTCAAAGTGCTGCCACAGGCTTTTGGTGGCCTAAAGCTTGCGTGCACGTGAGCGTGCATGCACGCAGCCGCCATCTGTCTTTCCTCCGTTGATCGCTTCTCCCCCTCCCCCACCACAGATCGCTTAACTTGCTGCGCTTGATCGCGATCTCTTTCACTTTCGCGGGCCGCGCGGCCAATGCTTGTTTTTAGTTGACCTTGACTGGATGAAAGGGTGGGATGGCCGTGCCTTGATTTGAACCTGTGACATTCATATCATCACAATGAACGATTTTGGTTCTAGCCTAAAGAGTCAGTGCTTAGAATGTCAATGCCATGCGTGTAGAGCGACCGCCCTCATTTAAAATTTTGCCACAAACCCACCCTTAATTAAGCTACCTAGCCCTGTCGCACATTTCACTACATAACGAGTAACAGATGAGGTGCTGCCCGCTGTGGTTAAAAGTTCCTGCGTTAAGCTCCGGCGGCATGTGGTGATGCAGTCGGCCACTGCTGCACATTTCAAATACTGTTCTATTGGACTTGATGGTAAAACACTCCTAGAGAACAGACTGCATTACAAGTCCTTTAGTAACCCGTAATCAGGAGTTGATGGATCCTTTAGCAGGCTCAACATCCTGCGATTCTGGGCAAATTACCTAATCTCCCGGTGCATACCAAAAATGAATGTATCCTTGTGTAACATAATTGGTGCTCGTGTAAAGTGCTCCATTACCTTTGAGTAGAGTTTGCGCTATATAAAACTGCAACAAAAAAAAACCTACAGCAGGAACCTTCATATACGACCAGACCTTTCCCAAGTGCCTCTCGTGGCTCCAAGCCTATCGTGTGTCTGACGGGAAGAGAGCGATGGGAGGGCGATCGCAGCGTTCTCTCCGCATGCCAGCCTCTTACAAGGTGTCGTCAGGGTTAATGTTTCTATGGTGCATTTTTTTCAGAAAGGGATTCCACCCAGGGCAGGCGAGCCGTGTTTTCTTATTCAGTGTAAGAGGCGCGCGTGCAATTCCAGGCTTTCCAAGGTCCATGTGTACTGTCCCCGCAATCCAGCATCTGCGAGAGGGTGGGGTTACATCGGAGTGTCTCTGGGGGCTTCACAGGGCGGTGTGAGACGGGGCAAGCATAGCATCCAGTATGGTAAAGGAGTACTACTGTGTCAGGGTAAGCGTGTGCAACCCCTAGCTCTAGTGAGAAACAGATGCAAACATAGATAGAAATGAGGAAGTCGCAGTACTATTTCTGTGTGGGTGGGAGTGCATAGGCAGTTTAAGAGAGATTACTAACTGGAAACTGATATGTATTGCAGCGATGGAGCAGTGTCTCTCTAACTCTCCTAATAACCGGGGGCGTTTTCCGTTTAAAGCAGCAGTCAGGGAAAAATGTGTATTACCTCTTTTTATTGTTGTTATTTTGACGCAGGATTTTACATTGTCAAGCAGTATTTCCACAACCAGTAGCAGTAATACGTTCGGATTTAATATTATTGAGTGGTTCTCAATAAAGATGATTTTACACCACATTTCTAACCTACTTTCATAAAAGCTGTTAAGGAAGGTCTTCTAATTACCGTCACAGCTTGCATCACTGTTGTTTCTTTTAGCCCAGTTATTGGTTTATTGTATTGACTCATTAACCTCATTCGGTTTGTGTACAGTTCTTTTATTTTTTTTCTTCCGCCATTGCCAGGTTTTGAAATCTTCTACCGTGATATTGTTCTTCTTTACAGTGAAACTGTTAAATTGAGTATCACACACATCGCCTATCTGCCACACACAGATCGCTAAATGTAGTCTTAATTGATTGTTCGATCTGAGCAAAACAACATAAATGAACATAGAAGCTATCGTTTGCAATTCAGCAACATCCCCTAGCCTTAAGCTTGAGTATACAAACGTCCAAACCTTCATGAACTTGTAATCGCATACTAAATTCTTGGTTCACCTCACAGTTTTTCACTGTTGAACTCCCAAAAATGCAACTTTCTTTTTTGTGTGACCCTGTTCCTTGAGACGTGAAGCTTGTTGATAGAGCATCTTTTCTCCTAGAAACCATGGGGTAAAAAAATAGAGACTTCTGTACCCTGCACTCCAAGCTAGCTCCCATCATGGGATTACTCATTCATTCAGTGCAGGGAATTCTCAGATAATGTCAACACTGAAGCATTGAGACAGATATATATACTCCTGCCCCAAAAGTCTCTCTCTAAATACTTTACTATATGTGGTCTGTTGTGGCCTCAGTCGGGGTCACAGTTGAAATTTTGTATAGACATCGGGGGCATACAGACGTCAGCAAGGGCCCAGGAATGCAGTTGCAATACCATGTATTGTATGCTGGAAGTAACATTTTGGAACGCGTGCTGTTGAAGCTGCTGCCTTAGTCTAACTGTCTATATAGAGTTTAAATGTTAACAAGGGAGTCCCAAGGATAACTGGGGACCTGGAGTAATAACTATATAAAACAAGCATTGGCATAGCCAATCGGTCTCGCTTTTGGGACCTTATAAGTATTTAGTTATGCAGCACAATATCCTTGGTGCAACAACATTAACTGTTGCATGGCTAAACACTTATAAGGTCCAAAGGCGAGACCTATTGGCGATGCCAATGCTTGTTGTGACTTGTGCCCTGTCTACTAAGCCCTACTGACCCACATATCCGGCGTATCTGGGGGGGGGGGGGGGGTGGAGGGTGCGGGAATACATAGGGGGTGAATGACAACACATATAAATACTAAACATTTCAAAAATGTGGCGAGGTCTGGTAAAACCGAGGAAGGGGTGGTGGTGGGGGCTCTCTATCCCCGCCTACTGTGCCCAGGAGTGCGGCGGGTGTTTGCTGAGGGCGGGTGCTGTACTGCCGCTTTAAGGCTTGGAACCCAGCCCTTCCCCT